>NC_044995.1:6188956-6788956 GCF_008728515.1 Papio anubis | reverse complement strand
GCAAGAATACTAAAGGTCAAAACTTGTGGATCTATAAATAACTCAAAGTGCAGATATGCTTTACAAATGAAATGAGTGTGGCAAAAACTTTGTACCAGAGTTCAGTCACTACTTGACATGAGAGTTTATATTGGAAATAAATCATATAAATGTATGTGCTAGAGGCTTCCCCGAGGTATCTGAACTCGCTAGACATCAGAATATACATCTTGGACAGGAACCACACAAATGCAACTTGTGTGCTAAGGCTTTTTACCCGAACATCAAAACGGAAACATCAGAGTATTCATACTGGAGAACAGCCTTACAAATGTAACGAATGTGGTAAGCCTTTTTTAAAAAAAATCAAATGGGCCGGGTGTGGTGGCTCACACCTGTAATCCTAGCACTTTGGGAGGCCGAGGTGGGTGGATCACCTGATGTCAGGAGTTCAAGACCAGCCTGGCCAGCATGGTGAAACCCCGTCTCTATTAAAAATACAAAAATTAGCTGGGCGTGGTGGTGGGCACCTGTAATTCCAGCTACTTGGGAGGCTGAGGCAGGAGAATCACTTGAACCCGGGAGGTGGAGGTTGCTGTGAGCCAAGATTGCACCATTGTACCCCAGCCTGGGTGATAAGAGCAAGACTCCATCTCAAAAAAATAAAAAATCAAATGTTCATGTTTTTGGAGTTTGAGATAATTTATACAAGAGAAAAGCCAAATGATTGTGCTTAACATAGAAGGACCTCTAATCAGTAGTGTGTCTTCAGGCTTCACCAAATTATTCATGCTGGATAGAAACCTTGCAAATGTAATTAACAAGGTAAAATTTTAAACCATTTCTCAACAGATTCCACATTAGGTAAACCATACTATGGATAACTAAGTCTGCTTCTCCATCCAGGATTGACCTGGAATGATACCTGCTGTAAAATAACTACAAGACAAAATTTGTCAAAACCCCAGGTAATATGTACATCAAAGGAGCAAAAGCATGTGTGCAAATGGCTAATTCAGTATATAAAATAATTGTATTCACTTTGACATTTCTTAAAAAGGCTAGTTAACTATTTGTGACCTTCATCCTAAAGTATGAAGTCTTTCCTACACATCCTTCATTGTGGCCTCTGGGAATAAATCAGATGAGAGGGCTACTTCATTAGGTGTGGTTCCTTCATATCCATGTTTTCTGGAAGATTAAGGTCACTGTACTGTGTGAGTTAAGCAGCATGGAGTACGGTGGAGAATAATGTAAATTTACAACGTAAGTCACTGAGCTTGTGTTCACAGTGTCCTTTGACAAACAGAGTTACTTTGGGATATGGGAAACATACGGTGTACTTTCACTACCCTAAAAATCTGTGCTCCACCTAGATTTGTACATTGTTTTCACTTCTGTCACTTGTTGCTTCACATGTTTTGCAGCTGGTTTTAAGTGCACACACACAAGATTCTCAAATCATCTTTGTAAATTGACATTTTTATCATGTAACCACCCTGTCACTCAGGCTGGAGTGCAATAGTGATAAGGTCAACTTTTGGAACCCATCTGCAAATTTCCTAGGATTCTTAGAGTAGCTTCCTAGCTTTTCCTTAATTGCTATATATCAGTTACAGAGAAGGGGACCTGCAATAGGACTGGCCGTTCGGCTCCTGCTACTTCCCTAAGGGGTAGCAAGGCTGGAGGGAGAGTGGAATATGGTGTTCCCCTCTGAGTGTTAGGGGGACTTAGTAGCGTCCCTAGTGTTTGGTCCTGGGTTTTAGCCTCAGGAGCACTTGGCAAGGGGGCGATAGGGATGGTCGCTGTTCATCCGTAGAGACAAGTGGCTCTTGTAAAAGGGGGTCATCTGACTGGGCACGGTGGCTCATGCCTGTAATCCCAACACTTTGGGAGGCCGAGGCAGGCGGATCACCTGAGGTCCGGAGTTCAAGACAAGCCTGACCAACATGGAGAAACCTCATCTCTACTAAAAAGGCAAAATTAGCTGGGCATGGTGGTGTGTGCCTGTAATCCCAGCTACTTGGGCGGCTGAGGCAGGAGAATTGCTTGAACCTGGGAGGTGGAGGTTGCAGTGAGCTGAGATCAAGCCATTGCATTCCAGCCTGGGCGACAAGAGCGAAACTCCATCTCAAAAAAAAAAGGGGGGGTCATCTATATCATCTATAATATCTAATTCTACCTTAGAACTTTCCTTTGGTTGGAGGGGGAGGTGGGTTCTGGGAGTTTCACAGATTGTTAGGTTTTGGTATAGGGTCATAAAAGCCTGTGCATATGGGATTTCTGACCATTTGCCCTGCCTCTTGCAAAATAGGTCTAATGGCAGGATGGTGTCATAATTAAGGCTGCCAGTGACTGCCCATTGTTCCAGGCTGGGCAGTTCATAATGGGGACAGACAATGTTGCACAAAAAAAAATTACACATTTTGTCTTTAGAGTGTCAGGGTCAAATTTATTTCAATGGTTGAGGATATAGCCAAGCATGGAATCAGGTGGAAGAGGTGGAGAGTTGCCCATAGTGGTCTGGAAAAGAGAAGAGGACTTTAAAAAGTGGAGGGCTCATTAGGTGACCCAAATTTTACCTGGGGCATCCCCCTGGAAAAATTCTGGGCCCAGAGTGGGGTCCCTGGGAGCATCCCCCCTTTAGGGCTCCAACTTAGTCTGTCAGACATCTCTGACCTTAGATGGGTGCTGGCACCGCTTTGGAATGGTTCTCTCCACCACTGAGGACCTGACAAGTTTTTCTATCCCACTTAAAGCAACTCTTTAACCCTCTCAACTTAGGCAATAATAAATTCCCTTTCATGAATTCCCTCCACCACCATGCACCACACAGACCACCTACGATACGCCCAGACCCTCTGACTTGTATAACCTTTTTTGCATAGTTAGGTGGGTTTTCTGTCCTTGGCCAGTTGAATGAGGGAAGGGAAGAATTTAGCATAAGTAAAAGAAGCTTAAGTCACCTGAAACCTGTGAGTTCGCCCTGGATGAGCTACTGCTGCCAACTGCATCACACATAGGGATCAGGGACTATTACTGAAAAGGATAGAAAAGAGTCTTTTCCCCTTCTGGGCAGGGGAGCCATCCCTGTTCACTCCTTGGCCTTCAGAGACCACCAGAGAGTGGCCCCAGTCAGTTCCCCCCAATTACCAAGGAGCTACTAGGAAACGGCTGCTGAAAGACTGAAAAAGGAGAAAAGGAAAAGAACTCAGAAAAAGAAAAAAAGGAATAGGACTCAGGTTTCTCACCTGAACCAAGCGGTGGCAGTCAGGCACTTCCACACAGAAACCTTTCAGTTTCACCGGAGAATGGCCCTGGCCAGAAACTTGCAGTTGTCTTCGTGCTTAGGCGCTGTCCACCGAGGGTCCTGAGTTGGAAAGGAAAAGAGACCTAGACAAAGACTTCCCTGTATGTAAAAGGGGAAAGGAGAAAAAGAAATCCCAAACTTTGGACCTACTTTCTCTCCTGGCTAGCTCACCAAAATATGTTACCAGTAGAGGGTCTTGATTGCAAGTTGTTCAGGTTCTTGGCATTTTGAACAAAGAATTGGAAAAAACACCCAGCAAAAGCAAGGAAAGAATGCAGCATCAAAAGAACGAAAACAGGAATTTACTGAAAATGAAAGTACACTCCACAGTGTGGGAACAAGCCCTAGCAGTGGCCCGGATATAGAATCTTCTTGGGTCCAAATGACTACTGCAGCTTTCCCATTGGCCGCTTGGTGGTCTCCTCATATAAATAAAATGGTGGCCTGCAATCAGTCAACCAATCAGAGGCTGAAGTAAAGTTACAAAGGTCTTTACTTTGTAAAAGTAAAAGCAAAAAGCAATCAATCAGAGGTACTTTTAATTTCCCACCTGCCACGCAGACAAGGTAGAGGTTTGCAAAGGGAGTAGTCTCTGGTTCTTTTGTTACTTAGGTGTGGAAAGTTAGGGGTTTCCCTTCAATTTAGTTCAAGGAAGTTAGCACGAAACAGCCTTAGGTTTCCTGCCTCCAGACCCTATTCTCCTGCCTCAGGACCGCAGGCCCACGCCACCACACCTGGTTAATTTTGTATTTTTTGTAGAGATGGGGTTTCGTCATGTTGCCCAGACTGGGAGAAATATATTTTAAGGTATAATTAGCATGTTGTTTTTAAAATCCCGGTGATATACTTGCACATTAGCAACAGAGCTCTTGCTTCCGCATTATACAATTTCAGTTCATTATCTTGTATCATTCGAATTATTGCACGGAACTTAAAATGTAAGGGACCCTCTACATATTGATAGAGCACATCCTTTTTATCTGTCAGTTCTCTGTACATATTTTTTGCCACACAAATCTAAAAATACCACCTTGATTTATGGATCCTTCAAGTTTTTCATTTAAGTACAAGGGAAGAAATGTAAATCTATAAATTGGATTAAGTGATTTCTAGGAAAGTGTATAATTGTTTTTAAAAAGTATTTTAAAAAGTAAGTTTTGGGCAGTTGTAGTGGCTCGCACCTGTAATCCCAGCACTTTGGGAGACCATGGTGGGAACATTGCTTGAACCCAGGAGTTTGAGACCAGCCTGGGGAACATGGTGAAACCCCATCTCTATTTAAAAATAAATAAATAGGCCGGGAGCAGTGGCTCACGCCTGTAATCCTAGCACTTTGGGAGGCCGAGGTGGGTGGATCACTTGAGGTCAGGAGTTTGAAACCAGCTTGGCCAATATGGCAAAACCCCGTCTCTACTAGAAATATACAGATTAGCTGGGGGTGGTGGCAGGTGCCTGTGATCCCAGCTACTCAGGAGGCTGAGGTGGGAGAATCGCTTGAATCCATGAGGTGGAGGTTGCAGTGAGCCAAGATCACGCCACTGCACTCCAGCCTGGGCGACAGGAGTGAAACTACATCTCTAAATAAATAAGTAAATAAATAAAATGGAGCTTTGCTATAGTTGAGAAATTATTATAGAGTACCATGCTTATTATGATAACCTCATGTAGAAATTTTTATAGCTTTTTGAAAAATGACTTTTTTGTTAATTTTTATTGTCTTATAAACATTAATTTTCACAATTCAAGTGTAAAAATATTGTAGACAATTTGTCTAAGCAGTATTTTGGAAGCACTTTCAACAATTATATTGTGTAAAGGGTCCTATTTATGCTGGAAGAAAGGACATGTATAAGGTTTTAGCATGAGGAAATTGAGCCTTTCTCAACCTAGAAGTCAGGAGTTTCAAGAGTAAACATTCAGTGTTGGATTAAAGAATCTGAATCTACTTTTTTATTGATTACTGATATCTTTTAAGCCACACCACTTTTTCTATTTTGCCCATTTGGGCAAGTCGATAATAAAGAGTGCTCCCTTCTTTGGTATATGCTGGAAGTTCAAGACATGCCTGGGCACCTTTACCCTAGCCCTACTCCTTAACCATAGTCAACAACACATTTTCCTGCTCTCACAAGCCACTTTTGAACCAGCTTGGGCAGTCTTCTGCTCTTTCCAGAGTCTCATTATGTAACAAATATGATACTTCACTATGTGACATCATCAGTCCCAGCATCCAAACGTGGGTGGGGTTCCATCCTGTTCTAGTGGAGTGCCCCCAGTGCAAATTAACGAAATATGTTTTGGGTTGAATATATATAGTTTCTACTTTACCTACCCCGCAAGATATCCCATTGTGTATGTTTATTCTTCAGAGGGAACATTAACCTTTTTTTTTTTTTTTTTTTTTTTTTGAGACTAAGTCTCACTCTGTGGCCCAGGGCTGGAGTGCAGTGGCACGATCTGTGTTCACTGTAACCTCTGCCTACCGGGTTCAAGCAATTCTCGTGCCTCAGCCTCAACCATGTCCGTCGAATTTTGTATTTTTAGTAGAGACGGGAATTTCTCCATGTTGGTCAGTTTGGTCTCGAACTCCTGACCTCAGGTGATCCACCAGCCTCAGTTGGTTGAGATTGCAGGTGTGTACCACCACACCAGCTAAATTTTGTATTTTTAATAAAGACTGGGTTTTGCCATGTTGGCCAGGATGGATGATCACCAGGATGGTGATCCACCCGCCTCAGCCTCCCAAAGTGCTGGGATTACAGACATGACCTACAGACATGACCCACAACCCTGGCCCATTAATCTTTTTTTTTTAAATTTATTATTATTTTTTTAAGACAGAGTCTAGCACTGTTTCTGTTTTTGTTTTGTTTTGTTTTTTGTTTTTTTCACAGAGTCTTGCTATGTTTCCTAGGCTGGAGTGCAATGATGTCATCTCAACTCACTGTAGCCTCTGCCTCCTGGGCTCAATCGATGCTCCTGGCTCAGCCTCTCAAGTAGCTGGGACTACAGGTATGCGCCACCATGCCCAGCTGATATTAGTATGTTTTGTGGAGATGGTGGTTTCATCATGTTGCCCAGGCTGGTCTTGGATTTTTGGGCTCAAGCAATCCTCCCGCCTCAACCTTCCAAAGTGCTAGGATTACAGCCATGAGCCACCGTGCCTGTCCTAACATTTAATCTTTTCAAATTCACTATGTATTCTTTTTTGTTGTTGTTTTTTTTTCTGTTTACTTCACTATGTATTCTAAGCACAAATAAGAAATTCTTATTTCCTAATTATTTTCATGTATATAATATATATATATATTACATTTTTTAATTTTTTTTTTTTTAAGACTGCGTCTCACTCTGTCGCCCAGGCTGGAACACAGTGGTGCAATCTCAGCTCGCTGCAAACTCTGTCTCCCAGGTTCAAGCGATTCTTCTGCCTCAGCCTCCCAAATAGCTGGGATTACAGGCATGCGCCACCACACCCAGCTAATTTTTGTATTTTTAGTAGAGACACAGTTTCACCGTGTTGTTCAGGCTGGTCTCAAACTTCTGAACTCATGTGATCCACCTGCCTCGGCCTCCCAAAGTGCTGGGATTACAGGTATGAGTCCCCACACCTGGACCATTTCCTAATATTTGTATATACTTGCCATATTTTTATTTTTACCACACATAAAAGTCAAGGCAAATGCAAGCCACTGATCTTAGTACATACAAAGGCATGTAGAAATATAATCATATAGTGAATATTCATGAATACTGAGGCAGGTTTTAGATGCTCAGAGTCTGAAATTGCACTGCATGGTATTTCCACAAAAATGTCCTGGGGCATACTCAGAGAGAATAGCTCAAGTGCAAATTATAAGCATATAGTCCCCAAATTGTATCCTGTTTGAATTCATCTAATATGAAAAAACTTGTTGGCCGGGCGCGGTGGCTCAAGCCTGTAATCCCAGCACTTTGGGAGGCCGAGACGGGCGGATCACGAGGTCAGGAGATCGAGACCATCCTGGCTAACACAGTGAAACCCCGTCTCTACTAAAAAATACAAAAAACTAGCTGGGCGAGGTGGCGGGCACCTGTAGTCCCAGGTACTCGGGAGGCTGAGGCAGGAGAATGGCGTGAACCCAGGAGGTAGAGCTTGCAGTGAGCTGAGATCCGGCCACTGCACTCCAGCCTAGGCAAGAGAGCCAGACTCCGCCTCAAGAAAAAAAAAAGAAAAAAAAGAAAAAACTTGTTATAGGTGGCATTCAACCTTCAGCACTTCGTGATGTATTACTAATATTTATTATGAAGTGCCCCAGTGAGGCAGAACTTGCTTTGGTTGATGTAAGGCACATGATTTGTTCCAGGTTGCAAAACAAGCAATTACATTTTACTGATTAATACATCCATTATAAATCAATACTAAAATGCAATTTCAGTAGCCAAATATGAATCCTACACATGAACACTCTTCTGCTTCTTTTGAATAAAATGCCCTCTGTAATAACTGCTGTCTTTTTAGTTTCCAAGAATAAGACTAATTTTCATTAATATGATATACAACTATTACTTTTTGTGTGTGTGTGACGGAGTTTCCCTCTTATTGCCCAGGCTGGAGTGCAATGGCACCATCTGGGCTCGCTGCAACCTCCGTCTCCTGGGTTCAAGCGATTCTCCTGCCTTTGCCTCCCGAGTAGCTGGGATTACAGGCATGTGCCACCATGTCCGTCTAATTTTGTATTTTTAGTAGAGACGGGAATTTCTCCATGTTGGTCAGTTTGGTCTCAAACTCCTGACCTCAGGTGATCCACCAGCCTCAGCCTCCCAAAGTGCTGGTATTACAGGCATACGCCAGTGTGCCTGGCCACAACTATTACTTTTCAAAGTAGAAGGTGACTATCATTCTCCTTACATTTTTTTTGTCTACCATATATGCATTTTTTGTCTACCATATATGCAGATAGGTAACCTATCATTCTACTCCAATGAAAATCTCATTCTCTTAATGTTCCGGTCTGCTATTCATGTAACATGGTCATCCTGCAGAGTGATCCTTTCCTTTAATCAATAAAGACTCTCTGCCATATCAACAAAAGAGAAGGTGCCCTGACGACATGAGGCATGATAATTTGGAAAATAGTTGTATGTCTGTTATCTGCTACTTCCCATGCTCTCAAGTTTATACCATATTGTATCTTTTTTTGTTTGTTTTGTTTTTGGTAGAGACAGGGTTTTGTCATGTTGCCCTGGCTGGTCTTGAACTCCTGGGCTCAAGCGATCTTCTCGCTCCAGCCTCCCTAGGACTACAGGCATGCATCACCATGCCCAGCTAATTTTTTTTTTCTTCTTCAGATAGAGTTTTGCTCTTTTTGCCTGGGCTGGAGTGCAATGGCATGATCTCACTGCAACCTCTGCCTCCCAAGTTCAAGCAAATCTCCTGCCTCAGTCCCTAAGTAGCTGGGATTACAAGTACTTACTACCACACCTGGCTAATTTTTGTATTTTTAATAAGGACAGGGTTTCACCATGTTGTCCAGGCTGGTCTCGAACTCCTGGCCTCTCAGGTGATCTGCCTGCCTTGGCCTCCCAAAGTGCTGGGATTACAGTCATGAGCCACTTCACCTGGCCCATACTGTATCTTAAAACACTGCAAAGTAGGTACATAGTGCACTAGTAACCACTTCATCCCACTGCACCTTGAGCTGCAATTTCTACTTATTTGCTAACTTTGTCTGTTTGAAAACCCAAAGAATCAATTTTGACCGCTAAATTTTGTATTTCTTCATTAATTACATAGCCAGTGAGTGTTCTTTTTCTTGGGGGGGGAAAAGTATCAATTATTGGCTTATGTGATATTCAAAAAAATGGTAGACGCTGCCATTTAAACCATTTGATGCTGTTGGTTTTATTTGTGAAAGACTGTTACAAATATATCTCTTTCTTCTAGGGATAGATTTCTGTTCAGGCTTCCTATCATTGCTGGGGTCAATATTGATAAGGTAGATTTTCCTATTTCTTCATCATCACTTCTAAATTAATTTGCATTTAATTGTACAAATGAGTTCAGTGACATCTAATGTGAATTACTGGCATCA
Source organism: Papio anubis (assembly GCF_008728515.1). Taxonomy (NCBI): domain Eukaryota; kingdom Metazoa; phylum Chordata; class Mammalia; order Primates; family Cercopithecidae; genus Papio; species Papio anubis. The sequence continues at coordinate 6,779,593 of NC_044995.1, read as the reverse complement.
AGTACTTTTTCTTTTCTTTTTTTTTTTTTGAGACAGAGCCTTATTCTGTCTCCCAGGCTGCAGTGTAGTGCTGTGATCCAGGCTCACTGCAACCTCCGCCTCCTGAGTTCAAGCGCTTCTCCTGCCTCAGCCTCCTAAGCACCCAGAATTATAGACGCACGCTACCACACCGGCTAATTTTTGTATTTTCAGTAGAGATGGTGTTTCACCATGTTGGCCAGGCTGACCTTGATTCCTGACTTCACATGATCCACCACCTTGGCTCCCCAAAGTGCTGAGATTACAGGCGTCAGCCACCATGCCTGGCCCAAGGCTACAGTTCGGTTGGGTTTTTGTAGAAGCGGCATTGGGACATAGGTTTACATCTATTCTAACATTTAAGAGATTAGATCACTTTTCCTGTTTTTTTAGTTTATCTTATACTTGCCTTGTTTTTATTCTATATGATTTTTGTGAATGTATTGTTGGCATACATTAGCATTGCCTTAAAGGATTCCATTGTGTGGATATCACTGAGTCATTTTACTATGTGGATGGTCTATAGTTTGGGGTATTATGACTAGTGCTGGTATATAAATTCTTGAATTAATCTTTTGGTGGTGTATATATATAGATATAGATAGAGACAGAAATTTATTTGGGGTATATTTGTAAGAGTGTAATTGTTGAGACCTAGGTTTGTATCTCTTCAGCTTATGTAGGTACTACCAAAGAGTTTTCCAAAATATTTGTGCCATTTTTAACACCCATTGGTATGAAGTGCCTGATTTACCCACATCTTTTCCAAAACTTGGTATTTCCTACCATTTTTATTATAGATTTCTGGTTGGTGTACAATGATATTAGGTAGTAGTGTTATTTTAATTCTCACAATTAATAAAGACATTGAACATTTTCTCTAAATTATTAATTGAGTAATGTTTTTGAAGCTTCTATTGGAATGTTTTGACTATAATTTACTCTATTGTGTGAATCTGTGTTTTTTTACGGTACATACATCTCTCTCTTCCAAACCCCTCGTGTGTGTGTGGTGTGTCTTTTAGGAGTGCCAGCTCTTAATTTTACTATGGCCTAATTTGTCATCTTTCCTATATTATTAATGTGTTTTGTGTGGCTTGAGAAACATTTTGTTATTCTAAAACCACAAGAATACTATTATTGTTTTTCTAGAAATTGTATTACTTACCATGAAAATTTAGATCAGCAATTCATTCAGAAGTAATTTGTTCTATAGTGTTGGTAGCGGTTGAGGTTATGTCTTCTTTCCATTATAACTACCTCATCAGTTTATTCATAAAATGTTAGATGATGCTTTTTTTCTGTTTGCTATCACTTGTCATTGCTTCTCCCATGGTTAACAGCACCTCATCCTACGTGCTGACTTCCATGAAGTATCCTGGTAATTCTTTCCATTTCTAAGTGCACCTGGCTATCCTCACCGGAGCACACAGTGAAAGTTACTGTTAATGACAAGAATCTTCAATAAGGCTATTTGCTCATAAGAATGATTGTTACCATCCTTAAAGGAACATGTGCTGAATGAAAGAATAGATTCCAGTGATGTGGCAATAAGGATAATCTTATCACAGAAGAGAGTTGAAATCCTAGGCAACTTCTCTCTTGTCTGCCATTATCTATTCCTTTCTTACAAAGGATCCAGGTTGAGGTCCACAGATGTGATTCTCAAGCACTTGATCATTGGAAACCCCATGTTTCTTCTCTCAAAAGGAGTTCCCCAGACAATGTCAGCTTTTGGATTGACACATTTCTTCAATGGTTTTGGATGTGAACATACTTTCTATGTAGAAAGAGTGGTTAGGACTACGTCCATTGGCACCACCTGCCTCTTGAGTGTCTTCCAGACCATAAGGATCAGCCCCATGAACTCCAGGTGGAAGGATCTTAAAGTAAAAGCTGCAAAGTACGTTGGATACTCCATTCCCATCTGCTGGATCCTGTACATTGTAGTAAATTTTTCCCGTGTATCTGGTTGTCACATACAGCAACAAAAACATCACAAAGAAGAGATTTTGGTTACTGTTCTACTCTAGGTTTTAACAAAATTATAGACCCATTGTATGCAGCATTATTTGTATTCCCTGAAGTTTTATTTTCTGTGCTCATAATCTTGTCCAGTGGCTCCAGGATTTTCATTTTGTACAGGCACAAGCAGTAAGTCCAACACATTCACAGGAATAATGTTTCCTCCAGATCCTCTGAGTCCAGAGTCACCCAGAGTATCCTTGTCCTGGTGAGCACCTTTGGGTCTTTTCACATCCTCTCCTCCTTCATTCATGCTTGTATTGCTCGATTTCATAATCCCAGGTGGTGGCCGGTGAACACTGTTGCCCTCATTTCTGTGTGTTTTCCAAGTGTCAGCCCCTTTGTTGTCATGAGCTGTGACTCCACTGTATCCAGGCTCTGCTTTGTCTGGATCAGAAATACAAATTCTCATCTTATCATAAATAAGTAAATTGCATGTTTTTGCACACATTCAGTTGTTTACACATTCATCATCCTTGGAACATCAATGCAGAAACTTACGGAGGAGCCACATTTCTTTCTATTGTAGTCTCAGGATTTTCTTCAGCTGGTTAATGTGGTACCTACGTGGGGATAGCAACGGTGAATAAATCAGGTTATCCTCATCCTGATGCATAGTATCCAACTGATAGAAATCTTAATTAAATATTGCTTCATTAGGGAGGCTGAGGGGGGTGGATCACTTGAGGTCAGGAGTTTGAGACCAGCCTGGCCAACATGGTGAAACCCCGTCTCTACAAAAAATACCAAAATTAGGCGTGATGGCACACGCCTGTAATCCCAGCTACTAGGGAGGCTGAGGCAGGAGAATCTCTTCAACCCAGGAGGCGGAGGTTGCAGTGAGCTGAGATCATGCCACTGCATGCCAGCCTGGGTGACAGAAACTTCCATAGTTCCTGAAAATGACCAGAGGTGTGATTCAAAATAAGATTGATAGATAGATAGGCTGGGCGTGGTGGCTCACACCTGTACTCCCAGCATTTTGGGAGGCAGAAGCGAGTGGATCACCTGAGGTCAGGAGTTCAAGACCAATCTGGCCAACATGGTGAAACCCCGTCTCTACAAAAAATATAAGAATTAGTTGGGCATGATGGTAGGTGCCTATAATCCCAGCTACTCGGGAGGCTGAGGCAGAAGAATCACTTGAATGCGGGAGGCGGAGGTTGCAGTGAGCTGAGATCTCGCCATTGCACTCCAGCCTGGGCGACAGTCTGAGACTCTGTCTCAAAAAAAAAAAAGTTGAGACGGAGTCTTACTCAGTCACCCAGGCTGGAGTGCAGTGGCACGATCTCGGCTTACTGCAAGCTCCCCCTCCCGGATTCATGCCATTCTCCTGCCTCAGCCTCCTGAGTAGCTGGGACTACAGGCGCCGGCCACCACACCCGGCTAATTTTTTTTTTTTTTTTTTTTTTTGTATTTTTAGTAGAGACGGGGTTTCACCATGTTAGCTAGGATGGTCTCAATCTCCTGACCTCGTGATTACAAGCGTGAGCCACCGTGCCCGGCAATTCCTAACTATTCTTTTTAAAAAGGGGATTTAATACCCTCTAAATCACAATAAATATAAGTGTTTAGGGTACATTCTTGGAAGAATTAATTGATCTGTATTAAAATGGAGAAGAATATAAGTTGTTGGGGCAGGTAGGGCCATGAGAGAGATCAGCACAAGACCAGCAGGTGGGGCACTGCATAGGTAGAGGAGGAAGATATGAAAAGACTCACAGGTGAGGTATCCTAGAGGGGATGTGGAGAAAAAGTATTATGAGAGGTTCTGAAGTTTTTTGCTCTTGAGTGCCCTGTTATCTCTGTCCCTGTCACTCTTACAGTATCTTCAAAAAAGGCCACATGTGTCACTGAGGTTTTTCTGTAAAAGTAAATTCTTTTGGAAATATCTGAGGGGATTTGAGCTTTATATCTGTACTTACATTAGGCAAAATCTAATCTTATGGAGAAGGCCAAGATGAATACAGAGGAGATACTGGTAGGTTAAACCCCTAGGAATTAGAACAAATTTCTGGGAAATCTTCAGCATTTCGAGGCTGCAGAAGTTATGTGGTAAAGGCAAGATCTTGGAGGAGAGAACCAGACCCAGCTAAAGCTGAGTTATATGTGAAATAAACAGAGTTTCCCCAAAGAATATCTTTTATAAGATGAGAGAAAGGAGACGAAGTAGAAGAGAGACTGAGTTGGTCCTTCAGGATCGGAATCTGATAGATTGGACACTAGAGGAAGTTTAATGTAACTTTTTTGTGCTATCTAGATCTAGTTTTTAGGCCCTGGCTAGAGGCCAGTTAGTTCCTTTTCTAGAGTGGCCAATAAAGTTCACAACACCGGCCACAAGTGAGCTTTACCTTGTGGTATTTACCTTGCCCTAATCCTATCCCCATATCCTCTGCTCCAAGGTAACTTTGAAAAGCAACCACCTTTTAACAACAGTAACAGTGAATATCTGCACCCTAGCAGATTATCTGCACTTAAGGAGGTAGAAATGGCTCTGAAAATGGCAGAAATGGCTCTGAAACACCCAAAAGCCTCCATCCCCACAGAATTTTCACTACTAAATGTGTTGCAGCCTGAACAGGTCTATTCTCATAGTATTTCTCTATTTGACTTGACTCAGCTTTATCTATGTGAACACTCCTACCCATAGGGCACTTGTCAAAAACAATCAGTGGCAATTGTTTAACACTAGAGTGTTTAGAGGAGTGATAGTGTGTGTCTGTGTGACAGATGGAAGTAATAAGAGGGTACAGGGGAAAGGGGCCATAGGCATAAGATGATGGAACAGAGCCTGGAGTGTGGGGTATAGAGAGTGTAGGGGAAGGGAGAAGGCAGACAGGTAAAAGGAAAAAGAATGTTAAGTGTTGTTCAGCCTCAAGACTGACATGATGAAAATACCTTTATTGTGGTTTTTGTAAATTAGAACACATGCTTTATTATTAAAAAGAAAACACACAATTGAAAATGTTGACATTTTCATCCTTGCGTCTTCTAAAAAAACGACACAAGGCATAACTTGTGGTAATAATTCTGTAGATATATGGACAATTTTAAAAAATAGTATTTTTTCATTGCAAAATATTCATTAGTGTCATATCATAGGCAGATCTCCAACTCCAGAATAATTCCCATGGTTATATTATGTTACATGGCAAAAAGGACTCTGCACTGTAATTATTAATCAGCTGCCTTTAGCATTGGGAGATTATTCTGGATTGCCCAAGCACTTAATAATAGGAGAAACCGGAGAGATGCAATAGTCAGAAATTTCAAATATGAAAGGCATTTGACAATACTATTGTTGGCTTTAAAGATTCCTATCTTTAAAGGGGTGGGGGCAAGGAAACTGTGTGAAGGAAATTAATCTGCCAACAACCTAAATAATTCTAGAAAACGATTCATTTCCAGAGTCAAGAACAGAGCCAGGTGGTTTTGTTCTTCTAAAGACAATTCCACGGGCCAGTTCCACCGCAAGCTTCCCAGAGAGCATTCGTTCTGCCCTACGGACACCGACCTTCCCCTAAGATGGCCGCCCCCACAGTGCTCCCGCCTGACGGCGCGGTTACCTGCAACGCACGACTCGCTTATTTTTTGTTCTAATCCCGCTTGATTCAGTTTTTATACGGCCTCTAAAACGCTTCGCATTTAAAATAGTGATTGAGGTGCCCAGAGGTGACTTTAATTTTCCATTGAGTTGAGACGCCACAGCCATCATGACCGTTAAGAACTGATGCCGCGCCTTTGTGGTAATAATGGGTTCCGGCCTTTGAGAAGTTTGCGCCGTTCACTAGCCCCTGCAAGGAGAAGATCAACTTATTCTGTTCCCTGTCTGTTCAGAGGACTTTACCCACACGCCGTATCTGTCTGTGTGAACTCAAGCCTCTGATAATCTCTCCATTTTCTGCCAGGGCTGACGTGTCTGGAAATCGGACAGTTTTAAGAGGCCTCTGTCCACAGCGTCTCGCGGCTCCTGTGCCGTCTGTACGTCACGTACTCAAAGATGGCCGCCCCCAGAGCGGCGAGGCGACTCCGGCGCGGACGCTTCTTCTGAGGAAAAGCCGGAAGGCCGCAGTCCGCTCTCCATGGAAACGCGGGTGACCTTCCCTTGAGGTTTAGTGGGGAGGGAGCTGGGCGAGGGGCCCAGAAGTGGAAGAACTTTAGGGAAGTAAGTTCAGTCTTTAAGAAGTCGCAGCGATTCCAGGGAGAGTCAGGTCAGTGTGTGGGTCAGGACGTGGAAACGCGGTGGGAGGGAGCATTCTGAGGGCGTCTGCGTTGTTGGTGGCGCTGTACCGTGTAGGTAGCGCGGCAGTGTGGGGGAGGCGGGGGCGGGTGTTTTCTTTTGGAGGGGAGCTGGTAGGAGTCCCTGGTGGGTGTCTGTGATGGGATATCTTTGGGGGTCCCTCATGGAGGCTCTGGTGGTCAGTGATTAAAGGCCTGAGTAGATCTACGACCAAGAGTCCTGAGGTCAGGGATTGTGGTCCTCGAGGGTCACTCCCCTGTGGGGCTCAGTGATTGAGAATCGGTAGGGTGGCTTTTTCAACTAATGTGACTTCTGTTTCACATTCGGGATTAATCTGAGGCTCAGTGATCGAGGAATCATTAAGGGAAGCCAGTGTACGTGTGTATCTACTCCAGGTTTTCGTATTAATCTGGCGGGGTGGTGGCCTTTTGTGTAGAGACAAGTGAAAACTGAAGTATTTTCACAAGAGCCCTGGCAGGGTCTGTGTGTGTGTGTTGAGCTCAAACTTTGGCTGCTGGAACAGACTTGATGAACGTTAACATTTCCTAAAAGTTTCAGGTCCAAGTACCTCCTGCACGATGAGTTTTCTAATCCTCTGGCTTTCCACGACAACCCATGCTCTTGAACCTGCAGAAAATGAAAGTTTTGTTGCGGGGGCAGAGAGGGTGCGGATGAATAAGCTTTCTATTTAACAGTATGTTTTTTTAATTACTGCTGCACAAATTAATAAGAGCCTATTTTTATCCTTCCTCTTGCAAATGTACTGCATATTTTTTATGGGTGTTTCAGGTTTTGTATGTTCATATATAAAGGCGGCTATTTTCCCAGTATTTATATTTTTGAATTGTTTTCTAAATTTGTACTTATACCTCGTATTCCTTCTCTCTGTCTCCCTCTTTTTTTTGATGTGTTTCTTGTTCTTCATATTGAAGTGTGTATATAAACACTTTTTTTTTTTTTTGAGATGGAGTCCTGCTCTTTTTGCCCAGGCTTGAGTGCAATGGCTGGGCTCACTGCAACCTTCGCCTCCTAAGTTCAAGCCATTCTCCTGCCTCAGTCTCTGAGTAGCTGGGATTACAGGTGCCCGCCATCACACCCGGCTAATTTTTTGTATTTTTAGTAGAGACAGTGTTTCGCCATGTTGACCAGGCTGGTCTTGAACTCCTGACCTCAGGTGATCCGCCCACCTCAGCCTCCCAAAGTGCTGGGATTACAGATGTGAACCATCATGCCGGGCCATATATAAACACTTTTAAATATATATAAAGACTTTTAAAGAGGTGTGAGGGTAACATTGTATAAAGGGGAAAATGTACAGTTTCTCACCATCCATATGGCATTATTTAAAAAGCTGATATGAGAATTACCTACCACTTAGGCATGATGCTGTGTGGCCTTTGTGACCTCCCCTTTCCTCTTCATGTTACTTCCACACTTCACCGAAGAAAGGCATTTGGCCTTCATTGAGGGTCTTGCATTTCTTTGGTTTGAGAGAACCAAATAAAGAGACAAATATTCAGGGTCATGTGTTAGGATGAATGTACCCCTGAAAGTTGTTTTGCTCCTCAGTCTACAGGTCCTGGCTGCCCTGGGAAGAGACAAGAAGTGAATGAAGAAAGAGGAAGATTCCAGGACCTAGATAATGATTTTTGTGGACACTCTTCACTGGTGACTGAGGTTTCTAACTAGAAATTTAAGGCAGATCCAGAGGAGACAAAGACAGAGTATCCCAGGTGCTGGCCATTTCCCACAACTGAAGAAAATGATCAATGCCCAGGTGACTTTTTCTGTATTTTATTCTCTCCTTTATTCCATGGTGGATTTGTAGAGACCTGTAAGAAATTATTTCAGAATCTAGAGAGAAATAAACTTTAAATCTAACTCCAACATCATGGCAAAGTAAGATCAGGAATATAGTGTTTATGTGATTCCTACAAAATGACTGATGTTGGAACATAATGCCTGACTAGAAGATCCTTTCTATTGCATTAGCTGTCAGTTTGCATCTGATGTCTCTGACAGCCAGTACAAGAAAGTCATGCTAAGTTATATAATATACAGTGACTGTGAGGAAAAAGCAGACACGTTCCTCAGGAGATCATTATTTCATGGCACTTAGATGTCAAGAAAAATTTGCTATTCTTCCCAGAGGTGATATGGTTTTTTGAACAGTGTTTTGAACTAGCTTTCTAATAAAGGCAGAAGATTTCTTACTGCTGTTTATAACAGGGTTCCTCAGAGACTCCTATGGAAATAGACCAGGCAAACTCAGTGGACACAGTTTTTTCAAGGGACGAAAGCAAGGCCACACACTCAAGTCTTTGTGAGCTGATTTAGGAATAAAATCTAAGTGGCCTAGGAAAATGGAAGGCGTGCATAGCTTCCATTTGTCCTGAACAGATGGCTGAACTGGCATTAACTGCAGATTTGGCATTAGGGAGTTGTCTGATAAGGTCTTGAGTTGTTGGGTGCCATGTTTGATAACTTTACCTCATCTCAGAATATACAGAATCCTTCTGCATTTTCACATCCAATTCTTACATATTTTTATTGCTTTTATTTTTTGTAATTACATAAATAACTCATGGATTCCAAAGGGAAAAAAATCTGTTTTTTGTTCGTTTGTTTGTTTTGTTTTGTTGAGATGGAGTATCACTCTGTTTCCCAGGCTGGAGTGCAGTGGTGTGATCTCGTCTCACTATAACCTCCGCCTCCTGGGTTCAAGGGATTCTCATGCCTCAGCTTCCTGAGTAGCTGGGATTACAGGTGCACGCCAGCATGCCTGGCTAATTTTTGTATTTTTAGTAGAGCTAGGTTTCACCACATTGGTCAGGCTGGTCTCGAACTCCTGACCTCAGGTGATCCACCCGCCTCTGTCTCCCAAAGTGCTGGGATTACAGGCATGAGCCACCGTGCCTGGCCCCACAGGGAAATGAATTCTAATGATGAAGTACACACTGGTTAAAAAAGTAGATTCCCGGGCCGGGCACGGTGGCTCATGCCTGTAATCCCAGCACTTTGGGAGGCCGAGGCAGGCGGATCACCTGAGGTCGGGAGTTCAAGACCAGCCTGACCAAAACCCTGTCTCTACTAAAAACACAAAATTAGAGTGGCATGGTGGTGCATGCCTGTAATCCCAGCTACTTGGGAGCCTGAAACAGGAGAATCGCTTGAACCCAGGAGGCGGAGGTTGTGGTGAGCCGAGATCATGCCATTGTACTCCAGCCTCGGCAACGAGAGCAAAACTCTGTCTCTAAAAAAAAAAGGTAAATTTGCTCATCATAACTTTATTCCTAATCCCCTTATAGTGCTTCAACAAAGGTTTGGTAGCACGTACTTACTGTCACCGAACTGTGTGCATCTCTGTATGTATGTGTATTTATAAATCTATGTGTTTTATGTATGTGTCTGTATATATAAACACATTTATTATGACTTCTTTTGCTTCAGTGGAATCACATTTCACCTGTTGGTCACCTTAGATCAAACTTGTACAACCTGCAGCCTGTGGGCTGCATGTGGCCCAGGATGGCTTTGAATGTGGCCCAACACAAATTTGTAAATTTTCTTAAAACATTATGAGAATTTTTTGCACTTTTTTTCCAGCTATCATTAGTGTATCTTATGTATGGCCCAACACATTTCTTCTTCCAGTGTGGCCCAGGGAAGCCAAAAGATTGGACACCCCTGCCTTAGATGGTATAGTTTTAGAATATAAAGGAATATCACTATAATTAATTGAAGAATATTAATTGTATAAAATTCCATTTGTCTAAAGTCATACATGGAAACATTGTTAAACTATGTAAAGTATTTAAATGAGTGCCTGCAACATAGAGACTGATACATGGAGTCCTTTTTGCCTTAAATCTTTGCCAATACTTAAAAATAAGACATTATCAAATTACACAATTTTCAGTGATCCAATATTCTTTTGTCTTATTTTGCATTTTCCTCATCACAGGCGAGGTTGAAGTCCTTTGTGTGTATTTCTTGGCCAACTGGATTTTTTGCTCTCGTGAAATGCCTGACTATAATTTTTATATTAAAAAACTTTTTTCTTACTGGTTAATGAGTTGGTTATATCTACTATATATTGACCTTTTGTTTATTGCAAATTTTTTTAGCCCGTCATTTTTCTTTCAGCTTTGTTTATGATCTGTTTTTCAATGTAGATATTAAAATTTTTTTCTCATAAAATTTGTCCCTGTTTTTTCCTTTATGGCTCTGAACATGAATATATTTCATATTTGCTTCTGCTTCCATAGGTTCTTTTGCTTTCTGGTTAGGACTTTAAACGGGAAAAACTTATTTTTGAGTATGAAATTAGGTAGAAACCTAAGATTTTTTTTTCCAAACAGATTTATTTCTCATGTGAAATAATTCCGAATGTGATAAGATCAGCAGCATTAAGAATTTGCAGACTCCACTAAGTCTGTTCTTTTATCTGTGTATTAATCTCTGCAATTACATGGGGATAGATTATCCCATCAATTTTCACCTAGCTCTTTCCTGCCTCAAGTTCCCACTACCATATGATTATAAGTCATGTTGAGACAGGAGAGTGGCAGTTTAGTTGACAAGAGGGTCTCAATTTATTTTCCAGTGGCATTCGGGGCTAGGCCATACCATACAATTTGCCAAATACCACAGAATCAAGACATTGAAGACGTTATTCTGCACTTTTCTTGCTTCTTTTGTTTCTATGGAAGTCAGTTGTTAGAACATTTTGTCTTTCTTTTGATGGTAATGCATCTTTTCCTTCTGTTAATGCTTGTTTTCATAATGTTATATTTGCATCTGATGTTCAATAGTTTCTGTCTGATGTGTCTAGATGCAGATTTTCTGCTTGGCTTTGTTGATTTATTAAATTTGAGTTACAGGATATTTAATCAGTTCTGAAAATTTCTCACTCAGATATTTGGAAATTGCTTCTCATTTCAATATAATATTTCAAAAACTATGTATAGGCATATGTTAGGCCTCATTCTGTCTTCCATATTTAGTAAACTCTCCTTCATACTTTCTGTCACTTTGTGTCTCTGCTTCATTTTTCAGTTATTTTAATTTTTTGAGATAGGGTCTCACTCTGTCACCCAGGCTGGAGTACAGTGGCATGATCACAGCTCGCTGCAGCGTCAACTTCCTGGGCTCCAGCGATCCTCCCACCTCACCCTCCCAAGTAGCTGAGACCACAGGCATGTGCCACTGTACCTAGCTAATTTCTGTCTTTTTGGTAGAGACAGGATTTCACCATGTTTCCCAGGCTGGTCTTGAACTCCTGAGCTCAAGCTATCCACCTGCCTCAGGCTCCCAAAGTGCTGGGATTACAGGTGTGAGCCACCCCACCTGGCCCTGTTATTTTTTTTTTTACTGTGAATTCCAACTCACTAATTATTTCTTCAGTGTATCTAATATAACCTTTCTGTTAATAGACACACATACCTGTGACTGTATACATATATATACACACATACGTATATATGTTTGTGTGTGTACATATATATTTAATATATATTTCCAAAAATAAGTTTTCCCAATTTGGTTACTCTTTAATAGTTTCTCATGCTTTCTATGCATTTCTATTTTTTAATCCATTTAATAATTAAACATGAACGTAGTGTCCTGTGATTCTAGCATCTGGAGTCTCCCCATGTCTTATGTTAGTATTAGCTGGGAAGGCTTACAGTGAATGAAACAATTTATATCAGATACCTAGATGTAGGTAGCATATACTTTCTTGACTGGGCAATAGATACTGAAATTAAAATTTATACGTAAAACCTGTTTTTACTGAGCGGATTTGATATAAAACCTTAATTTTTGTTGAGCAAATGGGGCACTGTACAATTATAGAATACTTGGAGATTCTCTGGTGATATTAAAAAATACAATAGATTTATAGATGGATGCAGTCTAGGTGGTTAATATGAGCAGGACAACTTCCCTTCACATTCTTTTCATGTCAGTAAAAGAGAAACACTTCCTATTAAGCGAGGCTCTGTTTTCTTACAGGAATTGCTGACACTGGAGGATATTACTGTGGAGTTCACCTGGGAGGAGTGGCAGCTCCTGGACCCTTTTCAGAAGGACTTGTACCGGGATGTGATGTTGGAGATCTACAGCAACCTGGTATCAATGGGTAAGGACAGCTGCCCTCTGTCACCTGGAGGGTGCCCAGTCTGTGGCCTTTGCTTTCTCAGCTGCTTACCCTTGGAATTAACTGCAGTGCTCTGAATAGCAGATTTTTGGTACATCCTCTGGCTTCTGATAAAAGGATATACAGTCACCCCTCAGTGTCTGAGAGGGATTGGTTTCACAGCTTTCCATGGATATGAAATCCACAGATGCTCAAATCTCATATAAAATGGCATTGTATTTGCATATAACCTACACACACCTCCCCCCAAATACTTTAAATCATCTCTAGATTATGCCTGATACTTAATACAATGTAAGTGCTATGTAAATAGTTGTTATACTGTATGTTTTAATTTGTTTTTTATTGTGGTTTTCTTTTTTCTTTAGAGACAGCGTCTTGCTCTGTTGCCCAGGCTAGAATGTAGTGGTGCCTTCATGGCTCACTGCAGCTTTGAACTGGGTTCAAGTGGTCCTCCTGCCTCAGCCTCCTGAGGAACTATGCCTACAGATGCAAACCACCATGCTTGGCTATTTTTTTTTTTTTTTGTAGAGATGGAATCTGTGTTGCCCAGGCTGGTCTCCCACTCCTGGCTTCAAGTGTTGGTTTCATGTCAGCCTCCCATAGTGCTGGGATTATAGGCAAGAGCCACTGCACTTTGTATTTTTTATTATTGTATTTTTTTAAAAATATTTTCAGTCCATTGAAAATATGGTTGAATCCCTGGATGTGAAATTTTCAGATATTAAGGTCTGACTGTAATCTGCCCTTTCCTGAGAGAAAAGCCTCTACTTACTTTGCAGATGTGAAAACTGTCTAGTTACTTAAATGTAACGTTCTCTCACATTACATACACCAGCCCAATCCAGTGTGTCTGTCTTCTGTCATTTCCCATAAATAGGTTATCAAGTCAGCAAACCAGATGCACTCTCCAGGTTGGAACGAGGAGAAGAACCATGGACAATGGAAGGTGAAAGGCACAGTCAAATCTGTCCAGGTATGCGAGAACCAGCAAGATGCGTAAGTCATATTACAGTCAGTAAAAGAATGCTGTGTGGGTGTCTCAGGACACAGAAGCAGTGCCTATTAGGAATACGGATCATTTTTTCTCCACAAAAACCTTCCCATCTTATTTTAAGGTTGCATTCTCCTTTAGTACCATACTTCTTTCCTGTCTGTGCTGGTATTGTATTGAATGTCCTTTACCTATGGAGTTGTCTTGTTAAAAGTCTCTACTATTTTTGTTGACTGTTTACCTAGAAAGGAGTTTTACATCCTACATCAGTTGTAGTCCAAACCAGGTCATAACTTATGTCTATCTCAGAGTACTTCCTTTGTACATTTGATTTCTGCTTTTCCCTTAGTTCATCTTAGACAGTAGCATTGTATTCATTTCCCTAATGTGTTTTTCCCATTATAGATTTGTTTTTTAACAGCTTAATTTACATACCATACAATTTTCCAATTTAAAGTTTATTTTTCAGTGCTTCATGGTGTATGAACAGTTATGTAACCATCACCATAGTCAATTTTTTTTTTCTTTCTTTTTTTTGTTTTTTGAGATAGAGTCTCGCTTTGTCACCCAGGGTGGAGTGCAATGGTATGGTCTTGGCTCACTGCAACCTCTACCTCCTGGGTTCAAGCGATTCTCCTGCCTCAGCCTCCTGAGTAGCTGGGATTACAGGCGTGCAACATCATGCCCAGCTAATTTTTGTGTTTTTGTGGAGACGGGGTTTCACCATGTTGGCCAGTTTGGTCTCATACTCCTGACCTCGTGACCCACTCGCCTCAGCCTCCCAAAGTGCTGGGATTACAGGTGTGAGCCACCACGCTCGGCCTCTACTTTTTATCTCTATAGATTTGCCTGTTCTGGACATTTTATATAAATAGAATCATAAAATATATGGTCTTTTGTGTCTCGCTTCTTTTATTTAGCATAGTGTTTTTGAAATTCTTCCATTCTTTAGCATGTATCAGTACTTCATTTCTTTTTATTGTTGAATAATATTCCATTGTACCACATTTTATTTATCCATTCATCTATTGAATTAACATTTGGGTTGTTTCTACTTGTTGGCATTTATGAATCATGCTGCTATGAAAGTTCGTGTACAACTTTTTCGGAAACATATTTTTCATTTCTCTTGAGCCTTCACCTAGGAGTAGAATTCCCAGGTCATTTGTAGTCCAGGAGGGGGTCCAAGTGCAGTACTTCTGGTCCTCCTTTCACTGTGGACATTACGTCTCTTCCCAGCCACAGTGTGTGACAATACAGAGTATTGACAACTAGGGAAGTTCACTTGAGCCTTTGGTGGCCAGAGTTTTGATTAGGTTCCAGTCACATACAGCCCACATGGCTGACTTTCAGTCTTTTGCCTCTCCCAGAAGTCGGGCTAATACCTAGAGTATCTAGTTTTTCCAAAGTGTGGAACTGATATGGCATGGGCCAAAGCCCCTATCATAAATCATATTGTTAAACTGTCCAGCAGCTAAAGCCAGTGGGCAAACAAAGACACTCCTATAGGCCAGGACATTCCAGGGGCCTAGAGCTCATTTCCTAATAGCTAAGAACAAATGTTAGATCTCTCTTTGGATGAGGTTAGATCTAGATCCTCACTACACAGAAGATTACCATAAAAATTAATGATACAGGGGTTAATTTAGGAATACAGAGGAAATAGAGCATATGGCAGGATAGTCAGAATTGCAGCAAGAGTATGATGTGCACAAAGCATATCTAGATTTTGAATTAGGAAGATGGTGACATGAATTAAGAATGAAGGCATGGGCCAGGTGCAGTGGCTCATGCCTGTAATCCCAGCACTTTGGGAGGCCGAGGTGAGCGGATCACCTGAGGTCAGGAGTTCAAGACCAGCCTCACCAATATGGAGAAACCCCATCGCTACTAAAGATACAGAATTAGCCGGGCATGATGGCACATGCCTGTAAGCTACTCAGGAAGGCTGAGGCAGGAGAACTGCTTGAACCCGGGAAGCGGAGGTTGCGGGGCGCAGAGATTGCGCCATTGCACTCCAGCCTGGGCAACAAGAGCGCAACTCTGTCTCAAAGAAAAAAGAATGAAGGCATGAAATAGGAATTGTGCAAGGCCATGGGCTTGACTATCAAAAGATTGGCCTCAAGTTGGCCAAATACAGGTCAGTGATAGAAGCTGCTTGTTGGAGAAATCGTGGAGCAGAAACATGGTAATATTCATGGTAATGTAAGCTTTATTTATCAAGATGGCTTTTGATTTTATATATGAGTAATTGAGGTAGCATGGTTGAGGATTGGTTACTTTTATATTTTTGTCTTTTCACAAAATATCTTGCTAGTCTGACCTTTCACCTGGATGTCAGCAGCGTAGCAATGATAAGAAACAGCTAAATATCTTAAGAAAAACTGAAGGTGAAGCTGGCACAACCTTTGTCTAGAAGGAGGAAGTTTATCCTTTAGTACAACTTAACTAATGCTGAGACATAAATGTAGCATTACTGAAGTAGATGCTATTGGTAGCAGATGAAGAAACAGTGTATCAGGGACATTGAAATGGGAAAAATTTGATACGACTTTTTTTTTTGAGGAAGGGTCTCACTTTGTTGCTCAGGCTGGAGTGCAGTGGCACGATTTCAGCTCACTGCAGCCTGGACCTCTGGGCTCAAGCGATCCTCCTGCCTCAACATCCCAAGTCGCTGGAACTACAGGTGCATGTCACCATGTCTGGCTAATTTTTGTATTCTTTGTAAAGATGATGTTTCACCATGTTGCCCAGGCTGGTCTGGAACTCCAGAGCTAAAGTGATCTGCCCACCTTGACCTCCTAAAAGTGCTGGGATTACAGGCGTGAGCCACTGTACCTGGCCTTGATATGACTTTTCTACTGCATACAAAATGTGATAGGAGAAAGTGACAGTTTTCATATCCCATGCAGCAGCACATTTTCTTCTGAAGGCAACTACATGGTACACTGGCCAGTTGCAAAATTCCCTATCATTGTTTTCCTGTTTCATAATTAATGGAACATATGATAACACAACACAGCTAAACCAGAGGGTGGAATGTTGACTATAGGAGTTGTTCATTAAATGTGATGAATGTTTTTGGAAAGTTAGATGGTAGTCTACAGATTGAAGAGGGGCAAATTTAATAACAGTTACCACACAAGAGTCTTACCTCAGTTCACTTAATTTCAACAGATGGAGATTTCTATTTCTTATCCTTGCCAGGCAACAAGTATGTGAATGTATTTATTCTATATATCTCAGTAAGCATATTTCCCTGATCTTTGTACTCACAATTTGGTTCCTCTAAGAGGGCTTAAATAATCCCAAAACCAAATGTTGGAATGTCTAAAACCTTGGCTCTGTACCTTCCTCTTTCATTCTACATGTCTTCTCAACATGGTATCCTGGCCCAGTGCCTTGGCTCACACCTATAGTCCCAGCACTTTGGGAAGCAGAGGCAGGCAGATCACTTGAGCCCAAGAGTTCAAGACCAGCTTGGGCAACATGGCAAGACCCTGTCTCTACAAACAATACAAAAATCACTCAGGCGTGGTGGCATGTGCCTATAGCCCCAGCTACTCAGGAGACTGAGGTGGGAGAATTGCTTGAGCCTGGAAGGTGGAGGTTGCAGTGATGCAAGATTGTGCCACTGCACGCCAGCCTGGGTAACAGTGAGACCCTGTCTCAAAAGAAAAAAAAAAAAAAAAAAGTCATTCAGTCCTTTTTTCTTAAATAATATGTATGTGCTGATTATTTCCATGCTGCCTTCTCCATTTATACCTCCAACCAGATTCTTGATGTCTGTGTTATGTATTTGATAACCATTTCAAAGTGTATGTTTCACAGTGTATACTTTACATGTTCTGGACTGCAGTAATATTTGCCATCTCATGAGATGCTTTCATCTACCCAGTGTCTCAAGCCATATATTTAGTAATCTTTGAGTCCTCACTTTCCTCACTCTCCCCATTGAATTCATCATTTAACCTTGTATTTTCTTTGTACAAATATATCCTGCTTCCCCCAACTCTCATCATCTACACTGCTCCACCAAACCACACTTAACATCTCCAACTCCCTTCTTTTTTTGTTCCCTCTGTTTTTCCTAACTAGAATTCAGCATCCGTGAAAAGAAGGCATATTTTGTATATCCCAAATGCCAGCAGAGTGCCTTATCCATAGGAGTCATTCAACAAATACTAGTGGAGTGAATAAATACAACCCTTAGAATTTTGGATCAGTTGCCTTTTCCACCTTTGTGGTCTGGTGTCTCCCAAAATTTTGTGGAATGGTGTTCCTCCAAGCCCTGTTGTTTGCTTGTAATAATGACTTGCTTGTATTTTACTGTGTCCACATGTTTTGCAAGGTCCTGTTTAGAAAGCAGTCAAATCTATACAGATTGTCAACTGCCTCACCTTATTTGCACACAGACTGCTTTTACTTTTTGGTTTGTTTATATTATTATGTTTTTACCAAAGTGTATACATGAAGTTGCTTTTATACTATTATCATCGTATTGTCATTAAATAGCCATATTTAAAAACACCTGGCTGGGTGTGGTGGCTCACATCTATAATCCCAGCACTTTGAGAGGCCAAGGTAGGGGGATCACCTGAGGTCAGGAGTTCAAGACCAGCCTGGCCAACATATTGAAACCCTGTCTCTACTAAAAATACAAAAATTAGCTGGGCGTGATGGCACATGCCTATAAACCCAGCTGCTTCGGAGGCTGAGTCAGGAGAATTGCTTGAACCCAGGAGGCAGAGGTTGCAGTGAGCTGAGATCACACCACTGCACTCCAGCCTGGGTAACAGAGTGAGACTCTGTCTCAAATAATAATAATAATAAACAAGGATTTTTTTTTTTTTTTAAGAAAACAGTTTTATCCCCAACAAGATTCTGAAAGGATTCATTGTTCTCTTCTTTCCTAGAAAACAACAAAGTTGATGATCATCTGCAGGATCACTTGGAAAATCAAAGGATGCTGAAGAGTGTGGAACAATACCATGAATGTAATGCATTTGGAAATACTGCCTCTCAAACCAAAAGCCATTGTCTTTTCAGGGAAAATCATGATACATTTGAGTTATATATAAAAGCTTTGAAATCAAATTTAAGTGTAGTCAACCAGAGCAAAAGCTGTGAAATTAAGAACTCTACTAAATTTAATGGAGATGGAAAATCATTTCTTCATGGTAAGTATGAAGAACTTTATTCTGCAGCTGAATTCTCTGTAAGCACAAAATCCAGTAGCACTAAATCCCAAGTCAGTAAGCATCAGAGAACTCATGAAATAGAAAAAACCCATATATGCAGTGAATGTGGGAAAGCATTTGTCAAGAAGTCACAGCTCACTGATCATGAGAGAGTTCATACAGGAGAAAAACCTTATGGATGTACTTTTTGTGCAAAAGTGTTCTCCAGAAAGTCCAGGCTAAATGAACATCAAAGAATTCATAAAAGAGAGAAATCTTTTATATGCAGTGAATGTGGAAAAGTCTTCACCATGAAGAGCCGTCTGATTGAACATCAGCGAACTCATACTGGAGAGAAACCCTACATATGCAATGAATGTGGAAAAGGCTTCCCAGGCAAGCGTAATCTCATTGTACATCAGCGAAATCATACTGGAGAGAAATCCTATGTATGTAGTGAATGTGGAAAAGGCTTCACTGGGAAGAGCATGCTTATCATACATCAGCGAACTCATACAGGAGAGAAGCCCTACATCTGTAGTGAATGTGGGAAAGGCTTCACCACAAAGCACTATGTCATCATACATCAACGAAATCATACAGGAGAGAAACCATATATATGCAATGAATGTGGGAAAGGCTTCACCATGAAGAGCCGTATGATCGAACATCAACGAACTCATACAGGAGAGAAACCCTATGTATGCAATGAATGTGGAAAAGGCTTTCCCAGGAAGAGCAATCTCATTGTACATCAGAGAAATCATACAGTAGAGAAGTCATATCTATGTAGTGAATGTGGAAAAGGTTTTACTGTGAAAAGCATGCTCATCATACATCAGCGAACTCATACTGGAGAGAAGCCCTACATATGCAGTGAATGTGGGAAAGGCTTCCCCTTGAAGAGTCGGCTGATTGTACATCAGCGAACTCATACTGGAGAGAAACCTTACAGGTGCAGTGAATGTGGGAAAGGTTTCATTGTGAATAGTGGACTGATGTTACATCAGCGAACTCATACTGGAGAGAAACCATACATATGCAATGAATGTGGAAAAGGTTTTGCCTTTAAGAGCAATCTTGTTGTACACCAGCGAACTCATACTGGAGAGAAACCCTTTATGTGCAGTGAATGTGGAAAAGGCTTTACCATGAAACGCTATCTTATTGTACATCAGCAAATTCATACAGAAGAGAAATCTTGTATATGTAGTGAATGTGGAAGAGGCTTTGCCATGGAAACTGAGCTTGCTTTACATAAGCAAGTTCATACTGGAGAAAAACCTTATGGATGCAATGAATGTGGTAAAGGCTTCACTGTGAAGAGCCGTCTAATTGTTCATCAACGAACTCACACAGGAGAGAAACCCTTTGTATGCAGTGAATGTAGAAAAGCCTTCTCCTCAAAGAGAAATCTCATTGTACATCAGCGAACTCATAATGGAAATAAACCCTAACAATGCAATGGACGTGGTCATGCCTTTGGGAATAAAATATGTCTTGTACACCATCAGTGATTTCACAGTATAGTTTTTATGGGTATTGAGTATGAAAAATCATATTTCAAAATCCAGTGTTATCCACTAGGATAAATGCTATCAATGTCAGAAAGGCTTCAACATGAATTCAGGCTCTGAAATCTTTGATGTACCAATGTATAGAAAATAACTCATCTGAGAGAGATTCTGTGGACTGGGGGTAACCTTTCATTTGTCAACCTTCATTAAAACTATGACAACATCCATATGTGAAATGTGTAAGGTACATAGTCCTTTTGCAGAGAATTTGAACTGATTACATACAAACAAACTCATGCAGAGAGAAAACCATGTTAGTAATGTGAACTGAGCCGGGCGTGGTGGCTCATGCATGTAATCCCAGCACTTTGGGAGGCCAAGGCGGGTGGATCATGAGGTCAGGAGATCAAGACTATCCTGTTGAACACGGTGAAACCCTGTCTCCACTAAAAATACAAAAAAATTAGCCGGGCGCGGTGGTGGGTGCCTGTAGTCCCCGCTATTCGGGAGGCTGAGGCAGGAGAATGGCATGAACCCAGGGGGTGGAGCTTGCAGTGAGCGGAGATTGTGCCACTGCACTCCAGCCTGGGCGACAGAGCGAGACTCCATCTCAAAAAAAAAAAAAAAAAAAAAAGTAATGTGAACTGATTAAACAGCAGTGTGCTCCTAGCATACATGCATATAGGCAGTGTAGAGCAGCCTGTTGCTAGATTTTCACACTTGGAAGATTATGCAGTTTGCAGGAGTGAATTTTAACAAATGCAGAGAATGCACTAGTGCCTTCAGTGATTAATTACCTCATATTGTATGTCACAATAAACATGTAGGAAATAAACTTGATACATCCAATGCAGAAAAGTCTTGAAAATTTTCTAAGTAACTATGTCTTGAAAAGTATTTACTGAGATAAATTTTATAAAGGGGGAGGCTAGGAAAGCCTTCTATGGGAAGAAAGACCCTGTCTCATCAGTGATCATAATAGATCATCAGTGAACTTACACATACTAGCAGCATTTATCATGGGGAAAGCCTTTGCCCAGAAATAAAACCTTAACAGTTGGCAGATATATTTCACACTGGAGAAAAAGTTTCAAATGGCAGTGAATACAGTAGGATTTCAGTGATAAATTCTGCCTCATCATCATTACTTCATACAGAAATAAAACTGAAATGAAGAGTAACTTTAAAAAGGATCAGGAAATTCATGAAGTAAAAAAGTCTCATGAAAATGATACATATTTGAGGACTTTCACAAATCTAAACTCATGATACACTTGATGTCTATTCTGGGACAGCATACCTTGCATATTATCAATGATTCCATAATTGTAAAGTGGGCTGTTCTTATCATTGATTAAATTTTAATGCCATATATAACAGGTGCTTTCTGTGCCAACCTGATGTAATTATTTATTAGATCTTACATATAGCCCCCAAATTTATTTTTTCAATTTATTGATAAATGTAATCCAGTATATTTGGATGTGTTTATCCAAGTTAGTAGGTACCATTATGTAGTTTACAAAAATGCCTTAAATATTATTTTTCTAAAATTTGTTTTGAAATAATTTTAGATTCACAAGAGATTACAAAATATACGTGTTTCCTGAGTATCCTTTGCTTAGCATCATCAATGTTATCTTATATAACCATAATAATCAAAACCAATAAAATGACATTAGTGCAATGCTGTTAAACTACAGCCTTTATTTGGACTTCACTACTTTGTGCGTGCAGTAATTGCTGTTTTATTTATTTTTATGTACAGTTCTAAGAAATTCTGTAAGATGTATAGATTTATGTAAATCCCACCACATCAGGATGTGGAACTGTTGTGCCAACAGAAAGAAACATCCTCTTGCTACCTCTTTTTTTTTTTCTTTTTTGAGACAGAGTTCTGCTCTTGTTGCCCAGGCTGGAGTGCTATAGCATGATCTTGGCTTGCTGCAACCTCTGCCTCCCAGGTTCAAGCGATTCTCCTGCCTCAGCCTCCCGAGTAGCTGGGATTACAGGCGCTCACCACCACACCCGACTAATTTTTGTATTTTTAGTAGAGACGGGGTTTCACTATGTTGGCCAGGCTGGTCTTGAACTCTTGACCCCAGGTGATCCATCTGCCTCAGCCTCCCAAAGTGCTGGGATTACAGGCATGAGCCACTGCTCATGGCCTCCTCTTGCTACCTCTTTATACTCACACTGTCCTTCCAATATGACCCATAGTAACCACTGATCCCATCACTCTAATTTTGTCATTTCAAGCATGTTATTAAAATGGAATTGTAAGGTATGCAACCTTTGAGATAGGGCTTCGTTCACTCAGCAGATTACCCTTAAGATCTATCCAAATTGTTGGGTGTCTAAATAGTTTTAATTTTTGTTACTGAGTTAGTATTCTTTTAGACGGATGCACCAGGGTTTGTGTATCCATTAACTGTTGATGGACATTTGGGTTGTTTCCAGTGTTTTGCTGTTATAAGTAAAGATGCTGTGACTATCTGTGTACCCGATATTGTATGAACATAAGTTTTTATATATTTGGGATAGACACTGGGGGCATGACTGCTGGTGAATATGGTAAGTTTGTGTTTAACTTTATGAGAAATGGCCAAACTCTTTCCCAGAGTGGCTGTACTAATTTACATCCCACCACCAATGTGTGAGCATTCCGTTTGTTCCATGCTCTTTCTAGCTCTTGGCATTGCCAGTGTGCTTTAGCTTTCCTATTAGGTATGTGGTGGTATATGATTATGGGCTCAACTTACACATCCCTAACAGAAAATGACGTTCAGCATCTCTACATCCACCGAGAACCGTATCAAGTAAAATTGTAACTTTTGCTTCCAACCAGCAAACACGATTTTTAAACTTAAAAGAATATTACATTTTATAACATATTTACTCTTTCTGTTGTTTTTTCTGCATTCCTGATGTTATGTTTCCTTTAGTTATTTCCTTTTTATGCAAACTTCCTTAATCATTTCGAGCAGGCCTGGTGGCAAAAAATTATTAGTTTTTCCTAGAAACGGTTCCTGTTTTCTCTATCCAGAGTTACTTCCCTTGATCTAATGAGATTTAATCCAGTTTATAAACGGTGAGTTCTCTTTATAAAAGTAATAGATATTTGCCACATAGTATTGTGGCAGAATTTAATCCCTGACTCCATATTGAGTAATTCACTCTTTTGAAAATATTTCTTGAGCTTCTACACCATGGCAGGCATGTTTTAGACAATGGAGACACATCAGTGAACAAAACAGGCAAAGTGCTGGCTTTGATATGACATACAGTCTGGTGAAGGAGACTGAGTAAGATAAATACAAAACCAAATTCAGATAAGTGCTAGGAAGAAATATAAAGCCTAGCAAGTTCATAGATTGTAATCAGAGTTATTTTAGTAAGAGTTTTCAGGGAAGGCTTTTCTGTGCAGATGTAATTTGAACCAAAGCCTAAGTGTACTGTGGGGAGACAGCCATCATATTTGTAAGTCCATAACACTATAGAATTTTCTAAGTGTTTTCTTTGGGGTGCCTGCCTCGGCATTCTCTGAGAAGCTTGTAAAAGAAGGCAAATTCTTGAGTCACTCCCCGGCTTTCCAAGCTAGAATTTCTGGGGATGGGGTTCAGACTCTACATTTATAAAAAGAGCCTTCTTAAATTTGAACATCTCTGCCCTAAATTGTGGATTCGTGCTCCCATCACCACTCCCACACTGTATAACAGGATGGATTCAGGGCAGATTGTCTACAGCAATGAGTCAGGCAAAAGTGCTCCACCAACCAGGCCCTTGAATCACCTTCCTTGTCCCGTGAGTCAGCACAACCTGCCACAGCAAAGTCGTATCAGCCCACTCCTGGAAATGATCAGTGAGTGAAGGGGTGGCCAGCCCCTCCACAACCTGTGGGTGTTTCTCGTCAGGTGGGATGAGAGACTGAGAAAAATAAGACACAGAGACAAAGTATAGAGAAAGAAAAGCGGGCCCAGGGGACCGGTGCTCAGCATACAGAGGACGCACGTCGGCAATGGTCTCTGAGTTCCCTCAGTATTTATTGATCACTATCTGTCATCTCAGAAAGGGGGATGAGGCAGGACAACAGGGTAATGGTGGGGAGAGGGTCAGCAGGAAAACGTGAACAAAGGACTCTGTGTCATAAATAAGTTTAAGGAAAGGTGCTATGCCTTGATGTGCACCTAGGCCAGATTTATGTTTGACTTTACACAAACATCTCGGCGCAGTAAAGAGCAGTATTGCCGCCAGCATGTCTCACCTCCAGTCATAAGGCGGTTTTCTCCTATCTCAGTAAGTAGAACATACGATCAGGCTTTACACCGAGACATTCCATTCCCAGGGAGGAGCAGGAAACAGATGCCTTCCTCTGATCTCAACTGCAAAGAGGCCTTGCTCTTTCACTCATCCTCCTCAGCACAGACCCTTTATGGGTGTCGGGATGGGGGACAGTCAGGTCTTTCCCTTCCCACGAGGCCATATCTCAGGCTATCACATGGGGAGTAACCTTGGACAATACCTGGCTTTCCTAGGCAGAGGTCCCTGCGGCCTTCCGCTGTGCACTGTGTCCCTGGGTACTTGAGATTAGAGAATGGCGATGACTTTTACAAGCATACTGCCTGCAAACACATTTTTAACAAAGCACATCCTGTACAGCCCTAAATCCATTAAACCTTGAGTCAACACAGCACCTTTCTGCGAGCACAGAGTTGGGGCTAGGGTTACAGATTAACAGCATTTCAAGGCAGAATAATTTTTCTTAATACAAAATCAAAATGGAATTTCTTATGTCTTCCTCTTTCTACATAGACACAGTAACAGTCTGATCTCTCTTTCCCCCACACTAGAGAATAAGCATTGCATGTTCGTATAATTTCTTGAGTGTTATAACATATTCCATCCAGGATTAAATTTCAGTCCCGTTCATCTGGAATGTTAATCTCTGGTAGGTAAGTTTAGCACCTGGTCCACAGGACTGTGATCAGCCCATGATGGGATCCTCACTTGTGGGGAAAAGAAAGATCAGACTATTTTTTTTTTTTTTTTTTTTTGAGACGGAGTCTCACTGTGTCTCCCAGGCTGGAGTGCAGTGGCGCGATCTCGGCTCACTGCAAGCTCCGCCCCCCGGGTTCACGCCATTCTCCCGCCTCAGCCTCCCAAGTAGCTGGGACTACAGGCGCCCGCTACCGCGCCCGGCTAGTTTTTTGTATTTTTAGTAGAGACGGGGTTTCACCATGTTAGCCAGGATAGTCTCGATCTCCTGACCTTGTGATCCACCCGCCTCGGCCTCCCAAAGTGCTGGGATTACAGGCTTGAGCCACCGCGCCCGGCCGAAAGATCAGACTATTACTGTGTCTATGTAGAAAGAAGTAGACATAAGAGACTCCATTTTGTTCTGTACTAAGAAAAATTCTTCTGCCTTGAGATGCTGTTAATCTGTAAACCTAGCCCCAACCCTGTGCTCACAGAAAGGTACTGTGTTGACTGAAGGTTTAATGGATGTAGAGCTGTGCAGGTTGTGCTTTGTTAAAAATGTGTTTGCAGGCAGTATGCTTGGTAAAACTCATCGCCATTCTCCAGTCTCAAGTACCCAGGGACACAATGCACTGTGGAAGGCTGCAGGGACCTCTGCCCAAGAAAGCCTGGGTATTGTCCAAGGTTTCTCCCCACTGAGACAGCCTGAGATATGGTCTTGTGGGAAGGGAAAGACTTGACCATCCCTCAGCCTGACACCCGTAAAGGGTCTGTGCTGAGGAGAATGAGTGAAAGAGGAAGGCCTCTTTGCAGTTGAGATAAGAGGAAGGCATCTGTTTCCTGCTCCTCCCTGGGAAGGGAATGTCTCGGTGTAAAACCCGATCGTACATTCTATTTACTGAGATAGGAGAAACCTGCCTTATGGCTGGAGGTGAGACATGCTGGCGGCAATACTGCTCTTTACTGCACTGAGATGTTTATGTAAAGTCAAACATAAATCTGGCCTACATACATACTGAGGCACAGCACCTTTCCTTAAACTTATTTATGACGCAGAGTCCTTTGCTCACATGTTTTCCTGTTGACCCTCTTCCCACCATTACCCTATAGTCCTGCCACATTCTCCTCACCGAGATAGTAGAGATAATGATCAATAAATACTGAGGGAACTCAGAGAACAGTGTCCGTGTGGGTCCTCCAGTGCGGGTCCTCCGTATGCTGAGCGCCGGTTCCCTGGGCCCACTTTTCTTCCTCTATACTTTGTCTCTGTGTCTTATTTCTTTTCTCAGTCTCCACCTTGCAAGAAATACCCACAGGTGTGGAGGGGCAGGCCCCCTTCACTCTAGAAATTACAAAACATAAGTACAATGAAGAAATTTTAAGTCACCATAATTGTATGGAAGAGTCAAATATTGTTAGTATATTCTCCAGAATTTTTCAAATGCATGAGTATACTTTCTGAAAGAAAACAGCCTATTTTGCATTTATCATGCCATGAACTTATACATCATCATACCTAATTTTTTTCTAAGATCAACATCTGTTTTATAATATAGATATTCATGATTATGATACGAAGATATTAAAATTAAGAAGTACAAATTGGGAATATTTTCCAAGCAAAAACATGGCATTCTCTACCTATAAACACAAACAATATTAATTCAAACTAAATGTCTTGTTTAACCAATCACAATTTTCCAAAAGATGTTTATGATTTCTTCCAATTACAAGACCATAAAATATATACTATCCTGCAGATCATTTTTTGTCCTGTGACGAATACAGTTATCCTTCCTTTTTTAATAAAACAATTGTAGTATATTCTTTTAAATTGATATATACTCTTACAGTTGAGCAGATGTTCCATAATTTACCAAAGTATTCATCTCTCATTGTAATTCCCTTCTTTTTGTAAATTACAAAGTTGTGGTTAATATTAAGACAGCTTTTCACCAAATAACTTTTAGAATTGCTGTCAAAGAAAACGAAAAAATTAAATTGGCTCTAGGTTGCCTTCCAACAAGGCAATATTTACTTAAATCTTCTACAGTTACAACGCCAACATCTGCAAAAATAGAACTAACATTTCTTAAGTGTTACTTTTAAAACAATCTGGAAACATGGCAAAGTAGGATGATCGCATTCTAATAATTTCATATTCTGAAGTGCCCCACTGTCATCTTCCTTTACTTCTGGAAGGAAACATGTAGATACTAACACAGTTGCACCTTCACCTCTTCTTCCCCTTCCCCACTGGCAGTAGTTTTATAGCAAGCCCCATGTGGGTATTAGCACTTAATGGAGCATCACTCCTATTCTCGGCTTCGTCCATCTAGTCAGTGTCTAATCTAACCTACAAAAGCCTTACCCAGTGCACAACCCCCGTCCTATCCCCAAATCTAACACTTCCAGTGACCACTGGTGTTGGCAATTCTGTGACCGCTTCCTGGCCAGCACCGTGGTTTCTTCAAACCTTGTTTATTTTTCCAATTGTCCTGGATCTAAGCATTTTCTCTGCCGTATGGCTGCTGCCTTCCTCTAAGATGGTCGTGCCCATGGTGCTCCAGCTAAGGCTCCACTCTCAGCTATAACGGGCACAGAGGGTGCCGCCATCTTTTTCTCCTCAGCCGGCTGAATAGAATGCCACTGCGCCGTGCTGGCCTTGGCTGGGCACCCGACTCTTGAGTGTCCCTCGCAACGAATTGAGAAAGGCACTGGGGTGGCCAAGAGTGATTTCCACAGCCATTATGGCCGCTTCTGTCAGAAACGCTGCCACGGGCGCAGCCCTGTGACCTCATAGAGCGGCGCCCGCAGTCTGAACTCGCGATGCCAGGCAGGCTCCATGGTTCTCGCCTCACTTCATCGTCGTCACCGCTCAGCGTCCGGGAGGCGGCGCGGGAGCGTGTGTGAATAGGAAGCGGTTTCGGACGTGGATGCGGCGTTTTGTCGCTGCTAGTGGTGTCTGGAGAGGTTCGGGCTCGGGTGAGTCGTGTTCTGGACATGGACTCGGGGCTGTAGGTCTGTGTACCCGATGGTGCCTGGAGCATCCAGGTTGGGGCTGTATTTGAACGCAGTCGCTGAGGAAGCGGGGCGTTAATGACTGGGCCTTTGGCTGTAGCGGTGAAGAGTCTGAGGAAATCAGCTTCGAGTCCGACGCTGTCTGGGTTTGAGGTCCTTGTGAGTCACTTGGTTTGTGGGGCTCAGTGATTGGGAACTGGAGTGAGAAGTTTGTACCTGTGAACGCGGGGGCCTGGTTCAGGGTCACAATTTAATGTGGAGCTCAGCCTTAGAGATGTCTGGGTTGGGGAGATGTCCTCTCGGTTTCCTAGATGTTTGGGGTTTCATATTGGATTTAATATGGGGCTGAGTCACGGAGAAGCCTGGTAGGGACTGTCAGTGTGTGAGGAGGTCCAGAGCCCTTTGATAATCGGTTGAAACCTTGAATGCGGGGACAGACTTGAAGGCTTCATTTTCCCCTGCTCAAATCGACTTCCCTCCATCCAGTTCAAGTCCGTCCCCGCAGTCCTTACCAAAAACTTTTTTGTCTTCCCACATTGCCACTCTTCTCATATGGAGACAGATCTGTGACGTAAAATTCATGACGTCACTTCGTAAGCTGTTTAAGTTTTGTAGAGCCAGCAGTGATAATGTTATATTCCTGAGTGTCACTGCTGCTGTGCACTTACCTTAAAGGACCCTGATATTTCTACTTCCTTTATTTGGTGCCTCGGAGCCTTTTACACCCTGGGGCAATAAAACAAGGTTCTAAATGTGTGAAAGCTCTGCCTTTTTTTATTATTATTATTATTATTTTTGAAACGAGTCTCGCTCTGTCGCCCAGGCTGGAGTGCAGTGGCGCGATCTCGGCTCACTGCAAGCTCCGCCTCCCGGGTTCACGCCATTCTCCTGCCTCAGCCTCCAGAGTAGCTGGGACTACAGGCACCCGCCACCACGCCTGACTAATTTTTTTTTTTTTTTTTTTGTATTTTTAGTAGAGACGGGGTTTCGGGATTTCAGCGTGTTAGCCAGGATGGTCTGCATCTCCCAACCTCGTGATCTGCCCGCCTTGGCCTCCCGAAGTGCTGAGATTACAGGCGTGAGCCACCGCGCCCAGCCGAAAGCTATGTCTTTCTTTAGACACAAGGTAACTTGTGTCTTTTTTTCTTGATTAGTCTAGTTAATGAGTATCAATTTTATTGATCTTTTCAGTCACTTTTCATATTCTTTGTTGGACACTTTTCAAAAAAATGTTTTTGTTTTTGTTTTTTTCAGTGATTTCCACTTTCCTGTTTATTTTTTCAGTCAAATTGTTTTGTGTTTTAATTGCTCCTCGTTTTCTAGTTTCTCAGTTTGGACAATGAGTAATCATTTGAGGGTGTTTTCTGATACAGGTTTTCTTTCTTTTCTGATTTAAAGTTATTTTCTTAAAACAACTCCTTTAGGGGCCGGGCGCGGTGGCTCAAGCCTGTAATCCCAGCACTTTGGGAGGCCGAGGCGGGTGGATCACGAGGTCAGGAGATCGAGACTATCCTGGCTAACATGGTGAAACCCCATCTCTACTAAAAATACAAAAAACTAGCCGGGCGTGGTGGCGGACGCCTGTAGTCTCAGCTACTTGGGAGGCTGAGGCGGGAGAATGGCGTGAACCCGGGAGGCGGAGCTTGCAGTGAGCCGAGATCACGCCACTGCACTCCAGCCTGGGAGACACAGCGAGACTCCGTCTCAAAAAAAAAAAAAAAAAACAACTCCTTTAGGGACAGCTAATTAATGTTTATGTTGTGTTTCTGTTTCCAATCAGTTCAAAATATGTCCAATTTCCCATGTGATTTTCTTTTTCCCCTCTCTTTTTTTTTTTTTTTTTTGAGACAGGGTCTTGCTCTTGCCCTTGCTGGAGTGCAATGGCGCCGTCTCTGCTCCCACCTCCAGGGTTCAAGTGATTCTTCCATCTCAGCCTCCTGAATAGCTGGGATTACAGGCACGCGCCACCGTGCCTGGCTAATTTTTTGTATTTTTAGTAGACTTGGAGTTTCACCATGTTGACCAGTCTGGTCTGGGACTCCTGGCCTCAAGTGTTCCACCTATCTCAGCCTCCCAAAGTGCTGGAGTTACAGGCGTGAGCCACCGTGCCTGGCTCATGATTTTCTGTTTAACCATGGTTATTCAGATCTGTGCTATTTTATTTCCAAATATTTGGATATCTTCTAAATTTCATTCTGACATTGATTTCTAATTAAATTGTTGTGGTTGGAAAATATATTTAGAATATATTGACACTTGTTTTATATTCCAGCACATGGTCTTATCCTGGAGAATACAACATGTACTCTTGAAAAAAAAAGTTTATTTTACTGCTGTTGAGTGTAGTGTTAAATGTTAGTTAAGTATAGTTGGTTGATTATGTTGTTCAAGTTTTCAGTATCCTTGCCGAGTTTCTATTTGTTTTCTTTATTATTGCAAGTACGGTAATGCAGTCTTCAGTTATTATTGTTGAATTGTCTAATCCTCTCTCATTCTGTTTTGCTTCATATGTTTTTAAATTATCATATCCTTATATATACACCCTTATATTATTATTGCCAGCCATTGTAACCATTGTTGCCACTCACCTAGGCCTTGGTGTCTGAAGGGGTGGCCTGCTCCTCCACACCTGTGGGCGTTTCTCGTCAGGTGGGACGAGAGACTGAGAAAAGAAAGAGACACAGAGACAAAGTATAGAGAAAGAAAAGTGGGCCCCGGGGACCCGCGCTCAGCATATGGAGGAACCGCACTGCACCGGCAGTGGTCTCTGAGTTCCCTCAGTATTTATTGATGATTATCTCTACCATCTCGGAGAGGGGCAAGTGGCACGACAATAGGGTAATGGTGGGGAGAGGGTCAGCAGGAAAACATGTGAACAAATGTCTCTGTGTCATAAACAAGGTTAAGAAAAGGTGCTATACTTTGATGTGCACATACATAAAACAGCAGCATTGACACTAGCTCGTCTCACCTCCAGCCCTAAGGCGGTTTTCTCCTATCTTAGTAAATAGAACATAACAATCGGGTTTTACACGGAGACATTCCATTGCAGAGGGACGTGCAGGAGACAGATGCCTTCCTCTTATCTCAACTGCAAAGAGGACTTCCTCTTTCACTAATCCTCCTCAGCACAGTTCCTTTATGGGTGTCGGGCTGGGGGATGGTCAGGTCTTTCCCTTCCCATGAGGCCACATCTTAGGCTGTCTCAGTGGGGAGAAACCTTGGACAATACCTGGCTTTCCTAGGCATAGGTCCCTGCGGCCTTCCATTGTTGAATTGTCTAATCCTCTCTCATTCTTTTTGGCTGGATATGATTTTAAACTAGCATACTGCCTTCAAGCACATTTTTTTTTTTTTTTTTTTTTTTTTGAGACGGAGTCTCGCGCTGTGTCACCCAGGCTGGAGTGCAGTGGCGCGATCTCGGCTCACTGCAAGCTCCGCCTCCCAGGTTCACGCCATTCTCCTGCCTCAGCCTCCGAGTAGCTGGGACTACAGTCGCCCGCCACCACGCCCGGCTAGTTTTTTGTATTTTTAGTAGAGACGGGGTTACACCATGTTAGCCAGGATGGTCTCGATCTCCTGACCTCGTGATCCACCCGCCTCGGCCTCCCAAAGTGCTGGGATTACAGGCTTGAGCCACCGCGCCCGGCCTCAAGCACTTTTTAAACAAAGCACAACCTGCATAGCCCTAAATCCATTAAACCTTGAGTCAACACAGCACATGTCTCTGTGAGCACAGGGTTGGGGCTAGGGTTACAGATTAACAGCATCTCAAGGCAGAAGAATTTTTCTTAGTACAGAACAAAATGGAGTCTCTTATGTCTACTTCTTTCTACACAGACATAGTAACAGTCTGATCTCGCTTTCTTTTCCCTACAGGTGTCCAGAATTTTTATTGGGTATCAGTTAACATACACACAATTGACTGCCTATGTGGCTGACTTCAATCTCCAGCTCCTCCATATATCAAACTAATACCACGTGGTCCAAGGCCTCCCATAGTAAATCACATTATTAGGATAGACAATTTCGCATGACTCAAATTGCCCTGATAACCAAAGACAGTTTTATCAAGCAGCATATTCCAAAGTCTTAGAGTTTGCCTCATAGAAACTGTGGGCAAAGGACAAACCTCTCTTGGGTAAAGTTAATCCTTTAGCGCATAATGTGAAAATGAGACAGTTCTTACGATTTGCTTAGTACATTGGTCTTGACATGAGGTATGTATACCCATAGAGCTTATAGAGACTTTTGAACCAGTACATGGACACACATGCTTTTTAAAGACATTCTTGGAGCCTTCCATGTGTTCTCTTTCCTAAAATTGATCTGTCTGGGAATTCACCTGCCTCTAAGGCATTGTACTGTGCCAGTTCTGCTTTCCCACCTTCTCTATAATAGTCATGCCACTTCTGCTTCACAAAAGAAAGGCATAGCTTTCACACATTTAGAACCATGAAAACCTCTGAGGCACCAAATAAAGGAACTGTTAGAAATATTAGGGTCTTTTATTTAAGGTAAGTGCAGAGCAGCAGTGACCACGACCAGACCCAGGGTGAATGTACACTTACAGCCATTTTGTTTATCAGTCCTTAGGTCCTGGCTCCCAGAAGCAAGATAACTCAAGTGAAGCAATGAAGGAAGAAGAGGGAGGTTGCTGGCCTTGGATATCATAATTTCCGGGGACAACTTTAAGTGGACACTAATATTTCTGACTAGGAAAACTTCATGGCAAATGCAGAAGAGACAAAGACGTATAGTCCATGTTTTCCACTGTTTTCTGAGCACAGAAGAAAATGATCAAGACCCAGGTGATTTTTGGTTTGTTATATTTTCCCTTTGATTTTTTGATAGATTTATGGTGGCCTGAAAATGTCAGTTGAATTTAAGGAAGTATATACTGGAATAATTTTGTTCTAGGGAGAAATTAACTTAGATTGCTTTTGGGAGTAGAGGTGGGGGTTCATTCTGCCTTAAGAAGTAGATTCTGGATTGCTTGAGCTCAGGAGTTCAAGATCAGCCTGGGCAACATGGTAAAACCCCGTCTCTACAAAAAATACAAAAATTAGCTGGGTGTGGTGGTGCACACCTGTAGTCCCAGCTACTTGGGAGGCTGAGGTGGGAGAATTGCTAGAGCTCAGGAGGATGAGGCTATAGTGAGCCATGTTTGTACCACTGCACTCCAACCTAGGTGACAAAGTAAGACCCTGTCTCAAAAAGAAGGAAAAAAAAGTAGACTCAATATGAAAGAATGCATGCTTTCTTGGTAGTTCAACTTTCGACCATTACAATGATACATGAATCACCTCTTAAGAAGGAACTATGGTTGTCATTTTAATGTACACACTCCAGACCATTTTTGGTATATTGGCATTTTTTGCACGCTGATGCCTGCCAACCAACTTTTTTTTTTTTTTAATTAATTAAATAATTTATTTATTTTGAGATGGAGTCTTGCTCTGTTGCCCAGGCTGGAGTGCAGTGGCGTAGTCTTGGTTCACTGCAAGCTCCGCCTCCCAGGTTCACACAATTCGCCTGCCTCAGCTTCCCAAGTAGTTGGAACTACGGGCGCCTGCCACCACACCTGGCTAATTTTTTGTATTTTTAGTAGAGACGGAGTTTCACTGTGTTAGCTAGGATGGTCTTGATCTCCTGACCTCATGATCTGCCCGCCTTGGCCTCCCAAAGTGCTGGGATTACAGGCATAAGCCACTGTGCCCCCCTTTTTTTTTTTTTTTTTTTAGGCATGTTATTATAAACCACATGACTATGAACAAGGTTTTACATGGTCGTGTTAGTGGCTTTTTTTATGAAATTATATCAGTATTACTTGAGGATAATTTTGTGAAATTATATCAGTATTTACAGATAAATCAATTATAGGATGTAGTCATTTTTTATTTTAATGCATACTTTCAGTTGCTGTCAAAATGTACATTCCACTTTATGGTTAGTGTGGCATATGGTCAAAAGTGTTGACTCTGGAGCCAGTTGCCAGCTGTGTGACCTCGCATACTTCATTTAGCATATGTACCCAGTTTTCTCATCTGTAAGAGGGATAATGATATGGCACCTATGTAGTAAGTTAGGACATAAAATGAGTTAATCTATATAAAGCATTTAGAAGAGTATCTATGTGCAGGAACAACAGTTTTACTCTCTATCCTCAGACAGTGTTTCTGACACCAGATATGTGGGGTTTTTCCCACACATCAATTCAATTCTCCATGCCTATTAGATATTCTAAAATTTACTCAATTCTGACACTAATTGCCTGGACTTAGGACAGACCCCACAGGTTGAGGGCTCAGTCCCACAAGACTGCCCCCCTGAAAAGTGCTGGGTCCCCAGGTTACTCACAACTTCTATTCGACTTGGCTACCAATTGGATGTCCTCACAACCCCCTTCTCAGATCTATTCATCTGCCAGAAGGCTCAAAAAATGCAGGAAGACAGTTTATTTACTAGATTACTGGGTTATTATGAAAGGGTACAACTCAGGAACAGCCAGTTGGAAAAGATGCATAGGTCCAGATAATGGGGAAGGGCCACAGAGCTTCCATGCCCTCTCTGGGTGTTCTGCCCTCCCAGGACTGCCATATGTTCAGCAGCCTGGAAGCTCTCAACCTCAATCTTTTATTGTTATGGTGGATTCATTACATAGGCATAATTTATTAATTCATTAACTATTGGTGGTAAGCTCAATTTCCATCACCTCTCCCTTCCACAGAGGTCAGGGGTTGGTTGGAGAGGTGGGACTGAAAGTTCCAACTGTCTATCACAAGGTTGGTTCACCTGGCAACCAGCTCCCTTCCTGAGGCCATGGAAGAGCCCCAGGCACCAGTAATCTCAATAGCATATATAAAAGACACTTAAGCAATTCCAAAGATTTGGAGGGCAGAGACCAAATGTATATTTATTTTTCACAGTCTGGTATATAGAAAGTGACATGGATAAGAAGTATATTTGGTCATTGCTCCCAGTTCATGGCACAGTATGCTTAAAACCCTTGGAATTTCTTCCTGAGGAATAGGTGTGTCTTTTGTTATTCATAAGGAGCCCCTGTGATACACCTGAGTTTCTGCTCATAAGGTGACTAATTATGAGACCGCTAGATAGTGTCAGGATGAGACTGGTCCCCAGAAAGACTAAGCAATTAGAGGATTGGAACTGAAAGGAAGAATGGACTGGAGAGTAAGTTCTATAAAAACTCTTGAACAGGCCGGGCTTGGTGGCTCGCGCCTGTAATCCTGGGCGGATCATGAGGTCAAGACATTGAGACCATCCTGGCCAACAACCCTGTCGCTACTAAAAATACAAAAATTAGCTGGGCGTGGTGGCATACGCCTGTAGTCACAGCTACTCGGGAGGCTGAGGCAAGAGAATCCCTTGAACCCGGGAGGTGGAGGTTGCAGTGAGCTGAGATCGCGCCACTGCACTCCAGCCTGGGTGAGAGAGTCAGACTCCGTCTCAAAGAAAAAGAAAGAGTTTTATTTGTTATAACTATTTTTTTGAGACAGAGTTTTGCTCTGTCGCCCAGGCTGCGAGTTTTTTTTTTTTTTTTTTAAATAGACCGTGTCTGACTCTGTCACCCAGGCTGGAGTGCAGTGGCGCGATCTCGGCTCACTGCAAGCTCCGCCCCTGGGTTCGCGCCATTCTCCTGCCTCAACCTCCCGAGTAGCTGGGACTATAGATACCCGCCACCATGCCCAGCTAATTTTTTGAACTCTTGAACAAGCTTCAGGTTGGTGAACATATCAGGGTGCTGGGAGGATGCCACACCCAGAGGGGAATGGAAGCTTGGATGCCCTCTTCTATATCTCGCCCTATGCATTTCTTCAATCTGGCTGTTCCTGAGTTATATCCTTTATTATTAACTAGGTACCATAAGTAAAGTATTTCTTGACTTCTATGAGCTGTTCTAGTAAATTATCAGACCTGAGGAGGGGTTTGTGGGAACCCCAAATTTATAGCCAGTTAGTCAGAAACTGGTAGCCCAGGACTGGTGACTGGCATCTTAAGAGGAGGCAGTTTATTTATTTATTTATTTATTTATTTTAAATATATATTCTCCAATTTAAAACTTTTAACTGAAAAGTAAACTTTAATGTCAAATGCAAACTTGGGGAGGGCAGAAAAAACACACAGGCTGTCACTTCACACTTGGAGGGTCGCACAGCAGCCAGACAAAGGCGCTCCTCACTTCCCAGGCAGTGCAGGGGGCCAGGCAGAGTGGCTCCTCACTTCCCAGAAGGTGGTGGTGGCCGCGGTGGTGGGGGCATGGGGCGGCTGGGCAGAGGCGCTCCTCACTTCCCAGACAGTGGGGCAGCCGGGCAGAGGAGCTCAAGAGGGGGCAGTCTTGTGGGATTGAACCCTTAAATCTGTGGATTCTGACACAGATAGTGTCAGAATTGAATTGAATTGTTGGACATCTAGTTGATGTTTAGATAATTGGAG
Source organism: Papio anubis (assembly GCF_008728515.1). Lineage (NCBI taxonomy): Eukaryota > Metazoa > Chordata > Mammalia > Primates > Cercopithecidae > Papio > Papio anubis. The sequence continues at coordinate 6,743,004 of NC_044995.1, read as the reverse complement.
AATTGGTTGTTAGTGTTGGAAAACACTGCACAAAAAGAACATTCAGTGCTGCAAATCTTGCCAACACTTACTATGTTATCAAATTGTGTATTTTCCATGATCTAGATGATCCAGTATTATTTTGCCTTGTTTCACCAGTGAGGTTCAGATCCTTCTCATCTCTTTGTTGTTTCTTTGGATTATTTATTCTGTGATAAAGTGTCTTTAGTCTTTGCTCATTTAATTTTTTTGTGGTCTTACTGATTTATAATTGTTTATCTTGACTGGATATTGATTCTTTTATATGTTGCAAATATTTTTCTAGAGTCTTACTTCTCTTTTAGCTTGTTCAAAATATTTTTTCCCATGCAGGAGCCATTTTTTTTTTTAAAGCTTTTTACTTATATCATCAACATGTTTTTATTCCTTTTTTTTTTCTCTATTTGAGACAGGGACTCGCTCTCTTCCCCAGGATGGAGTGCAGCAGCACAATCATGGCTCACTGCAGCCTCAACCTCCTGGGTTCAAGTACTATCTGCCTGCCTTAGCTTCCTGAATAGCTGGGACCACAGGCATCCACTACCACACCCAGCTAATTTTTTGTTCTTTGTTGAGAGTAGAGACAGGGTCTCACTATGTTGCCCAGGTTGGTCTCAAACTCCTGGGCTCAAACTGTCCTCTGGAATTACTGGGATTACAGATATGTGCCCGACTTCTGGCCTCATAAGTTCTTCTTAAGTTTATATCTTATATTCATTGCCTGTTAGTAGCTAACAAATTACTCCAAAATGTAGTGACTTGAAACAACACTTAAAAAAAAAAATCTCACACTTTTCTGTGGCTCAGGAATAAAAGCAAGGCTTAGCTGGCTACTTTGGTTCACAGTCTCTCATGCGGTTATAATCAAGGTGTTAGCTGGGTTGGAATCTGATCTGAAGGCTAAAATGGGAAAAGATGCGCTTCTAAGCTCACTTATGTGGTTGTTGGGAGGATTCATTTCCAGAATGAGAAATGAGGCAGTTTTGTTGGGGTCCTCAGTTTCTACCTGTCTGTTTGTCTAAGCCCACCTTTAGTTTTTTGCCACATGCACCTCTCCTATGTGCCAAATTGTTTAATCAAAGCTAGAAAATGACAGCTTCTGCTAGCAAGATGCAAGTCATAAAGAGTGTAATCTTAAAGCGGCATCTCGTCACTTTTGCTGTATTCTTTTCTTTAGAAACAAGCTTTTAGGCCATTTGATACTCAGGAGGATGGTACTGCACAAGGGCAGGAATCACCTAGAGTGTAATAAAGAATTTGGCTAGCCTTTGTTTTCGTTCCTGGGAGGTAACCTCTAAACCCTTGTAATTACCCAAGTTAGTGTCTGTGTCATTCATAGTGGGCCACTCATATTTAATAGTTTATATGTACAGTGGTGACTCATAGTGGGTCCCTAGATAATTTATGGCAGTGACATGACTCTGGATAGGGGCTGCCCATGCCAAAAAGAGCACTATGTGATTAAAGAGTTGTGGCTTTGAGCCATGTAATACCAGTCAGGAAGGGGAGGGAACTGGAGACGGAACTCAGCTACATGGACAATGCTTCAATAAACTGTGCCTACATAATGAAGTCTCAATAAAATCTCGACATCAAAGTTTGGGTGCGCCTCACTGGTTGGCAAGTACTCTTGAATATTGTTACATGATGTAGTCAGGAAGATGTAATGCCACCCAGGACTCCATGAGGAGAGGACAGTCAGCAGCTTTATGTTTGGAACCTTCCCAGACCTCACCCTGTGCATATTTTCCTTTAGCTGATTCTGATTTGTGTCATTTTGCAATAATAAAGTGCTAATTGTAAACATAGGACTTTCTTGGGTTCTCTGAGTTGTTCTATCAAATTATTAAACCTGAGAGAGTCATGGTAGCTCCACACATTTGTAGCCAGCTCATTGGAGTTGAGGGTGGTCTGTGTAGCCTTAAGCTTGCAGCTTGTGTCTGAAGTGAGGGCAGTCTTGTGGAGGATTGTGCTTTTAACCTGGGAAGTTTGGCCTAACCCAGGTAATTGATGTCAGAAGTCACTGCAGCTAGAGAATGAGATTATCAGAGGCCACCTTAAGAGTTGGCCTGCAAGATTTCCACTCAGTAATAAATTCTTTTGGACAGTGGAGTGAGGTAGAAATTTAACTTTATACTTACCCAGTCAATAGACATCTCACATAAAGATTTTGGAATGAGATAAGCTGACCAGGCTTGAGCAGTTGTGCTCTCTCATGAGTCTACTTTCTTGACTATGCAGCATCCCACACAGTAATATAGGATAGATTCTCTTATCAGTATTTCCTTGGATCTTAGTTACCTCTACTTTACACTTTGTAGTTCTCTGAAAAGTTATTGTGAAGCAGGAGAATGACAGTTTAGTTGACAAAGAGGTCCTTGATATCACAGTTGTAAGACAGCAAGTCATCTGCTAGCCATGTGTTTTAATCCTAAATGGCCGTCCAAAATTGGCCTTTTTTGTTGCAAGAATCAGGACTTTGAAGATTGTATTCCATACGTTTCTGGATTCTATTATTGAAATGTCAGCCATCAGTATATTTTGTTATTTCTTTGTAGGTAATCTGTCTTTTGTCTCTTGATGATTCTATAGTTTTCCCTTTGCATTTGATGTATGGTGGTTTCAGTCTGATGTGTCACACCAGTTGTGACTTCCTGCTCTGAACTTGTTGGGATTTCTGAATTTGAGATTTGAGGTATTTAGTCCTGAAATATTTTAGGTTTTAGATATTTATTAATAGATATTGCTTCTCTATTACACTGTTTTCCCTTTTAGAAACCATAAGTGGGCATACATTGGGTCTTGCAACTCAGTATTTCATATTTATTAACTTATTTGTTATGATTTATCTCTTTTTCTCTGTACTGCATTTTCTGCCATTTCCACAGTTATATATTCCAATTCACCAATAATCTTCAGAGTATCTAATATGCTGTTAATCTGTCAATTATTACACATATGTACATATGTTTTTCTGTTAGAAGTTTTTTTTTGCTGGGCACAGTGGCGCACACCTGTAATCCCAGCACTTTGGAAGGCCGAGGCAGGAGGATCACTTGAGGCCAGGACTTCAAGACCAGCCTGGTCAACATAACAAGACCCTGTCTACAAAAATTGGTAGTAGCATCCACCTGTAGTCCTAATTGCTTGAGAGGCTGAGGTCGGAAGGTCGCTTGAGCCTAGGAGTTCAAGGTTTCATTGAGCTATTACCGTGACACTGCACTGCATTTGGGGCTACAGAGCAAGACCCTGTCTCTTTAAAAATTAAAAAATAAAATCTAATCAACTTTAAGGGCCTTTTGTGCTTTATAGTTATATAGTTTCCTCTTTTCTCTTACATTTATTTAAAAGCACTATTTTTTGAATTCAAGATGTGGAGTCTATTCATGACAGATCCTTATATTGGCCGTGAAGTCATTAGTAATGTAGGGATGTTTTATTTGTCCTGATGTCATTTGCCTATGTTTAATATTTAGAAATAGGTGCTAATATGTATAGATGGAGGATTTTGCTCCTACCAAAGTATATTTGAGAAAGGAATATAGATGCAGGCTGTATTGTGAAATTTAAAAAATATATATCCTTCTATATTAACAATAGGAGTTTATATCATATTAAATAGGACTTTGTAATTACAGGAATCACTGACCCTGGAGGACGTGGCTGTGGAATTCAGCTGGGAGGAGTGGCAGCTCCTGGACACTGCTCAGAAGAACCTGTACCGGGATGTGATGGTGGAGAACTATAACCACCTAGTATCACTGGGTAAGAATAGTTCCCCTGTGTCACCTAGAGGTGCCTACAATGCCCAGACACTGTCCTATGCTCACCTAATCAAAGCTTTACAGTCACTGTGGTGTTTGGAAGAGTTACATTTTCAGTCCCCTCTCTGACCCCAAAGTGGTATAATCTCTTCTAAGAGAGAATGCTTACTTTGAAATTGTTTTCTTTATCTCATGTATTATTTTCCCATCTTGACATACTGGACTCCAGTTCAGTATGTTTGTGTTTGTCTTTCCTCATGAACAGGGTATCAAACTAGCAAACCAGATGTACTCTCCAAGTTGGCGCATGGACAAGAACCATGGATAACAGTTGCTAAAATCCAGAATAAAAATTGTCCAGGTAAGTGAGAACCAGCAAGGACAGTGGCTATAGGAGTCTTATTGTAGTCATTAAGGAAAGGTGTCACAGATGTGAAGTATCTGAGGCTACCTAAGCAACTCCACCATATATTCATCTCCCCATCTGATAACTTTTTTAATGTTGTTATGGCTTTAAAGACTTTTTGTCTTTTCTTGGATCTGATTCTTACTTATTTCAGCTTATATCTTCATAATTTCCTTTTATACTGGGATCATGGAGTTGACAATAAAGAGCCAGCCCCCAGCAAATCATCTCATAAGCATTTTTTTTTTTTTTTTTTTTTTGAGACTGAGTCTCGCTCTGTCCCCCCACCGGCTGGAGTGCAATGGGGCAATCTCGGCTCGCTGCAACCTCGGCTTCGTGGGATCAAGCGATTCTCTTGCCTTAGCTTCCTGAGTAGCTGCCACCATGCCCAGCTAATTTTGTGTTTTTAGTAGAGATGGGGTTTCACCACATTGGTCAGGCTGGTCTCAAACTCCTAACCTCGTGATCCGCCCGCCTCAGCCTCCCAAAGTGCTGGGATTGCAGGCATGAGCCACCATGCCTGGCCTCATAAGCATTTTTATCTCATACAATTCTCATGGAAGAATTTGTTACTCTGTTCTTTCTTAGGAATCGGGAAAGTTGACAGTCTTCTGCAAGAGCACTCTCCAAACCAAAGACTTCTGAAGAGCGTGCAGCAACGCAATGGACAGAATACACTTAGAAATACTGTACATCTCAGCAAGACACATTTTCCTATAGTGCAAAATCATGATACATTTGACTTGTACAGAAAAAATTTGAAATCAAGTTTAAGTTTAATAAACCAGAAGAGAAGACATGGAATAAATAACCCTGTTGAGTTTATTGGAGGTGAGAAAACGCTTAAGCACGAATGTATGCATGCTAAAACTAGATTTTCTGAAAATGCAAAATGCATCCATACTAAATTCCAAGTCTTTAAGCATCAGAGGACTCAGAAAATTGAGAAACCCCATGCATGTATTGAATGTGAGCAAACCTTCCTTAGGAAGTCTCAGCTCATTTACCATGAGAACATTCATATACCAGAAAATCCTGGAAGTGGTCAATGTGAGAAATTATCCAGAAGTGTCCTGTTCACTAAGCATCTGAAAACTAATACAAGAGACAAAATCTGTATACCCAATGAATATGGAAAAGGCTATACTGTGAAGAGTAGTCTCATTGCACATCAACAAACCCATACAGAAGAGAAATCCTATATGTGCAGTGAGTGTGGAAAGGGCTTTACAATGAAGCGCTATCTAATTGCTCATCAGCGAACTCATAGTGGAGAGAAACCTTATGTGTGCAATGAATGTGGAAAAGGTTTCACTGTGAAGAGCAATCTCATTGTACATCAGCGAACTCATACAGGGGAGAAACCCTATATATGCAGTGAATGTGGAAAAGGCTTCACCATGAAACGCTATCTTGTTGTACATCAGCGAACTCATACTGGAGAGAAACCCTATATATGCAGTGAATGTGGAAAAGGCTTTACCGTGAAGAGCAATCTCATTGTACATCAGCGCTCCCATACAGGAGAAAAATCTTACATATGCAGCGAATGTGGAAAAGGCTTCACTGTCAAACGCACTCTCATTATACATCAGCGAACTCATACAGGAGAGAAATCTTACATATGCAATGAATGTGGTAAAGGCTTCACCACAAAGCGCACTCTTATTATACATCAGCGAACTCATACAGGAGAAAAACCCTATGAATGCAATGAATGTGGTAAAGCCTTCAGCCAGAAAATATGCCTCATACAACATGAGAGATGTCATACAGGAAAGACTCCCTTTGTATGTACTGAGTGTGGAAAATCCTATTCACACAAATATGGTCTCATTACCCATCAGAGAATTCACACAGGAGAGAAACCTTATGAGTGCAATGAATGTGGAAAAGCTTTCACCACAAAGTCAGTACTCAATGTACATCAAAGAACGCATACAGGAGAGAGGCCGTATGGATGCAGTGATTGTGAGAAAGCCTTCTCCCACTTATCAAACCTTGTCAAACATAAGAAAATGCACACAAGAGAAATGGGTAGAAACAGTCAAGTTGAAAACTCCTGTAATGAAGAGTCACAGCTCCTTCCTTACAAGTGAACTCATACAGAATGAAAACCCTACTAGTGCAGTGAGGCCAGGCACGGTGGCCCATGCCTGTAATCCCAGCACTTTGGGAGGCCGAGGCAGGTGGATCACGAGGTCAGGAGATCAAGACCATCCTGGCTAACACAGTGAAACCCCATCTCCACTAAAAATACAAAAAATTAGCCAGGCATGGTGGCGGGTGCCTGTAGTCCCAGCTACTAGGGAGGCTGAGGCAGGAGAATGGTGTGAACCCAGGAGGCAGAGCTTGCAGTGAGCTGAGACCACGCCACTGTACTCCAGCCTGGGTGACAGAGCGAAACTCAGTCTCAAAAAAAAAAAAAGAAAACCCTACTAGTGCAGTGACTATGGAAATGCCTTTTGTGGCAACTCAGACTTCATTAAACATCAGTGTGTTTCTAGCCAATTGGAACATAAACATGGTGCGGCCTGTTGACAGATGTGTGTCTGTCCTCAGGAGTTAAAATAATTTGCCCTAGAGATCAACTTGATGAATACAGTAAATAAGGTAGTGCCTTCAGTGGTTGTTTACCTCATATTTTCTGTCAATGAAAACATGTTGAATAAACTATATTAATGTGGAGATGTTTTGAGCAATAATTTCTGCTCATATGTCTGAAAAGTATACAGAGATAAATTCTGTGAATGCAGAGACTAGGAAAAGTCTGTGGAAAGATAGACTTTATTATTGGTGTCATCATAGATTTCAATGTAAGTGAGCTTATTGTTGATAGAAACATGATGACCATGACAAAGCCTTTACTCAGAAATATGACCTTGGTGAGTGTCAACGTTTACACTGGAGAATAACTTTAAGGTGACAGTATTAATGGTAGGATTTCAGTGACGCACTCAGCTTCATCATTTGTCAGGAGATCACATAGAAAGTAAAATTGTTCCGAACATGCTATCAAATAAATGTGGAACACCTTTAGCAAAATATCAAGAGCTCATGAAGGCATGAAATGTGGTGAAAATGATGAATATTTGAGTGCTTAATAAGTATAACCTTAAACATCAGCTAATACACCTGGTGTGCATTTTCAGACAGGATACCTTAATCCTCATTTCTAGTTGCCTTGCCAATGATTCCATAATATACTGTGTCTCATTACTGTTTATTTTTACTGTTTTGTAAAATTGTGGTATAATAAGAAATACATTTGGTCTTTGTTCCTGGTTCCTGGCACAGAGCTCCTAAAACCCTTAGAATTTCATGAGTGATAGGAGTGGGGTTTTTTTGTTTGTTTGGTTGGTTTTTGCTGTTGTTGTTATTCATAGCACTGCCCTTTTAATTACACTTGATTATACTACTGAGGTAACTTATGGTTGGTGCCTAGACAGCCTCTGAGTGGGGCTGTTCCCTAGGAAGATCAAGTTAACTAGAGGATGGAAACTTTGTGCCCATTTCTCCCACCTCCTGGAAGGGGAGGGGGGCTGGAGATGAGATTAGATAATGAGATTAAGAGAACTCCAAATAGCCCAGGAGGGTGGTGCACCCCCAACTTCATAGGGATAGCGACTCCTAAGATTAGGGGAACCCTTTTTAGGCTTTACTCTATGTACCTCTTCATTTGAGTGTTGATTTGCATCCTTTATAACCAGTTAAACAAAGTACACTGTTTTCTTGAGTTTTGTGAGCCCTGTAGCAAATTATCAAACCTGAGTAGGGGTAGTGGGAACTTGGAATTTATCACCATTCAGAACTGCAGGTTGTCCTTGTGAGTGGCATCTGATGTGGGGGCAGTTTGGACTCAGCCCCTTAACTTGTGGAGCCTGCACTAACCTGGAGAAGTTGGTGTCAGAATTGACTTGTAGAACACCCAGTTGGTGTGGGGGAATTAGATAATTTATTGGTGTCAGAAAATACCCCAGAACCACCCCATATTATGATTAGCTCTTTTCCTGTCTTTGGCTCTAAGCTTAATAGTCCATTAAACAAACTGAAGTAGTTTAAAAAGAAACTGAATATGTTAAATATATTAACAACATACTTGGACTTGCTTGACTAAGATTATACAGATGATCAGTTTATAAAACCACCTTCAACTTAAATAAATTTGAACTCAAAAGAAATTGCCAAACTAATCTAGAGGCTTTGCTAGTATCCTTCAACCAACTTCTAGGAAAAACATCCTACATAACCATAATTATCAAAACCAGAAAAAACAACATTGGTAGGATACCATAAAGTAAACTAATCTTATTTGGGATTTGACTAAGTTTTACATGATTCTTTCTTAGTTTGTATTCTAAGAAGTTGTATTACATGTATAGATTCGTGTAACCACTGCAACCACATAAAACTATTTAATGAACACAAACTTCCTCATGCTACCTTTTTATGCTTACACTCCATCCAAACCTAACTCTGCCAACCACTTTTCTCCTGTCAGTATAATTTTCATCATTTCATGAATGTGATAAAAATAAAGTTGTTTTTGTAAATGGTTTTTGTAAATTTTATATAAATAAGTTATATAAATTTTTATTGCTAGAGAGTATGTAAGCTTTTGGCATTTTTGTCACTCAGCAAATTACTCCTAAGGTTTATATGAGTTGATGAATAATTGTTTTATTATTTTTTTTTTACCACCATGTATCTAACCAGATGAAAGTTGTTTATATTAGAGAGTAGTATACATATTTGATGTACTAGTTTGTTTATCCATTCACCAATGAGAGATATTTGGACTGTTTTCCTGGTTTTAAGTGTTATAAATAAAGATGCTGTGAAATCTACATATAGGATTTTGCTTTTGATTTTTTTTTTTTAGGATTTACAATCTTAACCTCTTTTTTTTTCTTTTTTAAGAGATAGGGTCTCTTGAGAGGCCAAGGCAGGCGGATCACTTGAGGTCAGAAGTTCAAGACCAGCCTGGCCAACATGGTGAAACCCTATCTCTATTAAAAACACACACAAAAAATTAGCTGGGCCTGGTGGTGGGCTGTTGGAGCTGAAGGCCCGTGGGATGTGACCAACTCAGCATTCCACTGGAGGCTATGTGATCGAACAGCAAACTGTTTATCATGAATTCAGGATGTGGGCAAACTCTCGACTGTTTCCGCTGCCAGAAGGTTTGCTGAGGGCAATTGCTTCCTAGTGCCAAGCTCCTTGAGGTTATCTACTGGGCCATCTAGAGAATACCATCTTGCAAACCCTACTCTGGACCGAGCAGCTGACCTCTTCTTCCACCCCCCTTTTCACTATCTCTCTTTTGCCTAATAAATACAGAGGGCTGTGTAAAGCTCAGGGCCCTTGTCCACTAGAGGCAAGGTGCCCCCGATCCCTTCTTCCAAATATACTCTTTTGTCTCTTATTCCCATTTCCCCCACTTTTTTCAGTCCCCCTAGGTCTGTGTGGGTTACATAGTGGCGCCCCAAACAGCGACAGGATCGGATGCTCTACAGTTGGCGCCTGTAATCCCAACTACTTGGGAGGCTGAGGCAGGAATCACTTGAACCTGGGAGGCAGAGGTTGCAGTGAGCTGAGATCCTGCCACTGCACTCCAGGCCTAGGTGACGGAGTAAGGCTCTGTCTCAAAATAAAACAAAACAAAAACCAAAAAAAAGAGTCTCTGTTGCCTAGGCTGGAGTGCAGTGGTGCAAATTACAGCTCACTGCAGCCTCAAACTCCTGCGTTCAAGTGTTCCTCCTGCCTCAGTCTCCCAAGTAGGTGGGACTACGTGTGTGCACCATCATGCCTGGCTTTTTTTTTTTTTTTTGTAGAGACAGCATGTTTTAGGCCATTCTTGCATTGCTATAAATAAATACTTGAGGCTGGATAATTTATAAGAAAAGAAGTTTAATTGGCTCATGATTCTAGGCTGTACAGGAAGCATAGCACTGGCATCTTGTCCTGCGGAGGCCTCAGGAAGCTTACAATCATGGTGGAAGGTGAAGAGGGAGCAGGAGTAAGAGTGGAGGGCGTAGGTGCTGCACACTCAAATAGCTAGGTTTTGCTAGTACTCACTCACTATTGCAAGGGCAGCATCAAGCCATGAGGGATCTGCCCCCATGACTGAAACACCTCCCACCAGGCCCCACCTTGAACATTGGGGATTACATTTCTTTTTTTTTTTTTTTTTTGTTGAGACAGTCTCCCTCTGTCACCCAGGCTGGAGTGCAGTGGCATGATCTTGGCTCACTGGAAGCTCCACCTCCCAGGTTCATGCCATTCTGCCTCAGCCTCCCAAGTAGCTGGGACTACAGGCGTGTGCCACCACATCCAGCTAATTTTTTTTTTTGTATTTTTAGTAGAGACGGGGTTTCACCGTGTTAACCAGAATGGTCTTGATCTCTTGGCCTTGTGATCTGCCCACCTTGGCCTCCCAAAGTGCTGGGATTACAGGCATGAGCCACCACGCCCAGCTGACATTGGGGATTACATTTCAGTGTGAGATTTGGGCAGGAACAAATATCCAAACTATATCATTCAGCCTCTGGTCCCCCTCCCCCACAAATCTCATGTCCTCACATTGCAAAATACCATCATGCCTTCCTAAGAGTCCCTCAAAGTCTTAACTCATTCCAGCATTAACTCAAAAGTCCAAAATCTTATCTGAGACAAGGCACATCTCTTCTACCTATGAGCCTGTAAAATCAAAAGTTATTTGCTTCCAAGATACAATGGGGGTACAGACATTGGGTAAACATTCCCCTTCCAAAAGGGAGAAAGCCTCAAGAATGGGACTACAGGCTCCATACAAGTTCAAAACCCAGCAGGGTAGTCATTAAATCTAGTGCAAGCGGTGGGTTCCCAAGACCTTGGGCATCCTCTGCTCAAGGGGCCCCCTCAGGCAGAGATCACTGTTTGTAGACAGCTGAAGCCTTGCCAGGTGGCCCTAGAGAGTAAGGCATGCCGGACTTTTCCAATGTCCTGCAGACCCTACTGTCTCACCTCTTACGGTGATCCAAGAGTGAGGGCCCCTCCCTACTTGGACACCGCCTAAGCTGGCAAGTCCTGCTTGGCTAGGAGCAGGGATACGCACTTGGATGGCAGATTAGGTGACTCCCACCCACTCATGGCATTATGCCTGTCCATAGAGTTTAATAACAATTGGGACTGCTGGGCTGGAGGCTCTAGTGTTGGATTTTGACTGGGGCTGCATGGTCTAAACAGTTGTTTTCACATATTTGGGCTTCTGCTGGAATGGATGAGGGCTTTATTTACAGAGTCAACAAGAGGCTAGTCTGGGCTTTATCACAATGTGTTAGAAGATCTCCAAGAGACAAGCAAGCCTCGATGAGCAAGCTTATTTCTCACCTCTGTGTTACGCTTGCTACTGTCCTATTGGACACAGTGGTCAATCACTATGGGGAATACTATCCAAAGATGTGAATATAGGGATGTAAAAATAAATTAATGCAATAACCACAAAATTATTTCCTTATACATGTTAGATCAACACCATAAATATCCTTGCACATATTTGTTCTCACAAAGAAAAGTTCTATTGAATCAATTCTTAAAATTCATGGCTCAGAGAAAAGGAAAAGTTTAAACTGGGTAACAACAGACTGTACTACAAAAACATTTTACTAATTTATATAGAAACACAATCCTATACCTAGAAATAATGTAATGCTTAAGAACTTTGAATTATGACAAGTATGATAATACTTCATTTAAAGTTGCATGTGATAGACAACATTATTACCTAACATGCAGAAAAAGAAGACTTAAAGAGGCTTAGCATAACAGAATGCCTTTGTTCCATGGCCTTATAATCTAAATATGATTTGTCATTCAATCTTTAAGAATCTTAATAAGGGTTAAAACATTTATATTTCACTTTTACTTTGCATTTGTTTGAATATTAGTAAAACTGGTATTTTAAAAATTCTTTAGGATCATTTACACTAAAAAAATGTGTCCTGTTTATTTCCTTCAGCTATTTATAGGAAATTTTAGGGAGCTTTTAAGTTGATCATCTTTTCCTTATTTTTATTTTTTTGACACAAGAGTCTCGCTCTGTCTCTCAGGCTGGAGTGCAGTGGCAGTTATCTTGGCTCACTGCAACCTCCGCCTCGGGGGTTCAAGCGATTCTCGTGCAACCTCCGCCTCCCGGTTCAAGCGATTCTCGGGCCTCAGCCTTCCTAAATGGGACTACAGGCCTGGGACACTACGCCCAGCTAATTTTTTTTTTTTTTTTTGTATTTTTAGTAGATATGGGGTTTCGCCATGTTGGCCAAGCTGGTCTCAAACTCCTGAGCTCAGGCAATCCTCCTGCTTAGGCCTCCCAAAAGTGTTAGGATTACAGGCGTGAGCCACCGCGCCCATCTTTTTTCTTATTTCTTTTCAGATCTCTTTATAGGTCATGTGAAGGGTGAAGTGGCTCACACCTGTAATCCCAGCACTTTTGGAGGATGAAGTGGGAAGACTGCTTGATGCCAGTTCAAGACCAGCTGGGCAACACAGTGAGACCCCCGTCTCTACAGAAAATTTAAAAATTAGCCAGGTGTGGTGGCGCCCACCTGCAGTCCCAGCTACTCAGGAGCCTAGGAGTTCCAAGTTACAGTGAGTTGTGATCTCCCCAGGCACTCTAGACTGGGCAACAGAGTGGACCTTGCCTCAAAAGAGAGACAAAAAAAAAAAAAAAAAAGAAAAAAATATCATATACCGACGATGAGAAGAAGGTGAGAATAGGAAATGGAACATGGACTTTAGTTTGATAATTTCTCTGTATATTCATATACTGGTATCTGTATCACACACACAAATTCACACAGGCATTTCCTTTCCCTTATTCTTCTAATACACGAGGTTTGGTTGGATTTATATTTACAGTTCAGCATTACCATGACTTTGCGGATACTATTCGCAGTTGGCACACGTAGTATAATATGATCTCTTTCTTAACCTTTCTTTTCTTTTTTCCTTCCCCCCCCCCCCCCCCCGAAGGAGTTTCCCTCCTGTTGCCCAGGCTGGAGTGCAATGACGCCATCTCGGCCCACAGCAACCTCCGCCTCCTGGGTTCAAGCGATTCTCCTGCCTCAGCCTCCCGAGTAGCTGGGATTACATGCATGCACCACCATGCCTGGCTAAGTTTGTATTTTCAGTAGACAGGGTTTCTCCATGTTGGTCAGGCTCGTCTCCAACTCCCGACCTCGGGTGATCCGCCCACCTTGGCCTCCCAAAGTGCTGGGATTACAGACGTGAGCCACCGTGCCCAGCCTCTTATCCAACCTTTCTTTCTCCCTGAAGTGGTCCTGTTCCCTTAATTTCTGGCCACTTCTCCTGAGTCCTGCCCTCATATTTGGCTCCACCTGGGTCCCAGGCTCTCCCCTCCGCCTTGGGAACTATACTTTCTGGCTTTTACCCATGCCTTTCACCCAACATAAATTTGGCACGTTCCAACCGTTTTCATTACCTAGTTTGTGACTGCTACCCCTGTTCCGTCAGCGTAGCTAGCAGCCCTCTTCTGCATTCAAAAGGCGCTTCAAGCCACTTTCTGCTAGAAATCCGGCCAAAGGGCGGAGGCGTCCCTTCTCGGCCGGTTCTCCTTTCCCCTCACAAGGAACTGTTTCCTAACCTTAGTACAAAGTGTAAACGTCGCGGCCATCTTAGCCTTCTGTTCAGCCGGTGAAAGGGATTTACCTCCACGCCATTTTTGTCTTGTGTAAACTGGAGGTTCTGTATATGGAACCGTATTTATGAAGGGTTGAGGTGCCAGGATATGGGACAGTTTCAGTGCCCTTTCATCTTCCCGGTCACCTCCGGTCACCAGCGCCAAAACGGCCCCTTTGCCTTGTGTACGTCAGATACTCAAAGATGGCGGCCCCCACGGCGACGAGGGCGCGGCCATCCTGCATCTGCGCAAACGTTGGGAACGCCTCCTACCTTCCGTAGGCAGTGAGGAGGCCGAGAGATGAGGCCAGAGCCGACCAAGTTCTGGGAAGTAAGTTCAGTCACTGGGCGGTCGCTGTGGTGACGGGGGAGGAAATTCTGTCCGTGGCCGGGCGTGTTCGTCGACAGTGGTGACGGACCGGTATCTGTCGGCGCCAGCGTTTGGCGACGCCAGTGGAATTCTTTCAGGAGCTTAGCGTGGGTGCGATTCCTATCGCAGGGGAACTATAAGGGGTCCGTGATGGGTGTGTGTGTGTGTGTGTGTGTGATCGGGGTGCCTCTGGGACCAGTCACAGGGTCCTCGTGTGGTTTGTGGTTAAAGATCTGTAGAGATCAGCTACTGAGTGCCCAAGTCACATTCTGTTGTCTTTGCTGTTGTCCTTTGGCGGGGCTCAGTGATTGCGAACTGGAGGGTTTGTTTTCTCAGCGAATCGGTTTCTGGTTCAGGTTTGTTTGGGACTAAATGATTGAGGAACTGTCTTGGGGGTTAAGGTATGGAAGTTTCTGATCCAGGTTTTGGAATTAATCCGAGTGACGGTGGTGGTAGCGCTACAGATTCCGATGTGCGCTGCAACTCTGGAGGCCTGGGATCCATGGCAGGTGGTGGGTTGAGCCCCAGTCCTGGCTGCTGGAACAGAATTGATGCTCGTTAGCATTCCCCTTCTGCCCAAGACCCTTCTCCACGACTGGTTTTTAAATCCCCTTTGGCACCCTCCATCACCCTTTGGTGATGAATCCTCGGAAATGGAAGTTTTTGGCGAGATCAATCATCTAGCATACCTAAAAGTAGTATGTTTTATATTTAAGATGCGGCTTCTACCCTTTGTCCTGCAAGTTACCAGTGTCTTCCTCTTGGATATTTCTTTTCAGGTTCTTTCTGACACAAGTAATATAACATCTCTGCCATGGTAAGCTCGGTTACTCAAAGATAACCTTTGTCAAATTTTTAGAATATTTCAGTTTTAGACGTGAATGTTATGTGCTTAATATTCATAATTCAGATAAATTACATAAATGGTACTATTTTCTTTTTCGCTTTATGTTATGTAATAAACATTTACAAGTTGTTTTTACTGTTTGAGCCGGTGGTACTATAAGTGCATTTACATTAAGTTTATGCATACGATTGGATAGAAGTGAAATGTTTTAAAATGTTTAGGTATCATTTTTAGGAACGTTTTATGGTTATCCATTTATCCACGAATTTTGTTTTTCCTGCCTTTAATCTTCAATCTAGACTATTACTTTTATTGCAGTGTATTGCTTTCTGACTCCCCTTTCCTTATAATTTATAACAAAAGATAAATTAATTTTAAATATTTACTTTATAATTGGTCATCTTACTTAATTCTTAGTATTACAATATTTTTCTCTCTGCCTAACATATTTTTATGTGAAAAATTTTGAACCTATGGAAATATTGAAAGAAGTTTGAGGTTACTACCAGTATGTCTACCACCTAGCTTTTACCATTAACATTGTATTAGATCAGCTCTACTGGTTTTCTAAGTATTCATCCATTCCTCTGTTTGTGAATCATTCCTTATTTGTTGTCGATTTTGGTATATTTCAAAGTAAGTTACAGACATAAGTACCATTCCTCTAAATAATTCTGTATATGATCAATTAGAATTATTCTACTAATAGCCTTTTTTTTTTTTCTTTTGAGATAGAGTCTCACTGTGTCACCCAGTCTGAAGTGCAGTGGTGCTGTCTTGGCTCACTGCAAGCTCTGCCTCCTAGGTTCATGCCATTCTCCTGCCTCAGCCTCCCAAGTAGCTAGGACTACAGGCACCCGCCACCATGCCCGGCCAATTTTTTTGTAATTTTAGTAGAGACAGAGTTTCACTGTGTTAGCCAGGATGGTCTTGATCTCCTGACCTTGTGATCCGCCCGCCTCGGCCTCCCGAAGTGCTGGGATTATAGGCGTGAGCCACCATGCCTGGCCACTAATAGTCTTTTAATTGCTTTCTTTATTTACTTAATAAGGAAGCATCTGATTTACAGATAATTTTGGTTAGGTATAAAGTGGAGTAAAAGTGGATTTTGAAGTGAAACAAACCTGAATTTTCAGTCCTGATTCTGCTTCTTGCTCATTGTGTGATTGGCATAACTTGTGTCTCTTTCCTTGTTGGCCAAAAGAGGAGTTAAACATCTTTTCTCCACGGTTATTTCTGAGGATTATTTATGGTTTTGTCTTTTGTAAAATTTGTACATATATTCATTTTTTCTCTCCCTTTCTCCCGCCTTGTTTCTCTCTTTTTTCTGTTAATGAAAACAGTTAAAGCCATAAACTTATATTACTGAGCTACCATGAGCAATTTTATTTTAAGTGTAGAATGCTAATATTTTTCGGACGTAAACCTGTGTTTTCCCCATGAAAAATCCAGTGAAGAAAGTAAAAATGACCTGTCAGATAGCACACTTTTGCCAATATTACCTTTTCAGAAAGTTCTAGAAATGGGGTTTTGGGTTACCAGGGGTACCTTTACTGGCAATTTTCAATAGAATGTTAAATTATTCCCAGAATTATTCTGCTCTTAATACTGACTCTTGATCTGTATATGCTTTAGGAGGATATAAGATTTTTCTATTTAAATTTTGTATCCAGCCACCTGACTAACGGAATACAGACATTTTCGGCAATACTGATAATTTGCCCCTTATATTCAAAAGTCATCTTTGATGATTTTTTATACCGCATTCTACTGAGTAGCATTCTAGACCCAAATTCTCAACTCTGCCATTGTAATGTGACAATAGTCTGAGACGAGATGTCATGGAATGCATCTAGCTGTGTTCCCATAAGACTTTATTGGTGGTTCAGGTCCTGGATACTATATTACTGACTGTTGATTTAGGTGACGATATGGCTTTTCTGCACTAATTCACAGTTGGGCAACTAGAGCCCATGGACTAAATCTCCCAGCGCCTGTTTCTGTTAATAAAGTTTTGTTGGGACCTGGCCACAATCATTAGTCCGTTTTTTTTGTATATGGGCATTTTTGAGCAAGAGTTGAGTAGCTGCCATGGAAACCATAGACCTCTCTTTTAATGTGGAAATAATTTTTTTTAAATTAGTTTTATTGCTGACACTATTGATTACGAATAACATATAAACTTACTTGTTAATGTTATGGTAATTAGTATTTTTTACTCTTCTGCTATGCAGACATCTTAAAATACTTTTTCATTTGCCATCTTCCTACTTTATATGTTCTTATGGAATATTTTAACACTATATATGTTAAAACTTCAGGAAGTTTTTCCAGTCAATGCTGATTTAGATTTTATTACTTACTTACCATTTTGTTGCTCTTCAGACCTTGCTCCTCTGCTTGCACTGGAGTCATCTTTCTTTTGCTTGAAGAATATCCATTAGGATTTGTTGTAATATGTAATTCCTCAAGGATATTTTTGCTGAGTATCCTTTATACATTTTTAATACTTTGCAAGTATCAAGATGTGCATGGCGGCCGGGTGCAGTGGCTCACGCCTGTAATCCCAGCACTTTGGGAGGCCGAGATGGGTGGATCACTTGAGGTCAGGAGTTCAAGACCAGCCTAGCCAACTTGGTGAAACCCTGTTTCTACTAAAAATACAAAAATTAGCTGGGCATGGTAGCATGCACCTGTAATCCCAGCTACTCAGGCGGCTGAAGCAGGAGAATTGCTTGAACCCAGAAGATGGAGGTTGCATTGAACAGAGATCACACCACTGGAGTCTTACTCACTCCAGCCTGGGCGATGGAGTGAGCAAGATTCCGTCTCAAAAAAAAAAAACGTTAAAGATGTGGATGGTAATGAATAATTTAAATAAGATAGTGCTTATCAATTGCTTAGGACAATGTTCTCAAATTATAGTATATGCATCCTAGAATGTCAAAAGACCTCTGGAAAAGGTAGATGGGTATACATGGTTTTAAAGACAAAATGTATGCATCTTAGCTGTTTGTGTGACCTCTTTCCTAAAACTGATCTGCCTGAAGATTGCCCTCCTGCTGGGCATCACGTGTGATGATTCTTTTTCCCACATTCTCTTTCACTTACTAGCAGTAATCGTACTATGTCAACTTTATATGGAAGGGTGCTGTACCTCCCCTATACTCAGAATATTATATTTTACTAGCCCAGATATAAAAGCTTCTGGAGCACTAAATAAAAGGACAGACAGATATTTGGGGGCCTTGATTTAAGGTGAGCATATAGGAACAGTGACAACATCTGGGCCTAAAAAGAATGTACCACTCAGAGTAATTTGCTCTTCAGCCCACAGGTGCTGAGAACAGGAGAAATCAAGTGAAGGAAGGAGGCAGAGTTTCCAAGACTTGGGTGTCATCATTGCTGGGGACATCCTTGATTGGCGATTGAAGTTTCTGAACAGAAATTTAGAGCTGATTCAGAAGAGACAAATACAGAACATCCAAGTTAGCAGTCATTTCCCAAATTTAGGAGACAATGATGCAGGCCCAGGTGACTTTTGGTTTGTTTTATTCCTTCCTTTATTCTCCATTGTATTTTTAGAGTCTTGTAAAAATCAAGGTAATTAATCAGAAAAGTATAAATTGGAAATATCGGGACCTGGAGAAATCTGGGCAAAGAAGGATCAGGGATATAGGATTCGTAGTACATGATTCATGTTGAAATTTGTGACTATGTGGGACCCCGTAGGTTACATTGGCTGTAAATTTGCCTCTAGTATCTCTGACAGCTATACAAGAGGATCATAGTAAGTTACATCAGCTGTGAGAAAGCAGTCCAGTTTCTTGAGGGATGTTAATGTTTCGTGGCATATAATTCTGAGACTCACATACATCTTTGATAGTTCTTCACAAAGGTGTTGTGGTAGTTGGTGTTCTTAACTGCAGCCTTCTCATAAATGCAAAAGTAGATTTCTTGTAGCTGTTTCTTCATTGTATTTAATGTTATTAATGCTGTCTAATAACGTACACATACATATGAATTTGTGTGGATACATGTGTCTACATATATATTCTAAGGATTTTTTTTTTCCCCAAATTTGCTTAATCATGGCCAGGCGCTGTGGCTCACACCTGTAATCCCAGCACTTTGGAAGGCTGAGGCGGGTGGATCACCTGAGGTCAGGAGTATGAGACCAGCCTGGCCAACATGGCAAAACCTCATGTCTACTAAAAATACAAAAAGTAGCCAGATGTGGTGGCATGCGCCTGTAATCCCAGCTACTAGGGAGGCTGAGGCAGGACAATTGCTTGAACCTGGGAGGCAGAGGTTGCAGTGAGCTGGGGTGTGCCACTGCCTCCAGCCCTGGGCAACAGAGTGAGACTCCATCTCAAAAACCGACAGCCGAGTAGCAGTGGCTCCGCGCCTGTAATCCCAGCACTTTGGGAGGCCGAGGCCCGAGGCGGATCCCACAAGGTCAGGAGATGAGACCATGGTGAAACCCGTCTCTACTAAAATACAAAAATAAGCCGGGGCGCGGTGGCAGAGCCTGTAGTTCAGCTACCGGGGAGGCTGAGGCAGGAGGGAATGGCGTGAACCCAGAATTTGGAGCTTGCAATGAAACCAGGATGGCGCCACACTGCACTCAACTTGGGCGACAGAGGCCGAGACTCCATCTCAAAAAACAAAACAAACAAACAAAAAATAAATTTGCTTAATCATCTAATAATCTTTGTGCTTTATACGTGTTTTATATAGTTTCTTTTATTTCATTCAGAATAAAATAATAATATGGTTAACTATATTAACCATAGTTATTTAGTATGCATTATCTGGTGATACTGGCATCTGCCATGTCTTCATTACAGAGTTTGATATTGGCCTGAAAGCTCATAGTGAATTTAAGAATCTGTATTATTCATCTACTTGTAACTAGCATATACTTATACTTATAACTAGTTTGGTATTGGGAAATAGATGCTATATATTATAGATGTTCTTTCACTGGCAAGAGGATTGGATAGCTGTGTATTACAGACATTTCTTTGACTTTCAATGTTGTTGAATGAATGGATGACTGCACAATTACAGGAATATTTTACTAGGATTCTTATTCTGTCACAATGTACTGAGGAAAAAACCCCACCAGCTTCCTATATGGGGAAAATGAGCAGAATGACTTCCTTGACATTCTTTTCCTATCAGCAAAAGAATATCACCTCATTAAACAGGAGTGTGTTATTATAGGAATCCCTAACACTGGAGGATGTGGCTGTGGACTTCACCTGGGAGGAGTGGCAGTTCCTGAGCCCTGCTCAGAAGGACCTGTACCGGGACGTGATGTTGGAGAACTATAGCAACCTGGTGGCAGTGGGTGAGGACAGCTGCCCTGTGTCACTCAGATGGTGCCCAGTCAGTGGCCTTCCTTTCTCAGATGCTTACCTGCAGTACTCTGAAGTGGTGGATTCTCACATCATTCTCTCGCCCCACACAAGAGAGTATAATCTACCTTCTTGTGACAGAAAAGCCTTGATGTTACAGACTTGACACCTGTGTAGTTCTTAAAATGTAACACTCTCCTTTTTCAACATTGCCAGCCCCATTCGATTTGTCTAAATCTTCTGTCATTTCCCATGAACAGGGTATCAAGCCAGCAAACCAGATGCACTATCCAAGTTGGAACAAGGAGAAGAACCTTGCACAACAGAAGATGAAATCTACACTCGAATCTGTTGTGGTGAGTGAGAGGACCAGCCAGGTGGACAGCCACAGACATCATGTTCTGCTCACACAGAGCAAACGTCAAAGCAGTGAAGGCATCTGAAGACACAGCAACAGCCCCTCCATGACTCCTTCTTCCCAGGAAGAGCTCTTTTTTGTTGTAGTATGGAAAATATGCCCCACTTTCTTTCTTTTTTTTTTTTTTTTAAATGGAGACTCGCTCTGTCACCAGGCTAGAGTGCAGTGGCACGATCTTGGCTCACTGCAACCTCTGCCTCCCGGGTTCAAGGGATTCTCCTGCCTCAGCCTCCTGAGTAACTGGGACTACAGGCACATGCCACCATGCTCAGCTAATTTTTGTATTTTTGGTAGAAATGGGGTTTCACCATATTGGTCTTGATCTCTTGACCTCATGATCTGCCCGCCTTGGCCTCCCAAAGTGCTGAGATTAGAGGCGTGAGCCACCAGGCCCGGCCCCCACTTTTTTTTCCTTGAGATTTCATCTTTGTTTATTTTATACACATCTTGTTTTTGTCTACATAATTATCTTCTTAGGATTTTCAAATCTGCTTTTTCTCGTCCACTGTCACTCTGTCTCTGCTTGTGTATTACCTCTCTTGCTATGAAATTCCACTTTCCAGGACTCTCCAGAAAGAGAGACCTTTGCACTCATGACTTTTTTCTGCCTACTGTATCTTCCTGCCCTAGTAGGAAAATAATTTTCCTTCATTATTCCCACTCTGGGAATCATTATTCCCTCATTTTCTCCACTCTGGATGCTGTGCCCATGATAACCTGGTCTCTAATTGGCATCTATGTGGTTCTTAAGTTCTCTTATTCCTCCTATACTGAATAGTGAGTTTCTCCATACTTTTTTTTTTTTTTGGAAACAAGGTCTCATCTGTCACCCAGGCTCACTGCAGCCTTGACCTCCTGGGCTCAAGCGATCCTCCCACCTCAGCCTGAAAGCTTGCACCTAGTTTCAGACTCAGTATGCCTGCACCCAGGTTATTAAAAAGCTTTATTGCTCACACACAAAAAACAAATAAATAAAATAGGGTTTTCACTAAAGAGTCACCTCACACCAAGGCAGTTTTTAAAAATAGTTTAAATAGTTTATTTCAAAACAAGAAGATGGAGTGATTGACTGTTCTCTTCTTTCCTAGAAATCAGGAAAATTGATGATCCTCTGCAGCATCACTTGCAAAATCAAAGTATTCAGAAGAGTGTGAAACAATGCCATGAACAGAATATGTTTGGAAATAGTGTTAATCAGAACAAAAGTCATCTCCTGCTGAAGCAAGATCCTGATACCTTTGACTTACATGAAAAACCTTCAAAATCAAATTTAAGTTTTGAAAACCAGAAAAGGAGCTCTGGCCTAAAGAACTCTGCTGAGTTTAATGGAGATGGGAAATCCCTTTTTCATGCTAACCATAAACAATTTTATACTGAAATGAAGTTTCCTGCAATTGCAAAACCTATTAATAAGTCCCAGGTCGTTAAGCAACAGAGAACTCGTGACATAGAGAATGCCCATGTATGCAGTGAATGTGGGAAAGCCTTCCTCAAGTTGTCTCAGTTTATTGATCATCAGAGAGTTCACACTGGAGAAAAACCTCATGTATGCAGTATATGTGGGAAAGCTTTCTCCAGAAAATCCAGGCTAATGGACCATCAGAGAACTCATACAGGACTGAAACATTATGAATGCACTGAATGTGACAAAACGTTCCTCAAGAAATCACAGCTCAATATACATCAGAAAACTCATATGGGAGAGAAACCTTACACATGTAGTGAATGTGGGAAAGCCTTCATCAAGAAGTGTCGGCTCATTTATCATCAACGAACTCATACAGGAGAGAAACCCCATGGATGCAGTGTATGTGGGAAGGCCTTCTCTACAAAGTTCAGTCTCACTACACATCAGAAAACTCATACAGGAGAAAAACCTTATATATGTAGTGAATGTGGAAAAGGCTTCATTGAGAAGAGGCGTCTTACTGCACATCATCGAACTCATACTGGTGAGAAACCCTTTATATGCAATAAATGTGGCAAAGGCTTCACCTTGAAGAACAGTCTTATCACACATCAGCAAACTCATACAGAAGAGAAATTATATACATGCGGTGAATGTGGAAAAGGCTTTTCAATGAAGCACTGTCTCATGGTACATCAACGAACTCATACTGGAGAGAAACCTTATAAATGCAATGAGTGTGGAAAGGGCTTTGCCTTAAAGAGCCCACTCATCAGACATCAGCGAACACATACTGGAGAGAAACCCTATGTATGCACCGAATGTCGAAAAGGTTTCACCATGAAGAGTGACCTCATTGTACATCAACGAACTCATACTGCAGAGAAGCCATATACATGCAATGATTGTGGAAAAGGTTTCACTGTGAAGAGCCGCCTTATTGTGCATCAACGAACTCATACTGGAGAAAAACCCTATGTATGTGGTGAGTGTGGAAAAGGCTTTCCAGCAAAGATCCGGCTAATGGGACATCAACGAACTCATACAGGAGAGAAACCTTATATTTGCAATGAGTGTGGAAAAGGCTTCACTGAGAAGAGTCATCTCAATGTACATCGGCGCACTCATACAGGAGAGAAACCCTATGTATGCAGTGAATGTGGCAAAGGCTTAACTGGCAAAAGCATGCTCATTGCACATCAGCGAACTCATACTGGGGAGAAACCTTATATATGCAATGAATGTGGAAAGGGCTTCACCATGAAGAGTACTCTTGGTATACATCAGCAAACTCATACTGGAGAGAAGCCATACAAATGCAATGAATGTGATAAAACCTTCAGGAAGAAGACATGCCTCATACAACATCAGCGATTTCACACAGGAAAGACTTCCTTTGCATGCACTGAATGTGGAAAATTCTCTTTGCGCAAAAATGATCTTATTACACATCAGAGAATTCACACGGGAGAGAAACCATACAAATGCAGTGACTGCGAGAAAGCCTTCACTACAAAGTCAGGGCTCAATGTTCATCAAAGAAAACATACAGGAGAGAGGCCCTATGGATGTAGCGATTGTGGGAAAGCTTTTGCCCACTTGTCTATCCTTGTTAAACACAAGAGAATTCACAGGTAGTCATTTTGGGAAAGCCTCTTGCCAAATGTAGGCCCTCAAGATATCTGCAAAGAAGAGTAATTTCGTGAATGCAGACTATGTTTGTTTGTTTAGTGATCAATTACCTCATATTTTGTGTCAGAGAAAACAGTACAAAACATTTGAGAAAATATTTTAGGACATTATGTCTAAAAATTGTATACTGAGAAAAACCCTATGAATGTGGCAGACTATGAAAGCCTTTGGTGGGAGGATAAACCCCCTCAGAAGTGATCATAGATCATGAATAAACTACTAATTGGTGGAAATGTAATAATTATAGGGAAGTCTTTGCCCAAAAATAAAACCTCAGTAGATTGAGAGAGTTCACACTGGAGAAATACTTTCCTCTGGCAGTGAATATGGCAGGGTTTTCAATAAAATGTTTTGCCTCATCATGTGCCAGGAAATAATGCAGAAAATAACTTATGAAAACATTCAATGTACAAGACTTTCAGGAAAATGTCAGAGAACTTAATGCAAGAAAGAAGCCTTGACAAAATGATGGATGAGAGCTTTCTGTCACAATTATAACCTTAGAAGATAATAGCCTCATGTGCATTTGGGAACAGGATACCTTGAGCCATATTCCTAGTTGCCTTGTCACTGATTTTATACATTTTAAATTGTGACTTCCTCTAATCATGAATTAAAATTTAATATTGTATACAATATAGGAATATTTTTTGCCTGCCTCATTTTGTTATATGATTAACTCCTTCATTTCTTTAGTTCTAAGTTTGTCTTATTTCAGAATAACTGAAGTACTTCAGAATGAAACTGGATAGAGTATATTCAATTCATAAGTGTAATTGAACATACTTGAATGTGTTTAAGTTTATAAGTAACATCAGGTGTTATGAAATTAATATAAATAAGATGTGTAAGTTTTTATTTTGAAATAAGTTTAGATTCACAAAATCTTACCAAAATATCCCAGGATTCTTGAATGCGCTTAACCCAGCTTCTTCCAAAGATAACACCTTACATAAGCATAGTTCATTACCAAATACAGGAAAGTGAAATTGTTACAATACTGTTAACTACAGAATTTATTTGGAAATCACCAGTTTTAACATGCGTGCATTTTTGTTTGGTTTTTATATGTAGCTTTAAGAAATCTTACCACATATATTGATTCATGTCACCACCTCCACAATCGAGATTCAGAATTTTGCATCAGTGCAAACTCCCTCATGCTCCCTTTTTATAGTCACAACCTCTCCTCAACCCTAACCCTTAGCAATCAGAAATCTTTTCATCTTTAGTTTTGTCATTAGTAGCATGTTATAAAAATGGAATCATACAGCATGTACCCTTTTGGTATTGGCTATTTGACCTAAAGCAAATTAACCTGAAATCCATCCAAATTGTTTTGTGTATCATTGTTTTTTTATTGGTGACTAATAATCTATGATATGAATATACCACAATTTGTTTATTCACCCACTGAAGGACTTTAGGGTTGTTTCCAGTTTTTCTTATTTTTACAAATAAAAATCATATGAACATTTGTACACACGGGCTTTGTGTGAGCACAATTTTTCATTTCTCTAGGATAATTACTGAAAAGTATGATTCATGGGTCATAAGGTAAGTGTATGTTTACCTTTGTAAGATACTAACCAGAGTGGTGTTTCATTGCTTACCAGCAATATATACAGAGGTTCAGTTGCTCCGCATTCTTCCACTTGATGCTGTCGTATTTTTTTTGTTTTGTATTCTTTTGTTTTTGAAATGGAGTCTTGCTCTGTCCCCCATTCTAGAGTGCAGTGGTGCAATCTTGGCTTGCTGCAACCTCCGTCTCCCGTGTTCAAGTGATTCTTCTGCCTCAGCCTCCCAAGTAGCTGGGATTACAGGCACACGCCGCCATGTCCAGCTAATTTTTGGATTTTTAGTAGAGACAGGGTTTCACCATGTGGGCCAGGATGGTCTCGATCTCCTGACCTCGTGATCTGGCCACCTCGGCCTCCCAAAGTGCTGGGATTACAGGTGTGAGCCACCACATCCAGCCAGTTTTGCTTTTAATGTTTAGCAATATGATCCATTTAAATTGATCTTTGTATACAGGGTAAGCATTAATTTAAAGTTCAGCCTATGGTTGCCCAGTTGATTCAACAGTATTGAAAACACTGTCCTCTTTTCATTAAATTGATTTTGAACATTTGTAAAAATCAGTTGCCTGTTCTTGTGTCCATTTCTTGACTCTCTTCTGTTGATGTGCGTGTCTATCACTCCACTAATAATACCATATGGCGATTATTGTCATATCGTGATTTTAGTCATAAAATGGAGTAGTCAGAGTCTGCCAGCTTTATTTTTCTTTTTCAAAATAGTTTTGCCTATTCTAGTTTCTTTGCTTTTCTGTATAAATTTTAAGTATAAGTTTGTCTATATCCACAAAAAGTCCTTTGGGAGTTTTATTGAGATTGCATTAAATGTATAATCAAAGTTGGTTTATTTGCCATCTTTACTGTGTTGAATCTTCCAACCAACTATGCCTCTCCACTTAATTAGGCTTTCCTTGCTTTTTTTTTTTTTTAAGTCAGTGTTTCTGAATTTATAGCATATACATTACTTATGTCTTGGTAAATATTTAAGTGGATCATATTTTTGCAGTGATTTTTAAATTTTTTAATTTTTTTTGGAGATAGAGTCTCACTCTGACGCCCAGGCTGGAGTGCAGTGGCACGATCTCGGCTCACTGCAAGCTCCGCCTCCTGGGTTCATGCCATTATCCTGCCTCAGTCTCCCAAGTAGCTGGGACTACAGGCACCCGCCACCACACTCGGCTAATTTTTTTTCTATTTTTTTAGTAGAGACGAGGTTTCACCGTGTTAGCCAGTCTGGTCTCTATCTCCTGACCTTGTGATCCGCCCGCCTCAGCCTCCCAAAGTACTGGGATTACAGGCGTGAGCCACCGCGCCCGGCCTGCCATTATTTTATACTGTTTTTTTTTGTGATAGAGTCTCATTCTGTTGCCCAGGCTGGAACGCAATCGTGCAGTCTGGGTTCACTGCAACCTGCGCCTCCCAGGTTCAAGTGATCCTCCTGCTTATCTTCCCAAGTAGCTGCGACTACAGGCATGCACCAACACACCTGGCTAATTTTTGTATTTTTTTTTTAGAGATGAGGTTTCACCATTTTGCCTAGGCTGGTCTCGAACTCTGGGCTCAAGTGATCTGCCCACCTCAGCCTCCTAAAGTGCTGAGATTACAGGTGTGAGCCACTGCTCCTGGCCATATTTTTGGAGCTATTACAAATGTTCTTGTGTTCATAATTTAGCTTCCAATTGTTCATTGTTATTCTTTAGAAATAAAATTTATTTGAGTGTGTGTTGACTTTTCACCTTATGACTGCTAAACTCACTTGTCTAGTTCTGTAGACTCCTTGGGATTATATTTGTATAATCATGTCTTCTGTGAAGACGGGCAGTGATATTTCTGCGTTCCAGTGTTTTCTTTTCCTTTTCTTACCTTTCTTCACGGGCTAGGGCTTCCACTTCATTAAATAGGTACAGTAAGAGTGGACATTTTGGCCATGTTTGCAATTTTAGGAGAGAAGTATTCAGTCTTTTTAAAAATATGTTAGCTATAGAATATTTTTTACATACTTTTTTTTCTTAACCAGGTTCAGGAAATTCCTTTGTAATCCTAAAATTTTAGCTATTATCTCTTAAAATATTCTTTGTTAACTTTTTTCTTGTGATTCCTATCTGGCCTAGGTGTTGTGGCTCATGCCTGTAATCCTAACACTTTGGGAGGCTAAGACAGGAGGATTGCTTGATAATCAGGAGTCTGAGAGCAGCCTCAGCAAAATAGCGAAACTCCAGCTCTATTTAAAACAACGAGTACATCTGATGTCTTACAAGTATTTAAAACTTTTCTTCTTTTCTTTCTGGTGGATAATTTATTTTGCTCTCCAAGTTTGCTCAACGTTTCTTCTGACATTGCAATCTGCTGGTGATATTATCATGTGAATTTTTAACTGTTACCGTATTTTCAGCACAAACATTTATATTGGATTCTTTATTATATTTTCTTTTTTTTTTTTTTTTTTTTTTTTTTTTGAGACAGAGTCTCGCTTAGTCGCCCAGGCTGGAGTGCAGTGGCCCGATCTCGGCTCACTGCAAGCTCCGCCTCCCAGGTTCACGCCATTCTCCTGCCTCAGCCTCCCGAGTAGCTGGGACTACAGGCGCCCGCCGCCTCGCCCGGCTAATTTTTTGCATTTTTAGTAGAGACGGAGTTTCACCGTGTTAGCCAGGATGGTCTCGATCTCCTGACCTCGGGATCCGCCCGCCTCGGCCTCCCAAAGTGCTGGGATTACAGGCGTGAGCCACCGCGCCCGGCCTATTATATTTTCAATGTCTTTGTTGAGATTTTCTTTTATGGGATTATTGCCATATTTTCCTTTAAACACTTAAATATGTCCGAAATATTTTCCTTTATGTTTTTAAATACATTTATCATACTGGCTTTGAAGCTATTGTCCGCTATTCTTCACTAAGGCCGACTCAGAGTTAGTTTTAATGACTGCTTTGTTTTCTGAGTATTAATGACTCTTGGCTGTTTATTTGCAAATATGTTATTTTTGCTGCTGTTGGAACCCGAACATTTTGCATCTTCAACTCCTTTTTCCTTTTACTACTAAAATTCACAGCACATCCAGTGAGACCTGAACAGGACTGAAACCTTCAGTGTTTTTGTTGTGGCCGCCCCAGTGACATCTTGGCTTCTACAAACCTCATCCAGCCAGTTGTCTGCAGTTTCTTCTGTTTTATGGACCCTGGACTTTCTGTAAGATGGTGGTTCCCGTGGTGCTCCTGCCAAACGGCTCAGGGATGCAGCCATCTTTCCATTTTGCTCCTTAGATAGTTTCTGGCCTCTGAAAACCTATGCAGTTAGCGCAGTGTCGTGACAGTCTCTTGTAAGGAGGAAGGGAGGGTACTGGAGTCCCCCAAAGACATTTGCATTTCTTCCCACCTCCCTGAGCCATGGCAACCGTTGCGGTCACTCCCATCAGAAATGGCATAATATGCTCTATGAGGTAAAACAGCTATGTTACCTCATATAAAATGTTCAAAGCCAGAACTTGGACTTTGGGAAATGTCCCATATCCCTCTCCGGAAGCCCGCCTCCCAGCCTCTCGGTGTTCTTGGAGACAGCGAAGGATGGGGTTGCAGCACCAGAATTCCAGATTCGGAAGTGGGTTCCGATATGTGTTCGGCCTTTGGTAGCTGCTACTGTAGCCTTGAGAGCCTGATGCAGCGTGTGAATCCGGATGGGGAGCTTGTGGGGACCACGAAGTGGAAATGCATGTGAATGTCCGTGTTCAGGGGTTTTATTTCAGTTTAGTCACCGAGGAATATGGGTGTGAGAAAGGGACCCTTGGGAGGTCGAAGGTTAAGGCTTAGTTTTAAGAGTTTAATGACTGAGGGTCCCACGGACAGAACTTGGGGTCTACATATTCACTCTTCATGGGTCTCAGTAATTGAAAACTGGATGGAAAGTGTCTCTCAGTGAATGCAGTTTTTTGCTCAGGTTTGCAATTTAATATGGGGCTCAGACACAGAGAAGCCCGAGCTAGGAAAAGGAGTGGCGTGAATGAAAGGTCTAGGGGGAGGAGTGTCAAAGGAATGCCTCTGCGGTAAGTTTTAAATTGAATTTGAAGGCAATTTTATTTCGGGGAAGACGGGGCTTGTCTGTGTTTGAGAATGTAATGAGGCTGGAGGCTTTGAGGTGTGCAGTTGAAGGTTAGTGGTTGCTTTGAGGCTAATTGGATGCTGGAAACACTTCCTGTCAGTCTTTCAAGTCCAAATCTGTCCTGAAGGTTTCTATTAAAAAACTTTGTCTTCCTGCATCCACTCTTCTCATTGCACCCATAAAAATCAGAGTGGTTCAGGGTGACGAAGTGGTGTCTTTACCGAGGATACTTGCTCTGTCACCCAGGCTGGGGTGCAGTGGCGTGATTTAGGCTCGCTGAAACCTCCGCCTCCCGGGTTCAAGCAATTCTCCTGCCTCAGGCTCCCGAGTAGCTGGAATTACAGGCGCGCCCCACCGCGTCCGGGTAATTTTTGTATTTTCAGTAGAGACGGATTTCGCCATGTTGGCCAGGCTGGTCTTGAACTCCTGACCTCATATGATCCGCCTGCCTCGGCCTCCCAAAGTGCTGGGATTACAGGTGTGAGCCACCGTGCCCCACTTCACTTTCTTCAATGTTGTGTTTAGAAGCACAAACTTAAAAAAAAAATTAAGTCCACTTTATTAATTTTATTTCGTTTTATGACTCATCCTTTACTCTCCTCTCAGAATTAACCCACGTCCATGAAGATTATCTCCCTTTTTCTTCTCTAAGTTTTATACTTTTTCCTCTTAAACTTAGATCAATGATCTATTTTAAGTTAACTTTTGTGTATGGTTTAAGGGTCTTAACTAATTTTTCTGCATGTGGATATCCAGTTATCCCAGTGCCGCTTGTTGAAAAGACTATCCTTATTGAATTGTCTTGGCACTTTTGTCAAAAAGCTCTTAATATTTTTATACTCTCAATTCTGGTTCTGCTCTTCCCATTGGCACCTTTACTAAAAGTGGCCTTCCTAGGAGGCCCAACCCCAATCTTAACTCAGGTGCCTCCTCTTTTCCTTTAGTCTGTCATGGCCAGGCTCACATCATAACTCCTTCTCGAAATCTCTTCTTTCTTTTCTTCTTTCTTCTTCCTTTCTTCTTTTCTTTCTTCTTCCTCTTCTTTCTTCTTCCTTCTTCTTCTTCTTCCTCTTCCTCTTCTTCTTCTTCTTTAAATAATAATTATGTTTTCGAGGCCAGGCGTGGTGGCTTACGCCTGTAATCCCAGCACTTTGGGAGGCCGAGGCACGCAGATCACGAGGTCAGGAGATCGAGACCATCATGGCCAACATGGTGAAACCCCGTCTCTACTAAAAATACAAAAATTAGCGGGCGTGGTGGCGCGTGCCTGTAGTCCCAGCTACTCGGGAGGCTGAGGCAGGAGAATCGCGTGAACGGGGAAGGCAGAGGTTGCAGTGAGCCGAGATCTTGCCATTGAACTCCAGCCTGAGGACAGAGCAAGACTCTGCCTCAAGAAAATTACAATTATTTTTTCTTTCTTCACCCCCCACCCGGAATACTTGCTATTTTTCTGTTCTCAAAAACCGCTTCCTGCAAGCTGTTTTTTGCCAGACGCTTTCCCGTGGGTGTCTGCCTACCTGATGTGTTGCCTTCTCCCTTTCTACCTGATGTGTTACCTTTTCCATTTCCAGTTCATTCTCTGGGATACCTACACCTGGCTGCACTGTTACTTGTCTTTTTCAAAATCCTTTTTTTTTTTTTTTTAATTTAACAAAGTGGATGGCAAAGCGCTAAAGTAAATTTAGCTTGCCCCATATTTGCCTGATAAAGCTTGAGTCTCTGAAAATCTGCCCCTTTTCGCAAGACTTTAAGTGCCAGGAAACGAGGCGATTTCAGTGACTTCTCATCTTCCCTGGCTGCTGGCTCAAAAACCTGCCATTGCCTCTGTACGTCTGATTTTCAAACATGGCTGCCGTCATGGAGCCACAGCTGTGGGCGCGGCCATATTACAGCCTAGGAAACGCCGTAAATGCGGTTGTCCTTGCTCTTTTAACATTTTAGGTTCTTCTCGGCCGCCGTAGGTGGACCATAAACCTGTGCGAGGACTCCAGAAGTAGAAGCAGTTTACGGAAGTGTAACGTTGAGGTCCTCCTTGTGGATCTGGAGAAAATAGAGGTCAGTGTGTGGTTTTGTCTCTGAAAGATTTTTGTCCCAGTTCAGGTTTTGTCTCAGTGGAAGGTTTGGGAGGTCTGAGGACGTGTTGTATCCTGGACCACGTAGTGTTTCGCAGGAAGACCGGGGAGCGCCGCGGTGCAGGCATTTGGGAGATACCTGGTAGGAGTCTGTGATCCCCCTGTCTGTGGGCCGCGTCCCTTTGGTGTGAATACAATGACTAAGGGTCTGTGGTGATCAACGACCGTGTCCTAACTGTCAAGTTATGAATCACTCTGCTTGTAAAGGATGGAGGTGGCGCTTAGGATCGATGCGGCGTCTGCTTCGGGTTCAGGATTTAATTTGGGACTCAGTGATGTTGGAGTTGGGGAGGATGTCCTTCACTGGAGAGTGTCTGGTCTGTGGTTCGGATGAATAAGAGGCATGAGGCCAGTGTCTGTGGTACAAAGGCTTGTGAGGGCTGAAGCTTTCAAGACTTTGGAGCCCTGGGTTCTGGGTTGAGGTTCGAACCTTGGTTACTGGGGGAAAAGGCGACACAGCCCCCAGCATTAGTTCGAAACCATGTATCTACTCTTCTCATCCTTGAAGTGGCTATTTACAGATTGGGGGGTCATGGCTATTTACAGACTGGGGGGTCAAGTTCAGTCATACCCTCCGATTATATATTGTCTATGACTGTAAAGGCAGCATTGAGTTGTTGTGACAGAGACCTCATGACCGGCAAAATCGAAAATGTTGCCAACTACTGCATTCACTTGTTTTATTTTTTATTTTATTTTATTTTTTATTTTTGAGACGGAGTTTCCCTTTTGTCTCCCAGGCTGGAGTGCAATGGCACAATCTCGACTCACTGCAACCTCCGCTTCCCGGGTTCAAGCGATTCTCCTGCCTCAGCCTCCCGAATAGCTGGGATTACAGGCGCTCGCCACCACGCCCGGCTAGTTTTGTATTTTTAGTAGAGACGGGGTTTTACCACGTTGGCCAGGCTGGTCTCGAACTCCTGACCTCCGGTGATCCGCCCGCCTCGGCCTTCCAAAGTGCTGAGATTACAGGCGTGAGCCACCACACCCGGCCTTCACTTCTTTTTTTTTTTTTTTTTTTTTTTTTGAGACGGAGTCTCGCGCTGTGTCACCCAGGCTGGAGTGCAGTGGCGCGATCTCGGCTCACTGCAAGCTCCGCCTCCCAGGTTCAGGCCATTCTCCTGCCTCAGCCTCCGAGTAGCTGGGACTACAGGCGCCCGCCACCACGCCCGGCTAGTTTTTTGTATTTTTAGTAGAGACGGGGTTTCACCATGTTAGCCAGGATGGTCTTGATCTCCTGACCTCCGGTGATCCGCCCGCCTCGGCCTTCCAAAGTGCTGAGATTACAGGCGTGAGCCACCACACCCGGCCTTCACTTCTTAATATATAGTGACAGTGGTACTTGCCCCTCTTATATTCACACTTTCTTATCAGACTCTCCATTTCGTGAAGTATTCATCCCCGTAGCTAGGTGACCCAAATCCCAGTTTCTTAGTAAGGCCTGGTTGGTCTTAGCCAATCTTGGTGATTCCAGTTGCCATTGCTAGTGATAGGTTTGATATGGACATGAGCTTAGGCATATGGTGCAATTCTAGCCAACTATATATGCGGAAATCTTCCTGGGAGTTTCTGAGGGAGCATTTTCTTTTTTAAATACGTAATTTCTTGAATCTCGTTTTCCATGTTGGTGATGATATCGCCTGAAAATAACCTTAATTTTCTGTCTTACTTTGTAATGCTTGTAATTCATTCTTATCTTAATGCATTGGCTCAACTTTCCATTACAAAGTAGGAAAATAGAGTGTTAGTGGACATTCACCCGTTATATTGTCTGGAGTTAACACCTTTCCTGGAGTAAAGTGTTTGGTATCATTGATCTCTTCCTTTACTTTGTTAATTTTTCTAGATTTATATATTTTAAATGTACAATTTAATTATCATGGAGGCAATATATGTAGAAGCAATGATTGCCCAGGTCAAGAAATAGAATATGGTTAGCACACCGGTGGTGTTCTGTGAGCCTTTTTCCATTCTCACACTGAAAAGTATTTTAGGCTTTTCTTTATATAATTAATCATTATTTATCACTGTAGTTAATACAGTTTTGCCTGTTTTAAACTCTATATGTCAATGGAATTGTACATCATTTTTTTTGTGTGTCAGCCTTCTTTTGCTCATTATTTGTGAGGGTCTTTCCTGTTGCATCTGAGTATATTTTCTTTGCTCAATGATGGCAGTCAGGCAAATTTACAGTAAATATTTTAGGGCTTGCAAGCTACATATGGTCTCTTGCATATGCTAATTTGCTTTTTGTTTTACAGTCCTTTAAAAATATAAAAAGCATTCTTGCAGGCTGGGCCAAAAGTATAATAGGTTTTCTATCACATTCCGTTATGTAAAATATAGCAGGTTTTTTTCTATTATTAATTACATTTGTATTGCCTAAAGCTTGTATTATTATGAATAATGCATCTATGAAAATTTGTGTAAATGTCCTTTGGTTCATATGTGCTCTCATCTGGGGGAGGCAGAGGTATATACCTAGATGCACGCCTCAGAATAAAATTGCTGCTTCATAGGGTGTGTATAACCTCAGTCAAAATAAGTGTCAAACTGTTTTCTAAAGTGGTTGTTCCCCTAGCAGAATAGAGTTTGCTTTATAGGGTGCTTTATGTGACCTGTTTAAAATATCTGGCCATACCTTAATAACATTGAGAGATTCTCCTAAATTAATCTTCTTTAAAGCTTTATTGATATGTTTCTACCGTTGAAATTGACAGTTGATTCTAAATGGTTTTTGTGTATGTTTTGAGGGGTAGTTTAACCTTCTGTCCCCATCGCCAGTACCATTTATTGATTTTTTTTTTTCTTTTTTTTTTGATAGAGTCTTGCTCTTGTCGCCCAGGCTGGAGTGTAGTGGCACGATCTTGGCTCAGCTGCAACCTCCACCTTCCGGGCTCAAGTGATTCTTGTGCCACAGCCTCCCAAGTAGCTGGGATTACCAGCATGTGCCACCTTGCCTGGCTACATTTTGTATTTTTAGTAGAGCCGAGGTTTCACCATGATGGCCAGGCTGGTCTCGAACTCTGGCCTCAAGTGATCCACCTGCCTGAAGGGAGCCTGCCCCTCCACACCTGTGGAGACTGAGAAAAGAAATATGACACAGAGACAAAGTATAGAGGAAGAAAAGTGGACCCAGGGCACCGGTGTTCAGTATACAGAGGACCTGCACCGGCACAGGTCTCTGAGTTTTCTTAGTATTTATTGCTTACTATTTTTACCATCTTTGTGAGGGGGATGTGGCCGGACTATAGGGTAATGGTGGGGAGAGGGTCAGTAGGAAAACATGTGAGTTAAGGACTCTGTGTTATAAATAAGTTTAAGGAAAGGTGTTGTGTCTTGTTGTGTACATAGCCCAGATTTATGTTTGACTTTACACAAACATCTTAGTGTAGTAAAGAGTAGTATTGCTGCCAGTATGTTTCACCTTTAGTCATAAGGTGGTTTTCTCCTATCTTAGTAAATAGAATGTATGATAGGATTTTACACTGAGACATCCCATTCCCAGGGACGAGCAGGAGACAGATGCCTTTCTCTTATTTTAACTGTAAACAGGCCTTCCTCTTTTACTAATCCTCCTCAGCACAGACCCTTTACGGGTGTTGGGCTGGGGAACGGTCAGGTCTTGCCCTTCCCACAAGGCCATATGTCAGGCTGTCTCGGGGGGGGAAACCTTGGACAATACACAGGCTTTTTTGGACAGAGGTCCCTGCGGCCTTCTGCAGTGCACTGTGTCCCTGAGTACTCAACACTGGAGAATGGCGATGACTTTTACCAAGCATACTGCCTGCAAACACATTTTTAACAAAGCACATCCTGCACAGCCCTAAATCCATTAAACCTTGAGTCAACACAGCACATGTTTCTGCGAGCACAGGGTTGGGGCTAGGGTTACAGATTAACAGTATCTCAAGGCAGAAGAATTTTTCTTAGTACAGATTAAAATGGAGTTTCTTATGTCTTCCTCTTTCTACATAGACACAGTAACAGTCTGATCTCTGTTTCTTTCCCCCACACCTGCCTCAGCCTCCCAAAGTGCTAGGATTACAGGCACGAGCCACAGCACCCTCAGTTCTATTTTTTGAAAAGACAGCCTTTATCACTTCCCTGTAGTGCTGTCATTGTCATTGAGTCTCTATATGTGGTTAATTCCACTTATAAGGATTTTATTCTGTTACTTTGTCCTATTTGTCCATTATTGTACTAATATTGTGCTGTCCTAATTAAAGTACCTTTATAAGTCCTCATAACTCATATGGAAAGTCTTCTAACTTTTTTTTCAAACTTAAAAAAAAAAGTTTATAGCTATTTAAACTATTCATTGTCAGTTTGGGATTTTGACTGTGATTTCATTGAATCTGTAGATTTGGGAGACTTGACATTTTAAAAATGCTTTATTTTTACCAGCCCATCTTTATAGCACATCTTTGAATTTATTTAAAACTGTTAAAATTTATCTCAGTATTTCTAATTTTAAAAATATATTCGAGTTCTTCTAAATGATATTGTTTATGTCAACCTAAAAGAGGAAACTGCACAAAATATAATTTTAAAGAGTTTACTTGAGCCGAAATGAGGACAGCTGCCTGGGAAAATACTTTCAGGTTGCCTTGGTAAGTGCTCTGTTAGGATTTTGTTACAAGCAGGTTTTAAAGGCAAAAGGGAACAAACTGTGAGCTGACATAAAGTTGTTTGGCAAGAATTCTCATTGGTTTACAGAAATAACATCAATTAGTGATTGGCTCTACATTGTTAACTATGGGGTTTTATGAGTTATCATTTCCAGGGAATGGCATTTTATGGCTGCTTGGTGTGAGTTCATCTAGAGCCTACATACAAGTGGCTTTAAGAGATAATTATTTAGCTTGAGGGGGAAATGAGATGTGATTGTTGTCACAGTAAATTTTTTTTTTTTTTTTTAGTTTTTAATTTTTTCTTTTCTTTTTTTTTTTTCCAGGGGAACCCATATCAGAAAGACTGCTGTCACATTTTAATGCCTCTCTAGACCTGATAATTTAAAGGGAGTCACATTCCTCAGATAAAAGGTTTCATTTCTTTCTCATTTATAAATTTTATTTTGTTTGTTGATGGTCCGTTTGTTCTGTCAGTTACTAGGAGAGGTCTGTTAAAGTCTTCTTTTAGTCTGAATTTTCTATTTCTTGTTTTTGGTTCTATTTTTTGCTGTATACATTTCAAGACTGTTGTTAGGGGTATAGATGTGGAGTATTTCTATGAATGAAGAGCCAAATCGTACCTCTTTTCAGTGAGCATTGTTTCTCTTTCTCTCTGATAATTCTTTAGGATTTCTGGTCAGTTTTGTCTAAGATATAGTTACAACAGATTATCTTTCGTTACTCTCTCTGTGACATATTGTCTCCAACCTTTTATTCTCAAACTTCCCATATCATTTTGTTTCAGACATATCAACTATAATAACCGCATGTGGGGAGGCCAAAGCGGGTATATCATGAGGTCAGGAGTTCAAGGCCAGCCTGACCAAGATGGCGAAACCCCATCTCTACTAAAAATTCAAAAATTAGCCAGGTGTGGTGGCGGGCTGTAACCCACATGGACCTATGGGACTGAACAAAGTGGGGGCAAATGCGGGAATAAAGACAAGAGACAAAAGAGTATATTTTGAAGAAGGGATCAGGGGTCACCTTGCCTCTAGTGGACAGGGGCCCTGAGCTTTACACAGCCCTCCGTATTTATTAGGCAAAAGACATAGTGAGAAGGGTCGGGGGTGGGGGTGAAAGAAGGGGTCAGCTGCTCAGTCCGGAGTAGGCTTGCAAGACTGCATTCTCTAAATGTTACAGTAGATAACCTCGGTGCCAGGGAGTGATTACCTCTAGCAAACCTTCTGTCGGTGGGAGCAGTCCGCAGGAGCAGTTGTGAGTTTGCTCACATCCTGCATTCATGAAAAACCCTTTGCTGTTTGATCATATAGCCTCCAGTGGAATGCTGAGTTGGTCACGTCCCAGGGGCCTTTGGCTCCCTGCATAGCCCCCTTTCTGTTTATGTATTAATTGAAAGAATGTAAGGCCAGGCTGGGCAGCTCTCATTCTCCGATTGGCGGTCCATCCAATTTTACAGACTATGAACAGAAGACAGAGACAAAACAACATTATTCCAAGAACTACATGTAAGATGTTACTGTGGTACTTTAGATAGGTCTGAGGGTTGAGGCTCTCCAGGCCTTCCTGGAATTTGGTCCAGTCTTCTAAAGAAGGCTGAAATTCTTGAGTTTGCCTATTTAAATCAAGAACTTTGTTTTGTAATTCACCAATATCAAAGGTGAGGTTGGATGTGAAAGCTCCCTGCAAATGGGCTTTCACGAGGTCCCATGGATACTCACTTTGGTTGTATTCTAAGTTGGTTACACAAATATGAGTGTGATTAAAATGATGACGCAATTGCTGCTGCAACTGCAAGCTTTGTACTTGTTCCCCTAGCCACAGAACCGTGAATTTCAGCATTGCCAATTCAGTTTGTAACTCAGTATTAATTTTATTCTGAAGTAACCACGCTTGGTTGGCTGTGCATGTCCAGTTCTCCACATACTGAGCTGGTTGAATAGAATTATGCAAAGCTATAGAAGATATCACAGCAGAAGTTATTAGTGTGACCAAGGAAACAGTAGCAAAAATTATCATGCCTAAGGTTCTATGGACACAATGAGTAAGCTGAGTTAGAAGAAGTCTCACAAAATGCAAAGCAGGTGTGGCAGCCCACGGCTTCGACAGATGAACAGGAATCCATAGCCCAGGGATGCGAACTAAAATCATCAATGTAGAGATACTATGTGTTTGCAATGTGCTATGATTAATGCAGTGACATAACTGACAAGCTTTACAGGTCAATTGGGTGTTGTTTACCTGGAGCTGGTGCTTCTTAGCTGCCAAAAAGACATAAGGATTAAAAACACAAACTGTAAATTGACTGGTGATATTCCTTACAAATGCAACATTAAGACTGTGTCGCTTACTATTGCTATTATTAGTGTTCCAATCCAGATGTTGCCATTCATAAATGGGAGTGCTGCCTTCCATATCGTTTCTTGAATTGGTCCTTTCCTCCCCAGATAATGCCACTAAGGAAGAGGTGGGCTAACGCCCGCTCCATGCCAAGCAATCTGAGTGGCTGACTGGGATTGGATCCTGGTGTTGTATAAAGAAGAAGCATTAAAAGCTTGCCACCAATGCAGCAAAGTTTGTGCCATGATTTCTGACTTTCACCTTTTCCATCTAATTGACCTTTAGGTCCCCAATCCACAATGTCTCCAGTTAGCATAGATTGTTTACTAGTCAGTGGACCAAGACGCTGGGTCCACAGAGTGGGGTAGGAACTATTGAATGGAATCCATTCTGTATAATCAGCACAGTTAGGGCGATTGGACCGGGAATGGTCAGTTAACACACCAGTTACATTAATAGAACCAAGACTTAATAAGTACATGATTTTTCCATAGTGACTCAACCATGTTTGAGCTTGAATTGTAAGACAGCTGTGGCTGAGCAGCGTCTTTGTGGTGATACACAAAGGGAATCCTTCCAGTGGAGCGGTGTAATTGATGACATTGTTCTGAGAGTCTAAATGTTCTATGTCAGGGGGAGTGAGGGGTCCTGGAGCTGACTCTCCCTGATGGTGATAAATCTCAGGAGGAGTGAGCTCCAAAGTATAGGCTGTACTACTGGGAGATGGGAACATATGCCCAATATGTTTTTGCCTGTGCACAGGGAAAACATACCGCACAGGACATTATGGCTAGCATGGCCAAGAACGTGGAGTCAGGAGTTTTTGCCTGTCCCTGACGCTCCAGTAGTTTCTTAACTTCCTGCGTGGTTTTCTTGAGTTGTCCCCAGGTTATGGGGGTTGATGTCATTGTGACTCTGGTTGGCCTTCTCTCCATCTTTGCACTTAGGCTCAGCTGACTCATGGCTTGTATAGGAGGGACCGGGCCCATGGTTGGCCACCCTGGGTTCCTTCAGCCTCCCATTCCATGGTCGCACGCATCTTGAGGGCACCACATGGCTTGTCCATCTCCTGTAAAACACAAGCGTACCCTCATCCCCATGTCAGTAAATCCACCGGGCCTTTCCATTGTCCTTCTTCTGGGGATTTCCATAACACTTTCGGATAAACTTTCCTGTTTTCCTCCAACACTTGCCAATGTCTTTCTGCTGGAGTCTTACCATCCATACCAGGAGTCAGAAAATTTAAAGTAAATAAGGCTAAATATAGTTTTGATTGAGGTGGTAGTTGGCCTCCTATACACACTTTTTGTCTTTTCAACATGCAGTGTAATGTTTGATGTGCCCATCCTATACATTTTACTGACACATCAGTTCCTGTATACATAAGCCCATAAAATGTCTTTCCTTTAATTTGTACTACATGGGTAGGTCTATTAGAGGCTATGGGTTGGCATAGATAGATTTCCCGTGTAGTTGTGCTCCCAAACCCTTTATGTCCTCATTTCTCTTTTCATGGGGAAGGGTGTACTTCACTGGGAATAAGCAATAATTGAGCAATATATTCTCCTGGTTCAAAAACCCAAAGATCTTGTGACATTAAAACTACTTGAATTTCTCCTTCGTAATCGGAGTCAATCACTCCTGGGACTATAGTGATGCCTTACAAGTTAAGGCGGTTTTTGTCTAAAATTAGTCCCGTGTGTCCTGTTGGTAAAGGTCACCAAATACCAGTGGGAACTTTGATAGGTTTGTCTCCCCTAACTAATGTGATTCTTTCTCTGGTGGGTAGATCTAATCCTGCACTTCCTGGTGTTCCTGGGTTGAGGGAGTCAATGTGCCTCCAGGAGCGCATCCCTGAAACGGGGTTGTGATCTGCACTGGGAATACCCTCATTGTTTGAAGGGCCCGGGTCCAGGCCCCTGTCTTGTTTACTGACGGTGGGTGGGGGGGTGCCATTCTGATGAAATTTTGAGCAGCACTAGTTAGCCCAGTGATTTCCTTTGTTACAGTGAGGACAGAGTCCTGGTGTTTTTTCTGCTGGGGAGTGAACTGCATTGTAATATCCTTTCTGTCCTGAGATCTGGCAGCATTCCTTTTTTAAATGTCCAGTTTTTCCACAATTATAATATTTTCCCATTTTAGGGTTTGACCCTTGGCTCCTTTCAGATTTGTCAACTGCTAAATTAGTCATTGCTTATGCTAACATTGCAGGTCGATGAAACTGAGTTCCTATATCCTGACAAGCTCTGAGAAAATTTCCCAAGATTTTTGTACCCCTCACCAGTGCCAGTGCACGTTTACAATCCACGTTTGCATTCTCAAAAGCTAAAGTTAAGGTTAGCATTTCTGCAGCCATAGTACGAGGAATCTAATGCTTCACTGCCTTTTGTAATCTTGCAAGAAATTGTGCATAGGGTTCCTGTGACCCTTGCATGATATATAAAAAAAGATCGTGCTGGGACTCCCTCTTCAGGATTGTGGCCCAGGCGTGTTTAGCGGCCTGTGCACACTGCTG
Organism: Papio anubis; assembly: GCF_008728515.1. NCBI lineage: Eukaryota > Metazoa > Chordata > Mammalia > Primates > Cercopithecidae > Papio > Papio anubis. Next base: position 6,701,756 of record NC_044995.1, on the reverse strand, counting down.
ATAAGCAGCATCTGGGAGTGCCATTTGATGTTCTAGGTCTGAATAAGGGCCATTACCTAACAGCATATCCTCTGGAATGTCTCCGTATCCAGCAACACGGTTCTGTTTAGCCTGGTCTGCACACATTTCTTGCCAATTTAAATTCCATGTCAGATATGCACTAGTAGACAAGCAAGTTCACGCCAAGTGTCTCACATCAAAGGGTAAAAGACGCATAGCACCAAACACAGATTCTAGCAATCCTAAGGTGAATGGGCTCTGTATGCCATTATTTACCACTCTTGCTTTTAATTCCTTCAGCAACTTAAACTCCAGTGGGGTGTGTTCATGAATAATCTGCTGTGGATTGTTTGGATCAGGCCTTATGGAAATAGGAAAAGCACAAGGTCCTAAGGGCTCTCCAGCTATGACAGCAGAGCATAAAATTCTTTGTATTGGGGTTTCTATTCCTGCCACCGAAGGAGGCTGTATAGATGTTTCTGCAACTGGAGGAGGCGTTACAGGCCAGTTTTTATCCTCCCTCTCCTCCTGTTTTTTATTTTCAATTGGAACTGTGGGTGGGGTAACAGATTCTTTCAGATTTTTAGATTCAGCCTGCTGTCCCGCAGAATAATAATGAGATAATGGCAGAAGTACAGTACAAACTAACTCCAAGTAGATAAAACAGAAGAATCAACTTTAAAACCTTTTTGTTGAACCTGTTTTAATCCTTCTCCTGCTCTGTCCCACTTTTCCACATCAAGAGTGCCTCCCTGTGGAAACCATGGGTTATGCGTAATAACTTTTTGTGGCTTCTGCAGGAGGTTAGTAAGTGTCTGCGAATTAACCTGAGCTCCAGACTGTCTCAACAGAACTTTAAGCAACTGCACATCGTGTTTTTCTTCAGTAGACAAATTCTTTCCCTTGTTACCCTGATTCAGAAAATTTTCCAGTACTTCTTTAAAGCACTGCTCCCAGTGCCTCTTTAGGGCACTGACCTTATATCCACTGCCAGCAGACTCATCCCGGGGTCCCCGTTCACCTTGTCAATTTCAGTTCCCCTGCTCCAGCAGACCACTTCAACCATTCACATCCTTGAAGTCCCATGTTCGGATGCCACTAGTTGTCCTTGGAGTGCCTGTTCTGAGTTGCCGTTTGTAACCTGCTCCGACCTAGGTGGACTGAACAAAGGGGGCGAACACAGGAATAAAGACAAAAGACAAAAGAGTATATTTGTAAGAAGGGATCAGGGGGCACCTTGCCTCTAGTGGACAAGGGCCCTGAGCTTTACACAGCCCTCCATATTTATTAGGCAAAAGAGATAGTGAGAAGGTGGGGTGGAAGAAGGGGTCAGCTGCTCAGTCCAGAGTAGGGTTTGCAAGACTGCATTCTCTAGATGTTGCAGTAGATAACCTTGGTGCCAGGGAGTGATTGCCTCCAGCAAACCTTCTGTCGGCGCGAGCAGTCGTGAGATTGCTCACATCCTGCATTCATGATAAACGGTTTGCTGTTTGATCATTTGAACGTGGGAGGCTGAGGTTGCAGTAAGCCAAAATCGCACCATTGCACTCCAGCCTGGGCAACAGAGCAAGACTCCATCTCAAAAAAAAAAAAAAAAAAAAATTAAAAACCCAGATGTTATTCGATTTTAATTTTTAATCCATTCTAACAGTTTTGAGGCATTTGTATTTAATGTAATTAACTGGAATCCATGTTCTGTTTTTACTTAGCATAAATTCTTAATGTAATGTAATTTTCTTAGTACATTTTATTTTAAAACAGCTATCCAAATGCATTGTATTTGCTCTTTTTGCTCTCTGTTTTTGATTCTCTTCTTTTGGATGATTTTCTTACTATTATTTTTCCCCCTTTTGTTGGCTTGGAAATTATGTACTTTAAAACAATTACTAGGTTTGTTGTTGTTGTTGTTGTTGTTTTTTGTGAGCGAGAGTTTCGTTCTTTTTGCCCTGGCTGGAGTGCAATGGCACGGTCTTGTCTCATGCAACCTCTGTCTCCCAGGTTCAAGTGATTCTTCTGCCTCAGCTTCTGGAATGACTGTATTTTTAGTAGAGATGGGGTTTCACCATGTTGGCCAGGCTGGTCTCAAACTCCTGATGTCAGGTGATCCGCCCGCCTTGGCATCCCAAAGTGCTGAGATTACAGGCGTGAGCCACTGTGCCTGGACTTACTAGTTTTAATTGTAACACTAGAGATTACATGTAGTGTGCAACCTTTGTCATATTCTTCTGCTAATTAGGACTTTTCCATTCTACAGAAACCTTAGAGCATGTCAACTTCATTTACCACCTAATTTATCCAGTAAATTATTGTGTATTTTAGCTATTTATGTATTTAAAACCTCCTAAAATATTGTCACTACTGTTTTTATGACAATGCTTATGATTTGCCCAGTACATTGGCTTTCAAACTGAAGTACATGTCCTCACAGGGTGTATGTACAAAGACTTTTGAAGAGGTGTGTGAACACACGTGATTTAAACGAAAACAAAGACCAGCTCCTCTCTTTGCTGACTGTCTCTTTTCTAAAACTAATCTGCCTGAGAGTTCACCAGCTCCTGAAGCATGGTGCTATGGTGGGTCTTATTTCCTGCATGCCTTCACAGTCCTTTCACAGAAACCTCACAGAGGAAAGGCATACTTCCACCACAATAAGAATCTTCGACATTATTGGCCAGAGGGATAAAATCTTCTGGGGCTCCAAATAAAGGTATAGTTAACTATACTGGGGGCATTGTTTTAAGATGAGTGCCTAGGAGCAGTGACAGTATCTGGGCCCAGAGAAAATGTACCACTTACATTGAATTTGTTCTTCAGCCCACAGGTTCTGACTCCTCAGGAGAAAAAGCATCACCCGAAGAGAGAGGAAGTGGATTTGGGTATCACCATTTCTAGGGGCACACTTGATTGAAGACTGAGACTTCTGAAGAGAAGTCCAGAAGATACAAAGACAGACCATCCCAGTTGAATGCTCTTTTCCAAGAACAGAAGAAAATGATCCAGGCCCAGGTAACTGACTTACGGTTTGTTTTATTCTTTTATTTGTTCCATAATAGATTTGTAGACGCCTATACACATCTATCTCACTAATATAAAAAGTAAAAATTTTAAAAAGCAGGATCTGGAGATAAATGAGCTTAGTTTTTAAACTCAATATCATGCAGAATAGTAGGATAAGGAAGATAATGTTCATAGCATTAACAGTGAATTATGAATTTCGTGACATCATGCATGGCTGGAAGATACTGTGGGTTATATTAGCTGTCAGCTTGCATCTAATATCTCTAACAGCCAATATCACAAGAAAATCATGATTTACATGGTATGTCCTGGTTTTGAATATAAAGCAGATTACTTCCTGGGGGGTGCCATTATTTCATGGCACTTTTTTCTCAGGAAATTTCTTCGGTGGTTCTTCCTAGAGGTGGTGTGGCGGATGGTGTCCAGAATAGCAGCTTTCTCATAAATGCAGATGCAGGTTTCCTGTGGCTATTTCTTTTTTTTTTTTTACTTTTCTTTTTTTTTTTTTTTAAATTTATTTATTATTATTATACTTTAAGTTGTAGGGTACATGTGCATAACGTGCAGGTTTGTTACATATGTATACTTGTGCCATGTTGGTCTGCTGCACCCATCAACTCGTCATTTACATCAGGTATAACTCCCAATGCAATCCCTCCCCCCTCCCCCCTCCCCATGATAGGCCCCGGTGTGTGATGTTCCCCTTCCTGAGTCCAAGTGATCTCATTGTTCAGTTCCCACCTATGAGTGAGAACATGCGGTGTTTGGTTTTCTGTTCTTGTGATAGTTTGCTAAGAATGATGGTTTCCAGCTGCATCCATGTCCCTACAAAGGACGCAAACTCATCCTTTTTTATGGCTGCATAGTATTCCATGGTGTATATGTGTCCTGTGGCTATTTCTTGAAGGATTCCTTATGTACCGCTATGGAATATGAAGGGGGCCAGCCCCTCCACACCTGTGGGTGTTTCTCATTGGGTGGGACGAGAGACTGAGAAAAGAAATAAGACACAGAGACAAAGTATAGAGAAATAAAAGTGGGGCCCAGGGGACCGTTGCTCGGCATACGGAGGACCCACGCCGGCACTGGTCTCTGAGATCCCTCAGTATTTATTGATCACTATCTCTACTATCTCAGTGAGGGGGATGTGGCAAGTCTACAGGGTAATGCTGGGGAGAGGGTCAGCAGAAAAACATGTGAGCAAAGGTTTTTGTGTCATAAATAAGTTTAAGGAAAGGTGCTGTGCCTTGATGTGCACGTAGGCCAGATTTATGTTTGACTTTACACAAACATCTCTGTGCAGTAAAGAGCAGTATTGCCGCCAGCATGTCTCACCTCCAGCCATAAGGTGGTTTTCTCCTATCTCAGTAAATAGAATGTACGATCGGGTTTTACACTGAGACATTCCATTCCCAGGGACGAGCAGGAGACAGATGCCTTCCTCTGATCCCAATTGCAAACAGGCCTTCCTCTTTCACTCATCCTCCTCAGCACAGACCCTTTACGGGTGTCGGGCTGAAGGACGGTCAGGTCTTTCCCTTCCAACAAGGCCATATCTCAGGCTGTCTCAGGAGTTTGAGACCAGCCTGAGCAATCTAGTGAGACTCTGACTCTGTTTAATAAAATTGAAGAAAAGAAAGAAAGAAAAAGTTCCCTTTTCATATATTTTCTTCCTAATCCCCTTCTGTAAATGGTTGGTAATATTTACTTCCTGTCACTGTATCTGTGTGTGGATCTATGTATGTATTAACAAAAGCATGAGTATATATGAATCTGTAGACATAAACATATATGTCTATTACGAGATATATATATATATATATTTTTACATGATAGAATCATATTTCAAAGAACATAGCAGCCAACTTGAAGGGACTCTTCATTGGCCTAAGATGCTATACTTTGAACATCCAAAGACCAATGATAGCAAATGATGGAAGAACATTCATTGTATAAAATTCCATCAGTTTATAGTGATAACTTGGAAAAAAATGCATTTGTTACCATTGGGGGTTAGGAGAGAATCAAGTATTTAATTTGAAAAATGATAAAAGAGGCCGGGCGCGGTGGCTCAAGCCTGTAATCCCAGCACTCTGGGAGGCCGAGACGGGCGGATCACGAGGTCAGGAGATTGAGACCATCCTGGCTAACACGGTGAAACCCCGTCTCTACTTAAAAAATACAAAAAACTAGCTGGGCGAGGTGGCGGGCACCTGTAGTCCCAGCTACTCGGGAGGCTGAGGCAGGAGAATGGCGTAAACCCGGGAGGCAGAGCTTGCAGTGAGCTGAGATCCGGCCACTGCACACCAGCCCGGGCGACAGAGCAAGACTCCATCTCAAAAAAAAAAAAAAAAGAAAAGAAAAATGATAAAAGATCATAAACATATTTGTGTGTGTGTGTGGGGGGGTGGGTAGGGTTGGGTTGACTATGTTTTTTAATTTTTTACTTTTACTTTTCTGCTTTTTTCTTTCTTCCTTTCTTCCTTTCTTCTTTTCTTCCTTCTTCTTCCTTCTTCCTTCCTCCTCCTTCTCCTCCTCCTCCTCTTTTTTTTTTTTTTTTTTTTTTTTTAATAGAGATGGGGTCTTATTTTGTTGCCCAGGCTGCTCTTGAACTCCTGGGCTCAAGCAATCCTCCCGCCTTGGCCTCCCAAAGTGCTGAGATTACAGGCATAAGCCATTGCACCTGGCCCTCTTGGTAATTTTGTATTACTGACCCTCACTCTGCTCCTTGGCTGTAAATTCCCACTTGCTTTTGCTGTATTTAGAGTTGAGTTCAGTCACCCTCTACCACTGCAAAATCCCATTACATTTGTCTATATGCCTATCATAATGGCCCTGAATAAAGTCTTCCTTACTGTGCTTTAACAATTATCATTGAATAATTGTTTTAAACACGTATAGCTTAATTAAGGAAGTGAGATTCCAATGCCTTTGCCATATTCTTCTGATTAGAGGTAAGTCACTAGGCCAGTCCATGCTCAAGGAGAGGGTGTAGAGCACCCAATTCTGTCCCTGTTTGGGCGCCACTTGTAACCTGCATGGACCTAGGGGGACGGAACAAAGTGTGGCAAACACAGGAATAAAAGACAAGAGATAAAAGAGTATATTTGGAAGAAGGGGTCGGGGGTACCTTGCCTCTAGTGGACAAGGACTCTGAGCTTTACATAGCCCTCTGTATTTTTAGGCAAAAGAGATAGTTGAGTGGGGTGCAGTGGAAGAAGGGGTCAGCTGCTCAGTCCAGAGTAGACTCACAAGACTGCATTCTCTAGATGTTGCAGTAGATAACCTCAGCTCCAGGCTGTGATTGCCTCCAGAAAACCTTCTGTCTGTAGGAGCAATCATGAGTTTGCTCACATCCTGCATTCATGATAAACAGTTTGCTGTTTGATCATGTAGCCTCCAGTGGAATGCTGAGTTGGTCACGTCCCACGGGCCTTTGGCTTCCTGCAAGTGGGAGCTACATAAAGGTGTGAACACTGGGAGGGTGGAGTTCATTGAGCCATCTGCCTGCCATAGATCTGTCATATAGTAAATTATTTTTGAGTGTGGATTGAGGTAGGACTGTCACTTTACTTTTTACCAAATAGATAGATATCTCACATAAATAATTTAGAATGGGTAAACCAACCAGGATTAAGTACTTATATCATCTATCAAGTGTGTTCACTGGCCTCTATAATAAAATGAGTGTAGAGTATACCTTCTGCTGTTCCCTGGGTCTTCAATGACTCAATTTTCCACCCAGCAGTATTCTTTAAAGGCATCCTGAGACAGGAGATTGACAATTCATTGATAAGCAGTCTTAATTGTCACTATTACAGGGCTGTAGGTCCCTTGCCAGCCATGCCTTTGAGTCCCAAATGGTCTTCAGGGTTGGGCTGTGTTGTTCAAGAGCTTGGGACCTTAACACTTATTGTTCCGATATTTATTGGCTATAATAACTTCTCTGGAGCAGTCAGCTGTCAGAAAATTTTGTCTCCTTTGTAGGTAACTTGTCTTTGGTCTCCGGATGCTTTTATAGTCTCCTCTTTGTATCTGGTGTAACTTAGTTTCGATCTGTTGTGTCTACATGTAGACTTCTTGGTTGTTGGATTTCTTGAGTTTGAAGTTTGGAGTGTTTAATCAGTTCTGAAAAATTTTCAGTGTTACATATTTGGATTTTGTTTCTCCATTACTTGATTTTCTCCTTCTCCTTGAAAAATTATCAAAGTCAAGGAGAAGGTCATGGGAACCCTCAATTTATAATTAGTCCATCAGAAAAATAGGAGGCCTGGATTTGTGATATATTGTTGGCCCTCCACATCCATGACTTCCACATCCATGGATTCAACCAACTGAGGATTGAAAATATATATTTTTTAAAGCACCTGAACTAAGCACACACAGACTTTTTATTGTCATGATTCCCTAAACAATACAGTATAACAACTGTTAACATAACATTTACATTGTATTAGATATTATAAGTAATCTAAAGATAATTTAAAGTATATGGGGCTGGGCGTGGTGGCTCACTCCTGTAACTCCAGCACTTTGGGAGGCTGAGGCGGGTGGATCGTCTGAGGTCAGGAGTTTGAGACCAGCCTTGCCAACATAGTGAAATCCCGTCTCTACTAAAAATACAAAAAATTAGCTGGGTGTGGTGGCAGGCGCCTGTAATCCTAGCTACTCGGGAGGCTGAGGCAGGAGAATCGCTTGAACCTGGGAGGCAGAGGTTGCAGTGAGCTGAGATCATACCATTGCACTCCAGCCTGGGCAACAGGAGCAAAACTCCATCTCAAAACAAAAAACAAAAATTAGCCAGGTATAGTGGCACAACCTGTAGTCCCAGCTACTTGGGAGACTGAGGCAGAAGAATTGCCTGCTCCTGGGAGGCGGAGGTTGTAGTGAGCTGAGATTATGCCACTGCACCCCAGCCTGGGAGAGAGTGAGTCTCTGTTTTAAAAAAAAAAAAAAAAAAAAAAGTATGTAGGAGGATGTGCGTGGGTCACATGCAAATCTGCAAGTACTCTTCCATTTTATTTTATTTTATTAGAGACAGAGTCTTTTTCTGTTGCTCAGGCTGAAGTTCTGTATGATCATAACTCACTGTAGTCTCTAACTCCTGGACTCAAATGAGCCTCCTGCCTCAGCCTCCCAAGTAGCTGGGACCACAGGCACTCACCACTGCACCTAGCTAATTTTTTAATTTTTTGTACAGACGGGGTCTCATGTTGCCCAGGCTGGTCTTGAACTCCTGGGCTCAGGTGACCCTCCTGCCTTGGCCTCCCAAAGTGCTGGGATTACAGGTGTGATCTACTGTGCCTGACCAATACTGTGCCATTTTATATCAGACACTTGAGCATCCTCAGGACGTCCTGGAACCCATACCCTACAGACAGTAAAGGACGACTGTATATATGTCTTTTGTCTGCATCTATGTAAACAAATATATGTACATGTATTCATATATATTTACATATATAAAATGTGTAAATATGTTGTTTTTAGGTTAGCAAGATTTAACTTCCACACTTTATAGAAACTTCCAATTGGGATGAAGGGGTGGCCTGCCCCTCTATACCTGTGGGCATTTCTCATCAGGTGGGAGGAGAGACTGAGAAAAGAAATAAGACACAGAGACAAAGTATAGAGAAAGAAAAGTGGGCCCAGGGGACCAGTGCTCAGCATACGGAGGACCTGCGCCTGGCCCTGGTCTCTAAGTTCCCTCAGTATTTGTTGATCACTATCTCTACCATCTTGGAGATGGGGATGTGGCTGGACAATAGGGTAATAGTGGGGAGAGGGTCAGCAGGAAAACATGTGAGCAAAGATCTCTGTGTCATAAATAAGTTTAAGGAAAGGTGCTGTGCCTTGATGTGCATGTAGTCCAGATTTATGTTTGACTTTACACAAACATCTCGGTGCAGTAAAGAGCACTATTGCCACCAGCATTTCTCACCTCCAGCCCTAAGGCAGTTTTCTCCTATCTCAGTAAATAGAACACACAATTGGGTTTTATACCAAGACATTCCATTGCCCAGCAACGAGCAGGAGACAGATGCCTTCCTCTTATCTCAGTTGCAAACAGGGCTTCCTCTTTCACTCATCCTCCTCAGCCCAGACCCTTTATGGATGTTGGGCTGGGGGACGGTCAGGTCTTTCCCTTCCCACTAGGCCATATCTCAGGCTATCACATGGGGAGAAACCTTGGACAATACCTGGCTTTCCTGGACAGAGGTCCTTGTGGTCTTCCACAGTGTATTGTGTCCCTGGGTACTTGAGATGAGAGAATGGCATGAATTTTACCAAGCATACTGCCTTCAAGCACTTTTTTAACAAAGCACATCCTGCACAACCCTAAATCCATTAAACCCTGAGTCAACACAGCACATGTCTCTGCGAGCACAGGGTTGGGGCTAGGGTTACAGATTAACAGCATCTCAAGGCAGAAGAATTTCTCTTAGTACAGAACAAAATGGAGTTCCTTATGTCTACTTCTTTCTACATAGACACAGTAACAGTCTGATCTCTCTTTCTTTTCCCCACATGGGTGAATGGAGGATAATTGAATATACGATGACATAATATTATATTAGGACTTTACTTCTTCCACAATGTATTTTTTTTAAAAAAACAACAACTATTTGGTATAAACACACAGCCTGTAGAGTGGAAATGAGCAGAAAAACTTTAGCATTTCTTCCATATCATCAAAAAGACATCACTTTATTAAACAGGACTGTTATTACAGGAATCCGTAACACTGGAGGATGTGGCTGTGGACTTCACCTGGGAGGAGTGGCAGCTCCTGGGCCCTGCTCAGAAGGACCTGTACCGGGACGTGATGTTGGAGAACTACAGCAACCTGGTGGCAGTCGGTGAGGACAGCTGCACTGTGTCACTCAGAGGGTGCCCAGTCAGTGGCCTTCCTTTCTCAGATGCTTACCTCTTTGGAATGCCTGCAGTACTATGAAGTGTTAGATTCTCAGATCCTTCTCTTGCTCCCACACAAGATGGTGTAATCTACCTTCTTGTGAGAGGAAAAACCTTGATGTTACAGATGAAACTAAACTTTCATAGTTTCAGATATGAAACTAAACTTTCCATATTTTAAGAAACTCAAGTTTCCTGAAGTGTAGCGTTCTTCCTCTTGACATTGCCAGCCCAATTTGATATGTCTAAGTCCTCTATCATTTCCCATGAACAGGGTATCAAGCCAGCAAACCGGATGTATTCTTCAAGTTGGAACAAGGAGAACCACCGTGGACAATAGAAGATGGAATCCACAGTGGAGCTTGTTCAGGTGAGAGAACCCACAAGGCAGAAGGCTGTGGAAGTCACATTCTAAGTCGGTCAGAGAAAGCAACACAGCTGTGAAGGCGGTTTGAGGATATGTAAACAGTTCCTCTGCTCATCTCTCTCCCAGTGTGAGACCTGTTTTTCTTTGTAGGAATTTAGAGTTTAAAAAAAAAAAATCCCTTTATCTCTTCAGAGATCTGATTCTTTATTTTATCTACATATTTTTTGTTTGCCTGCATAATTTTCTTCGTCCTCGGGTTTCAAGTATTTCCTTTCTTCATGTCCTTCCACCTCTCTTGTTATGAAATTCCACCTTCCAGGCCTCTCTCCAAAGAGGAAACTTCTCGAACTCCCGCCTCTTCATGCCCCTTGACTAATGCTGACCTCCCCTCCTAACACCTCCACTGTGTTGGATGTGACAGTGGCTTCCTCAGGGTAAACTGGGCTTTCACTGTGCGTTGGCTTCCTTGGCTTCTCTTTTTCCTTATTCTTAGGTTCTCCAAAGGCCCTGTTTTCCATTTTCTCATCTGTGCCCTTCACTCTTCAAAGTTTCCTTCATTCTAGTAAGTTAAGCGCCTTCCATTCCCTGGAGGAGAGTCCCAAACTGACATCTCCCGGTTGTTACCTAACACAGATTTTAGTTCTGTGTTTATTTGATGGCAATTCTCCCCTGAGTTCCTAGTAACTGCAAAGAACTAGAATCATCTTTCCTCCAAGAAAACCCCTGTTAAGTTTGTATTCTCGTTTGTTCCTGTACATCCTGAATCTTGGCCATCCAGGCATTACCTGTCCGAAGAGCTCTCTTCTTTAAAGGTATCTGCTAGTCATGATGAATCTCTTAAGTAAAAAAGTCATTTTTTAAAACATCCTACATTCCCAAGGCCAGCTTAAACCAGGTCATAACTCCTGCCCTACTTCCATTTGATTCCTTTCTGTGTTTAATAATTTGCTTTTGTTTTTTTCCCCGTCATATTCTGATGCCACTAAGTCCCAGTAAACCATGTTACCCGTCAAAGTTCTCGTTTCAGTGATCTCTGTGATACAATACCATCCTGCTCACAAAGAGATTTCCATCTTCTTTCCTAAACCCTCCCGGGTGTGTTCCACACATATGATTACTTCCCTGACTCATTCCCTTAAAAATTACTTATTATTATTTATTTTTATTTATTTATTTTTTGAGACAGAGTCTCACTGTGTGCCCAGGCTGGAGTGCAATGGTGTGATCTTGGCTCATAGCAACCTCTGCCTCCTGGGTTCAAACGATTTTCATGCCTATCCCCAACACTAGCACCATACCTGGTACATGGTGATCATTCAGTAAGAGGTTGTGGAATGGATGGATCTGTTCTTTGGATGAAATGGCCCTCCAACCTCTGGTCTGTTGGTTACAGTGAATTGCTTGTATTTTTAAGGTCTTTGTTTTGCAAGGCACATTTAGAATGCAGCCAAATCTGTCTTTATTCATTATTAGTGATCTAACCTTGTTTTTATGCTAACTGCTTTCACCTTTTAGTTTGTCTATACTATTATTTTTTGCCCATGTGCAAGGAACATTAAACATGTAGTTTTATTTACACTCAGGTCATACTGTTATTACTAAAGAGACACCTCACATCAAGGCATTAAAAAAAAAATACTTTGGGGCCGGGTGCAGCAGCTCATACCTGTAATCCCAGCACTTTGGGAGACCAAAGCGGGCAGATCACCTGAGGTCGGGAGTTTGAGATCAACTTGGCTAACATGGTGAAACCCCGTCTCTACTGAATATACAAAATTAGCTGGGCGTGGTGGCACATGCCTATAATCCCAGCCACATGGAAGGCTGAGGCAGGAGAATCGCTTCCAAGGTTACGGTGAGCTGGGATTGTGCCACTACACTCCAGCCTGGGCAACAGAGTGAGACTCCATCTCCGCCCTGCCCCCCGCAAAAAAAAAAAAAGTACTTAGGCTGTGAGCCGGGATTGTGCCACTGCACTCCAGCCTGGGCGACAGAGTGAGACTCCATCTCCCCCGCAAAAAAAACAAAACAAAACAAGTTTGGTCATGAGCCGAAATCGTGCCACTGCACTCCAGCATGGGCAACAGAGTGAGACTCCATCTCCCCGACTCAAAAAAAAAAAAAAAAAAAAACTTTGTCCGGGCACAATGGCTCACGTGAGGTCAGGAGTTTGAGACCGGCCTGGCCGACATGGTGAAACCCCGTCTGTACTAAAACTACAAAAATTAGCCAGGCGTGGTAGCAGGCACCTGTAATCCCAGCTACTTGGGAGGCTAAGGCAGAACAGTCGCTTGAACCCGGGAAGTGGAAGTTGCAGTGAGCTGAGATTGCAGCATTGCACTCCATTCTGGGCAACAGAGTGAAACTCCATCTAAAACAAAAAAACAAAAGAAAACCAAAAAAAAACCAGAACAGACTTTTACCTCAAATCAAAATGATGGAAATCTTTGTTCTTTTCTTTCTAGAAATCTGGAAAGTTGATGATCATGTGCTGAAGCGCTTGCATAGTGAAAGCCTAGTGAACAGAAGGAAACAATGTCATGAACATGATGCATTTGAAAATATCGTTCATTGCAGCAAAAGTCAGTTTCTGTTAGGGCAAAATCATGATATATTTGACTTACATGGAAAAAGTTTGAAATCAAATTTAACTTTAGTTAATAAGAGCAAAGGCTATGAAATAAAGAACTCTTGTGAGTTTACTGGAAATGGGGACTCCTTTCTTCATGCTAACCATGAACGACTTCATACTGCAATTAAATTCCCTGCAAGTCAAAAACTCATCAGCACTAAGTCCCAATTCATCAATCCCAAGCATCAGAAAACACGAAAATTGGAGAAGCATCATGTATGCAGTGAATGTGGGAAAGCCTTCATCAAGAAGTCTTGGCTAACTGATCACCAGGTAATGCATACAGGAGAGAAACCCCACAGATGTAGTTTGTGTGAGAAAGCCTTCTCCAGAAAGTTCATGCTCACTGAACATCAGCGAACTCATACGGGAGAAAAACCTTATGAATGCCCTGAATGTGGCAAAGCCTTTCTCAAGAAATCACGGCTCAACATACATCAGAAAACACATACCGGAGAGAAACCCTATATATGCAGTGAATGTGGAAAAGGCTTCATCCAGAAAGGAAATCTCATTGTACACCAGCGAATTCATACAGGTGAGAAACCTTATATATGCAGTGAATGTGGAAAAGGCTTCATTCAGAAGACTTGCCTCATAGCACATCAGAGATTTCACACGGGAAAGACGCCCTTTGTGTGCAGTGAATGTGGAAAATCCTGTTCTCAGAAGTCAGGTCTCATTAAACATCAAAGAATTCACACAGGAGAGAAACCCTTTGAATGTAGTGAATGTGGGAAAGCCTTTAGCACAAAGCAAAAGCTCATTGTCCATCAAAGGACTCATACAGGAGAGAGACCCTATGGCTGCAACGAGTGTGGGAAAGCATTTGCGTATATGTCGTGCCTGGTTAAGCATAAGAGAATACACACGAGGGAGAAACAAGATGCAGTCAAGGTGGAAAATCCTCCTGCAGAGAGGCACAGCTTATTACACACCAGTGATGTCATGCAGGAGAAAAACTCCGCTAACGGGGTGACTACACAAGTGCCTTCCGTGGCCCCTCAGACATCACTAAACATCAGCGGCCTGCTCGCAAACAGGAACATAGTCCTTGTGGGACAGCCAGTGGTCAGATGTGCAGCCTCAGGAGATGATAGAGGATTTGCACAGGACAGAAACCTTGTGAATGCGGTGAATGTGGTTGTGCCTTCCGTGATCAATTATGTCTTATTTTATGTTACAGAAAACCCATAGGAAGAGAACTCAGATCTATGTGGAAAAAGGGTGGAGCAAAAATTTGTAGTTCATTATGTGGCTGAAAAGCATACACTGAGAGAAAATGTATAAGGCAGAGAAAGCCTGATAAACTCATCCTATTTAAATGTATGCTGTGATGCACGGGCAAAATCTGATGTTAGCCTAAACACATACACAGCAATTGCTCTATTGTGTCAAATAAATGAGTAAAGGAAGCCCAAGTACTTTGAAGTGGAAGAAATGAAGTACTGTGAATTTTTAAAAGAGATGAAAGAATTGGTATCGGGGGTGTTGCAGTGACTGAAAAACCCCATAAGGGGCGGTTGGTGGGAAAGGGCTAGTACTGGAATGGTGGGATGTGGGACGCATTTGTGTCAATTCAGTTTCCTTAGACCAGTGTGAAGGATTAATTGAAAACCAGGACCATAAACTTTCAGAACTTTATATTTTGCAGAGGGATCTGTGAAACTAGTCATTTTGTTTCATTAAACAAATATTTTAAAATTATATCCTTTGTACCCTGTCCTGTTCCAGGAGCTGAGGTCAAAGAAGAAAAAGTTTGTGGTCTCCCGGAGAGTTTGTGGGGTTAATTTTAAGTGGTATCGTCACACTCAGCTAATCTAGTCAGGGGATGCAAATATCTACATTAGGTGAAATGGACATGGAGTAACTGTGTCCAGGGGACATGATAATTTGTTGTTCAAGGAGCAGCAGAAGGACTGCTGTTAATGGTACTTAAGCACCTGAGTACAAAAATGAGGTTTGGTTTGGTTTTGTTTTTTATGCCCAGTCTCATCTCTCCAAAAGATTACAAATTCCCTGCTAATTTTTGTGGCTACTTAAATTTTAGAATTAAAGAAACTGAACACAAAATTTAAAAATTCAGTTCCCTCACTGCTCAAGAGCTGTACGTGAATAGCTGCTACCAAACTGGACAGCAGAGTGAACAGAATTTTGAGACAATGGGGACTCTCTGTCATCATTTCCAGCATCCCAGAAAGTTGTGCTGAAGAGGCTGCTTTGCATGATTTAATATTTCCCAACACATAGAAAATCAAAAACTATATTGATTTGGAGAGAGAATGATTTGGAAAGAGAAGAGTATTTTGTCATTGAAGGGAATGACAGTTGTAAAGAATGGAATTGTCACCCACAACTTTTGTGTGATTAGAGAGACTTAGTCAAATATATAAAAGGGGCAGAGCAGAAAAGGAAAAGGACCCTTAGAATAAGTAGAACACAAAGGAGGAGGAAAATCTTAGTCTCTGAGAATGGATGAGACTGTAACAGATGGGGGGAGGTGGGTTTCTTTTGGGATGTCTTAGAGATGACCCTTTTATTTGTCCGTAAGACCTATCCCTTGCTAAAGTTACCATTTCAAAGATCCTGGCTTCTCTGTGACGTGCTGAACTGAGATGTGATTTTTTTTTTTTTTTTTTGAGATCATGATTTATCTTCATCGTTCTCACTTTTCTGGGAGTAGATCTCTTGGCCTTCTTTATCCGGTTTTTTAACCTTCATCCCATATGGATACACTGTCCAAGTTACAGTAAGTGCTGCGCATAGGAAAAGAAATGAAAATTTGCCTTGTTGTGGCTAGCTCAGAATTCAACAGAAATCCTGGGTTACTAGGTAACTTTTGTTTTGTTTTTGTTTTTTTTTTGAGATGGAGCCTTGCTCTGTCGCCCAGGATGGAATGCAGTGGCACGATCTCAGCTCACTACAACCGTCGCTTGTAGTGGGGTGTGTTGTCCCTGAAAACCCTGAGGAACAAAGGGCTGAATTGGGAATGCCCCAGTTTGTTGTGGGGCCTGAAGTTGGCCCCTCTTCTCCTTTCCCAACAACAGTTGCCCATTTTTATCAAATTTATTACAACATTGATTAGCCAGTGTTTTCCTTTTTTATATCTTGGGCATAGGCCAGGTGGCTCTTTCTTTTTTGTAGTAGCTTGAGTTGTTATATTTTGTTCATTTGAGACTGGGCAGTTCTGTTTTAGATGACCAGTTGGACCACAATTATAACATTTTCCCCCAAATGTTCTAACTTGTCCTTCTAAAACAACTCCCATTATTGCTTGAGCTATAAGTTTAGCTTTATGCATAGCTCCTCCAATTCCATCACAGGCTTTTATGTACTCTGAGATTACATCTGATCCTGCTGGGACCTTTTCTTTTAATGGCTTAATGGCTGAGTGACACTCAGGATTGGCGTTTTCTTATGCCATCAACTCCACTATGACCTTAAGGGCATTCTCATCCATAATTGACTTTTGAGCAGCATCTTGGAGCCTTGCCACAAAATCAGGGTAGGGCTCTTTAGAGCCTTGTCTTATTTTATTGAATGAGGGGCAGGTAGTTCCTGGGTCTTGGATTTTCTCCCAGGCCGTAAGGCAGATAGCTCTAACTTGCTCAATGACCTCATCTTGCATTATTGCTTGTTGATTAATAGTGCTCCAATTTTGACCTGTTCCTAATAGTTGATCTGCATCTATGTTAACTGGAGGATTGGCAGCCCTGTTTCTTCAGACCTGTTCTTGTGCCCCATCAATACACCAAGTCTTAAATTGTAAAAATTGAGAGGGTGAGAGTGATGATTTCGCCAGAATCTCCCAATCATAAGGAATGTGTCTGTGTCCATGAGCAATGGAATCTAATAATGTCCTCATATAAGGGGAGTTGAGTCCATATGCTTTACTCCCTCTTTCATATCTTTGAGCATTTTCATAGAAAATGACTCATGTGGCCTCAGCTAAGGGAGGCTCTCCCTTTTGGGCCCCTTCTCCAGGTTGTACCTAATATTACTCTAATATTACTGGGAACCTCAATATCTCCTTGTTTTCTCGCCTTGTCAATAATCTTATATAATGCATTACCCTGTCCACTAGGTGGTGATACAGGATTAAGTCTCATAGTGGGCAGCTGAGGCTGTAGAGCCCTGCCCTGTGGTGCTGGAAACATTCCTGGCTGTCCATACTGATTTTCTGGGGGCAGCCGATACTGAAGTTCAGCTGGCGGCCAGTATTGATAGGCTACTGGCAGTTGGGTCTTATTTTCTACCGACTGTTATTGTGGATACTGTATTTGGATTGGCATTGCCGTGACAGAGACTCTGTCTTTCTCTATTTGATATTCTCTTGGGGTTTGGACTTGTCTAACCTGCATTTGAGGTTGTAATGTTACAGGCATCTGAACTGCTGGAAGAGGAGTTGGTCTTCGTGGTTTAGACTCTGATGGCCCCGCTAATTCTGGACCTTTTTCTTCTAATTTTAATGTTTCAGGGTATATTACCTCCTGTAATTGATTGTAGTCAACATTTTGCGTTGACCGAGCCATTACAGACTCTGCTACATATTTACAACGTAAACTTTCTGTTCCTTTCCAGGATTCTGTCCCTGCCTCTTCCTCACAATCTATTACACAGCTTTCAGGGGCATCAGAAACTGATATGCTGTCTTCTCCTGTTGAAACTATTCTAAAGGTACTTTAATAATGGCCCAATCATTCCATACTGTAAGTGCAACAATTTTACCCTCCCGACTTGCTTGTTTTAATTCTTTGCCAATTTTGTCCCAATCTTTTAGATCTAAAAACCATGGGCAGAATTGTTCTGTCATTTGAGATAGTGTGATTATATTTTCTGTAGAGACTCTACCTCCCCCTCTTCTTAAAAGAATTTTAATTAAGCTGAGATAAGAGGCATATTTACTATCAGTTTGCTCTATTTTTACCCTGGGTTCTTCCGAGCGCACAAGCTTACCGCAAGGCTGACCATGGATGTACTTGGGAATCTCTTGTCGACTTGTCGTCAATGACCACGCTCTAGCGTATTTCACCCACGTTGGGCACCAGATGAAGGGGGCCAGCCCTTCCACACCTGTGGGTGTTTCTCATCAGGTGGGACGAGAGACTGAGAAAAGAAATAAGTCACAGAGACAAAGTATAGAGAAAGAAAAGTGGGTCCAGGGGACCGGCGCTCAGCATATAGAGGACCTGCGCCAGCACTGGTCTCTGAGTTCCCTCAGTATTAACTGATTACTCTCTACCATCTCAGAGAGGGGGTAGACTTTTACCAACCATACTGCCTTCAAACACATTTTTATCAAAGCACATCCTGCACAGCCCTAAATCCATTAAACCTTAAGTCAACAGAGCACATGTCTCTGCAAGCACAAGGCTGGGGTTAGGGTTACAGATTAACAGCATCTAAAGGCAGAAAATTTTCTGTAGTACAGAACAAAATGGAGTTTCTTGTGTCTACTTCTTTCTACATAGACACAGTAACAGTCTGATCTCTCTTTCTTTTCCCCACAAGTGAGAGCAAATGGAAAAAAAAAAGCGTAATTCAACATTTTCAGAATACAGTGATTTTGCTAGTAATATGTAAGAAAAGAAACAGCCTCATTCACTACCCATGCCATTCAACAAACCAATACTAATGGATTGCTGATTGAAATTTACAACCAGATAATGCAATTTTGAGAATTACAAAATGAAATATTTGCTATGGTCTTAGAATCTGAGGATGTTTTATAAACAGTATGAAACACATTGATGATATGGGTGAAATGACAAATTAGAACATTAAATAAGAGTTGGCCGCCGGCCGGGCGCGGTGGCTCAAGCCTGTAATCCCAGCACTTTGGGAGGCTGAGACGGGCAGATCACGAGGTCAGGAGATCGAGACCATCCTTGGCTAACACGAAACCCGCCTCTACTAAAAATACAAAAACTAGTCATGGTGGCGGCTTCGTAGTCCCAGCCACTCGGGAGGCTGAGGCAGGAGAATGACGGGAACCCGGGAGGCGGAGCTTGCAGTGAGCTGAGATCCGCCACTGCACCCAGCCTGGGCGAGCAGAGTGAGACTCCGGCCTCAAAAAAAAAAAAAAAAAAAAAAAAAAAAAAAGTTGGCCGCCATCACACACACACACACACACACACACACACACACACACACGCATACACACAGCGGGGAGCATAGGTATGAAGAGTTGTATGTAGCATAAAGAACACATATCACATAATATAATGAAGTATAGGGAAAACATTACATCAGAAACAAAAAAATGGAAATTGTCCAGTGAGTAGTAACTATGAGGAAAGTTTTGATGTCCTCAGTAATCATGAAACTTCAAATAACACCACCACCTGGTGCCATCATACGCCAACTAGAAGTCTAAAATTAAAATGGCAGGAAATACCAAGTTTTGGCAAACATGTGCCAGGAATTCCATGTGCTGCTGATGGGTGTTAAAATTGGCACAGGCATTTTGGAGAACTGTTTGGCAGTACCTACTTAAGTGGAACAGGTATCAACCTCTGTCTCGACAATTCCCCTCTTATAAGTATGCCCCAAATGAATTTCTAAATATATCATCAAAAGACAAATTCCAGAATTTGTATATCAGCACTAGTCATAACAGTCCCAAACCAGAAGACCAACCACTTGCTCCCTCAGAATAGAATGATTCAAATATTTGATATTAACAGAAGGAATGTTATGTATCAATGCTAATGGAAATCAATAGTACATTTGAAAAATCATAAAAATTTAAGAGCTAAATATAGACAGGTTCTTGCTGTATGATTTCATTTATATAAAAAACAAAACATACAAAAGCGATGTGACCTCTTAAATGTTGGAATAGATATAAACCTATGTCTCAACAATTCTGCTACTCAAATATACCCAACAGAACTATGCTCTTGGGGGTAGGAATTTAAGAATATGAAATCTTCTGCAATGTAAAAATTCAAGTAACAGAAAAACGTGTCATGAGCCTGAGACTGATGTTCATATGTTATTAAACCAGAAGAAATAACACAAGACATAATTGGTCCTGGCAATGTCATCTGATATCCATAATTAAAATATTACCTTTTCCTTTAATGAGTCCTTAACTTTAAGAGAAAATGCACTCTCCCATAATCATCAGAACATGGATACTTCATTGTAGACACAGTTGTGACCTCCATTAACATAATAATAAACCTAGATTTATATAAAATATTTTTTATTCCAGAGATGAATTGACATCATGGTTTTTGTACAGGATTATGTAGTTCTTATAGTTCCATCCTAATCTTTCTTATAAACACATAGGCATTATAAATGTGACCGTAACAATAATTTTGAAAACGTAGTCTATAATTCAAGCAAGGCAATGTGAACAACCTGAATTATTTCATATTACAATTCTTAAGCATCTTCAAAATGAGATATGAGATTTTATCACTTGAATTATTCACTAACATCCTCAGTGAGAGTTTTATTAAATTATAATAGGAGCCATTGAGGACTGGCATATGGTCTAGGACGCCGGTCTTTTTACTAACCCGACTCAGAGCTAAGGTATTATTCCTCCTCCTTGACTGGCCTTGCCACTGAATCTGCTTCTACCCCAGAATACTCCCTTTGTAGACATGAGCATGTAGTAAGACTTCCTTTCCTTGCAGACTCTGCATCTCAGAGTGCAACAGAAAATACTCACTGGACTTCTTCCCTCTGCCAGGACAGTGAGCTCAGTGTGAAGGTTGTGACAGCCATTACATGAGGGAGGGAGGCAGCCACACCTCAAATAAAGGTTTGTGATTCTGTGACCTCACGTCCCCTCAGAACTGCAATTGTCACTTTACCTATGGGATAAATGACAGTGAAGGCCTGGGGAGCTGAGAACACTTCTGAAATTTTGTTTCCCAGTTGCTAATTACCAACACCAATGACAAGTCTCTTATGTGTGTCTTCAAACAGGCTGCTGCAGTGTTTGGGAAAAGCTCTTACTTTTTCATGATCTCTAGAGGCACACAGGGTCTAATATGGAAGGAACAGGAAATACTGAGGTCTGACCCATGAGGGACCCGCAGAGAGATTTATGTGTCTCACTGGGTTCCAGGCTTCCCTGAGTTCTTCTACCCATTAGTTAGCTAGATTAGTTAACCCTTAATTTTCAGATGTCTGAGCTATACCACTTTTAAGTATTCAACAGATACACAGAATCGGAAAACGTTCCTGAGAAGGATGTCTCGTGAGGTAAGAGTAAAAGCAAGAACACAATGTCAGTAATTCACATTGGAGGTTACTGGACTTGTTTGTATAATTAAAGGCAAAATAACTTGAAAATGATTATATAGAAATATTCTAGAAAAATGTGCTCCACCAATATTGACTCCTGCAGAGATAAGAAATCGAGACAGAAATTTATCCCTAGAAGAAAGAGAGATGTATAGCATTCTCTCAAAGATGAAAGCACCAGTATCAGACAGTTTAACCAGAAGATTACATCATTCTTTTAATTGTTACATAAGCCAACTCTACGTCTCAATTCAACAGCATGGAATGGTTATGAAAATTGTCACACTTATTTTTGCCAAAAAGTAAGGAGCATTCATTGGTTATGTAATTAATGAAGATGTGTAAAATTTAATCATCAAAATCAATCCTTTGGATTTTGCAACAGACAAATCTACATTTGACAAGGTCCACTATCTATTCCCTTCATGAGGATTTGTAGGCAAGCAAACTGTAGAAGAAACTCAGTTTTCACAAGGCCACCATTTCTTCTGACACCATTTGTAAGATTTCAGGTCCCCCAATTCACCCTCAGTATTGGTAATTCTCTGAAGGACACACAGAACTCACTGAGAGCTATTTTACTCACTATTCTGGGGAAAGGATACAGATTAAAATCAGCAATGGGAAGAAACATAGAAGACAGACTCCAGGACTAGTACCCAAAACGCTGAGTTTTCAGTTGTCCTCTCTCCATGTGGTCCTGATATGTTACTTTCTCAGCAGCAATATGAGATAATACTCACGAATGTTTTCATTCAGTAAATCTCTCCCAAGCCTTGGAGACCAGAGTTTTTTCTGAAGCTTCAGTGCATACTGCCTGCTTGGCTGCCCTTAAGTCTACCTCCTCCAGAGGCTAAGCTGTTACTGTGAGACCCAAAGCCCCCGCCATAAGGCAAATTCTTAGACTGTCTGATGGTCAAGCCCATGGGAAAACAAAAATACTTTCGTCAGGCACGACATATGAAAAAAATGGGCATCACCTCCAGGTAGGTAAGGGTAAAGGCCACACTTCCTGTTGGGAATGGTAAATGTTTTGCTACACAGGCCACCTCCAGGTCTCTGCCCACGACTTGTCTTACAGCCAAATGAGCATATTTGTCTGGGTATCTATGTTTAGTATAGCATTTACAGGACAGACATAGCAACTGTGTCATGTGAGTATTTCCAGTATGTGGATCAGCCTGCATGGGATAGAGAGTGATTTAAAGAAACAACTAATCAAGTAGGAAGTGGAGAAAGATATTTGAATAAGAGCCTCCATCAGTCGTCCTCCCTGCAGGAATTGAGCAGCTATCCACACAAAAGAAGCAGCTTCATAAGAGCCAAAAATCAGGTGAGCAATTACAGTACCTGGTTTTTACTTCATATCACTGAAAGAAGCACTGAGTAGGGTAGAAAAAACAGTCTCGAATTGCCAACACCACCCCACCCCTTCCCCCAGCGGTGGCCGCCTGGTGCAAAGAGAGAACCTGTGCTCTTGGGTTGGGCAGAGAGAGTACAGTGATTGCGGGACTATGCATGTGAACTCAGTGCTGCTCTGTCACAGCAGCCAGCAACACTGAGCAGAACTTAGCTAGCACTCATGGATGAAGCATTTAGATCAGCCCTGGCTAGAATCTCCAGTTTTGTTCTTTTTGCTTAGGATCATTTTGACTATTCTGGGTCTTTTGTGTTTCCATATGAAAAACATAGGAAAACATTAAAAAACACAAATCCCATTTATAACAGCTGCAAATGAAACAAAATACTAGGACATAACAAAACAAGTGAAAGATCTCTACAATCAAAAAGTATAAAACATTGATGCAAGATATTGAAAACACAAACAAATGTAAGATATTCCATGTTTCGGAATGAAAGAATTGACAGATTAAAATGTTCATACTACTTAAAGCAATCTACAGATTTAATGCAATTCCTCTCAAAATACCAATGACTTTCTCCACAGAAATAGGGAAGAAAAAACTAAAATTCATATGGGAACACAAAAGATCCAGAATAGCCAAAACCAACCTAAGCAAAAAGAACAAAACTGGAGGAATCACAACCTGACTTTAAATTATACCAGAGAGCTATAGTAACCAAAACACCATGCTACTGGCATAAAATCAGACACACAGATCAGTGGAACAGAATAGAGAATCCAGAGATAAATACATACATCTACAGTGAGCACCTTTTTGACAAAGGTGCCAAGAACATACCTTGAGGAAAAGACAGTTATCGTTAATAAGTGATGCTGGGAAAACTGGATATTTATATTCAAAAGAATAAAACTGGGTACCTATCTCTCACTGTATACAAAATGTCAAGTAATAGGATTAAATACTTAAATCTAAGACCTCAACCTATGAAACTGCTATAAGAAAGCATTGTGGAAACTCACCAGAACATTGGTCGGTGGAAGATTTCTTAAGTAATACCCTACAAGCACAGCAACCAAAGCAAAAATGGACAAATGAGATCATGTCGAGTTAAAAACTTTGGCACAGCAAAGGAAACAATTAACAAAATGAAGAGAAAACCCACAGAATGGGAAAAATATTTGCAAACTACCCATGTGATAAGGGATTAATAACTAGAATATATAAAGAGCCCAAACAACTCTAGAGGGGGAATATCTAATAATCTGATTAAAAATGGGCAAAAGATCTGAATAGACATTTCCCAAAAGAAGACATACAAATGGCAAAGGGGTATATGGGAAGGTGATCAACATCAGTGATCATCAGAGAAACGTAAATCCAAAGTACAATGAGGTATCATTTCTCACCAGTTAAAATGACTTTTATCCAAATGTCAGGCAATAACAAAATCTGGAGAGGATATGGAGAAGAGCGACCCTCATACACTGTTGGTAATAATGTAAATTAGTACATCCACTATGGAGAACAGTTTGGACGTTCCTCAAAAATCTAAAAATAGAGGTACCATATGATCCAGCAATCCCACTGCTAGCTGTGTATCCAAAAGAAAGGAAGTCAGTATACTGAAGACTTATCTGTACTTTCATATTTATTGTAACAGTATTCACAATAGTCAAAATTTGGAAGGAACCTAAGTGTCCACCAACAGATGAATGGATAAAGGAAATGTGGTACTTATACACAATGCAGTACTATTCAGCTATAAAAAAAGAATGAGATTCTGACATTTGCAACAACATGGATGGAACCGGAGGCCATTATGCTAAGTGAAATAAGCCAGGCACAGAAAGACAAACTTCACATCTTCACTTATTTGTGGGATCTAAAAATTTAAATAATTGAACTCATGGAGATAGAGAGTAGAATAATGGTTATCAGAGGCTGAAAAGGGTCGTAGTTTTGGGTGGGGGATGTAGAGATGGTTAATGGATATAAAAATAGTTGGAAATAATTAGGCCTAGTATATGCTAGCACAGCAGGGTGACTCATCAAAAATAATTTATTGTACATTCTAAAATAATTACAAGAGTATCATCAGATTGCTTGTAACATGAAGGATAAATACTTGAGGGGATAGATACCTCATTTACCCTCATGTGATTATTACACATCATAAGCCTATATCAAAATATCTCATATAACCCATAAATATATATATATATATATCTTCTATGTACTCACAAAAGTTAAAAATAAAATTTTTTTAAAAGAGGGTTGACTATTGCCTGTACAAGCCTATGTTAACTACAATTCTTCCTGTGAGACAGCCAAACTATAAAGGGTGGAAATCTGTACAGGATCTCAGAACAATCAATAACATATTAATAACATATGGGGATGGACAGTACTATATGTAGTTCCTCTACATTCAACACTGAATAACACTATATGTAGGTAGCTGCCATCTTAGCTAATGGTTACTTTTTTACTCTGATAGATTTATGTAGTGCTCTTCTTAGCATTTCTGTTGATAGAGATTTAGTTACTACTTGGCTTCACATGGAAAGACGAACAATGGACATAGATGGTTGTGCCTCAGGGATATACTCAGAGTCCAACTTATTTCTCAGAAACATTGAAACCAAATGTCTTGTATGCTGCATTTTTTGAAAACTACACTTTAAAACAATATGTGGATGATTTCCTTCTTTTTTCAGAAGATGAGAAAGCTGCTATAAAAAGATGGGATTCACTTGTTACAAAAATTGCTTTCAAAGAGACATGGGGTCTCCAATAAAAAATCTTGAGTTCTGTCAACAATGAGTAAAATATTTAGAGTTATCTGTTATCCAAGAAAGGCCTTTTTATTGATCCAAATAGAATAAAACAAATATTTTCCTTGCTTACTCTAAAAACAGAGAAAACAACTAAGAGGATTTCTGGAACTGGAAAATTATTGCAGAAATTAGAGTCTGAATTTTTCATTAAAAGCTCATCTTTCTATACTCTTTTAAAATGAGACAAGCAGACTCTCTGGATTGGACAGAAAAAAATCAATTAATGTTAGAAACAATTTAAAGGATCTCATAGATGCCCCAGCACTGGAAAATCCAAATTATAAATTTTGTTTACATTGTTTGTACATGAAAATCAAGAAAACACCCTAGGCATTCTGACTCAAAAACATGGGGCTCAAAATAGACCTACATAATACAATAGTCAGCAATTGGATTCAGTGGCTAGAGGACTACCAGCCTGCATGGGGTTAATACAGCAATCACCCTACTAGTAACCCTCCTGGGCTCAAGCAATCTTCCCACCTCAGCCTCCCACCTAGCTGGGACTTCAGGTGCATGCCACCATGCCTGGCTAATTTTTCAAATTTTTTTGTAGAGGCAGGGTAGTCTCCTTATGTTGTCCAGGCGGGTCTCAAACTCCTGAGCTCAAGAGAGCCTCCTGCCTCAGCCTCCCAGTGTGCTGGGATTACAGGCATTAGCCACTACACCCAGCCTGGAAGCACTTTTAAATTCACTCCATGCTCAGAATTATTTAGTTAGCAGGCTGGTACCTTCAGAAGTCCTACTTCTTTCTGCACCTCATATGACACTGCCCCTAAATTTGAATGAAATGCCTCATGATTGCATATAAAATTTTTTTTTTTTTTTTGAGACAGAGTCTTGCTCTTGTCACCCAGGCTGGAGAGCGATGGCATGATCTCGGCTCACTGCAACTTCTGCCTCCTGGGTTCAAGTGATTCTCCTGCCTCAGCCTCCCGAGTATCTGGGATTAAGGTGCCTGACACCATGCCCGGCTAATTTTTGTATTTTTAGTAGAGACGGGGTTTCACCATGTTGGCCAGGCTAGCCTCAGACTCCTGACCTTGTAATCCACCCACCTCAGTCTTACACGTGTGAGCCACCGTGCCCAGCCTGAATTTTTGAGACATAAAATGTGACGTCATTGATCACTGAAGCCACTACCACACTCACTGCATTTATAAGTTTTTTCCTTTGGGCATATTTTCTGCTCTCTCCTGAAGGCACATATGGAGCAAGAGACGGTTCCAAAAGAACTATGTTCCTATTTTCTAGGAGTCCACTGATATTTAATGATATCTGAGGAGTTAGAGGCATTTTAAAACAATCACTGCATTAACAGGGTTTTGCTTATGTGTTCACAGTTTCACTTGTAAGAAGCTGCAATTCTTTGTGCAGGGATTTTCCACCTTCACCGAATTGACATTTCTCCCTTGTATTTTCTCATGTTTAATAACGCAAGGCTTGTAGACAAAAGCTGTCCCATTTGTGATACATTCAAAAGTTCTCTCTCCTGTATGAATTTTTTGATGTACAATGAGCTGTGGCTTCCTATGAAAGCTTTCCCACATTCACTACATTCAGGAGTCATCTCTCCTTTATGAATTTTCTGGCGTGTAATGACACATGACTTCTGAGAACAGGATTTTCCACATTCACTACATACAAAGGGAGTCTTGTCAATATGAAATCTCTGATGTGAAATGAGACCCAACTTCTGGATAAAGCTTTATCCACATTTACTGCATATACAGGGATTCTCTAGAGTAAAAGTTTCCTGCTGTACAATGAAACTGTCCTTCTGGGTGAAGCCTTTTCTGCAATCATTGCATATGCAGGGTTTCTCTCCAGTATGGGTTTTCTGATGTAAAAGAAGATGTGATTTAATGAGGACGGCTTTCCACATTCAATGCATTGATGGGTTTTTCTTCTCTTTTGTTTCTTTCGTGCATAATACATTCTTTCTATAACATTCTTTGCCATATTCAGCACATTCATGGGATTTCTCTCCTGTATGCATTCTGTCACGTTCAGTGAACCTGGACTTTGGTGGTATACAGTTTCCCACATTCACAGCATACATGAGGTTTCTCAATTTGGGGAGCTCTCCAATGCTTAATAAATTGAGACTTCATGCTAATGGATTTTCTACGTCCAGGGAAAGTGATTTTGTATAAAATTTCTCATGCTTTGCATGGAGAAAGGATTTCCCATCTCCATTTCACTCATAAGAACTCTATTTCATGGCTTCCTGTTTTGTTTAAAATTTGAGTTTTTCCATGATTTTACCTTAAAGGAAAATGATTCTGGCCCAGATGAACCATATTTTCAAAGACATTATGTTCATAGCATTGTTCCTTCTCTTCAGACAATGTTGATTATCCAAATGTCCCTGAAAAAGATGACCAACATTTTTTATTTCTAGAAAAGGAAAAAACAATAAATGCAAAGGTGTGGATTGGCTCTTTACTGTCTACTACATGATCTCAGTATAATAATAATAATATTGTATAATATTTAATGATATTAGATTCCTTAACATAATAAAATACTTATATAACAATATATTAAGGAATCTAATATCATTAAATATTAGTATTGTAATTACTATTTTTTTTAGATGGAGTCTTGCCCCATTGCCCCGGCTGGAGTACAGTGGTGTGATCTTGGCTCACTGCAACCTCTGCGTCCCAAGTTCAAGCGATTCTCCTGCCTCAACCTCCCGAGTAGCTGGGATTACAGATGCATGCTACCACGCCCAGCTAATTTTTGTATTTTTAGTAGAGACAGAGTTTCACTATGTTGGCCAGGCTGGTCTTGAACTCCTGACCTCATGATCTGCCCGCCTTGGCCTCCCAAAGGCCATGAGCCACTGTACCCGGCCTATAAATACTATTTAATAATATTCCTTATCTATGGGCAACTTGTTAAAAAAAATTACACAAACCATGTGGCAAAAGCAGTAAGTATACAAGCAAGCTTAAATAACTCACAATGAATAAATATAGATTTGGCTACTTTCTAAATGTCATCTTGAAAAACATGCAGAGAGAGTATTAAAACAAACAAGAAAATCACCTTTAGATGAGAGAAATAGAGGTAGAAGGGAAACCTGATCCAAAATTACAAGGGCTACATTCAGTTATTCTACAAATCCTTATTAAATGCCCATCAAGTACTGGCCATGGTGCTGATGCTGGTGACACACAAACATATTCTTTATTCTCAGTGAGCTTACGTTCTGGTTGGGGAAAACAAAATAAAAACACAAGCAAACTAAAAAATGAGGTATCTGCAAATTATGAGAAGTGGTCTGAAGGAGCAAAGGAGACAGACAGAGGGGGAAGAAAGGAGGATATATAATGGAGGAAGATAAGGCTCACTGATGAGTTCAAAATGAGGGGATGAAGAAAGTGAGGAATTAAGGTTTGCTCCTAAGTATTCTGCTTGAGTCAAGAGATAAGTGGAAACTGCCTTTGCGAGAGTGAATATTACTGAGGTTTGGAATGTAGGAGAAATAAGTATACTTTTAAAAACATTTACATATTTAGATTTTTATTAGATATTAAAGTACAAAGTACCCAACTGGATACCTAAATGTTGAGAAAGGGCTTGAGAAGGGCAATGTGGAAAATATCAGGACATAAATATTTAAGGATAAAAGACTAGATGAGATCATGTTCAGAGAATGCCAAAACAATAAAAATTAAGGCAAAGAACCAAGATGTTAGTCATTTAAACATTTGGTTTGGAAAAGACCACTAAAGGGAACCACACACTCATCAGGGAAATAAGCAGACACACTTATTTTAAACAAATATCTTGGGAGAGTCAAGTCAGAATGTCAGATTTTGACTTCAATGTATCTGCGACACTCTTAGATGATCATCCTGTTTTTAACATGTATCCCTTTTCTTCATTCTGTATCATCAAACTAATTTTCCCAAAGCACCAATCTCACATTTAGAGTGAAACTTATTCTCAGTGTTCAACCTTTAGCTTCACTGTGGGCACATTCTCCTGTGCTTCTAAAGAAAGAGGGAAATATGAGAAACAATGATCATTTGGAAATTTTGCAACAGGCCAATGAACCATGTTGATCTCTCCAGAAGCAGATGTGCTTCTGAATAGGATAAAATGTGTTACTGAATGGGTGCTGCTGCTGGTGCCCAGATGTGTTGTCTGTCACCTTCTTCAGTCACATTTGGCATGTGGTACCTACACAGATGTCACATCTGAATTTTTCCCATTTTATTGTCCCTAATACACTGATCCCTTGTCATGTAACTAATAGCATCTTCTATAATTCTACAATTATGTCTTGGATGGCATCACACAAGGGGCCTAAGGGACCACCTTCTTCCTTTTAAACCAAGACTTATGCCACCTTTAAATATTTCTTAGAGGTCGGGCACGGTGGTTCATACCTGTAATCCCAGCACTTCGGGAGGCCAAGGCGGGTGGATCACCTGAGGTCTGGAGTTTGAGACCAACCTGGCCAACATGGTGAAACCCCATCTCTACTAAAAATACAAAAAATTAGCTGGGTGTGGTTATGGGTGCCTGTAATCCCAGCTACTAGGGAGGCTGAGGTGGGAGAATCGCTTGAACCCAGGAGGCGGAGGTTGCAGTGAGCCAAGGTCACACCATTGCACCAGCCTGGGGACAAGAGCAAGACTCCATCTCAAAAGATATATGTAATATATTTTATACTTATATATGAAACTGGCTGTTCCTTATTATTGCATCATTACTGTCACTGCGTGAAAGATAAGACTACCCATAGGCTAGAAAAATACAAAAGAAACTTACCCCCTACCATGCTACCTCAATTACTAACACAAAATCCAGTCAGCCTGGCAATAAAAGTTAATGTTGCTATGATTACCCCACTTATCCACATATCCATTCTACTACTTTCCCTATAGACACCTTCTAACATTGGCTTCCATATGGCTGGCTTCGGACCAAATCTGTTGGCAGTCTCCCCCATGGCCTGACAAATTTTCCATTTAATCTCTTCATTCTCTGCCCTTCATTATCTTTATTCAAAATTTAGATATGCCTTTTACATATCATGCCATCATTCCCTATGCTCTATATATCACTTTAACCTTTATTTCCTTTACATTTCTACCATATTCCCTATCTTTGCTAATCATTTTTTAAACTGGCCTGATTTCCCCACAGAACTGATGTTAACAGTCTTTTTGAATAAATATAGACATTGACCCTCCTAGTCTTAAAGCTTGAAACTTACATTTGTCTTATCTGAGTTCGTTTCTCCTGAAACCAACCATCAGGCCTCCCAGATAGTATCAAGGAACTGAAACTTACCAGATCACTGCATCTAGACAATGAGATGGCGGACCCGTCATCCATCATGATTGCCTAACCGACCACCTGATTCCTGTTAGCCAACTCCCCTTCCTTACCCTTCGCTAATTCCTGTTTTATATTCCTTACCTGTTATATAAGCCACCAATTTCAGTTAGTTGTGGGGAGACAGATTTGATATTTATCTTCCTCTCCCACCTGATGTTACCCAAAAAAGGCTTTCTTCTCTCACAATACTCATTATCTCAGTGATTGTCTTTCTGTGTGTGTGGCAAGGAACAGGACCTAGGCCGAACCCTTGGCATTTCAGTAACATCTTGACATGTAACTTCACACAACCTAGAATTCTAACAATACCTTGTGTTCAAATCCTGTATTAAATATAGATGTTTCATATTTTTTCTACAAAAAATCATCACTATTAGAAGAAATTTTCTTGTTTCTCACAAAATTCCATCCATTTTAGCGTATATTAGGCTGTGGCTGTTACCAAGTATGTCACAATAGCATCCCCTAGAGAATTTTATCAACACTATCAGGGATTGTACTCCAAATCGAATCAACCCAGACTCTCAGAGGAATAGGCCTTAATACATGCATTAGGTAGGCATACTCCAGCAAATATTTGGATTTAAGAAATGCTTGACTAGGAGCAGTGGCTCATGCCTATAATCCTAGCACTTTGGAGTCTGAGGCAGGTAATGCCTCAGGTGGATCGCTTGGGCTCAGGAGTTCAAGACCGGCCTCGGCAACATGGTGAAACTTAATTTCTACAAAAAATAAAAAAATTAGCTGGCCATGGTGGCGAGTGCCTGTAGTCCCAGCTACTGAAGTGGGAGAATCCCTTGAGCTTGGGACGTGGAGGTTGCAGTGAGCCAAGATCATACCACTGCACTCTAGCCTGGGCAACAGTATGAGACTCTGTCTCAATTTTTTAAAAAATGACTTCCTCTTCTAGAGGAATTATGAAAAAACAGTATAAGCTACTTAAGAATAAATGTAACCATAAGGTCTAGGACATAAAAAAGTGAACCACAAATCTTGGGGTGGGAATGGAAGAACTTGGGTAATTAGAGAATGAGAATGTTATATATAGAGAGAAAATATAGAAATAGAATTGAATATTTTATACTTGTCAATTCCATCCTAATTAAGGCAAACATTTAATGTGACTCCATTTACTAAGCCACTGGTACAACCTTCTGATATGATACAGCCATTGAAAAATTTTATATGTAGTCCCAGCTACTTGGGAGGCTGAGCCAGGAGGATCCCTTAAGCTTAGGAGCTGAAGGTTACAGTGAGCTGATGGCACCACTGTAGTGCAGCCTGGGAGACAGGGCAAGACTGATTCCCTCTGGATGGATGGATAGATAGATAGATAGATAGATAGATAGATAGATAGATAGACAGACAGATAGATACATAGATATATATAGAGAGATATATACTATATATGCATACATACATGTATGTATGTGATGAGAATTTAAGTGATGAAATAAAATATTTACCCAAAGTATTGCAATTGTGAAAACTGTAGTAAGAAACAACAAAAAAAAAATGTTCCTCAATAAGAATCAGAAGTGTGGGTAATAGAGATTTTTTTCTTGTGTTGGAATAAATCTGAAAGAAAATATTTATGAAACGACACGGTAAAGTTCGGAACTAGAGAGAAAAAAAAGTCGACTTTAGTAGCAAACTCATAATCACCTCGTCCAGAAATTTGTAGACAGTGATATGAATATAGGAAGGGAAATGTTTTTCACTGTTATTTTTAAGACAGACTTAGACTTGAAGAACTGAACTGCATGTAGCTCCACTACGTAAATGTAGCTTTAATCACGACTGTAACCAGCAGTCAATTATTAGGCCTCAACCCACCCACTCTCCAGGGCCCTTGGGCCTGCAAAGCTCCAGCCTCCTCAGGCCCCTAAACCACAGACATGTACAGGCCTCCTCAAACATTGACTCCAAATTAAATCTGAAACCTCTTTCACTAAAACCTTCTCCAGCCCCAAGCTTCTCTATCACATTAAATTGCAAACCCAGACTGGACACCAAGGTCATTCATTGACACACACTTTCCTACTCCTTTTCTCAACCACTGATTCCCACGGCATTCCCTCAACGACCATAAACCTTGACAGTTGGGCTATCGATCGTTAATATCTTCCAGTCTCTTAATTACTGACCACCAGGAGCCCTATCACCAAAGCCAGTCTTCTCCAATGAGTAAACCCAGGGAGAACCCCAGGACGCAGGGTCCCACATGGTCTCAGAACAGGGGGCTCCCCTTCATTGACCCCCACAGGCCTTTCACTTAGAGCCACATCCAGACCCCAACCCATCTGATCCTGAGTCTCTCCGGACCCATCTGATCCCGAGTCTCTCCGGACTCCACCTAACGCTGGGACCAAACACTGAGCCTGCGTCCAAAACGACTTCCATCTCCCTCCGCAGCCGTTGCTAGGGACTTTGAGGGCCCTCGGCATCTGGTCGGGAAACCAGGCCTTCCCAGACGTCAGAGTTCCTCCCTCGGCCTCGCATTGTGACGTATCATGGCCACGCCCATCTCGGCACCTCCCACCAGAGAACCCGGAAGGGCTGTTACCACGGCGTTGGAAGACCGTGAATTAATTTCAGGGCACCTCAGTCACTGCGCAAACTGGATAAATTATCAGAAAATTATAAAAACTTTTAACAGACGGAGCAAAAAAAAATAAGATGGCCGCGCGCTCTACTCCATACTGAGCCGTTAGGAAGAAGCATCATGGCTGCAGTTCATTTTAGGAGGTGTCAGTTTCCATTCAACAGAAAATACAATCTGTTGGGAGTTTAGGCCGGAATCGTATTTCTGAGGGCCTCTTCAGGACCAACAAGGTGTGCCAAAGGCGAATTGGCTGAAGGGGAATAGGGGGACAGCGGTCACAGAGTGGACCAAATTTGTGGACATTGTGAATCTCCTTCAAGGGATGCAGAAAAGAATGGGCAAGGCTAGTCTAGCCGAGAATTGTCTGAGGCCAAATACGGGGGCGATCTCTATGAGGATCAATGCCCACGTGCAACTGCATACAGTGTGTGGTTACCTGTAATAAGGAAAAAGGAATGAGGCCTCAAATTTAATCAAATATTTCCCTAAAACACATGAAGATGGAAATGGAGCATATAAGAGCATTAAATTACTAAAGAGGCCGGGTGCCATGGCTCAAACCTGTAATCCCAGCAATTTGGGAGGCTAAGTTGGGAGGATCACTTATGCCCAGGAGTTGAGACCAGCCTGGGGAATATAGCAAGACCCTGCCTTTACAAAAATAATAATAATAATAATAATACAGGCCGGGCGCGGTGGCTCAAGCCTGTAATCCCAGCACTTTGGGAGGCCGAGGCGGGCGGATCACGAGGTCAGGAGATCGAGACCATCCTGGCTAACATGGTGAAACCCCGTCTCTACTAAAAATACAAAAAACTAGCCGGGCGTGGTGGCGGGCGCCTGTAGTCCCAGCTACTCGGAGGCTGAGGCAGGAGAATGGCCTGAACCTGGGAGGCGGAGCTTGCAGTGAGCCGAGATCGGGCCACTGCACTCCAGTCTGGGTGACACAGCGCGAGACTCCGTCTCAAAAAAAAAAAAAAAAAAAAATACAAAAATTAGCAGAATGTGGTGGCATGCACCTGTAGTCCCAGCCACTTTGGAGGCTGAGGTGGGAGGATGGCTTTAGGCCAGCAGGTCAAGGCTTCAGTAAGCCATGATCAGGCCACTGCACTCCAGCCTGGGCGACAGAGCACGACCCTGTCTCAAACAAAACAAAACAAAAACAAACAACTGTTTAAATTTTTTAAATTATTAAAATAATGCAGTCACCATTTGGCAAACAGCACGGTTAATAAATGTCGGCTACAATTTTTATGAAGGCGAGGGACGATATGCCTTTTGAAAGAGGCAACCTGGAATTGAGGATCCAGTTAAATTTATTTAGCTGGGATGCTAACTTCTGAAGTGAGTTCAACACCTGGTCCCAAGGACAGGCCTGGGCAGCCCAGTAGTGCACCCTGATTTATGTGTTCAGGGAGTAAGAAGATGCTACGACTGCTATGATAGGATGTGCTGATTCACAAGGCAAGAAGTAGAGAGAATCTGAAGTCCAGGTTGAAGAAGAGTTCATTTCTTATACTCTTAACTGCAGAGCATCTGTACTGAACCCCTCCTGTTACAGGCCACTACTTTATATTTTGTTCATCAGTGTATCCTGTGTGTACAAGTGTTTGCCACAGTGCAGATGCTCAAAAACTATTTGTTGTGATCACCCAATAACCCAGAGTTTGAGTTTCAATTGTGAGACAGCCACGTTAAGCGAATTTCCACTTTATTTTTCCTTGTGAGCAGGACTGTTTCTAACATGGATGGATCTTTATTAGATCAAAGGAAGGAACTCTGAGTACAGGAGAGGACAAGGGTCTTAACCCCAGGTGAGAAGGAATGATGAAGATAAATCATATGTTCCAATTCAGCATACCACAGAGGAGTCAGGATCTTTCAAACAGTAGCAACTCTCCAAGGTGAAAGATCTGTAGACAAATTTCAGGGTTCTTATCCAAGATATCCAAAAGGATCTCACCTTTACCCATCTTACATGCTGTCCTTTATTTTTAGAGAATGAAGTTATTTTGTTCTTTTAATTGGGGTTATTCTGTGAATCCTATTCCTTCTCTGTTCTGCTCCTCTTATGACAGAAATGAGTCTCTATTCAGGATTTTTTTTAGTTTTTTTTAAGAATAATACTAATCCTTAGAATTTTTTTTGGGTTGCTCCTTTCCTTCAATGGCAAAAGTAATTTTATCAATTGTCCACTGGGTTATTCATGCACCTTCATTCATCTTCCAAATCTACATATAATTAATTTATATTTTGGTATCTGCTGTGGTATACACAATTGCCTACAAACTATCAAAGAATTTATAATTTAGGCAGAGATAAGACAGGAACACTTTTTAGAAAAGTATTCATATCCTGTTTTATGTAAGGAAAATTGAGTCCTTTCCCCTTCCCACTCCAAATATGTCCCCTGAACAAGAAATTATCAGGACAATTTGATCTTTATATTGTACGTCTCTTTCAACTGATACAGGCATATGCATTTTTTAACTACAGCTGCTGGAGGGTAGAATAGCTATGTGCATATAATCCAGCTTTTAAAAAATGCTGGCTTGAAATTTTGCTTTGTTTCCCACTGCCATCATCCACGGTTCCTACATAAAGGAACAGTTTCAGGTAAAGAAAATAGATCACTCAAACTATTCTGAATGGTGTTTATGCCAACAATAAGACAAACCACATGGTTAGGATGAGGACTACCTTCTAAATTAAGAGCATGGCCAATTGGTTATTCACAAGTTTTGAACTTCATTCCTCTGGGGTGATATTTATAAACAGATCCAAACTTGTGTTACATTATTAAATTAAATACATTTTTCCTTTTGAAGAGCTTCAGTAGTCTGAAATAACAAGTGAAGAAATTTGGAATCAAAGAAACACAAAAGCTAATCATATAATGATCTTGGTTGGGAATAGAAGACTCATATCAAAAAAGAGGGAAGAGGTACATTGTGTTATAAATTTAACCAATGATGTGTAACACTGACAACCCCTTTTAATTAGTCATTGACATATCAACTAGTGATTCAAGGTATATTGTCCTAAAATACACATCCTGTATATTATCTGCTGTATAATGATGTTAGATTTGTGATCGAAATCTCTAAAATATTCCTTTTCACAGGACTTATTTGCTCATGTGTTCTTTCATATTTTGCTGAAGATGTTCTAGTTACTATTTTCATAGTTTCATTTCTATGATCTACTCTGAATATAAGGCAGAATGTACCACTAGCAACCCTGCCACATTCACAGCCTTCAAAGATCTTCCAACAGTTTCTCTCCTGTGAAAACCCCCTGATACCTACTAGGGTATTATTTCTGAACAAGGACTTTTCCATGATCATTATATTTCTGCCAACTATAAGCTCACTGATGATGTGATCTATGGTCACTGATGAGAGGATCTATCTTCCCATAAAAGACTTTCCCAGTCTCTACTTCATACTATTTTTCTCTGAGTATATGCTTATCAGCCATAAGGTTTTACTCAAGGGTTTTCCACCTTGAATGTAGTCACACTTTGCTCCTGTGTGTTTTTTGTGACATAGATGTAATTGATCACTGAAAGCACTACCACATTCACTCCATTCATAAGGTTTTTATTCTGTGCAAATTCTACTATCTGCTGAGACTGAACTTCTGGCAACAGGCTGGCTCACAATGGCTACTTTGCTATCTGCGTGGAACTCACTGTTAGTTAATGAAGTCTGAGCTGCCACAGAAGGCATCTGCACAGTCACCATGTTAACAGAGTCTTTATCCTGTATGAGATCACTTGTATGTGATAAGCTATGACTCTCTGAGAAAGGATTTTCCAATTTGACTGAACCTACACGTTTCTCTCTTGCATGCAGCATTCCCTTATGATAAACAAGGCATGACAAGTGGGAGAAAGCTTTCCCACAATCAGAGCATCCATAGGGTCTCTCCCCTGTATGAGTTCTCCGATGTCTGTTGAGACATGATTTATCTCTGAAAGCTTTCCCACAGTCACTGCATGTATAGGGTTTTTCTCCTGTGTGAATTCTCTGGTGGTTAATGAGACCTGACTTGTGTGAACAGGATTTTCCACACTCAGTACATACAAAGGGTGTCTTTCCTGTGTGAAATCTCTGATGCGCTATTGAGCTGTGATCTTCCAGCGGAATGCCTTTGTCACATTCCGTGCATTCATAGGGTTTCTCTCCTGTATGAGTTCGTCTGGTGTATCAGTGAGCCTGGACTCTTTTGGATGAAGCCTTTCCCACATTCAGGCTGCATCCATAGTGGTTTCTCTCCTGTATGAACTCTCTGATGTATTAATGAGCCGAGACTTCTTGAATGAAGCCTTTTCCACAATCACTGCATATATATGACTTCTCTCCTGTGTGAGCTTTCTGGTGCGCATTGAGCTGTGATTTCCAGCGGAATGCTTTGTCACATTCAGTGCATTCATAGGGTTTCTCTCCTGTATGAGTTCTCTGGTGTTCAGTGAGCCTGGACTTTTTGGAGAAGGCTTTCCCACACAGGCTGCATCCATGTGGTTTCTCTCCTGTATGAACTCTCTGATGATTAATGAGCCGAGACTTCTTGATGAAGCCTTTTCCACAATCACTGCATATATATGATTTCTCTCCTGTATGAATTTTCTGGTGCGCATTGAGCTGTGATTTCCAGCGGAATGCTTTGTCACATTCAGTGCATTCATAGGGTTTCTCTCCTGTGTGATTTCTCTGGTGTTCAGTGAGCCCGGACTTTCTGGAGAAGGCTTTCCCACATATACTGCATCCATGAGGTTTCTCTCCAGTGTGAACTCTCTGATGATAGATGAGGCGAGACTTCTTGAGGAAAGCCTTCCCGCACTCAGTGCATACATGGGGTTTATCTATTTTTTGAGTTTGCTGATGCTTAATGAATTGTGAATTCGTATTCGTAGAATTTCCACCTTTGGGGAAGTTCATTTCATTATGAAACTGTTCATGCTTGGCATGAAGGAAGGATTTCTCATCTCCATTAACCCCCACAGACTTCTTGATTTCATACCTTTTGTTCTGGTTGATTAAACGTAAATTTGATTTCAGTATTTTCCCATGTAAGTCAAATGCATCATGAT
The DNA here is from genome assembly GCF_008728515.1 of Papio anubis. NCBI lineage: Eukaryota > Metazoa > Chordata > Mammalia > Primates > Cercopithecidae > Papio > Papio anubis. Next base: position 6,663,288 of record NC_044995.1, on the reverse strand, counting down.
TTTGCCTTAAAGGAAAATCACTTTTCCTCTGATGAATGATGTTTCCAAATGCATTATGTTTATGGCATTGTTCCACTCTCTTCAGACATCTTTGGTTTTGTGAGTGCATCTGTAGATGATTGTCAACTTTCTTGATTTCTAGGAAAGAAGAGAACAATAAATCTTTGCATGAGCATGGAATAGAACTGTTTCACAAATAGCTTTGTACAGGCTGGCTCTACTGACCACACTATTTCCATGGTTTAAAAAACTCCAAGTAGATATGCCTATTGTCACTTGGATAAGAATAAACCATTATAATTTAAACAAAGAAAACAAAAAATAAAAGCAGTCAGTGTATAAACAAGGTAAATTTCTCAGGAAATGGCAAGTTAATTCCTGCTCACACTCATGCCAGAAACCTTAGTATTATCTTTCATTTGTATGTTTGTCTCACACCCTTTGTCTACTTCAACAGGAAATTCCATATGTCCTCTTTTATAAATATATAGTAATCCCTCATCTATGGGCGATATGTTCCAAGACCCCGCCGACCACGGATGTCTGAAACTTTGAATCACACTAAACCCTATATCTGTTATGTTTTTTCCTATACAGTGCATATACACCTATAATAAAATTTATAAACTAGGCACAGCAAGAGATTAACAATAACAAATCATGAAATAGAAGAATTATAACAATAGGCCAGCATCACACTCTTGAGCACTGGAGACATTATTAAGTAAAACAAGGGTTACTTAAACACAAGCACTGTGATACCTTGACAGTTGATCTGATAACCAAGATGGCTACTAAGCGACACAGGTGGGTAGGGTACACAGCATGGATATGCTGGACAAAAAGATGATTCCTGTTCTAGGATGGAGCAAGATGGTGCAAGATTTCATGCTCCTTGGAATGGTGAGCAATGTAATTAAGAATTGTTTATTTCTGGAATTTCCCATTTAACATTTCCAGGCCATAGTTGACTGCAGGTAACTGAAACTGTAGAAAGAGAAACTGCGGATAACAGGGGATTCCTGTATTCTGCAACTAACTAACACTCACCCCCTCTACCTAGGTGGAAGAGAATCACTCTGTCTGGTACTATAGCAATAGCCTCCCTAGTGGACTTCAGGTTTCAACCTCTGCCTTCTCCTGTATACTTTCTACAAAGCAGTCAAAGTGATCCTTTTAAATATAAATGACATCATGTCACTCTTCTACTCAAAACTCCCTCATGTTTCCTCATCTCATAATTTTTTTTTAAAAAGTCATGGCCGGATGTCGTGGCTCACGCCTGTAATCCCAGCACTTTGGGAGGCCAAGGCATGCAGATCAGAAGGTCAGGAGATCAAGACCATCCTGGCCAACATGGTGAAACCCCGTCTCTACTAAAAATACAAAAATTAGCTGGGCATGGTGGCATGCAACTGTAGTCCCAGCTACTCGGGAGGCTGAGGCAGGAGAATTGCTTGAATCAGGTTGAATCACGGAGGCAGAGGTTACAATGAGCCGAGATCATGCCACTGCACTCCAGCCTGGCGACAGAGAGAGACTCTGTCTCAAAAAAAAAAAAAAAAAAGAAAAAAAAAAAAATCAAGTCATTAAAATGTCCTTGAAAGGTCATAGACCTGTCTACCTCAAACTCCAGATCCCATCACACTGTCCTTACCTCATATTATCTCCAACCACTGCCCCTCTTGTTCACTCCTTTGTATTCACACAGGCTTCCTTAAAAGTTCCTCAAACACACACCTGCCTTGGGCCTTTGGACCTGCTATTTTGTCTACTTGGAAGGTAATTCACCTGAGGGATGTACTCACATCTCTCATACAGCTGCTCAAAGGCATCTCACCAAAGACCCATTCCCACTCCCAGCATCCCTCATTATGCTTTGTTATTGATCTTCCCAGCATTTTTCACAAGACATTTATCCATTTTGATTAATTTCGTGCCTCTTCCTTTTAGCATGTAATCTCCAAGAAGAATTCTGTTGTTGTTTTAGATGTTCACAGCTGTCAGGGCCTGTATGTAATAGGCTATCAAAAATATTTAAGGCAATGAAACAAGGAAAGTATGGGACACACTGGGGAGACTACTTCAAATGTAGTGCTTTAAATATAGTTGGCTTTGAATTTATGAAAAGGAAAAGGAGAGCAAACTCTGTGTAAGCAAGATGATAACATATCATGGAGATTCAACTAGAATATCACTTGACAGATGAGAAATTTCCATTTTATATGACTGCTATGATTCACTGGGACTCAATGCCATCAGACTATGGTAAGAACAGAAAAGCTTTAAGGGAATAAGCCCAGCAATATAATTTAAGAGAAACTAAATAATGGGCAGAATTAATGATTCCAAAAGGAAATTGAAGCAAAGCAGGCGTGAGGTTTAGTAATCTGGTTTGGGTTGGAAAGAGAATGAGAATTCTTCAAAAATCAATTGAAAGAACAAGGACTTTAAATACGGGAGCTGAGGAGGCAGGGAAGTTTCTTTTTTTTTTTTTTTTTTTGAGACGGAGTCTGGCTCTGTAGCCCAGGCTGGAGTGCAGTGGCCGGATCTCAGCTCACTGCAAGCTCCGCCTCCCGGGTTCACGCCCTTCTCCGGCCTCAGCCTCCCGAGTAGCTGGGACTACAGGCGCCCGCCACCTCGCCCGGCTAGTTTTTTCTATTTCTTAGTAGAGACGGGGTTTCACCATGTTAGCCAGGATGGTCTCGATCTCCTGACCTCGTGATCCGCCCGTCTCGGCCTCCCAAAGTGCTGGGATTACAGGCTTGAGCCACCGCGCCCGGCCTGGAAGTTTCAAGGTAGCCCTATGGTGGCCAGGTCGACTCAAGGAGTTGACATGCAAGTGGGTAAAAAATATGGTACAAACATGTAAGTTAGGAAATATTAAGGGAGATGTCAATCTGAGAGTCTCCATAGAGAACGAGAACTTAAGTAATCACAATGAAGGAAACTTTTAAAGGATATGAGAACAGAGCAAAATAAATGGAAAACAGCACCTCTGGAGGACCTCAGAGTGGGAGAAAAAAGAGAAGCTAAGGAAGCAAATACATGCAAAGCAACAGACCAGGTTACTAAGGGGGCACAGAGTCCAAGATAGTGTGGGAAGACCTTAGGAAAAAAAATCAACATTATCTAAAGGGGCAGAAAGGTATAGTGGCCAGGAGAGAGTGCTGATATTCAAGATCACTCTTTGGAGACAGACATGGAAGGAGGAATTTCACAGCAAGAGAAGTAGAATGAACAGGTAGAGATGCTCTGATGGGGGAACAAGAAATGATGAGATTTGAGAATCCTAAAAAGGAAGAAACCTTGAGAAAAACAAATCAAACCTAGATTAAATGAAGACTGATGAGGCCGGGCGTGGTGGCTCACACCTATAATCCCGGCACTTCGGGAGGCCGAAGCAGGTGGATCACCAGAGGTCAGGAGTTCGAGATCATCCTGGTCAACTTGGTGAAACCCCATCTCCACTGAAAATACAAAAAAACTTAGCTGGGTATAGTGGTGGGTGCCTGTGATCCCAGCTACTGGGGAGACTGAGACAGGAGAATTGCTTCAACTGGGAGGCAGAGGATGCAGTAAGCCAAGATTGCACCACTGGCCTCCAGCCTGGTGACAGAGTGAGACTCCATCTCAAAAAAATAAAATAAAATAAATAAAAAATAAACAGTGATGAAATCCAAGAGGAGATAAAGAGGTACATGTTCCTCTAAACACCTGAAGGAGAAAGAGCTTTTGTGTGGGGAGAGGGATACATGGAGGCCCTGTCCACACAGCCTCAGATGCCCTGACAGCTCAGACACTGCTGAACAACTATCATGTGACTTGCTAGCTACCCTCCTTGCTGGCTCTCACCCTGAACTCACCTGGACAGATTTGGCTGTGGATTTCATTTTCTACTGTCCATGGTTCTCCTTGTTCCAACTTGGAGAGTGCATCTGGCTTGCTGGCTTGATACCCTGTTCATAGGAAATGATAAGACAACTTAGGCTCACTGAATTAAGCTGTGGTCTATCAACATGGGACCATGTTCTGTTTTAGGAACTATGTAATTTATGTGTCTGCAAAGCAAAGGGATTTCCCCTCTGAAGGACGCACATTATACTCTTTTATCTGGGGCTACGGAGAGGACAGATCTACCACTTGAGAGCAACACAGGCCCTCCACAGCTTTTGAAAGCTGAGAGAGCAAAGGCCTTTGACTGGGTACTCTCTGAGTGACACAGGGCAGCTGTCCTCACCCACTGACACCAGGTTGCTATAGTTCTCCAACATCACGTCCCGGTACAGGTCCTTCTGAGCAGGGCCGAGGAGCTGCCACTCCTCCCAGGTAAACTCCACAGCCACATCCTCCAGGGTCAGTGATTCCTGTAATAAGAGAGTCCTGCTTAATATGAAGTATTTCTCTTATTTATATGGAAGCAATGTGAAGGACATTGTTCTGCTCATTTTCACCAAATAGTCTGCATCTATATATCTAGGTGCTGTGATTTTTAAAAAAATACATTGTCAGCCGGGCGCGGTGGCTTACGCCTGGAATCCCAGCACTTTGGGAGGCCGAGACGGGCGGATCACGAGGTCAGGAGATCGAGACCATCCTAGCTAACACGGTGAAACCCCGTCTCTACTAAAAAAATACAAAAATTAGCCGGGTGTGGTGGCGGGCGCCTGTAGTCCCAGCTACACGGGAGGCTGAGGCAGGAGAATGGCTTGAACCTGGGAGGCGGAGCTTGCAGTGAGTGGAGATCGCGCCACTGCACTCCAGCATGGGCGACAGAGCGAGACTCTGTCTCAAAAAAAAAAAAAAAAAACATTGTCATAGAGGCAAAAATCCATCTCCAAAGTCTATCTATATTCAAAATCTATCTCTAGCAAAATATTCTGTAATTGTATAATTATCTATCATTTAACAAATCAGAAGTTTCTATAAGAACCAATCATTTAATCTTCTTGCTAATCCTTTTTTTTTTTGAACACATATTTGCCAGACACTAAATATATTTTGGCAATATCAGGATGAATAAAGCATACTCCTTTATTCACCATGAATCTTCAATGAATCTTCATGTGCACTATCAGAATCAACCAGGAAGAAACCCCAAACACTACAAGATATTACATAATAAATAAGTGTATTTTTTATGTTAGGAGGAATAAAAGAATCTTTCCAAAACATGTCCAAAGAACAAGAGACAATTAAGTATTATTACCCCCTACTGCTAAATGTGACTGGCTTAAAAAATAAATAAATAGGCCAGTCATGGTGGCTCACGCCTGTAATCCCAGCACCTTGGGAGGCCTAGGTGGACGGATCACCTGAGGTCAGCAGTTCAAGACCAGCTCGCCCAAAATGGCAAAACCCCATCTTTTTTTTTGAGACGGAGTCTCGCTCTGTCGCCCAGGCTGGAGTGCAGTGGCGCAATCTCGGCTAACTGCAAGCCTCCTGTCTATATTCTCCGGCCTCAGCCTCCCAGCTGACTACAGGCTCACCACTCGGGCTATTTTTTGTATTTTTAGTAGAGACGGGTTTCACTCATGTTAGCCAGGATGGTCTCGACTGACCTCGATCCACCCGCCTCGGCCTCCTGAGCAGTGCTGGGATTACAGGCTTGAGTCACAGCTCGCCCCCATCTTTTTTTTTGAGACGGAGTCTCGCCTCTGTCGCCCAGGCTGGAGTGCAGTGGGCGCACCAGCTAACTGCAAGCTCCACCTCCCTGGTTCACGCTTTATCTCCTCCTGCCTCAGCCTCCCAGGTAGCTGGGGACTACAGGCTTCACCACCACGCCTCGCCAATTTTTGTATTTCTTTTAGTAGAGACGGGTTTCACCATGTTAGCCAGGATGTGGTCTCATCTTCTGACCTTGATCCTCACTGCCTCCCAAAGTGCTGGGATTACAGGCTTGCTTCTCACCATGCCCAGCCCAAACCCCATCTTACTAAAAATACAAAAATTAGCCAGGCATGGTGGCACATGCCTGTAATCCCAGCTACTTGGGAGACTGAGGCAGGAGAATCACTTGAACCCAGGAGGCAAAGGTTGCAGTGAGCCGAGATCATGCCACTGTACTCCAGCCCGGGTGACAGAGCGAGACTCCATCTCAAAATAAATAAATAAATAATAAAAAAATAAAAAATATTATTCAAAAACCATACACACACATATGGTTTTGTATTTATATTTACATTATCAGGCATGTAAGCAGCCTAACTGAAGAGATAGTCAATGAACTGGTAAGTAGATCTGAAAAAACTACCAAAAATGCAACAAAAGGGTAGAATGATGCAATACATAAAAGACAGATTAATAAATACAGAGGATAGGTAAGGTCTAGCATGTACCAATTTAGTGAAAGAGCAAATACAAGATTCAATTCTGACACCAACTCCTGGAAGACCCATAGGTTAAGGTTTCAGTCCCACAAGACCAACCTTACTTCAGACACCAGTCACAAGTGTGAGGTCCTCAGGTTACAAAGACTTTTGTCCCTTGGCTACAAATGTGGGGATTTCTGCAACCCACCTTGAGGTTCAATAATCTACTAGAACAACTCACAGAACTCAGGAAAGCACTTTACTGTTACTGGTTTATTTACAACCCAGGAACAACCCAATGGAAAAGCTGCACAGGGCACGGTATGGTGGTGTATGGGCATAAATTTCCATGCTCTCTCTGCATGCACAAACCTCCCAGCACCTCAATGTGTTCACCAACCCAGCTCTCCAAACCCCGCTGTTTAGGGGTTTTTATGTTACACAGGCATGGTTGAATAAATCATTGGCCACTGGTGACTGAACTCAATCTCCAGCCTCTCTCTACTCCCTGGAGATTAGGGGTAGGACTGAAAGTTCCAAGCTTCTAATCAAGGCTTGGTCTTTCTGGCAACCAGTCTCCACACTGAAGCTACCTAGGGGTCCACTGAGAGGAGTCTCACTAGAAAAAAAGAGCACCAGGCATAGTGGCTCACAGCTGTAGTCCCAGAACTTTGGGAGGCCAAGGGAGACAGATTGCTTCAGCTCGGGAGTTAGAGACCAGTCTGTGCAACATGGTGAAACCCCATCTCTACAAAAAAAATACAAAAAATTAGCTGGGCCTGGTGGCACACACTCCCAGCTAGTTGGGAGGCTGAGATGGGATGATTGCTTGAGCCCAGGAGGCCAAGGCTGCAGTTAGCCAAGATTGCACCACTGCACTCCAGCTGGGTGACAAAGTGAGACCCTGTCTCAAAAAAAAAAAAAAAAAAAAAAAAAAAAAAAAAAAAGACCCTTATCATTCAGGAAATTCCAAGGGTTTTAGGAGCTCTATGCCAAGAACTGCAGACAAAGACCAAATATTTTTCTATGATACCACATGTGAACAATATAGTCCCGATCCTACTTTGCCTAGATGTTGAAATTAAAATCTAAATTTACTGATGCACAAATCCTAGTTTACCAATTTATACTTTTTCACTTAATTCAATTGACTTTTAAAGTCTTCCAGAAATCAATCATGTGATGAAGGAAAGAATAAAACAAACCAAAAGTCACCTGGGACTTGATCATTTTCTTCTGTTACTGGGAAATAGCCAGTAAGTAGGATGCTGTGTCTGGAGTCTCTCCTTGAGCTGCCCTCAATTTCTGGCTAGAAATCTTGGTCTCTGGTGAATTATATCCCTGCAAAAGATGGGATCCAAGTCCTGGAACCTCCTCCTCACCTCACTTGAAGTGTCTCGCCCCTGGAGTCAGGAACTGCGGGCTGAAGAGTAAATTTATTTGAGTGTACATTCCCTGCAGGCCCAGGTGCTGTCACTGCTGCTGTGTACTCACCTTAATGCAAGGCCATCTCTAACTGTCCCTTTATTTGGGGCCCCAGAAGTTTTTACCCACCCTGGGGCAACAACAAATCCTGGGGCAACAAAATATAACATTCTATATGTATGACCAATACATTTACAAACTGTCTGTCTTCTATGAAATGGAAGTGGAGTGACTGTGAGAGGAGAGTTGGGAAAGGAGAACCAGCACCAACATGATGCTGCAACACGAAGAGACTTCTTAGATCAAGTTTTAGAAAAAGGACAGAGAAGGTGAGGATTTGGATATTTATTTCTTTAAAACCACATGTCCACATGCCTGGTCAAAAGTCATCATACACCTCACATGTAGGCATGCCTCAGTTTGAAGACAAATGTACTAAGCCAAGCAGAGGCACTGTCTTATTTCTCATTACTACCTACTGCATTATATCCTTATAAGGTATCAATCATTATTTTCCATTCCAATATTGACCTAAGGCTTACAGATTTAACTATATTGTCCAAACGCAGAAGTAAAATCTGAACCGACATGGCCTGTCTCCAAGAACATGACCTTAGCCACTCTGAATTCCTTTGGACCGCATACCGTCATCATACATCTTAGCTCTCTTTGCTACTACCTTGAGGGAGTTTCATTCATCATGGAAGATGGCCAGTGTCACAGACATATAATGTGACCTTCTGAAATCAGCACTGCCAACAGTGACATAGGCACAAAGACAAATGGAAAAGCTGCACGCTACACCCCTGGCCTGAAAGCAGCAGGTCAGAGAGTGGCAGCCCCAGAAGCTTTCTTTAGGCCCAATTCTAAAACTCAAGTAAGAGACTCACATGGTGAGAGCATCAACTGGATGGAGTCACCCTGAGCTTTCCTTCTACCTGGATGGAATCACTGTAACAAGCTCCCGGTGGCCCTCCTGCATGCTCCAAACCCACAGGGCCTGCACTGACTCATCCTCTAACCCACAGCTACAAATGCTCCCCTTCCGTCTGCAGTCTCAGAAGCACATAATTGTGGCAAGAGATGTTTCACACTTTTCTTCTCAGAATGCCACCAGTGGAAAGGTGCGGAACCCAAATGATCTAATATTCCTGGGCAGGAGGCGGTGGATGCAACATTTCAGTGACATCCAGGGTATGCATTTCAAATGGCAAGGCTTCCTTTCCCATGAGCTTCCACAGCCCCTTTCCCAGGAATAGCTGAAGAGCTTCTACTTCATTTTTGACCGGTACGAGCTTTCTGGAGAATGTAATCACACTTGTTTGCTCCAGTGGCTAGGTCCTTTCCCTGGAGGAGTACATTTCCTGAAAACTCATGTATGTATAGGAAGCCATAAAGAAAATTTCCATAAATTCTAAAGCATCATTACCAAACAGGACATGTTCACAAATCATCATCATAAGAAAGAAACAACAAAGAAAAGTATATTTAAAAAAATAAAAAACATAAAACAAGACTATGTATTAATTTTGGATATGTACACATTTAATAAAACATGTATTATATGAAATTAGTTCAAGAGAATAGTTATCCCTAGGGATGGAGAAGAGGAAAGGGGGTGGATTAGAGGATATCACTGAAGGTGCACTTGCATCAGTTTATTTCTTTTTTAAAAGTACCAACAACAGAAAAAACAAAATCAAGTATACTGTGGAGGAAAATCTCATTGAGTAAAAATGGCAGAGTAGGTAGGTCCAAGGGTCCGTCCCTCTACATAAAAATCAAAAACTCAAGTAAAAAAACTATCCAAAAATCAAGTAAAAACAATAAAAAATGAAACAAAAACTTGGTCAGGACTCTGAAAAATAGTCAAAGGTTCACAACAACAGAGCAAATGTTGACTCAAAACAAAAAGCAACTGGCCAGGCACGGTGGCTCATGCCTGTGTATAATCCCAGCACTTTGGGAGGCGGAGGCAGGAGGATCACTTGAGGCCAAGAGTTCAAGACCAGCCTGGCCAATATAGTGAAACCCCATCTCTACTAAAAATATAAAAAGTGGCCAGGTGTGGTGGCACATGTCTGTAGTCCCAGCTACTCAAGAGGCAGGAGAATCATTTGAACCTGGCAGGTGGAGGTTGCAGTGAGCTGAGATCACGCCATTGCACTCCAGTTTGGGCAACAGAGCTAGATTCCATCTCAAAGAAACAAAACAAACAACAACAACAAAATGGTGACTTAAAAATAGTAGGAAAGTTCTGTGCCATTTTTACTTGTCTTTGCTCCACCCCCTCCCCAGCTCAGTGATGGTCTTAAACATTGTGGCCGACATCCCCAATGTGGGATCCTGGATTCAGGCCCTGGAGGGAACACAATAGACTTTATTCACAAATAATTTTGTTTAGCTGGGTGGAGTGGCTCACGCCTGTAATCCCAGCACTTTGGGAGGTTGAGGTGGGAGGATCACTTGAGCCCAGGAGTTTGAGTCTGCGGTGAGCCATGATCTCGTCACTGTACTCCACCCTGGGTGACAGAGTGAGACCCTGTCTCAAAAATAAAAATAAAAAATTGATTGTTGTCTTTTCTAACTACCTGAAGGACCTACGCAACAGGCCCCTTCCTGTTTTGGAACTCACTCAGGGAGGAAAAGTAACGGGCATTTCTCAAAAACTTTGTGAAGCAGAACAACAACCTTCAGCTGCCTGGGGCAAAAGATTACACTTGAGCCATAGAGGAAAGGAGAGAAAAAGCTAGGAGGAAAGTGTCTTGGGGAAATCATGCCATTCAAAAGCACTCGTATAGACTGAGGAATTTATAAAGCCACATGCATGCACAGGGGAGGATGTTGGCTGAGAAAAGACCTGAGAAGACTCTGAACGTTCCTTCTAGTTGATGTCTACAGGTTCAGTGCAAGCAGGAAGTGAAGGGTAAGGCAGGTTTATAGATGCCCTGGCTAATCATTAAAGGAGTAGCCCAACACACAATCCACAACCACAAAAACATTATACTAAGTGAAAATGTCAGACACTCAGGTGCAGGAGCTCACACCTGTAATCCCAGCACTTTGGGAGGCCAAGGTGGGCAGATTGCTTTGAGCTCAAGAGTTCAAGACCAGCCTGGGCAACATGAAGAAACTCCATCTCTATAAAAAGTTAAAAAATTAGCCAGGCATGGTGGTGTGCGCCTATAATCCCAGCTATTAGGGTGGCTGAGGCACGAGAATTGCTTGAGCCTAGGAGGCAGAGGTTGCAGTGAGCCAAGAGTACACCACTGCACTCCAGCCTGGGCAACAGAGTGAGACCCTGTCTCAAAAAAAAAGAAAATATCAGACACTAAATGTCACGTTATATGATTTCATTTATATAAAATACCCAGATTAGGTAAATGCATAGAGACAGAAAGCACACTGGCCAGGTGCGGTGGCTCATGCCTGTAATCCCAGGACTTTGGGAGGCCGAGGCGGGCAGATCATCTGAGATCAGGAGTTCGAGACCAGCCCGACCAACATAGAGAAACCCAGTCTCTACTAAAAATACAAAATTAGCCGGGTGTGGTGGCGCATGCCTGTAATCCTAGCTGAGGCAGGAGAATTGCTTGAACCCGGGAGGCAGAGGCTGCGGTGAGGTGAGATCAAGCCATTGCACTTCAGCCAGGGAAACAAGAGTGAAACTCTGTCTCAAAAAAAAAAAAAAAATGTTGGGAGCTGAAAAGGCCAAAGGGATGGTGATCAACTCAGCATTCCACTGGAGGCTACATGATCAAACAGCAAACTGTTTATCATAAGTACAGAATGTGGGCAAACTTGCTTCTGTACCTGTCCCAGAAAGTTTGCTGAGGGCCATCACTCCCTGGCGCCAGGCTCCTTGAGGCCATCTACGGGGACATCTAGAGCCTATTGTTAAAGGAATGCAGTCTCACAAGCCTGCTATGAACCAAAGGGCCTGACTGACAATTACTCAACAATCACCTGCCTCCCCACCAACCCCCCACCTTCTCTCTATCTCTTTTGGCTAATAAATACAGAGGGCTGTGTAAAGCTCAGGGCCCTTGTCCACTAAAGGCAAGGTGCCCCCACCCCTTCTTCCAAATATACTATTTTATCTTTGTCTTTTATTCTAGCGTTTGCCCCGCTTTGCTCAGTCCACCAGGGATTGTGGTCGGTTACAAGTGACGCCCGGAACAGCAACAGAATCAGGCACTCTACAAAAAGAGACAGAAAGCACATGGGTGGTTGCCAAGGTCTACTGGAGGGGAGAATGTGAAGTGACTGCAAGTAGTGGTTGTACAACAAAAGGGTATGGGGCTTCTTTTTAAGTGATGAAAATGTTCTAAAATTGACTTTGGTGATGACTGCACATAGTAAAAGTCACTGAATTATACAGTATGTGACTAATAGACCTGTAATTAGGAAAAGCTGTCAGTAGAACTTAATTACTTAATTATGATAAACCTACTAAAATATTTAGGGGCAAATGTATGAATGTCTGCAACTTGCTTTGAAATGCCCCCAAAAAACAAAGCAATATTTTACAAGATGGATAAATGTGACCGGGTGAGGTGGCTCACACCTGGAATCCCAGCACTTTAGGAGGCGAAGGAGAGAGGATCACTTGAGGTCAGGAGTTCAAGATCAGTCTGGACAACATAGTGAGATGCCATCTCTACAAAAAGAAAAAAAGATGGATTAATGATGAGTAGAAGGATGATACACAGATAGATATGTAATAAAAGAAACACAATAAAATGATGACAAAATCCAGGTGGTAGGCATACAGGTATTCAATTGTAAAGTTCTTTAAATCGTGTTATATGTTTGAAAAGTTTTGTAACCTGGAGAACAGGGAAGCTTGTTCAGTAAGGTGACCAAAAACAATGTAAATATTTTATAAACTAATTGCTCTTCTATGTAAGAATAAATTGGAAGAGAACAGAAAGGTCAAAAATAAAAATACACCATTTACAATTGCAAAAAAATTAAAAACCAAGGTGCTGATGAAGGTCAGGGAGAAACATGTTTGGGTAAACACAGAATCATAACCAGTTCTTAAAAGTGATAAGTGAACATTTTAAGTCTTAAAATTCTATCTAAATATATCCATATACTTAGTGATTCAAGTCGCAATGGTGCAGTTTTGCCTCTTGATGGTATACTATTACAGAAATCTTAAAAAAAGTTTTTAAACAAAAACATGTATGATATGTTTAGTATAAGAATGTTATAATATAAAATTAAATAGGCAAATTATACCAATGTTTCAGTAGTTTATCTGAATTGTGAAAAATCAAGCATAGAAAACTGAAATTAAAATATACGAAAATCTTATCAAAAGTCATTACTGGGGAACACATTTTGGGATAAGAGAGATGTTGTTTTACTTGTGTCAGAACCTGAAAGAAAATATTTATGTGTGTGTATACATACATTCACACAGTAAACTTGAGGAAGAAAGATGAAAATCTTTAATAGAAACCTTATCATTTTCTGTTTTTGTTTTTTTCCTTTCCTCTCTCTCTCTCTCTCTCTCTCTCTCTTTCTCTCTTTCTTTTTTTCTGTTGAGACAGGGCCTCACTCTGTTGCCCAAGCTGGAGTGCAGTGGCTCAATCATAGTTCACTGCAGCCTAGACCATCCAAGGGTCAGGTGATCCTCCCACCTCAGCCTCGCGAGTAGCTGGGACTACAGGCATGTGTCACCACACCCAGTTAATTTTTGTCTTTTTTTGGAGAGACAGGCTGTGTTGTTCAGGCTGGTCTGCAACTCCCAGGTTCAAGCAATCCGCCCACCTTGGCCTCCCAAATGCTGGGAATACAGGTGTGAACCACCGCGCCAGATTTGATTAATCTTTGATCTTCCCCAAGGTTTCCTATTTACCAGGATGAGAGGAAGGAGAGATGTGAGAAGTCAAATGAGGTCTGTAAACCAGTCTTTGCAGAGAAACTTAAAAGGGACTGAGAGGGAATTACCATTGGACTTCAACACACACACCACTCAGCATGCCTCAGCTGCCAAGGCTTCAGCCTTCACAAGCGTCTCCACGACTCTCACATCTAGACCTCCCTAACACTGGTCACACCCCCTAAGATTAATCCCAAAACCTGGACCACACACCCAGGTTCACATGAACCCAGGCTCCTCCTGACTGAGTCACATATTAAATCCTGATTACAGCCTGGAGCGAAGGCTCACGCCCGTAATCCCAGCACTTTGGGAGGCCAAGGTGAGAGGATCGTTTGAGGCCAGGAGTTGGAGACCAGCCTGGGCAACATAGTGAGACCCCCATCTCTGCAATAAGTAGATAGATAGATAGATAGATAGATAGATAGATAGATAGATAGATAGATAGATAGATCTCTGCACTAAGTAGATAGATAGATAGATAGATAGATAGATAGATAGATAGATAGATAGATAAGATAGATAATTAGATAGATAGGCGTGGTGGCGCTCACCTGTAGTCCAAGCTACTCGGGAAAGCTGAGGTGGGAAGATCACCTGAGCCCCGGGAGATGGAGGCTGCAGTGAGCCACGATCGCGCCACTGCACTCAAGCCTGTGTGACAGAGCGAGACCCTGTCTCAAAAATAAAAAAGTAAAATCCCGAATCCGCGGCAGACACCGTTTTCCTTGACAAAAACCACTCCTCACTCCAGTCCTCAACCACCGAGCCCTACAGAGTGACCCGTAAAGGCACCAAACCCTGATCACGGACTTCCAAGCGTTGCGCTCGACAGACTGACCACTGACCACTGGGATCCCTCAGGGCTGAATCCGGAGACGCCGCAACCCCAGTATCCCGACTCCCACTTGCTCCAGCTTCCCCCACAAACTCCACGACTCCGCACTAAACGGACGCTCACAGACACCCTCCTCCCCTCATCCTGACAGACGGACCCACACACAGACCCGATTTTCCGGGGAACCCACCGACACTTCCCTGAGCCTGCACTTTTCCTGAATTCTTCCACTTCTGGGCCCTCCCACAGCCTCCAAGCCGGCCTACGGCGGCCGACGAAGGTCTGAAGTTGCAGGTGTACGGAGCACGGACGACTGGGCGGTAGTAAGTTCGCGTCCTCTCGTCACGGATACTGAAGGCGGCCATCTTTGAATCCTGCACGTACGGAAGGTAAAGTGGATCTTTTCTGCCCAAGTATGCAGGGATGGCTCGGGACCGTGAAGAACCCCATATTTTGGCACCTACATCCTGCGCTCAAGTTTCATTTATTTTCAGAGGCTCGAGCTTAGCCAAGACAAAGACGGGATGGGCTACGTGCACCTTGGCGGGCTGGGGGGAAAAGTCATCCGCTTTGCACAAAGAATGACGGGAATGACACAATGGGTGCGGCCATCTTAGAAGTTAGGTGTCCGTACAAGTGAAAACGCTGTCTCCGCTGAGGAAAAAGAACAATCGCACCCTGAGTCATATACCGCGAAAACGCTTCTAGCTACATGGGCAAGAGGAAGATTTTTTAGGACAAAAAAGGTGTGGAGAAGCAATTGAGGTACGAGGATATTGTTCAACGGAAAGTGAAAAAACAGCGACCAGCTGGAACCTTATTTACGTTTGAGGGACATGGTCACCGCCCAGTGCAGGTAAGGAGAGCAGCCAGGAGCCAACAGGAAAAGGGAATCCAATGTGGGAGGCGGGAATTTTTCTTAAGAGAGGAGAAGGGCTTCCCTCTGCTGGAGGTGGAGTCAATCTTAAGGTCGGGGCTTTCCGAGAACCAAGTGCCTAAAATTCTATAAGGAATAAATAAGACAACTCTGGGAGAATGAAAAGTTGTGCCAGCCCGGGCGCGATGGCTGCACGTGTAGTCCCAGCTACTGGGGAAACCGAGGCAGAAAGATCGCTTGAGCCCAGTAGTTCCAGGCTGCAGTGAGCTATGATCGCAGCTATCAATAGCCACTGCACCACGCAGCCTTGGCAACCCCTTCTTGAGGAAAAAAAGAAAAAAGAAAAAAAGAAAAAAACGTTGTGCAAGAAAAGAAATAATAGGATACTACCTGACTGACCTATAAATATTATTTACATAGTCATCATAATGTAAATTCTAATCCTGATCCAACCTAAATTAAGATAATTCCATTGGAAGAATGAGAAGGAAATTCCTGCGTGTAGTGGAGTGTTTATATTTCTAACAGTTTTCACGTGTCCTTCATGATAAATCTATAGAAAATGCCCCAAAATGCAAACTCCATTTCAGAAACATACCATGTTACTTAAAATATCGAATCTGTGAAGAGTAAAAAGCTTTACAGAACTATATGACTCCTTAGGAGAATTGCAAAATAAAAGCAATAATTTTATGACTCAGGAATTTCACTCCTAAATATTTATTCAACGGTAATGAAACTATATGTCCTCACAAAGTCTCACAAGAATGTTCTTGGTCCTTTTATGCATAATACCCTGAACAGGAAACAGTCCAGGTGTCCATCAGTAGATGAATGTATAAGCAAATTGTAATGTAATCATACCCTGGAATACTACTCAACAATAATAAAAGAACAAATCACAGATGTACGCACCATTATAGATAAATGTCAACAACCTTATGAAGGGGGCCAGCCCCTCCACACCTATGGGTATTTCTTGTCAGGTGGGACGAGAGACTGAGAAAAGAAATAGGACACAGAGAAAGTATAAAGAAAGAACAGTGGGCGCAGGGAGTGCAGGGGACCGGCACTCAGCATACGGAGGACCCGCGCCGCGCCGGCACTGGTCTGTGAGTTCCCTCAGTATTTATTGATCACTATCTTTACCATCTCAGTGAAGGGGATGTGGCAGGACTATAGGGTAATGGGAAGGGGAGAGGGTCAGCAGGAAAACATGTGAGCAAAGGACTCGGTGTCATAAATAAGCTTAAGGAAAGGTGCTGTGCCTTGGTATGTACGTACGCCAGACTTACGTTTGACTTTACACAAAGAGCAGTAAAGAGCAGTATTGTCACCAGCATGTCTCATCTCCAGCCATAAGGCAGTTTTCTCCTTTCTCAGTAAATAGAATGTATGATCCGGTTTTACACCAGGACATTCTATTCCATTCCATTCCTCCCAGACGAGCAGGAGACAGATGCCTTCCTCTTATCTCAGCTGCAAAGAGGCCTTCCTCTTTCACTAATCCTTCTCAGCACAGACCCTTTATGGGTGTCGGGCTGGGGGATGATCGGGTCTTTCCCTTCCCATGAGGCCATATCTCAGGCTGTCTCAGTTGGGAGAAACCTTGGACAATACCCAGGCTTTCTTGGGCAGAGGTCCTTTCGGCCTTCCGCAGTGCATTGTGTCCCTGGGTACTCGAGACTGGAGAATGGCGATGACTTTTAGCAAGCATATTGCCTGCAAACACATTTTTAACAAAGCACATCCTGCACAGCCGTAAATCCATTAAACTTTGAGTCAACACAGCGCATTTCTGCGAGCACAGGGTTGCGGCTAGGGTTACAGATTAACAGCATCTCAAGGCAGAAGAATTTTTCTTAGTACAGAACAAAATGGAGTTTCTTATGTCTACTTCTTTCTACATAGACACAGTAACAATCTGATCTCTCTTTCTTTCCCCCACACCTTATTCTGAGAGAAAGAAGCCAGGCAGAAAGAGAGAAGAGAGAACATGTTATATGATTCCATTTACACGGAATAACAAGTGTAGTGAGGATATGGAAGAACTGGAACCTTCACATACTGCTGGTGGAAATGTAAAATGGTGCAGCCACTTTGGAAAATAATCTGGCAGTTCCTCAAATGGTTAAACATACTGACCATATGATCTGACAGTTTCACTCCTGGGTTTATATCCAAGAGAAATAAAAACATGTCCATACAAAAATTTGTGCATGAATGTTTATAGCAGCATTATTTATAATAGCCTGAAGTGAAAACAACTCAATTATCCATCATCTGATGAAGGGAAAAATAAAATGTAGTATTGTGGGTAAAAGAAAGAGGGATCAGACTGTTACTGGGTCTATGTAGAAAGAAGTAGACATAAGAGACTCCATTTTGTTCTGTACTATAGAAACTCTTGTGCCTTGAGATGCTGTTAATCTGTAACCCTACCCCCAACCCTGTGCTTGCAGAGACGTGTGCTGTGTTTACTCAAGGTTTAATGGATTTAGGTCTATGCAGGATGTCCTTTGTTAAAAAAGTGCTTGAAGGCAGTATGCTTGGTAAAAGGCCATTCGCTAATCTCTAGTACCCAGGGACACAAAACACTGCGGAAGGCCACAGGGACCTCTGTCTAGGAAAGCCAGGTATTGTCCAAGCTTTCTCCCCATGTGCTAATCTGAAATACGGCCTCGTGGGAAGGGAAAGACCTGACCGTACCCTAGCCCGACACCCATAAAGGGTTTGTGCTGAGGAGGATTAGTAAAAGAGGAAGGCCTCTTTGCAGTTGAGCTAGAGGAAGGCATATGTCTCCTGCTCGTCCCTGGGCAATGAGAAACCTGTGTAAAACCTGATTGTATGTTCTATTTACTGAGATAGGAGAAAACCGCTCTAGGGCTGGAGGTGAGATGTGGTAGTGGCAATGCTGCCGTTTAATGCATAGAAATGTTTGTGGAGATGTTTGTTTACATGCACATCAAGGCACAGCACCTTTCCTTAAACTTATTTATGACACAGAGATCTTTGTTCACATGTTTTCCTGCTAACCCTCTCCCCACTATTACTCTATTGTCCTGCCACATCCCCCTCTCTGAGATGGTAAAGATAATGATCAATAAATACTGAAGGAACTCAGAGACCTGTGCCCACATGGGTCCTCCATATGCTGAGCACTGGTCCCCCGGGCCCACTTTCCTTTCTCTGTACTTTGTCTCCGTGTCTCTTTCTTTTCTGGAGTCTCTCGTTCTACCTGACAAAAAAATGCCCACAGGTGTGGAGGGGCAGGCCACCCCTTCAACTATAGCCATACATTAGAATATTATGCAGGTATAAAAAGGAATGAAGTGCTGAAACATGCTAAAACATAAATGAACCTTGAAAACGTCCTAAAGGAAGAAGCCAGTCACAAAAGACTTAAGATTATATGATTGCATTTATATGAAAAGTCCATATAGACAAATCTAGAGGTGGGGGGAATGGCAGAATTAACAGGTGTTAATATTCACAGTATGAATAAGAAAAAGATGACCAATATAAAGTTGAAAAAAATACTGAAGTAAATAAACAAGCAACTTATAAAATATGAAATAAAACTAAGGTAAGATTTTTATTCATGAAAGGGCCAGCCCCTCCACACCTGTGGGTATTTCTTGTCAGGTGGGATGAGAGACTGAGAAAAGAAATAAGACACAGAGACAAAGTGTAGAGAAAAGAAAAGTGGGCCGAGGGGACCTGCGCTCAGCATATGGAGGACCCACGCCGCCGGCACTGGTCTCTGAGTTCCCTCAGTATTTATTGATCACTATTTCTACCATTTCGGAGAGGGGGATGTGGCAGGACTATAGGGTAATGGTGGGGAGAGGGTCAGCAGGAAAACATGTGAGCAAAGGTCTCTGTGTCATAAATAAGTTTAAGGAGAGGTGCTGTGCCTCGATGTGTACATAGGCGAGATTTATGTTTGACTTTACACAAACATCGCAATGCAGTAAAGAGCAGTATTGTCGCCAGCATGTTTCACCTCCAGCCCTAAGGCAGTTCTCTCCTATCTCAGTAAATTGAACTTACCATCAGGAGGAGCAGGAGACAGATGCTTTCCTCTTATCTCAACTGCAAAGAGACCTTCCCCTTTCACTAATCCTCCTCAGCACAGACCCTTTACAGGTATCGGGCTGGGGGACACTAAGGTCTTTCCCTTTCCAAGAGGCCATATCTCAGGCTGTCTCAGTAGGGGAAACCTTGGACAATACCCAGGCTTTCTTGGGCAGAGGTCCCTGCGGCCTTCTGCAGTATATTGTGTCCCTGGGTACTCGAGACTGGAGAATGGCAATGACTTTTACCAAACATACTGCCTGCAAACACTTTTTAACAAAGCACATCCTGCACAGCCCTAAATCCATTAAACCTTGAGTCAACACAGCACATGTTTCTGCGAGCACAGGGTTGCAGCTAGGGTTACAGATTAACAGCATCTCAAGGCAGAAGAATTTTTCTTAGTACAGATCAAGATGTAGTTTCTTATATCTTCCTTTCTCTACAGTCTGATCTCTCTTTCTTTCCCCTGCAATTCACCCTTAAGATCGACAAAGATTAAACGGCCAAGGTTGTGAGGAAATATGTATTGCAATAGACCTAGCCTTTCTAAGCGTTTTTTTTGTTTGTTTGTTTTTTTGAGACGGAGTCTAGATCTGTAGCCCAGGCTGGAGTGCCTTGGCTCACTGCAACCTCCGCCTCCTGGGTCCTGGTTCAAACAGTTTTCCTACCTCAGCCTCCCGAGTAGCTGGAATTACAGGTGTGTGCCACCATGCCCAGCTAATTTTTGTATTTTTAGTAGAGACAGGGTTTCATCATGTTGGCCATGCTGGTCTTGAATTCCTGACCTGGTGATCTTCCCGCCTTGGCCTCCCAAAGTGCTGGGATTACAGGGGTGAGCCACCATACCCAGCCCCTAAGCCTTTTTAAATATGCAGAATGAAGGTAATATTTATGTCTACCATCTACAGCTTTTATAGTATTATGTCAGATAATGCAAATATTATGCTTGACATAGGTACCTATTCAAAAAAAGTGTATACACTTAATAAAATATTAACTAGTAGTTTTCAGTGGAGTTCTTGGGAACAATGGATAGCAGCTAGTATAGTATATACACTAATAGAACATTTTTTGGACAACAATCTGGAATTATTTACTCAATTAAAATTTTTCATTTTCTTTGGATCAGCAATTCCAAAACTTAGTAGAAATTATTGATTTGACATGCAGCTTGCACAAAAATTTCTACCAATCCTTTCTGGGCTCCAACTTGGTCAACAGAAAAGCCCCGCCCTCACTATTAGCTCCACCCCCTACTGTCCCTTTACCTTCACCTTTCACCCTGGAGATGTCACCCAATACCCACCACTAACCCTGGGTGAGGGAGATCTTTTCATTCAGCTGGCTCTGATTACCCTGTGCCCACAGTGATCTCCAAACCCTATACTGTTCCCCATAAGCATTCCTGGAGGTCGTTTCACCTGCTCCCCTAAGGGACGTCGCTGTTTTCTGTACGGATATGTACACCTTCTCCAAGATGGCCGCGCATGCTGTAACGTGGAGCTGCTTCCTACTTACAAGCAGCAAAAACATAGGCCATGCTAAGCTTGGTGCGCCTTGCCGGGCAGGATTGGACCTGTGTTGCACAGCGATGGGATGGCGCATGCGCATTGTTGTTGGCGACCCCCGCGATGGACTCAATGCGGACCAATAAAATTATCGTGGGCGGGGAGAGATTGTGTAGGGAGAATCTTTCAAGATGGCGGCCCTGATATGTATCAGTTATGAGCACGCCGCCATACTCTCAGCCTCTGTGTCTTAAAAGACCCGGAAGCTGAATCTAATGGGCCCAAGGTGATGACTGGAAGACTGCAGACTTGGCGGCTCTAGAGATTAAACTTGATCAGTGAGGTGGAGCAGCCAGGCTTGTGAGTCTGTAGCAAAAGTGATGGACCGGGGCGCTTGGGACCCAGCTGGTGCGCCCAGGATCTTTTAAGGGGGCTCAGTTTCACGTTCGTGGAGCGGAATCAGGAGTTGGGTTTGTGGAGATTTGAGATTTATGGTAGGGGAGTCTGCGGCGTCCATGAGGGGAGCTAACCAGTGTGAGGAAAAGGGATGGTAGGGAAAGCTGCCAGCTTTCCCTGAGATTGGTATTGGGGTGGGCTGGAGGGATTGGGGTGGGCTAGAGGACGTTAGTGCTTGAGGTTAACCTTTGTCTAACCCCAAGGTCGCGGACTAGGGCGACCTTGGAGGCAGATCAGTGATTGGAGTGATCCACAGGGTGATTCAGCAATTGTGATTTTTCCCAGGATGTGATTGACGTGTTATTGAAGGAAATTGCCTATCTTTTAGGGGTGTATCAGTACCTTAGGCCTTCTGGGGGAAGTTCTGTTCTTGGGACAGCGTTGAAGGGCACGATGTCAACAGTTGAGACATCCTTGGGGATAAGTCAGTGATTATCCCCAAGGATAATGACCCCCGTTCTTCTCAGGGTCACTAATTGGAGTGTCCAACAGGTGAGGTCAGTGGCTGAAATGTCCCTGAGTTAGATTAGTATTGGGGCATCTTTGGAGGTGGTCAGTGAATGGGGTGGCCTTGTAGGGAGGTCATTGTTGGGGCTGAAGTTTTTCTTGCCTTTGAGGGTCTTCAGTGGTTACTGAGAGTTACGAGGGTCTGAGTGTTTGTGTCTCGATAGACCAGTGATAGTTTCCCTGTAGGAATCAACTAGGATGATCTGGGGTGGCCTTGTGCTGGTATTTTAAGTATGACATAGGCAGGCATGGGTACCCAAGAAATTCGTAGGGGGGTTGGAGCTTCGGAAGTCTTTGGGTTTTGCAAGGCGTTGGGATTTTTAAAGTCCCACTGACTTTTCATAAGTTGAAGGGTGCCATCCCCTTCACACCTGTGGGTGTTTCTTATCAGGCGGGACAAGAGACTGAGAAAAGAAATAAGAGATAGAGACAAAATATAGAGAAAGAACAGTGGGCCCAGGGGACCAGCGCTCAGCATACATAACACATGCGCCAGCTCTGGTCTCTGAATTCCCTCAGTATTTATTGATCACTATCTCTACCATCTCAGAGAGGGGGTTGAAGCAGGACAATAGGGTAATAGTCAGAAGAGGGTCAGCAGGAAAACATGTGAACAAAGGGCTCTGTGTCATAAATAAGTTTAAGGAAAGGTGCTGTGCCTTGATGTGCACGTACACAAACACCTTGGTGCATTGAAGAGCAGTATTGTCGCCAGCATGGCTCACCTCCAGCCATAAGGCAGTTTTCTCCTATCTCAGTAAATAGAACATACAATCGGGTTTTACACCGAGACATTCCATTCCCAGGGACAGGAGGAGACAGATGCCTTCCTCTTATCTCAACTGCAAAGAGGCCTTCCTCTTTCACTAATCCTCCTCAGCACAGACCCTTTATGGGTGTCAGGCTGGGCAACAGTCAGGTCTTTCCCTTCCCAGGAGGCCATATCTCAGACTGTCTCATGGGGAGAAACCTTGGACAATACCTGGCTTTCCTAGACAGAGGTCCCTCGGCCTTCTGCAGTGTATTATTGTTTCCCTGAGTACTTGAGATTAGAGAATGGTGATGACTTTTACCAAGCATACTGCCTTCAAGCACTTGTTTAACAAAGCACATCCTGCATAGCCCTAAATCCATTAAACCTTGAGTAAACACAGCACATGTCTCTGCAAACATAGGGTTGGGGCTAGGGTTACAGATGAACAGCATCTCAAGGCAGAATAATTTCTCTTAGTATAGAACAAAATGGAGTCTCTTATGTCTACTTCTTTCTACATAGACACAGTAACAGTCTGATCTCTCTTTTCCTCACACCTGAGCACCAGTTTAAGTAAAACTTTAAGCAACTGCACATAGTATTTTTCTTCAATAGACAAATTCTGCCCCATGTTACCCTGATTCAGAAAACTTCTCATTCCCAGTACTTCTTTAAAGCAATGCTCACAGTGCCTCTTTACGTACTGACCTCATACCTGCTGCCAGCCAACTCGTCCCGGGGTCCCCATTCATCTTGTCAATTTCAGTTCCTCTGCTCCAGCAGACCTTCTTCATTCATGTCCTTGTGTCCCTGTGTTCGGATGTGACCATGTCATCCGATTCTGTCGCTGTTCATTGAGCCACTATGCCGAGGACCCTGTTGGACTGAACAAAGGAGGGCGAATGAGGGAATAAAGACAAAAGGCAAAAGAGTGTATTTGGAAGAAGTGGTCGGAGGCACCTTGCTCTTAGTGAACAAGGGCCCTAAACTTTGAGCTGTCTTAGGATTTATTGGTAGCGAGAAGGGGGGTGGTTGTCAGTCCAGAGCAGGTCTGCAAGACTGCATTCCTCAAACAATAAGCTCTAGATGTCCTAGTACATAACCTCAAGAATCCCAGTGCCAGGGAGTGATGGCCCTCAGCAAACCTTCTGGGGCCGGGACAGAAGCAAGTTTGCCCGCATTCTGCATTCATGATAAGCAATGTGCTGTTTGATCATATAGCCTCAGTGGAAGGCTGACTTGGTCACAGTTCCCCAGCCTCTGGCTCTCTACAATTACTAATGTGTTTTATTACTATTATTTAATAATAAATAACATGTTTTATTATTTAGTAATAATATGCATTACTACTAATATGTTTTATTAAGATATTACTAATGTGTTTAAGTATAGGTTTTCTAGGGAAGCAGTCAGAACATCTACAGGTAAGTTTGACTCAGCAAAGCATACAGACTTCGGATTTGAGCAGACCTAGGTTTTTATCTGTATTCTGCATTTATACTGTGAGAACATGGGCGAGTTTTTTAACTTCTCTGAGATTCTTTTTTTATTTGTATAAAAACAAAATCATTAATAACTGCTCATATAGTAAAAATACATAGCACATAGTAGGTACCCAAGATGGATTAACAAACAATATTCCACTTCTTCTATCTGTTTCTCTGGATTTTTTTTGGCTTTTAAAATTTTCTCCTTTGATTTTTCTCCCCCTTTCTCTTTATAACTGTTTTTTTCCAAATGAAGACCTTTGGGTATAGTTTTTGGCAGGATTTCATAATTTAATGAAGATGACTTTGTTGGTGTTTGCTATATAAAATAATTGTGTTTCTTGTAAAACCAACCATCTGGTACTGTATGTTACTTTTTTTTCCTTTAAATTATTAGATTAACCTATCACCTGAAGAAAACACAGTTAACAGTTAAATAATTGTGTATATGTGTGTATCTAAGGCACACATATACACAACTCAAACAACTCAAAACATCTGTTATAATCATAGTTTACTAACACAGTGAATTCCTTTAATCCTCAGGTCCCGGCTTCCTGGGAAAAAATATTTCCTATAAGGGAAGGAAGTGAAGGTATTAAGATCAATACATCATCCTTGACCAGTGACCAGCTTCAGAGAAGAGCCAGAGTCAACAATAGAACAAATATTCCCATTGCTGGCTGTATCTAAGGGCACCAGAAAATGTCCAAGTCCCAAGTGAGTTATACATGTATATTTTGACTTCCTACTTGGTTTTCCAGTGGATTTGAAGAGGTTTCATAATGCTTGTAATTAAAAGGATATTATGAGTCTGGGCACAGTGGCCTCACACCTGTAATTTCAGCACGTTGGTAGGCGGAGGTGGGAGGATCACTTGATCTCAGGAGTTCGGGACCAGCCTGGGCAACATAGTGAGACCTCATATTTGAAAAAAAGGAAAAAAAAGGATATTATGTTTGTTCAATATTTATGAGGTGAAGGGGGCCAGCCCCTCCACACCTGTCAGTATTTCTCTTCAAGTGGGACAAGAGACAGAAAAGAAATAAGACACAGAGACAAAGTATAGAGAAAGAAAAATGGGCCCAGGGGACCAGCACTCAGCATAGAGAGGACCCGCACCAGCACTGGTCTCTGAGTTCTCTCAGTATTTATTGATCGCTATCTCTATCATCTCAGTGAGGGGGATGTGGCAGGAAACAGAGAAAGGTGTGTAGGGCAAGTTTTGGGAGATTCTGTGCAGAAGCTTTGAGTTTTCCTCACCCCATGGAGTTACACGGACAATGTTTGATTGTCCTAGCCATGATGTGTGACAACAGGCATGACATATTGCCAGTCCAGGAAGCCCACTTGAGCCTGGGTGTCCAGGGTTTTTATTTGGCTTTAGTTATTATGGGCAAGGCTGATCACATGAGTGGCTGACCTTATTCTTCAGCCCCTTCAGAGGCCACTATACTACAGTGTGGCCCAAGGCTCCCATCATACATTGTTAGCATACATGATCTTGTGTGACCCAAGGCTCCCAGCAAACAAAGACACTCATCAGACAGTATATTCCAATGGCTTAGAGTAGGAGTGTCCAGTCTTTTGGCTTCCCTGGGCCACACTGGAAGAAGAATTGTCTTGGGTCACACATAAAATATACTAACACTACCAACAGCTGATGAGCTTAAAGAAAAAAGAAAAAAGAAAAACTAAAATATCTCATAATGTTTTAAGAAAGTTTACAAATTTGTTTTGCATTCAAAGCCCTCCTGGAGGCCAGGCACAGTGGCTTATTCCTGTAATCCCAGCACTTTGGGAGGCCAAAGTGGGCAGACCACTTGAGGTGAGGAGTTTGAGACCAGCCTTGCCAATATGGTGAAACCCCATCTTTACTAAAAATACAAAAAATAGCCGGGCGAGGTGGCGGGCACCTGTAGTCCCAGCTACTCGGGAGGCTGAGGCCGGAGAATGGCGTGAACCCGGGAGGCGGAGCTTGCAGTGAGCTGAGATCCGGCCACTGCACTCCAGCCTGGGCGACAGAGAGAGACTCCGTCTCAAAAAAAAAAAAAATACAAAAAATTAGCTGGGCATAGTGATGCATGCCTGTTATCTCAACTACTTGGGAGGTTGAAGTAGGAGAATTGCTTGAACGTGGGAGAATCGCTTGAACTTGGGAGTTGGAGGTTGCAGTGAGCTGAGATTGTGCCCCTGCACTCCAGCCTGGGCGAGAGAGTGAAACTCTGTCTCAAACAACAACAACAACAACAACAAACGAAACAAAGCCCTCCTGGGCCACGTGCACCCCATGGTCCACAGGTTGGAAAAGTTTGATTTAGAAGTTACCTCCCAGGGACAGGCAAAGGCTGAGCCTTTCTTTGGAATGTTCAGTTTATGGGTAACCCAGACTCACTCTGTTAATCCTTTACTGCACAGCTTATCTTCACACCATGATGTCTTGAATCTCAGCTGGAAGACTCAGAAGGTTAGGGACTGGAATCATCTGAAGGCTTTTTCTTCTCTGTTTCTATGTGCCAGGCTGAGATTACTTGAAAACTAGGCTCAGCTGAGGCTGCTAGCCAGAGCACCTGTGTGTGACCTTCTATGTGGCGTGGATGGGCTTCTCACAGCATGGTGCTGGCTCTGAGACAGCCAAGATGAGGCTACAGGGCCTTTTCTGCCTTAGCCTCAGAAGTTATGTTGTGTCACCTCTGTTGCATTCTGCGGCTAGCTCACCTGGTAGAGCATGAGATTCTTAATCTCAGGGTCGTGGGTTTGTGCCCCACCTTGGGCGCCAGATGAAGGAAGCCTGCCCCTCCACACCTGTGGGTATTTCTCGCAAGGTGGAGATGAGAGACTGAGAAAAGAAATAAGACACAGAGACAAAATATAGAGGAAGAAAAGTGGGCCCAGGGAACTGGCATATGGAGGACCCACACTGGCACTGGTCGCTGAGTTCCTTCAGTATTTATTGATTACTATCTCTACTATTCTCAGTGAGGAGGATGTGACAGGCCTATAGGGTAATGCTGGGGAGAGGGTCAGCAGGAAAACATGTGAACAAAGGACTCTGTGTCATAAATAAGTTTAAGGAAAGGTGCTGTGCCTTGATGTGTACATAGGCGAGATTTATGTTTGACTTTACACAAACATCTCAGTGCAGTAAAGAGCAGTATTCCCAGAAGCATGTCTCACCTCCAGCCATAAGGCGGGTTTCTCCTATCTCAGTAAATAGAATGTATGATTGGGTTTTACACCGAGACATTCCATTCCCAGGGACGAGCAGGAGACAGATGCCTTCCTCTTATCTCAACTGCAAAGAGACCTTCCTCCCTCTTTCACTATTCCTCCTCAGCACAGACCCTTTATGGGTGTTGGGCTGGGAGATGGTCAGGTCTTTCACTTCCCATGAGGCCATATATCAAGCTGTCTCAGTGGGGAGAAACCTTGGACAATACTCAGGCTTTCTTGGGCAGAGATCCCTGCAGCTTCTGTAGTGCATTGCGTCCCTGGGTACTCGAGACTGGAGAATGGCAATGACTTTTACCAAGCATGCTACCTGCAAACACATTTTCACCAAGGCACAGCCTGCACAGCCCTAAATCCATTAAACCTTGAGTCAATACAACTCATGTCTCTGCGAGCACAGGGTTGAGACTAGGGTTACAGATTAACAGCATCTCAAGGCAGAAGAATTTTTCTTTGTACAGAACAAGATGGAGTTTCTTATGTCTTCCTTTTTCTACATAGACACAGTAACAGTCTGATCTCTCTTTCTTCCCCCACACTTTTCTGTCTTAGCCTCAGAAGTTATGTTGTGTCACCTCTGTTGCATTCTGTGGGTACAAGCAAATCACCAAGACAAGCCAGATTCGAGGGGGAAGGGAATAGGCTCCATCTCTTTGTGTGGGAGTGGCAAAGTTTTGCAGAAGGTTTTCTTTGGAATGTGAGATATTATTGTGGTCATCTTTGGGAAATGCAGTCTACCACATGGGCACAGAAAGAAATTGTTTCCTTCTCCTGAGGATAAAGCTCCTCTAGAAAAGTAAATATTTCATGTCACTTAAATAAGAAGAAATTTATTTGATGGGTCATCACATAGATCATATAGAAGTTAGTGCCCTCCACAGAGAAGCCA
Organism: Papio anubis; assembly: GCF_008728515.1. Taxonomy (NCBI): domain Eukaryota; kingdom Metazoa; phylum Chordata; class Mammalia; order Primates; family Cercopithecidae; genus Papio; species Papio anubis. The sequence continues at coordinate 6,635,032 of NC_044995.1, read as the reverse complement.
GTGGTGTAATACCAAAACCAAACTCAGTGATCAGAGTGCTTCAGGGCTCCAAAACATTGTAGCCAAAGTTCACAGCCTCCTGATGGTCTGTTTTTTTTTTCAGGGATAAAATGTAGAGATTTTTAAGATGGATGGATTCTATGACCATTGTATGGTCTTCCACAAAGAGTCCTCAATATTCTTTTTTTTTTCTCAGTGGTTTCCATTTTCAGACAGTTTTGACCCTAGGTGACATTTGGCAATGTCTGGAGACATTTTTGATTGTCACACCTGGGAAAGGAGGGTGTGCTAATCGCAGCTAGTGGATAGAGGCTAAGAATGCTGCTAAGCATCCTGTGATGACACTACCGGGCCTTAAAATAAAGAATTCTCCAACCCAAAATGCCAGTGCATATCGCAGTCTGTTCCTACATGATTGAATGACGGGGGACGAATGTAGAAGTGAAGACAAAGACAAAAAGATACATCTTAAAATAAGGGGTCAGAGGGCTCCTTGCTTCTAGTGAGCAAAGGCAGCCCTGAGCTTCTACAGCCCTTCATATTTATTAGGTGGAATCAATAGTGAGAGAGAGGTAATGGTTGGTCAGCTGCTTTGACTCATCACAGGTACACATAATTACTTTCTTTATACAACAGTCTTCAGATATTCCTATAGATGACCAATGTGGAGCACCTGATTCTGTCACTGTTCCAGGGTTGGGAGGGCACTATGTAACCTGCCACAATCCCTGGTGGACTGAACAAAGGGGGGCAAATGTGGAAATACAAGACAAGAGACAAAAGAATATATTTGGAAGAAGGGGTCAGAGAGCACCTTGCCTCTAGTGGCAAGGGCCCTAAGCTTTACACAGCCCTCCATATTTATTAGGCAAAAGAGATAGTGAGAAGGGGGGTGGAAGAAGGGGTCAGCTGGTTGGTCCAGAGTAGGCTTGCAAGACTGCATTCCATGAACAACAGGCTCTAGATGTTGCAGTAGATAACCTCAGCGCCAGGGAGTGATAGCCTCCAGCAAACTTTCTGTCGGCAGGCACAGTCATGAGTTTGCTCTTATCCTGCATGCGTGAAAAACAGTTTGCTGTTTGATCATATAGTTTCCAGTGGAATTCTGAGTTGATCATGTCCCATGGGCTTTCGGCTGCCTACAAACCACAAGGAACACTGTGCCTGGGGTATGACTGCCCGTGGCACTCCTTCTGGATGCAATGCAAATTGTCAGTTTTCCAACATCCTACTTTCATGAGAACAGTTTTCTGTTTGCTCATATAGCCTCCAGTGGTATACTGAATTGGTCACGACCCCATTTTCTTGGCCTCCAACAAATGCAGATTGAGCATCCCTTATCAGAAATACTTGAAACTGGAAGTGTTTCAGATTTTAGATTTTTTTTTTTTTTTCAGAATGCTTGCATTATACTTACTAGTTGAGCATCCCTAATCTGAAAATCCAAAATTTGAAATGTCCTGGTCTTTGAGTGTGACCTTTGTGCATCATGTCAGCCCTCAAAAGAATTTCAGAATTTGGAGCATTATAGGTTTCAGAATTTTGAATCAGGGATGCTCAACCTGTAGTGCTGAGGTAGAGAAACTCCTATTTACATTGATTAGTAAACAGTTCCAAGTTATGTTGACAGCGTCTTAGATTTTTCCTTCATAATCTCTTCATACCCGAGAATGCAGTGTCAGCTCTCTGTTCAAAGCCAATACTTACCTACTTCTTTTTTTTTTAAAAAAAGAATTATATTAAGCTCAAAATATTCACAATGTCAGCTGGGCAGTGGTGGCTCACCCTTGTAATCCCAGCACTTTAGGAGGCTGAGTTGGGAAGATCAGTTGAGCCCAGGACTTTGAAACCAGCTGGACAACATAGTGAGACCCCTACTCCTACAAAAAATAATGAAGTTAGCTGGGCATGGTGGCACACACCCAGAAGTTCCAGCTGCCTGTGAGGCTGAGGTGGGAGGGATAGCTTGAGCCAGGAGGTCGGGCAGCTGCAGCTGTGATCACGCCACTGCCTTCCAGCCTGGGCAACAGAGCAATACTCGTCTCTAAAACAAACTACCATCTCTATAATAATTTCTCCAACTGAATGAATTTCTTTTTTTTTTTTGAGACGGAGTCTGGCTCTGTCGGCTGGATGCAGTGGCCGGATCTCAGCTCACTGCAAGCTCCTCAGCTTACGCCATTCTCCTGCCTTAGCCTCCCGAAGGCTGGGACTACAGGGCTACTGGGCCACTGCCTGCTGGCTTTTTTGTGTATTTTTTAGTAGAGATTTGGGAGCCACCCTTGTTCGCCAGGATGGTCTCTTGACTTCCTGACCTCGTGATCCTCCCGCCTCGGCCTCCCAAAGTGCTGGGATTACAGGCTTGAGCCACCTACTCGCCAATTCTTTTTTTTTGAGACGGAGTCTCGCTTCTGTCTCCCAGGCTGGAGTGCAGTGGCCGGATCTCAGCTCACTGCAAGCTCCGCCTCCCCGGGTTCACGCCATTCTCCCTGCTCAGCTTCCCGAGTAGCTAACAGGGCGCCTCGGGCCACCTCACTGCTAGTTTTCTGTATTTTTTTGTAGAGACGGGAGTTCTCACCGCGGTCGGCCAGGGATGGTTCTGACTCCTGACCTCGCGTGATCCGCCTCGCCTCGCCTCCCAAGTGCTGGGATTACAGGCTTGAGCCATCAAGGGCCTGTTTCTTTTTGAGACGAAGTCTCAGCTCTGTCACCCAGGCTGAGGCGGGGGTTGGATTCTGCTCTCACTGGCTCAGCCCTGGAGCCATTCTCCTGGCTCAGCCTCCCTGGTACTTGCCAGGTGCCTGCCACCCCGCCTCGCTGCTTTTTTTGTACTTTTAGTAGTAGAGACGGGTTTCACCAGCAATCCAGGGATGGTCTGACCTCCTGACCTCTGGATCCACCCTGCCTCGGCCTCCCAAAGTGCTGGGATGGCAGGTTTGAGCCACCGCGCCCGGCTGAATGAATTTCAAAAAAGAAAATATTCACAGTATCAAACTTTCAAACAATGTAGAAGTTTATAGTGCAAAACCTGAAAGTTCCCCCTTAATCCTTTTTCACCATCTTTAAAATAATCTCAAAACATTTTTGTGTATTCTTATGGTTTCCTGTATCAGCATTGGCATATCTAAATGTGAATCTGAGTGAATTTTTGCTGAGTGTCTCTTGCTCACCCTCAGGCTGAATGATTCTCTAGAACAGGGGTTCCCAACCCCTGCTACTGGTCCATGGCCTGTGAGGAAGTGGGCCAGGCCAGTGAGCAAATTTTATCTGTATTTACAGCCAATCCCTATCATGTGCATAACCGTCTGAGCTCCCCTTCCTGTCAGATCAGAGACAGCATTAGATACTTCTAGGAGCTCAAACCCTGTTATGAACTGCACATGCGAGGGATCTAGGTTGCACACTCCTTATGAGAATCTAATGCCTGATGATCTGTCACTGTCTCCCATCACTCCCAGCTGGAACCATCTAGTTGCAGGAAAACAAGCTCAGGGCTCCCACTGATTCTACATTATGGTGAGTTGTATAATTATTTCATTATATATTACAATGCAATAATAATAGAAATAAAGTACACAGTTAATGTAATGCAGTTGAATCATTCCAAAACCATCCCCTTGTTCCGATATGTGGAAAAATTGTCTTCCACAAAACCAATCCGTGGTGCCAAAAAAGTTGGGGACTGCAGATTAAATACTTTATTAAAGGATGTAAGGAGGTTCTGTTTCTCTTTTGTGAATGAATGATTAAATATGTGAATCAGTGAATGAATGGAAGTACCAAAATAGGATATCTTAACTAAAACATTTTTTCCTATATATTATAAAGCAAAACTAGTTACATGGAAGGCAGCCAAATAACTTACTCTGGGAAAATGTATTATAAGAAATTATCAGGCCGGGCGCGGTGGCTCAAGCCTGTAATCCCAGCACTTTGGGAGGCCGAGATGGGCGGATCACGAGGTCAGGAGATCGAGACCATCCTGGCAACACAGAAACCCCGCCTCTCACTAAGAAATACAAAAAAATAGCCGGGCGATGGCGGCTCTCTGGTAGTCCCAGCCACGGGAGGCTGGAGGGGCCGAGAATGGCATAACCCGGAGGCTGGAGCTTGCAGTGAGCTGAGATCCGCCACTGCACCCAGCTCATAGAGCGCAGACCCGCCTCAAAAAAAAAAAAAAAAAAGAAATTATCATTTATATTAATAGCATTACACAATGGTAATTCTTTAGAATTTGAGTAGGAATGTTCTATTACAGAGCTCACTGTCATTCACGGATGTAGCTGTGGGTTTCACAGAAGACATCTGTTCAGAAGAATCTGTACCAAGATGTGATGTTGGAAAATTATGGCAACCTGGTATCACTGGGTAAGCATAGTTTTTCTGGGTAGTGTAGGCAATCAATTGCCCTTCCTTTCTGAGTAATTAAAAAGGGTCGGGCCTCACAAATACTTTACTTTTTTTAGACTTCAGTTTAATACATCATAGATTTTTAGTACTTTTCTGGCCTCTAACAGAGTGTTTTTCTCTCATTTCCAAAGGACGTTAAAGGCCTTTACTTGGCCCAGATACAAATTATTTAACTCCTTAAATGTCATCTTTGGCTGGGCGTGGTGACTGACGCCTATAATCCCAGCACTTTGGGAGGCCAAGGGGGGCGGATCATGAGGTCAAGAGATCGAGACCATGCTGGCCAACATGGTGAAATCCCATCTGTACTAAAAATAGAAATATTAGCTGGGTGTCGTAGCACACAGCTGTAGTCCCAGCTACTTGGGAGGCTGAGGCAGGAGAATCACTTGAACCCAGGAGGCAGAGGTTGCAGTGAGTTAAGATCACACCACTTCACTCCAGCCTAGAGACAGAGTGAGACTCCAGCTGAAAAAAAAAAAGTACATAATTTTTCAGATGTCTCGTAGCCCTAGTATTTGCTCTCATGTGTCCTTTGAGTTTACTTGATGCTTTTTTGGGTATCAAGTTGCCAAAGCAGATGCATTATTCTGGTTGGACCAAGGAAAACCATGGATACTAGAGGAAGAAATCCAGAGTCAGGTTTGTCCAGGTAAGTGAAAAACCAGTCCTGTAGGGGAACTTGAAGTAATACCCCAGTTAAACAGAAATAGAGGGGCACCTCTGAAATGCTGTTTGGATAAATGTTTTTGAAGTTCTTAAAGCTGTGAATGTGACTAAGAACAGCTGACGTAAGCTCCTCACATACCTTAATACTGCCTCCACTTTTTAATCTCTCCATATTAGAACTCTTTTGCTTGACTTTTAAAAGAATCCATGTTCTTCTTTTAGGTACTCTGATCAAATCCCTCTCTGGCTCATCTCAGAACTTGCTTTCCTGGTTAATCTTTCTCCCTGGCATGTTTAGTTTACTTGCTTTTCCCTGTCTCCATCCCCCTAATCCATAGTCATAGCCCCATTTTCAAGTATTCCTAAATTTTCCTCCCTTATCTTCATTTTATGTGTGTTTCATACCTCTCATAGTTTCTTCTGTTTTTTTCTTCTTCCATTTACAAATGTCTCAGATTTTCATTCTCTACCCAGTTTCACTTCCTCTTCTCTCCTTGGCCCTTGCTGTGAACATCTACCCCTTTTATTACATATCAAGTGGATTAATTGGTCTCCTTTCTAGAAGATGTCTGGCAATTCAATGATCACACAGAATGGCACCAAGAAAATCAAAGCAGCCTTGAAACTATGGAGAGGCACCACAAATATCATACATTTGCCAAAATAATATCTCATCTGAGCTCAAACCTTCATACCCCTTTTGTACTTGGGAAACACCTGAATCCTAATCTAGAGTACTTTATTCAAAATAGAAGCTATGCAAGAAATGAAGATGAATGTAATGGGTATGACGAAGTTTTTCTTTATCCTAAGCATGAGAAAATTCATGCTGAAGAGAAATACAATGAATATAATGAATGTGTAAAGGCTTTCAGTCATAAGTCATAGCTCATAAAACACTGGAAACCTCAAAAATAAGAGAAACAGTATGACTGCAGTGACTGTGGGAAAGCCTTTTCCCAGAAGTCGGACCTCATTAAGCATCAAAAAACACACACAGGAGAGAAGCCCTGTGGATGCAGTCGGTGTCAGACAGCCTTCAGCAGGAAGTCCTGTCTCATTTTACACCAGAGAACCCATACAGGAGAGAAACCTTATGAGTGCAATAAATGTCGGAAAGCTTTTACTGATAAGTCATGCCTTAATAAACATCAAATAACTCACACAGGAGAGAAATGCTTTGAGTGTCGTATATGTCAGAAAGGTTTTAGTGGTAAGTCAAAACTCACTTTACATCAAATAACTCATACCGGAGAGAAACCCTATGGATGCAGCAAATGTCAGAAAAGCTTCAGCAATAAGTCACAGCTCATGATCCATCAGAGAGCTCACACAGGAGATAAACCCTATGGTTGTGATGAGTGCGGAAAAACATTCCCCCTTAAGTTTAGCCTCATTTTACATTAAAAAAACCCATACCGGGGAAAAACTGTATGGGTGTAATGAATGTGGGAAAACCTTCATCCAGAGATCTGAGCTCAGTAGACATCAGAGAACTCACACAGGAGAGAAACCGTATCACTGCAGTGAATGTGGAAAAGGCTTTAGTGTAAAGTCATTCCTCAATACTTACTGGAGAACTCATACGGGAGAAAAACCCTATGGATGCAATGAATGTGGGAAAATGTTCTCCATCAAGTTTAGTCTCATCCTACACCAAAGAACTCATACAGGGGAAAAACCCTATGAGTGCAGTCAGTGTCAGAAGGCTTTCAGCCAAAAGTCACTCCTGAATATTCATCAGCGGTCTCACACTGGAGAGAAACCTTACGAATGTGGAGAATGTCACAAAGCCTTCAGCCGGAAGTCCTATCTCCTGATCCATCAGAGAATTCACTCGGGAGAGAAACCTTATGAATGCCTTGAGTGTGGGAAGACTTTCTCTCGTAAGTTTAGTCTCACTACTCATCAAAGAATCCATACAGGAGAGAAACCCTATGGATGTAGTGAATGTGGGAAAACTTTCCCCATCAAGTTTAGCCTGGTTTTACATCAGAAAGCACATACAGGAGAGAAACCCCACGAATGCAGCAAATGTCAGAAATCTTTTGCCCAGAAGTCACATCTTATACATCAAAGAACGCATATAGGTGAGAAATCTTATGAATGCACTGAGTGTTGGAAAACCTTCTCCCGCAAATTCAGCCTCATTCTACATCAGAAAACACACAAAGGAGAGAAATAATAAATGAAGTGAATATCTGAAAGTTTGCAGTGAGAAGAGCTAGCTCATTATACCACAAGGTTAATATAGGAGTGAAACCTCGAGGCTGCAGAACACGTGAACAAACTTTAATTTCAAGCTTACACATCATTTCTTATCAGAGAATAGTGCTGGGCATGATGCCAGTCAGGAAGTAATACCTTTTCCAATAAATGTCAATTGAATATAAGCCAGTGGGAACAAACAGGAAGCAACATCTATGTATTATTGATTGTGGGGATGTTGTTGGGATAAAAGGCAGTTACATCAGTTTCAGATAATTGACACTAAGGGAGAATTTCTGTACTTTAGGTGAGGTACAGTGACTCACACTTGTAATCTCAGCACTTTGGAAGGCCAAAGTGGAAGGATCGTTTGAGCTCAGGAGTTCAAGACCAGTGTTTTCAACATGGTGAAACCCTGTCTCTACAAAAAATACAAAAATTTTCTGGACATGGTGGTGCACATGTGTAGTCCCAGCTACTCAGGAGGCTGAGGCAGGAGAATTACTTGAGCCAAGAGGTGGAGGTTTCAGTGAACCAAGATTTCACCAGCCTGGGTGATAGCCTGTCTCAAAGAAAGAAAATAAAAGAAAAAATAAATTTGTATGTTAATGAATCTGGGAAATCGTGCTTTTTCATAATTTTTTTTCTGCTCTCATATAATCAGCATTATAGAAAGTATTAAATATGTAAATAAATATGCTTGTCAGAAAACAAAGCAAAAAATATCAGAACAATACCAAATATTTAAGTGTTTTGTACCTATTTTTATTATAAAAAATGATTGTTCATATTTGGGAACTGCATGTGTTAGCATCACAATTGTGAATTTGTAGTATGTATGCTTAAATGTGCATAAAGCCTTCCCATAGAATATCTGCATTGAATCTTTGTATAATGCTATGTAAATTATAATTGAACTGTGCCATGGACCCTACTGGACTGAACAAAGGAGGATGAATGTGGGAATAAAGATAAACACAAAAGAATATGTTTGGAAGGAAGGGGTCAGGGGCTCCTTGCTTCTAGTGAACAAGGGCTCTGAGCTTCTACAGCACTTCCTATTTACTGAGTAAAGAAAATGAGGAGGGGGTGGTTGTCAGTCAGCTGCTTGATTTAGTACAGGCCTGCATGACTGCATTCTTTGAACAGTAGGCTCCAGATGTCCCAATAGATAATCTCAAGGAGCACAGCACCAGGGAGTGATTGCCCTCAGCATACCTTCTGGCGGCAGGTGCAGATATGAGTTTGCTCACATTCTGCATTTGTGGTAAACAGTTTGCTGTTTGATAATAAAGCCTCCAGTGGAATGCTGAGCCAGTCATGACCCTCAGGCTTTCGGGTCCCCACAGAACTGCAGTGGTTCATTGTTTTAGTAAAAAACTCATTACAATACTATATATCTTTATGCCCCTAGTGTTTGCTAGTATTTGTAAATGGGTCTGGAAGATGTTGTGCTGCTCTTGGGTAAAACTTTGTCTCATGAATTCTAAGGTAGACATTTTTCCAACATATTACCACTGCTAAAATAATGTGGCATACAATTGATGGCTTAACGTATTTAAATGGAGAACTTGGTGTATAAAATTGTGGTATGCCGTACAACCAAAGGTATCTCAGATTGGATGAAATATAGTAGAAGCCATCATCTTTATACAGGGTTTTGTTTCTTGTAAACCAACGAAATATTTGGGGATTGAGGAAAATGAGTCTTCCAGGTTTCATGCCCCTTCTGAATTCTAAATAGTTTGAGAAATAGTCCCTGATATCAGAGAGATGGAAATTAAATAATTGTTGCAGTCCTGGTTCTATTGCATGAATGGATAATGTGGCTTGATCCTATAGTCAAATAAAATAAGCTTCTCTTTCCTTCATAGCCACAAGGTGTGCAAGATGTGTTTCCCTTTGAAACATCATAAGCCAAATGTAAGACATGTTTTTATTAATCCCTCTCTAGAATGTAGCAGGAAAGTCTCCTAAACTGTTTTCTTAAATTGAGAATAAATTCTAAAATACATTGAACTTGATTTTAATTTTACAAAAATGTTTCCTTTTCAAGCACGATGTTTTTCCTTAAAATAGGTGACTGCAATTATAGCAGTTACTCAGGGTAAGATGTTGAACCGTCTCACATGACTCCACAAGTTATATTTACATAAGACTCCAAGAAAGGCAAAGGTTACAGTATAGCATGAAAAATAAAATCCAATGAAATAAAATACAGGTAAATATGACGGTGTTCTGAGACATACAGGCACAGATTCCAGGGATCTTTTTCAGTCACACAGGATACTATTTGTCTCCAGATAACCAACAGCCAAATATAGGTGAGGTATCTGTTTCAGGGGAACCAAGGCACAAGATTGCTGAGAGGTCTTTTATATACACAGTTGCAGCCAAAATCAGACTTTTTAAACAGAGATCATCTATCTATTTTCAAAACACAGGCCAGGTACAGTGGCTCACACCTGTAATCCCAGCACTGTTGGAGGCTGAGGCGAGTGGATCACCTGAGGTCAGGAGTTTGAGACCAGCCTGGCCAACATGGTGAAACCCTGTCTCTAATAAAAATACAAAAATTAGCTGGGTGTGGTGATGCACACCTGTAATCCCAGCTACTTGGGAGGCTGAGGCAGGAGAATCACTTGAACCCAGGAGGCAGAGGTTGCCGTGAGCTGAGATCTCACCACTACACTCCAGCCTAGGTGACAGCAGACTGTCTCCAAAAAAAAAAAAAAAAAAAAAAAGAAAGTGTAAGCAAACTGGTAAATGCACCTCAAGGGGAGTTTTGGGATTTTTTTTTTTTCGCTTTTTTCAGTCGGAATCTCACTTTGTTGCTCAGGCTGGAGTGCGGTGGTGCAATCTCCACTCACTGCAACCTCTATCTCCCAGGTTCAAGCAATTCTCTTGCCTCAGCCTCCCCAGTGGCTGGGATTACAAGTGCCACTTCATATCCTACATAAATCAGTATTTCCTGTATTAGACTATAAAAGTCAGCAGACTATTTTGGAGCAAGACCAGATAGTAAGTATTTCAGGCTTTGCGGGCTACATATGATCTCTGTTGTATATTCTATTTATTTTACTCTTTAAAAATATTAAAATCCAATCTTAGCTCAAGGGCAAAGCAGGCTGTGGACTGGATATGGCTCATGAGCAGCAGTTTGCTAACCCCTGGAAACCTGAATTGAACAGCAAAACTCTAAAAGTGTTAGAAGAAAATATAAGATAATGTTTCTATGATCTTAATGTGGGGAAGGATTTCTTTAAAAAGAGTTAACATAAACGATAATAGAAATATTAAGGCCAAGCGTAGTGGGTCACGAGATTGCAGTAGCCAAGATCATGCCATTGCACTCCAGGTGACAAGAGTGAGAGAGACTCCCCATCTCGGGGCGGGGGGGAAGGGAAAAATGGGGAGTTGTCTGTTTTGAATTCCCAACATGTACAGAGCACCCTTGACATTGACATAACTAACTCCATTTTACAAAAACTTCATCTTACGTTTCTTTTTTTTCAGCCCAGAGGAGTCTTTTTTTTTTTTTTTTTTAACACCTATTATGCCATGAATTCATAGGAATAGGTTCAACAGCTCAGGCTCCTTCCCATTGGTTCTCACAAAGTGTCCTTCTCTGGGTGCCGTTAGGCTGGTAGCTTCAGTTGAACCAAGGTACCTTTCTCTTTGGCTTCTTTCTTTTCTGATCATTTTTCCTTCCGTTTCAAGGGAAGCTATCTCTGCTCTTAGAATGCTTAATGTGCTCAATCATTACATTAATTCTCTTAGCAAGAATCTTGCCCTTAACTTGTTTGTTTACAACAATGCCAACAGCATGTGCTGAATAGCGTTAGTTTTTTTTGAGACGGAGTCTCGCTCTGTCACCCAGGCTGGAGTGCGGCGGCCGGATCTTGGCTCACGGCAAGCTCCGCCTCCCGGGTTACGCCATTCTCCTGCCTCAGCCTCCCGAGTAACTGGGACTACAGGCATGTGCCACCACAGCTGTCTAATTTTTGTATTTTTTTATATACTTTAAGTTCTAGGGTACATGTTCACAACGTGCAGGTTCGTTACATAGGTATGCATGTGCCATGTTGGTTTGCTGCACCCATCAACTCGTCATTTACATTAGGTATTTCTCCCAATGCTATCCCTCCCCCAGTCTGCCACCCCCTGACAGGCCCCAGTGTGTGATGTTCCCCTCCCTGCGTCCATATGTTCTCATTGTTAAACTCCCACTTATGAGTGAGAACATGTAGTGTTTGGTTTTCTATCCTTGTGATACTTTGCTGAGAATGATGGTCTTCAGCCTAATTTTTGTATTTTTAGTAGAGACAGTGTTTCACCATATTGGCCAGGCTGGTCTCAAACTCCTGACCTCGTGATCCGCCTGCCTTGGCCTCCCAAAGTGCTGGGATTACAGGCGTGAGCCACTGCACCCGGCCTTTGATAGCAGCTTTTATTGAAGTGGCAATGCACAACAGCAGCAGAGGTACTGCTCCTTGTGGAGCAGTATGCCCAGAGTAGCAGCTCAGAGCCAGCCCTTCAGTCATATTTCTACCCACTTTTATTTATATGCAAAGTAAGTGGTGGATTATGCAGAAATTTCTAGGAAAAGGTGGTAACTTTCAGGTCATCAGCTTGTCATGGAAAGCAGCAATAACTCCCAGGTGTTACCGTGGAAATGGTAAACATGACATGGCATACTAGTAGGTATGTCTTATGAAAAGCTGCTTCTGCCCTGTTGCTGTTTTAGCTAGTCCTCTATTTGGTCTAGTGTTGGAGCCTGGCCTCTTGAGTCAAGTCCCACCCCCTGCCTTGATAGTGGCTTTTGTATCCAGTTTTTTCATAGAACACAATTTCAAATTTCTATGCTTGGTGTTTTCCAAACAGCCTGAAGCAAAAAGCAATCTTTAATATGAATATATATATCGATCCTCACTCACAACTTTAAAGTCAGTAACTGAGATGCAGGGACTTGTCATGAGCCTTGACTACTCAAGCTAAGTGGCCTATTTTTCCCCCCTTTCTCAAGGCATGTTCTCTGCTGTAGGGACACCTGAAATTCCCCTAAGATGGCCATGCTCAGTGGGCTGCCTCTTGACAGTTTCCTAGTAGTCAGTCAATAAAGGGTGCAGTTACCTCTCCCCAGCTCACTGAGGTAGACATAGTTGGTACTGTGCTGACCTTGGTTCCATTTGAGCCTCTGAATATCTGTGTGGCTTGTGCAGTGTTGTTGGTGCTCTAATCTCACAGTGCAGGGGTTGAGGTGTCAGGAGAGGGAACACATCAGTGCCATTTCACTGTCTCCTGTGTCAAAGCAAAATTAAAATGCAGACCAGACTTGAAAAACTCCTGAGAAAACAAAACCTGGTAGACCTTAAAAACAGCCTTAACCTTGCTTAACCTGTAAACATAAGCAACAATTCACTTGAGTCATTTCTGGTAAATGCTTGTGTTAGGGAAAGACAAAACTCAATCTCAACCGATCAAAAGCGGCCAATTCACATACTATTATGTCATTAGGGACTTTTCAAGGCAAATTAAAAAATCCATTTTTATAATTGTAACTGATCAAATAATTTCTTTGTTTTACTTCTTCATTCACCCTATGAATACTTGCGTCTAATGCTTTAAGCATAGGACCACAAGACTTCTTCTGGTTTGATGCTTCCCAATTCATGAACTGCTGTTTGTTCAGTAAACTCTAGAAAATGTTTACTGCGCTTCAGATTTTTGTTTTCAGGAGAGCCATCCCGGGTTAATGACACAAGAACAACTGTTTCCCTTCTGTACGTCAGCTCTACCAAGATGGCCGCGCCCAGAGAGCCGTGGCACAGGGTGCGGACATGTTACGTCCCTGAAGAGAAGCCTAAATCCGATCGTCCTAGCGCAGCAGAATCGACTCTCGCCCTCGTCTGCCGCCGTAGGCCGGTGCCAATGCCGGGGTTTAAGGGCCAGAAAAGGAAGCAATCACGGAATTTAGGTGTAGCCAGGAGAAAATCAGGTGAGCGTTTGGGTCTCTCCGTGGAGTAGGTTCAAGTGGCAGGGAGCTTCTGAGGAGCCTGTAGGGAGAGCTGGCGGCCTGGGCGGTGGAGCCTTTGGGTTGGGGTGCCTTTGCGGTCCGGCATGGGAGAGTTCTGGTTGTCGGGCGTTAACGGTCTGTCGAGTTCAGCCACTGAGATTCGGCGTCAGAGTTTGGGGTCTCTCAGGGTCACTCTGTTAGTAGGGCTGTCGATCACTGGATCGAGAACTGTAGGGGGACGCTGCCCAGCACACCGGCTTCATCACCGACCCCATTATTATCACTTCAAACGCCGCAGTTTAAAGTCGGTGATGAAGCCGGGGTGCTGGGCAGCCTACGAGGGTGTCTGGTGTAGGTTTTAGGGTGAATCAGGGATGTGTGTTAAGTGTTTAGGGAAGGCCCAGGCATATGGGGCTCAGAGTCTTGTAAAATCTGATATTTTACAAGCCCAGGCCCCTGGCTGGTGGTTGAGTTGTGAAACTATAACCGCCCACCCTTGCCGGCTGCCTAGACAGAACCGATTTGTCAAGATAGGGAAATTGCAATGGAGAAAGAGCAATTCATGCAGAGCCGGCTGTGCGGGGAGACCGAAGTTTCATTATTACTCAAATCAGTGATGAAAGAAAATTTTCAGCCGAATTAAATTTAAAGGAGTTTAAATGAGCAATGAACGATTCGCGAATTGGGCAGCCCCCAGAATCACAATAGATTAACAGAGACTCCAGGGGTGCCTCGTGGTCAGAACAAATTTATAGACAAAAAAGTGACATACAGGAATCGGAAGCGAGGTCCAGAAACAGTGAGATTGGTTACCACTCGTCGTTTGCCTTATTTGAACGCCGTTGGAACATTCAGCATTCTATCACTATGGCTGCTGGGACTGGCAACGCTCAGCTATTGTTACAGGTGCATACGATTAAGTTCGGTTTTCAATTTTGTCTGCAGTTTATCCACAAGGACTCAAATATAGAATTATGGAGCCCTTCTCAGGCAATATTTAGTTTGCTTAAGCATCAGTCTCCTTGAGTATTTGAGGATCAAAGTTTCCCCCCATCCCCCAGACGGAATCTAGCTCTGTTGTCCAGGCTGGAGTGCAGTGATGAGATCTCAGCTCACTGCAACCTCCGCCTCCTGGCTTCGAGCGATTCTTCTGCCTCAGCCTCCCGAGCGGCTGGATTTACAGGCCCGCACCATCATGCCCGGCTAATTTTTGTATTTTTAGTAGAGACAGGATTTCACCATGTTGGCCAGGCTGGTCTTGAACTCCTGACCTCAGGTGATCCGCCCTCCTCAGCCTCCCAAAGTGTTGGGATTACAGGCGTGAGCCACCGCACCCAGCTATGATTGTTATGATTTATAAGAAATGTGTGCTTGATCTTTATCCTGTTTCCTAGCACATGTCTCCTAAAACCCTTGGAACCTCTTCAGGGATAAGTGTCTTCGTGTGGCATTGAGATGGCAGGTGACTGGGTGCTTCTGGCTGACCTTAGGATGGGGGAGGCTGGTTGCCAGGGCAACTAACTGTGTGATTTGAGGGTTGGAAATTTTAGCTCTGCCTGGCAACAGGGAGGTTGAAGGTTGAGTTGATCACCAGTGGTTAGTGTTTTAATCAAGTATGCCCATATAATGAAACTGGCATAAAAACTCAAAAGGATTGGTGAACTTCTGGGGAACTTACAGATTCTTGAGCAGGTGGAGGTGCCTGAGGGGTGGTGCACTGAATCTCTAATAAGCTGCCTTGGAGGGCATGGAAGTCCAACACCCCTTGCTACAAACTTTGCCCTGTGCTATCCCTTCCATCTGGCTCTTCATCTGTATCCTTTGTAATATCCTTTATTCCTTTTCCCATTTGCCCTGAGAATATTCACCGTCGATGCTTGCAGCTGGAGCATTTACCCCGAGATAACTTTGTCATGAACGGTCTCGCTTTTATTATTTTCACATTGTTCTAGTAGATGGACTTTGGAAATAAAAGACATCATTCTATTTATAGCATTCTGTTTTTAGTAGTGGTATTTCCATTTACAAAATGTGGTAGTTCTTGATCACTGAAAATGTCAAATCCTAAAAAACATAGCATTCCTACAAGTGATGTTAACATCATTCTCAAGCAGTTCTTGGCTGAAGACTCGCTAGATGGAGCTGATTTTTCCAAATAGACAATTCTGATGATTCAGATGATTCTGATGTTAGTTCTGATTAGAAATAACTCCTAGAACAGCTTTTATATTTTATTTCCACATTGAAAATCAGATTTACTGCCTCAAAGAGCATATTTATGACAAACTAAATAAGCACTGGCAGCAAGCTGTACTTCGTTTTTCTAGACAGGAAAAGGGTTAAAATAAACCAGTAAATGTTAAGTGTTTTCCTGAGTTCTGTGAGCCATCCAGCAAATTAATCAAACCTGAGGAGGAGGCCGTGTGAATCCTGATTTATAGCTGGTCTATCAGAGATACAGGTGACAACCTGCTGCTTGCAACTTGCATCTGAAGTTGGGGGCAGGCTTGAACTGAGCACTTAATCTGTAGTATCTGACACTATGTCCAGATACACAGTCTCAGAATTGAATTAAATTGTAGGATGCTGTCTTAGTCTTGTTGGTGCTGCTATAACAAGATAGCTGAGACTGGATAATTTATAAACAACAGAAATTTATTTGTTATAGTTCTGGAGACAGGGAAATGTAAGATCAAAGCACCAGCAGGTTTGGTGTCTGGCGAGGGCCCAATTTCTGCTTTCAATATAGTGTTTTGTCGCTATTTCTCTGGAGGTGAATAATGCTGTGCCCTCACGTGGCAGAAGGCGGAAGAGCAAAAAGGGCCGATCTGTGTGTGAAGCCTCTTTTATTTTTATTATTACTATTATTCTTTCTTTAGGTTTTGTTTTTTTTTTTTTTTTTTTTTGGATACAGAGTCTCACTTTGTCACCCAGCCTGGAGTGCAGTGGCACCATCATAGCTCACTGCAGTCTCAACCTCTCAACCTCCCAGGCTCAAGCAATCCTGCCTTGGCCACCTGAGTAGCTGGGAATACAGGCATATGCCACCACGCTTGGATAATTTTTGTATTTTTTGTAGAGATGGGGTTTCACCATGTTGCCAAGTCCTGAGCTCAAGTGATCTGCCCACTTTTGCCTCCCAGAGTACTGGAATTACAGGTGTGAGCCACCACACCTGGCCTTTTTTTTTTTTTTTTTGAAGAGACAGGGTCTTGCTGTGTTGCCCAGGCTAGAGTGCAGTGGTGCAATCACAACTCACTGCAGCCTCAAACTCCTGGCCTCAAGCGATCCTCCCACCTCAGCCTTCCAAAGTGCCGGGATTACGTGCATGAGCCACTGCGCCTGGCCAAAGCCTCTTGTGTAAGGGCCTTAATGCCACTCACAAGGGAGGAGCTCTCATGACTTAATCACTTCCTAAAAGCCCATCTCTTGATACCACTGCATTGGAGAGTAAGTTTCAACATGAATTTTGGAGGGCACAAACATTCAAACCATAGCATCTGGCGTTTGGAAGCTTAGATTTTTGGAGGCCGTCTCACCATTTCCTAATAAGAGCGGCTCACTGTGCCTAAGTTGTTTTTTCAAACAATGTGGTTTATCCTGAACACCTGCTTTCCTCTAGGATTCTGGAGTTTTGGTGTATGTTAGCCAGTAAGCACCTTCATGATCAGCCCCCAATAAAAACCATGGGCACACAATCTCTCTCTAATAAACTTCCTTGGTCTATAGTGTTTCACGTGTGTTGTCACAACTTGTGGCTGGAGGAATCAAGTGTATCCTGTGTGACTCCAAAGAGACTGAACTTGAAACTTGTGTCAGGCTTCCTCCAGACTTTGCCACATGTACCTTTTCCCTTTGCTGGTTTTGCTCTGTATGTTTTCACAGTAATCAGTGGTTGCCATGAATATGATTACAAACTGAGTGTTGTGAGTTCACCTAGTGAATCACTGCATGTGAGAGTGGTCTTGAGGGACCCCTGGCACAGCTGTCTGCATTCATTCACCTGTCTCCCATTTCCCAACAGACTCTCAGGTGTCCTTGACTTGTGGCAGCATCACTCCAGTCTCTGCCTCCATCTTCACATGGCCTTGTCTTTTCCCTGTGTGTTTCTTCTCTGTGTGTCTCAAGATTGTTGGGAAAAAGGCTTGTAGGGTGCCAGTATAAACTGGTCATAAAAGTATGGGACAATAAATTGTGGAAAGCCTCAGGAGGCCTCTGAGGAGGAAAGCCGCCTTATTGCCATCACGTTGACCTGCTGTTTTGTCTATAAACACTGTGCTTAAGGAGAAAGACACTCCTTTGAAGCACTGGAATGTGGTCAGATATGCCGGCTGCTAGTTAAGCCCACTCCCATATGACTCTCCACATTCAGAGTGTTGTTTTATTGCCCTGGGATGTAAAGACGTGGAGACACCTGACAAAGGGATGCTTAGATGTATTGCTTGGCCTTGACTTCAGGAGAGTTTAAGCAGCAGAGACAGCATCTGGGCCCGGAGGGAATGTGTCACCAAATGAACTTGATTTTTACTCCACAGATCCTGGCTCCCCAGAAGCAAGAGACTTCAAGTGAAGGAAGGAGGAGGTTCCTGGATGTGGATGTCATCACTTCTGGGAACACTCTTAAATGGAAACTCAGATTTCTTAGCCAAAATTTAGGGAGGATCCAGAAGAAACCAAAGATGAAGCATCCCAGTTCTTGGGTATTTCCTGAAACAGAAGAAGATGACAGAGGCCCAGGTGACTTTTGGTTTGTTTTATTCTTAACTCGATTCCCTGATGGATTTGTGGAAATCTGAAGAAATCAGTTCCTTTACATTAAAAGTATAAATTGGAAAAAATGAGCTCTGGGGAGAAACAGACTTAGACTGTACCTTTCAACCAGGACAAAGTAGGATCATGAATACCTTGTTCACATAGCCCACATGTGACCAGTGTTGGAATATAATGTGTGACTCTGCCGGACCCTGTCGGTTACATTAAGTGTCAACTTCTGTCCAAAATCTTTGGCCACCATCACGCCCAGAGAATCATGGTGAGTTACATGATGTGCGCTGATTCTGAGGCGAATGCGGGTCCCTTCCTCAGGGGATGTCAGTATTTCATGGCACTTAAATCTTGGAAAATTCGTTTGATGCTTTTTGCTAGAGGTGACAAGATAGACTTTTTGTCCTTAACAGCTTTCTTCCAAAAGATACACAAGCAAGTTTTGTGTGGCTGTTTCTACATGATTATTCTGAGTCGTCTCTGGGACTATACCAAGCAGAATTTAATGAACACAGTATTTCAGGAGCCCCCAGCACCGCGGCCTATATACCCAACCTTGTTGCAGTCTGTTTAGTCTGTGAATAAACCTAGTTGCCTAAACAATGCAAGGTTTGCTTTCAAAGGCGCTCCTTGAACAGGTCACTAAACTGGCGTTTAAGTGCAGATTTGACCATAGGGAGTTGAAAGTTCCCTTTGGCAATGGCTTGAGTTGTTGAGATCCACAGGGTTTGCTTTAGAATGTCATGTTGTCTCAGAAAATACAGAGCCCTTCCCTGTTTTCACATCCAGTTGTTAACCTCTCACCTCTTTTAATGCCTTAACTTGAAAAAATTATGCAAATGATTCATTATAGTTTTAAATGTGTATATATTTGGTCTCTATCTCTGGTTCCTGGCACAGAGCTCCTAAAACCTTTAGAATTTCCTGAGTGATAGGAGTGTATTTTGTTCTTCATAACCAGCCCCTTTCAACCATACCTGAGTTTATGGTAATGAGGTGACTCAGGGTGGGCTCCTAGACAACCTCAGGATGGGGCTGGTTGCCAGAAAGACCAAGCCTTGATTACAGAGTTGGGACTTTCAGTCCCACCCCTGACCTCCAGATTCTGTCACCAATGGTTGATTATTTCTTTTTTTTTTTTTTTTTTTGAGACAGAGTCTTGCTCTGTCACCAGGCTGGAGTGCAGTGGCACAATCTCGGCTCACTGCATCCGCCACCTCCTGGGTTCAAGCAATTCTCCTGCCTCAGCCTCCTGAGTAGCTGGGACTACAGGTGCGCACCACCACACCCAGCTACCTTTTTTTTTTTTTTAAGTAGAGACAGGGTTTCACTATGTTGGCCAGGATGGTCTCGATCTCTTGACCTCATGATCCGCCTGCCTCGGCCTCCCGAAGTGTTGGGATTACAGGCATGAGCCACCATGCCCAGCCATGGTTGATGATTTAATCATGCCCACATTGTAGAATCTCCATAAAAACCCCCATGGGGTTTGGAGATCACATGTGGAAGTAGGGGGGTGGGGGAAGGGTGCGCTGCAATTCCACAGGAACAGACGCTTCTGTGCTTGGCACCTTTTGGACCTTGACTTCTGTACCTCTTCACCTGGCTGTCATTTGTATCCTAGATAATAAACTGTAATTGTGTGACATTTTTCCTGAGTTCTGTGAGTCATTCTAGCAAATTATCAAACCTGAGCAGAAAGGTTGTGGCAGCCCCCAATTGTGGTCAAGTTGGACAGAAGTGCGATAATGTGGGGACCCCAGAGCGGCACATGATGTGAGGGCAGTCTTGTGGGACCGAGCCCTTAAACTTGCAGAGTCTGATGATAACCCTCAGTGGTTAGTGTTAGCAGAGGATCGAACTCTAGGATACCCAGTTGGCATCAGAGAATCAAAGGGTTGGAGAAGTGTTGCTGGAAAAGACACTGTGTATTTGGTATCAGAAAGAACCACAGATTCATGGATAGTTTTATTTGTTTGTTTGTTTGAGATACAGTCTTACTTTGTTGCCCAGGCTGGAGTGCAGTGGCATGATCTCCGCTCACTGCAACCTCTGCCTCCTGGGTTCAAGCGATTCTCATGCTTCATCTGGGTGCCACCATGCCCAACTAATTTTAGTATTTTTAGTTGAGACCAGGTTTCGCCATGTTGGCTAGGCTGGTCTCAGATTCCTGACCTCAGGTGATCCACCCGCCTTCACCTCCCAAAGTGCTGGGTTTACAGGCATGAGATACCATGCCTGACCTCATGGATAGATTTTTCAATGTGAAATACTCAAGTTAAATAGTACACATAGTGAGAAAACAAAGTTCCCCCTTTGTATACTTTTTTTCCTAATTCCCTAGTATGTCATTAACAAATGCTTGTCTTCCTGTTCTAGGGATTTACCTGTGAGGACATCTATGTCTGCATGTGTGTGTGTGTGTACATACACATGCATTTGTATACATATACATGTATCTATGCATGTCAATGCTTACATGTATGATGGCTTATTTTTTACAGCCACTGCATAGTTTATTTGTTGTTTTGCTAAACATCATGGTATAGTCCACATGAAGGGAATCATGCTAGATTATTCTGCTCATGCTATATGACTATAGCATATAGTTCAGGGTTGCAAGTAGGTGCTGAAAAACACTGCAGATGTTCTTATGTTAGCAAGAGGATTTAATGGCTGCATATTACAGAAACTTACGATTTGTTGGATTAATGGATGGCTGCATGGTTATTATAAAATATAGAATATTTTACTATGACTTTGCTTCTGTCACAGTATATTGAAAGAACTAGGAATACAGTTTGTTTGTGAACATGCTGAGTTTGTACTGCAAGGGTCCACTTATATCCAAGCTTGAATCAAAAATATAATATTCTCAGGATGTGCAACTCACTTATACAGAGTGCCATAAGCAGATTCCACCAGGCCAACTGTGGGTCATGAGTATGCACAGTTTCAGTATATGCGGGGCATCCTGAAACCATTCCATTGGGTATACCAAGGGACAACTGTACAGGTGCAACTTATATGGTGAAAATGGGCAGAACAACTTCATATTTCTTCCATGCCAATAAAAGAGAAACACTTCATATTAAGCAGGACTGTGTTATTACAGGAATCACTGACCCTGAGGGATGTGGCTGTGGAGTTCACCTGGGAGGAGTGGCAGCTCCTGGGCCCTGCTCAGAAGCATCTGTACCAGGATGTGATGTTGGAGAACTACAGCAACCTTGTGTCAGTGGGTGAGGACAGCTGCCCTGTGTCACTCAGAGGGTGCCCAGTCAGTGGCCTTTGCTTCCTTCGCTTCTGGAAGCTTTGGTGTGTCTGCTATGCTCCCAAATGGCAGATCCTCAGGCCCCTCTCTGGTCCCAGAGGAAGAGGCACTATCTTCCTTCATCTTAGAAAAAAATGCTTTAATTTGCTAACATGCAAATTATGCAGTCCCTAACATGTACCTTTCTCCTATCATCAGAGCCATGTAGTGCAATTCAGTGAGCCTAAGTCTTCTCCCATTTCCCACAAACAGGGTTTCAAGCTAGCAAACCTGATGCCCTCACCAAGTTGGAACAAGGAGAACCGCTATGGGCATTAGAAGATGAAATCCACAGTCCAACTCATCCAGGTAAGTGAGAGAGAACCAGCAAGAGAGGAAGGCAGTGAAAGTCACATTCTGGTCGTTTAGAGAAGGCATGACAGTTGTGAAAGTGTTTAGGGAGACAGAAACAGCTGCCACATATCCTTCTCCCCATATGATACAAGAGCTCTTTTTCTTATAGGAATTTAGAGAAACATACATACCCCTTTATCCCTTCTTGGAACTGAACTGATCCCTATTCATTTCTTCTTAGATGTTGTTTCCCGTAAGTTCTTCTTGCTTGGATTTTCACATCTTCCCATTCTTCTTCATCACTTGTCAGAGGATCATTTTGTGTTTCTGAGGCAAAAACAACAAACTGTTTTTTTTTTTGTCTCACATAGTCACTCAACCCAGCATTTATGCCACTGGATATATAGGGGTTGTTTTCTCACACCTCAGACAATTCTCCAGCAGACATCAGCTGGGTGTCCTCTAT
This sequence comes from Papio anubis, assembly GCF_008728515.1. Taxonomy (NCBI): domain Eukaryota; kingdom Metazoa; phylum Chordata; class Mammalia; order Primates; family Cercopithecidae; genus Papio; species Papio anubis. Next base: position 6,612,892 of record NC_044995.1, on the reverse strand, counting down.
TTCAAATTAGCTCTGACACTATCTACCTGATGCGGCATCAGATCCCACAGGTTAAGGGATCAGTCCAAGACTGTCTCCCACTTCAAATGCCAGTGGCAAGTCCCAGGTTGTCACCTCAGCTTCTGATCAACCAACTGTAAAGTAGAGGTTCCCAAGACCCTCTCCTCAAGTTTGATTAATTTGCTAGAACAGCACTTATATGTATATGCATGTGTGTGTGTATGTATGTGTATGTGTCTGTATATGTGTATATACATTTATATATATACTTTATATCTATATATACATTTATATAAGAGAGAGAGAATGCCATAAGCATTGTCTAGAGTTGCTGATTCATCAAATGAGATAAGAACTGAGGCACAGGAGGCCAGGCATGGTGGCTGTAATCCCAGCAGTTTGGGAGGCCGAGGCAGGCATATCATGAGGTCAAGAGTTTGAGACCAGCTTGGCCAACATGGTAAAACCCCGTTTCTACTAAAAATACCAAAATTATCCTGGCGTGGTGACATATGCCTGTAGTCCCAGCTATTTGGGAGGCTGAGGCAGGAGAATCACTTGAACCCAGGAGGTGGAGGTTGCAGTGAGCAGAGATCACGCCATTGCACGCCAGCCTGGGTGACAGAGTAAGACTCCATCTCAAAACAAAAAACGGAAAAACAAAAAAACCTGAGGCATAGGTATGTGACTATGGTTTGTTTTTTGCATTCTGATAGTATGTATTTTTCACCTTGAATTTTCTTTTCATGACATGGTTTATAATACACTACAATATAATAATATCTTCCATCTCTAGATTCCCATTCTACTTTGCACCCCAATCACACACAAGCCACTCCCACAGATATCATATCAGTGGGATTTGGTGGTGCTTGAGGTTCCTTTGCTACTCTGGAGTCAAGGGCCTGGTTTTCGTTCTTCCTTGTGTAAGACTGAAATACATCTTGGTCATTCATGCATTTCTTTATCGAAGGACCGATTAGCCAGGCTGAAGAGAGATCATACTTTTCTATCTATTAAGCATTTCTTAAAGGCAAGATCTTTATTAAAGGAGTTTTCATGACACTGTCCATCCCAAGGCCTCCTGCTCTGCGAGTCTGGTTTCGTTAGAATTGGGTTGGGGGCCTGGGCTTGTCTCTCGGGGGCTGTTTCCATGAGTTGATGAACTGTAGCCATAATACACAGTAGAAGAGACTGAATTTACTGAGAAACAGAAATGTCTGTCTTGAGCAAAGATTTTATTAGCAAAAATAGGGCAAAATTTATGTAATATTTACAAATTAAACTTCTGAACGTATGAAATGTTTTTGTTACAATTCAGGGCTATACAAAGATAAAGTGAATAGTAAATACAGAAAGAATTGTAAGACTTTAGAAGAAATGTAACCTACAGTGGTCTAGACAAGATGGAGAATGACAGACTGATAAAATATCTTATGCAAGAGACATAGCTAGGTATTGAATTAAGATGAAGAACTATGACAAGACAAGAAGTTGTAGAACTGGAAATGCAAGGCCATGTGGGGACTGTCAGAAGATCAGCCTGAAGGCCAGGTGCGGTGGCTCATTCCTGTAATCCCAGCACTTTGGGAGGCCGAGGTGGGCAGATCACCCGAGGGTCAGGAGTTTGAGACCAGTCTGGCCAACGTGGTGAAACCCTGCCTCTACTTAAAATCCAAAAAATTAGCCAGGTGTGGTGGCACACGCCTGTGATCCCAGCTGCTCAGGAGGCTGAGGCAGAATTGCTTGAACCCGGGAGGCAGAGGTTGAAGTGAGCTGAGATTGTGCCACTGTACTCCAGCCTGGGTGACAGAGCAAGACTCCATCTCAAAAAAAAAAAAAGAGATTAGCCTGAAACTGGTCACATGGAGGCCAGTGTTAGAAGATATTTGCTGGGAAACGGTCAAGTGGGAACTTAAAGTGGATGCGTCTGGTGATGGTAAAACTTTTATTGTTCAGCTCCTGCTGTGAGTTTTCTGTGCCAGTAATTTAGGATGGTGGTGGAGGTAAAGTTGTGTATTTTTCTAGCTCTACGTAGAGGTTACCTTTCACCTGGTGGCAGTATTGTAGCAATAATACTGTGTAGTTGATGTTCTAAGAAAAACTAAAAGTAAAGCTGCCTCCAGTCTTGATTCAGAAGTAGGAAGGTGTTCCTTAAGGGCTCCCTTCACCGATGCCAACAGAGACATAAGTACAAAATTCAGGAAGTAGAGGCTGTTAGTGGCAAGGTGAGGGATTAGTATATTAGGGACAGTAAAGTGGAAAAAAAAATTCTAATATGACATCTATGCAAGTAGGGCATGATGAAGAAGGTGACAGTTTCCACATGTGGTGCAGTGGCAGAGCTGTGCGGAGAGGACTGCGTGTTCCGCTTGCATGTTCTGAAAGTCCATAGGGATCGCTGTGTTTCTCTTTCTGTTGGAACATAAGAGAATGTGTCATAGCCAGGTAGATACAAGGTGTTAACTGAAAAATCGAGGAGACAAAGAGAAACTTTATATTCTAACAAAAGATGATTCGCAAATCTGAGTAATGTGACCTTGGGGAAGTGAAAGAAACACACATCACTGAAGAGAGGGGAAACTCTTTTTTTTTTTTTGCCTTGCAGGAGGCTTTTTGCCTTGCAGAATTTGCTTTGCATACCTGTTCAGTGAGAGATGGGGGAGTCTTATGAATATCTTTATGAGAATCAGCAAACGTGTGCACAGCAAGCAAACATATATGTAACATATCCATGTTCATTTTGGAGTGGAGTTTTAACATTAAAATGAGGTGGAATTTGACTCTATGCTAGGAGGTCTTTCACAGGATATAAGAAAAGTCTGCACAGACTCCAGCAACTGACCAAAACAGCCTCACTGATGTTTCTCAGGAGAAAGATATTGAGATCAGTCTCCTGTCCAATCATAGCTGCAGTTAGGAATGCTGTTGGGGGTGAGGGGCATCAGTTAGTCAGCGTCTGGTGGTCGGGGAGCTGCAATTGTTTCAATATTGCTTGTCCCAAGGTCAGTGTTTGTTTAGCTGCTACAGAAAAAGAAAAAAACAGAACAAAAAAAGTCATGGCAGTTAGAACATAGTTTATTCTTTAAATGTAGGGGGTGTACGACTTAACCGTTGCCTGTGTTTCCTTAGGCCTAGTTTATAATTTGGTATCTTATTGCCACAAAGAGTCTGTTCCATCAGTCTGTGATCTCTATTTTAACAAAGGTTAGAGTACTGACTGCAATTTTCCTTCACATGTGAGATTGGCGCTTTAGGAAAGTTAGTGTGATGATGGTCTACAGAATGGAGAAGGGCATATTTTAGCACCCAACAGTCTAATAGAATTAGGATGAAGTCAAATGCTGTGTATCTAACATTCTAACGTGACTTTCTATTTATTCTAATCCCTATGTCTGCTGTTTCCCTACTCAGGATTATTCTTTTTCAAATTAAAAAAAAATGTTTCTGTAGAGACAGGGTCTCCCTATGTAGCCCAGGCTGGTCTCAAACTCCTGGACTCAAGCGATCCTCCCACCTCAGCCTCCCAAAGTGTTGAGATTAGAGGCATGAGCCACTGTGCCTGGCTGGCAAATTTTTTGTTTTTTTTTTAGATGGAGTCTCGCTCTGTTGGCAGGCTGGAGTGCAGAGGCACAATCTCGGCTCACTGCAACCTCCTTCTCCCAGGTTCAAGCGATTCTTCTGCCTCAATCTCCTGAGTTGCTGGGACTACAGGCGTGTGCCATCACGCCCAGCCAATTTTTTGTATTTTTAGTAAAGACGGGGTTTCACCATCTTGACCAGGATGGTCTCGATCTCTTGACCTCATGATCCACCTGCCTTGGCCTCCCAAAGTGCTGGGATTACAGGCATAAGCCACCGTGCCTGGCTGGCAAATTTTATCTTATGTGTATTTAACTGCAATTCTTAAAAGTTTTTTAACAGATAGGGAACGTTTATACTTGGAATTCCTTCCATGTTGGTATCATAGGGTTTCCAGTAAAAAGCCAGCCAACCCCGAGGCATCTTTGAAGCAGTTTTATTCCATGTGATGATCATGGAAGGATTTATTGTTCTGTCTCTTAGAAATTGAGAAAGCTGATGATCATCCGCAGCAGCACTTGCAAAACCAAAGAATACTGAAGAGGATGGGACAACACTATGAACATGGAAAAACTTTGAAATCATATTTAGGTTTAACCAACCAGAGCAGAAGATACAACAGAAAGGAGCCTGCTGAGTTTAATGGAGATGGAGCTTTTCTCCTTGATAATCATGAACAAATGCCTATGGAAATTGAATTCCATGAAAGTAGAAAACCCATCAGCACTAAGTCACGATTCCTTAAACATCAGCAAACACGCAATATAGAGAAAGCCCATGAATGCACTGACTGTGGGAAAGCTTTCCTCAAGAAGTCTCAGCTCACTGAGCATAAGAGAATTCATACAGGAAAGAAACCCCATGGGTGTAGCTTGTGTGGGAAAACCTTCTACAAGAAGTACAGACTCACCGAACACGAGAGAGCTCACAAAGGAGAGAAACCGCATGGGTGTAGTGAATGTGGGAAAGGCTTCCCCAGGAAATCTCAGCTTACTGAACATCAAAGGATTCACACGGGAAATAAGCCGCATCAATGCAGCGAATGTGGGAAAGCTTTCTCCAGAAAATCACTACTCATTGTACATCAGCGAACTCATACAGGAGAGAAGCCTTATACATGCGGTGAATGTGGAAAAGGCTTCATTCAGAAGGGCAATCTCATTATACATCAACGAACTCACACTGGAGAGAAACCTTATGGATGCGTTGACTGTGGTAAGGCCTTCAGCCAGAAGTCTTGCCTTGTAGCACATCAGAGATATCATACAGGAAAGACTCCCTTTGTATGTCCTGAATGTGGACAACCCTGTTCACAGAAGTCAGGACTCATTAGACATCAGAGAATTCACTCAGGAGAGAAACCCTATAAATGCAGTGACTGTGGGAAAGCCTTCATTACAAAGACAATGCTCATTGTACATCACAGAACTCACACGGGAGAGAGACCCTATGGCTGTGATGAGTGTGAGAAAGCCTACTTCTATATGTCTTGCCTTGTTAAACATAAGAGAATACACACAAGGGAGAAACGGGGGGATTCAGTGAAGGTGGACAGTCCTTCCACAGCAAGTCATAGCTTAAGTCCTAGTGAACACATGCAGGGGAAAAGCCCTGTTAATATGGTGACTCTGCAGATACCTTCTGTGAACCCGCAGATGCCATTTAACACCAGCGGGCTCCTAGCAGATAGGAACGTAGTCCTTGTGGGACAGCCACTTGCCAGATGTGCACCCTCGGGAGATAATAGAAGCTTTGCACAGGACAGAAGCCTTACAAATGCAGTCAACGTGGTCGTGCCTTCAGTCATCAATTACATCTTCTTTTATGTTATAAACACGTAATTGAAAACTGTATATTAAATGCGGAAAAGCCTTGACCAAAAGTATCTAGTTGATTACCTGGTTAAGTCCTCCATAAGATTTCAAGCTTATGTTTCAATACAAAGCTTGAAATCCTGTGAATGCAGAAAGTAGGAAAGCCTCTTTTGGAAGAGGGACCCTATCATGGGTGATCACCATGGCAACAGTGAGCTCATAGTGGGTAGAAATACAGTGATGGTGGGAGAGCCTTTGTCCTTAAGAGGTGTCAGTACACACTGGAGAAACACTCCTGGAAGGTAGTTAATGTGACAGCATTTTCAGTGGTACATTCTGCCACATCCTTTAGCAGGTGAAATATAGAAATAAAACACTGTGAACCCACTACTGTGAAGTGCCTTTATCAAAATATTAAAGTACTCTTGAAACAAAGAAGCCCTGCGGAAATGAGGATTGTTTGAGAGCTTTCTGTTCCATTCCTGACTTCATCATATGTCAGATAGTATAACTGATGTCTATTTTTAGACAGAATATCTTGAACTATTACTATTTACTGCATTAATTATTCCAAAAGTTTTTTTTTTCTTTTTTTTTTTTTTTTTGAGACAGAGTCTCGCTTAGTCGCCCAGGCTGGAGTGCAGTGGCGCGATCTCGGCTCACTGCAAGCTCCGCCTCCCAGGTTCACGCCATTCTGCCTCAGCCTCCCGAGTAGCTGGGACTACAGGCGCCCGCCGCCTCGCCCGGCTAATTTTTTGCATTTTTAGTAGAGACGGAGTTTCACCGTGTTAGCCAGGATGGTCTCGATCTCCTGACCTCGGGATCCGCCCGCCTCGGCCTCCCAAAGTGCTGGGATTACAGGCGTGAGCCACCGCGCCCGGCCAATTATTCCAAAAGTTAAAGGAGATAGTGTCTGCCCCACATCACTGGTTAAGGTTATCACATTGAGGGAGGAAAAAAGGAAAAATTAATTGGGCAGACAGCTAAAGCTGGCCTTTGGCAAAATTCTTTTAAACAGAAAGCCTGAAAAATCAAGCACAGGCACGAACAGAGCAGAGTGGGGGAAAACTCAGGCAGCAGCTACTCTGATAAGAAAGTAAGGCCCAGCATAGAAGCCTTTTGTTCTTTGTGTGATTAGTGGGCTCCCAGGAAGAAGTTTCCTCCCCTTTTCAGGCATGTACATGGTGAACTCCATGGGAGCTTGCCGGGGGAGTGAGGAGTCTTACTTAAAACAGACCCACAGTTACACAAACAGGAGAAGCTATGCTTTGTGCTTGCCTAAAGACAGCTACACAGATAAGGGGAGTTGCACAGACAGCTTCACAGATAAGTTATACAAATAGCTACAGAGATGAGTTTCATAGAAAAGCTTTTGAATTCAGTTGTAAAAATGGCAACCCATTCAGGCTCCCTTTCTGCTGTGGAGAGCTTTCTTTTTCACTTATTAAACTTTCACTCCAACCTCTCCCTTTGCATCCATACTCCTTAATTTTCTTGGTTGTGAGACAAAGAAGTCTGGATGATACCTCACAACCAGGGACTGCTACATTGTGATGCATCGGTGAGACTGTAACGACATTATATTCACTTCTCCCATTTGTGGGTTCCTTTTTTTAATTGTCTATCTTCAGTGCCCAACCAAGATCATGTGATGATTAGCTGTTAAATTTCTGACCCTAAAGTTAATTCAATATTATTTCAGAAAATGAGTCCTTCAAAAAGAAAGGGTAAGGGACAGGACCAAGCAATACTACAGTGCTAGGTTCCCTCTAGTGGGGCCAGAGACAGCTGATCTTTCTAGTTAAGTGTGCAACATATCAGATGTCAAGTTTATATAGGATGTGACCTCCCTTCCTGGACTAGGCAACTGAAGCTGAAAGGTTTGAGTCAATCAACAGGGACTGGTATAAACAGACTGGGTTGCTACCCCAACTCAGCTCAACCCCTATCCAATAGGTAGGGAACATCTGAGGCCCCAGGAGAGTTAGGGGGAGGGCACTAATCTATCAATATGCTTTTTTCACAATGACAAGGCAGTAGAGACCTGGAAACATAAAGCTTTCCTTAGGCTCTCCCAAGCTCTGGCCACCAAGAGTAACCTGATGAAGCCCTGCTGGATCTGCCATCCTGGCCCACCTGTCACCACCTAGAGTGACCCTCTCATCCTACCAGTGATAAACTACACCAGTATACCTAACATGACAGCATATACCAGCAGAACTCGAGTGGCTTACTGGCTTACCGAACATGGGAAGGAAGCAGAGGTGCCCTGTTTTAACGTAATCAACTATGACAAAATGCCACAGCCACAACTAACAAAACCTTGGTGGGCTGGCACTTTGATGCACCACACTTTTGATTATATGAAGAGTGTCCCACTGGTGATGATGAAAAGAAAGACTGGAGTGTTGTTAGCCATTTGTGCAGGGGCTTCATGAACAACATTGTGTGGGAGAAACTAAGTTCCTGTAACAGGTTTGAGACTTGGATGGCAAACACCAATGCCTCCACACCCACGAATGGGCCACTGAACAAGAAAATGGAGAAGGGGTGTTGTGTGCACCTGAGAGCTACACCTACATTTTTCTCTGTGGGTGGTCTGGGGTTTATATAAATACAGGACAGGCAATGTCATGCCTGATCCAAATTGTTGTTTTCAGAATCCTGGGAATATGAACTTGTAAACTCCCAGATAACTGACCAGCTGCAACCTTCCTTGTGGAATGGAACAGACCCAACATTCTTCCTGGCATCTACCCTCATTTCCTCCCACTGCAGAAGTACTCGCAGGTAAGTATCCTCGTGCCTTATGAAAAGAGATCTTTAAAGGAGAATCAACTGTGTCCTGGTATCTCATGTTCCACAGAGAGCTGAAGAGGCTAAACAGGATTAGGGGAAGACAAAGAGGTTCTGGAAGAGCCGAATCTAGTTGTAAACTGGAATACTGGAATACTGCAGGCCTTTGTCCAATCTGGATGATATTTTCAGAGGCTGATAGATATAATAATTGAACTGTGGTCAGTGGTAATGTCAATAGGTGCTGGCACAAAACTGATGCTAGCTTAAGGCTGAGGTCAAGTCTATTACTGCAAAAGTGATATTTGAGGAAGGGCTTGAGGTCTTATCACTTAGGCCTGTCAGTAGGTAAACTGTCTTAATTAGGGCAAGTTTAAAAAAAAAATCAGTGTATTGTGGAGAAAAGAAAGAGAGATTAGATTGTTACTGTGCCTATGTAGAAAGAAGTAGACATAAAGAACTCCATTTTGTTCTGTACTAAGAGAAATTCTTCTACCTTGAGATGCTGTCAATCTATAACACTAGCCCCAACCCTGTGCTCGCAGAGACATGTGCTGTATAGACTCAAGGTTTAATGGATTTAGGGCTGTGCAGGATGTGCTTTGTTAAAAAAGTGCTCGAAGGCAGTATGCTTGGTAAAAGTCATCGCTATTCTCTAATCTCAAGTACCTAGGGACATGATACATTGTGGAAGGCCGCAGGGACCTCTGCCTAGGAAAGCCAGGTATTGTCCAAGGTTTCTCCCCATGTGATAGCCTGAGATATGGCCTCGTGGGAAGGGAAAGACCTGACCATCCCCCAGCCCGACACCCGTAAAGGGTCTGTGCTGAGGAGGATTAGTGAAAGAGGAAGGCCTCTTTGCAGTTGAGATCAGAGGAAGGCATCTGTCTCCTTCTCGTCCCTGGGAATGGAATGTCTTGGTGTAAAACTGGATCATACGTTCTATTTACTGAGATAGGAGAAAACCGCCTTATGGCTGGAGGTGAGACATGCTGGTGACAATACTGCTCTTTAATGCATGGAGATGTTTGTGTAAAGTCAAACATAAATCTGGCCTATGTGCACATCGAGGCACAGCACCTTTCCTTAAATTTATTGATGACACAGAGATCTTTGCTCACATGTTTTCCTGCTGACCCTCTCCCCACCATTACCTTACAGTCCTGCCACATCCTCCTTTCCGAGATGGTAGAGATAGTGATTAATAAATACTGAGGGAACTCAGAGACCAGTGCTAGGCAGGTCCCCTGGGACGACTTTTCTTTCTCTATACTTTGTCTCTGTGTCTTATTTCTTTTCTCAGTCTCTCGACCCACCTGACGAGAAATGCCCACAGGTGTGGAGGGGCAGGCCACCCCTTCAACCTCCAGTCTTAAGGTGGTTTTCTTGTATATCTCAGTAAATAAAAAATACAATCGGGTTTTACACTGAGACATTCCATTGCTCTTTAATGCACTGAGATGTTTATGTATGTGCACATCAAATCACAGCACCTTTTCTTAACCTTGTTTATGACACAGAGACATTTGTTCACATGTTTTCCTGCTGACCCTCTCCCCACCATTACCCTATTGTCCTGTCACATCCCCCTCTCTGAGATGGTAGAGATAATGATCAATAAATACAGAGGGAACTCAGAGACTGGTGCAGGTGTGGGTCCTCATCCGTATGCTGAGCACCAGTCCCCTGGGCCCACTTTTCTTTCCCTATACTTTGTCTCTGTCTCTTATTTCTTTTCTCAGTCTCTGGTCCCACCTGACGAGAAACACCCACGGGTTGTTGAGGAGCTGGCCCCCTTCAGTTCCCCACTTTGGTCGGCCCGCTGATCAACCCTGTTCTCCATTCTCCACCCCAATTATAACCTAAGCTTTGCCGTCGTTTTACCCGTTCTTTGACTGACTCCTTTCTCTGAGGCTATGTCTGATGTAGATGTAAAGATACTTCTCAGGCAGTTCTCAAAGGCAGCTTTCTCCATAAGGTCCCTCCAGCCAGAAGCATCCTCAGGATAATAGCCCCTCCGATTGTTGCTCAGGTCCCTCCCTCTTGAAATTCCTCTCAGATTGCCGAGCCCACATGGTTTCTTTCCATTCTTCTTAGGATTAAAGTGCCTAAATGTCTGTGACCATCTCTACCCAGCCTGCAGACACATCAGGGCGGGCTTGAGCCTTTGAGAAACTAAGCAGTTTATGTAGCGCCCCTAGCGAATATTGCAAAGCCAAAGTCCAGCAGTTCACGTGGAATGGAAAAAGGGTGGGTCGTTTTCAATCGCTTTTCATTGTCAGAGCCTACCTGTCTTAGGGCGCGAAAAGGGGAACTCCGCCTGCTGTACGGCAGTAGGGTTGAAAATGGCTGCTCCCAGCAAGCATCCCTTGGGCGCAGACATATTGCATCATGAAGTGACGGCATTTGCCGGATTCCGCGTCTCTGAAAAGAAGCTGTGTGGCCCTCGCCGGCCGCCATCCCCGAAACTTGCGAGTGTCGCGTCCGCAGCTTGCGAGGTTCGCGGGTCGGCGGGCAGAGGCGAGTGTTTAGGGATTTAGGGTCCGTGACTCGCCTCCAGCAGTGGAGACAGAGGGTCATCGATCTGGTCTACGTGGGCTTCTGGGAATGTTTCAGAGCCAGGGAGAGCGCGTTGAGGTTTTTTTTGGTTGCTCGCTAGCGCGTGGGGTCCGTGTTGCGGGGAGCTCGTGGGGAGTCCTCGCTGGGGGTTCGTTTTGCAGAGTCGTGTTGCAGTTCCCAGAGTCTGGGAGCTCATGGGCTCCGCATTGGAACAAGCGCTTGGGAGGTCTTCGTTGCACAGTAGCACTAGGGCGTCGTGGCGGGGAAGCGAATCGTGTCGGTGTTGGAGACAGCTCTGGGCAGTTCGTGTTCATTGCTTATCACATGCGTGCTTTGAAAGGGGTCTGCTGGTCCCCTTGCTTCCCTGCTCCTGTATATTCTGTAGAAAATTTGCTTTCAGGATCATTGCGAGCCAAGTAATAACATCCCCATCCTTTTAAATACTCCTCCAGAAAATAACTCTGGTTTAGTGTATTTCATGTTCAGCGTTGGGATCAGATGTCTAGGTATTGGTATAATTTTACTCGTATTTTGGGTTCAGGTGTCTACGTATTGGTATAATTCTATTCGTAGTTCATCTAACATCTTGTCAACTACATATTCCCATATTACATTCTCTTTGAGAGTTTTCTTTTTTAAACTGCTGCGGTTCCGTCAGGTGGTTGCTTTAATTTGGGTAGAACTGATGTAGATCTAGATACAACACTTTCAGGAACATGCGATGGATTTCCATTAACCCAAGGGTTTTAGTTCTTCAACTAGCTGTAGTGTTTTCCATACGTGTCTGGGACATTTCTGGTTATGCTTATTTCTACATAGTTAATACTTTTTGATGTAAATCGTGACTTTTTTTTTTCGCATAAGGCCCCTCCCTCTTTACTTTTTTCCTTTCTAATTTTACTTAGTGGACAAGAACAGAAGTCAAAAATATATACGTTTATTCTGTCACTTCATTCTACTCATGTCATTACACATAACTTATAAATTGATGTCTTTCTTTTTTCTAGTTGAGCTTTTTTGTCATCTGCTAATAGTTTTAGCCAGGTGGCAAGTGGATGGACTGTGGAGTAAGAAGTACCTGCCTCTGCCTCTGACTTGGGTATGTTAATCTCTGAGTCAGTTTCCTTATTTGTGGGAAAAAAGCTGTCCTAGTTTCTTTTTCATGGAATCGTTATGAAGATTAAGTGAGCAAATGTTCTTTAAGTATGTTCAAAGTGTAGTACTAGGTACACAGTATGGTCTGAATAAATAATGATTGTGATTTATCAAGTTTTTATATCTCTTTTCTAAGGGCTTTTGACCTTTACAATTATTTTCATTTATATTTTTTTCTATTTAAAATTTTCTTTATGTTGCTCTATTTCCCAATTTCATATATTCCTGAGGAAAAAACCATACTTGTCAATAATGGTTTGTTCTTTTAATATGAGACTGGATTTTATTTGCTAATATTTTATTTAATATTTTTGCATCAAGAAATGAAAAGAGATCTTGGATGAGCTTGGGAATAATCCATAATCCATTGGTGGAGAGGGACTGAATGGTGGTATAGATAAAACAAAATTAGGTGTGAGTTCATCATTCTTTAAGTCACGTGATGAATATGTGGAATTTGAGCATACTGTTCTTTTGCTTGAAATTTTTCACAGTAGAAAATTTAAAAAAATTTTTTTGCCTATACATTTATAACAGAAATTGGTCTGTAGTTTTCTTAAGTTTTTTTTCCAAGTGATTATACTTGAAAAATCACCAGGTTAACAAAATAGAATAATGTAGCATCCCAGAAGCCCTCATCTTCTCTGTTCTCTCCAGAGGTAATTGTTATCCTAAAAACATCATAGATGTGCTTGGTTGTCACCTTTATGTAAATGAAATCCTAAGGTACACATTCTTTTGTGGCTGGCTTCTTTTGCTCAATCTTTTTGTTGTGAAATTCATCTACGTTGCTGCATGTAGCAGTAGCTCATTTCTTCTTCATTGCTATGTAGTATTCCATTGATGATTATACCCCATATTATTTATCCATTCCATTATCAAGAGACGTTGTTTTGGTTTATGGGAGTTATGAGAATTGTTGATATGAATGTTTTTCTGCATGTCTTTTGGTGCATAAAAGTTCTATTGAGGGCTGGGCGTGAGAGCTCACGCCTGTAATCCCAGCACTTTGGGAGGCTGAGGCGGGTAGATCACCTGAGATCAAGAGTTTGAGACCAGTCTGGCCAACATGATGAAACCCCGTCTCTACTGAAAATACAAAAATTAGCCTGGCGTGGTAGCGGGTGTCTGTAATCCCAGCTACTCAGGAGGGATGAGGCAGGAGAATCACTTGAACCCAGGAGACAGAAGTTGCAGTGAGCTGGGATCATGACATTGCACTCCAGCCTAGGCAACAGGAGTGAAACTCCGTCTCAAAAAAAAAGAAAAAAAAAAGTTACTTAAGCATATACTTAGTGTGTTAAGTGTAGAGAAATGGAGTATGCTAGACACAAGGAGAAACCACAAATGCCCAATCATAATGGGAAATTCTTAACATACCTCTCTCAGTAACTGATAAAACAGGCAGACAAAAAGTTAAAAGGGCATAGATTAACCATTGCTGGCAAAAGTAGCTATACAGAATGTATAAACAAATGGGTGTGGCTGTATTCTGATAAAACATTATTTACAAAAATGGGCAGCTAACCCACAATAGTCCTAACCCCTGAAAGGTTAGAAAGACCTACATAATTAACAAATTTGACCAATCTAAAACACTGCACTCAATAATTTTCCTCAGATGCACATAGAACATTTATAAAAAGTCACCATATGGTTGGCCATCAGGGAAGTCTAAATAAATTTCAAAGGATTAAAATCATACAGAATATTTTCTCTGCAGTGGAATTAAGCTGTAAATCAATATCAAAATGATTTATTTGCCATAGAATAGTCATGTGACTTTTTGGAACTATCAAATCAGAACATGCTGTTTTCTTGTCAGAATGATTGGCAGTTATGCCATACACTTCTAAATAATTTGAGTTCAAAAAAAAATCACAGTGGAAATATTTTCAATTGCATTTTAATAAGAATTCTACATGTAAACCCTTGTTGAATTTAACCTAAGCAGTCAGTGGAGGAAATTTATAACCTTGAATGCAAGTATTAGAAAAGGAAGGATGAAAATCAATGAATAAGCACCTATCTCTATAATTCTTTTTTTTTCTATTCTATTGATTCGTGTTTGGAAATTCTGGTGTTATGTAATTGTTAGAGAGGCTTCACTTTTTCTGTGATTTGTGAATGTTACAAAATGTTGGAGTCATCTGTATTGTAAAGATTAGATAGAACTCATCAGGCTCTGATGACTCTTTTTAACTTTTTTTCATGGAAATTGAGAGTATAGTATAATATTTGCCTATAACTTAGCTTCAACAGTAATCAATTCATATTCATCTGTCGTATCAGTCATATTTATCTGTGCCTCCACTTTTGTTTTACTCTGGAGAATTTCATAGCAAATTCAAGGCTTCATGCCTTGAAACTTGTAAGTATCCCAGAATGAATCTCTAACTGGTATGGTCATTAAAAAAATTTATAACCACTAGACCATTTTCTTTTTGTTTTTTCTTTTAGAGACGGGATCTTGCTGTATTGCTCAGGCTGGTCTTGAGCTCCTGGGCTCAAGCAGTCCTCCTGCCTTGACTTCCCAAAGTGCTAGGATTACAGGTGTGAGCCACTTCACCCATCCTAGACCATTTTCAGTGTATCCAAGTTAATAATAATTTCTTTCCTTATCTTTTTGGGCAGACGGACTTTCGCTTTGTCACCAAGGCTGGAGTATAGTGGCACGATCTTTTCTCACTGCAATTCCCGCCTCCCGGGTTGAAGCAGTTCTCCTGCCTCAGCCTCCTGAGTAGCTGGGCTTACAGGCATCTGCCACCACACCAGGCTAATTTTTGTATTTTTTGTAGAGATGGGATTTCGTCCTGTTGGCCAGGCTGGTCTTGAACTCTTGACCTCAAGTGATCTGCCCATGTTGGCCTCCCACAGTGCTGGAGTTACAGGCATGAGCCACTGTGCGTAGCCTATTTCTTTAGTTCATTGAATAGCTAGTCTATATTCAGTTTTTTTCTGATAATTTCATCATTGTGTTTTAACATTGGATTGTTTGAATCATGATCCAAATGACGTGGGTGCGTTCGAGTTGCTTGTATCTCTTAGATCTCTTTAATTCTATAACAACTCCCCTTTCTTTTTTTCTTTTTCTTTGTTTTTTTTTTTTTTGTTCTCATGCCTCTTCATGTGTTGCAGTAGGAAGTATACAGCACCATCCACGAAGGATTCTTACCTAAAAAAATTGAACATGGGACTAATCAAACCTCTAAGTTGAGCTACTCACTTAATTAAAAGGAAAAATTGGGAGTTGGGTAGGTAGAGAACAACAAGTTAAACTATACCATGAGGCTGGGACCAGTCACTCATGCCTGTAATCCTAGCACGTTGGGAGGCTGAGGCGGGAGGATTGCTTGAGGCCAAGAGTTGAAGACCAACCTGGCCAACATAGCAAGACCCTGTCTCTATTAAAAAAAAAAAATTTAGCCAGGTGCAGTGGCTCACGCCTGTAATCTCAGCACTTTGGGAGGCTAAGGCAGGTGGATCATGAGGTCAGGAGTTCAAGACCAGCCTGGCCAAGATGGAGAAACCTTGTCTTTACTAAAAATACAAAAATTAGCCGGGCGTGGTGGTGAGCACCTGTAATCCCAGCTACTCAGGAGGCTGAGGCAGAGAATTGCTTGAACCCGGGAGGCGGAGTTTGCAATGAGCTGAGATCACACTACTGCACTCCAGCCTGGCGACAGATCGAGACTCCTTCTCAAAAAAAAAAAAGTTTTGAAAAACCTACACAAAATGATACCCTGATACAGCAGTCAGACAAATCCAAAGGTAGGCCATCATATGAGAGAAATTACCTGTTTCCTTCCTTTCTGCTTCATTCCTCCCAAAAGCAGATGAGGCTGAGGGCTTGTAATGGTTTGGAAGCATCCCAACTTTTATTTGAAGTGGAGGCTTTGTTTTTTGCCTTTTTTTTTTTTTTCCGAGGCAGGATCTTGCTGTGTTGTGCAGGTTGGAGTGCAGTGATGCGATCATAAACTCAGTTCAGCCTGGAACTCCTGGGCTTAAGCGATCCTCCTTCCTCACCGTCCTAAGTACCTGGGACTACATGCATGCACCACCATGCCTGGCTAAGTTTTAAATTTTCCTGTAGAGACAAGGTCTTGGTATGTTACCCAGGCTGGTCTCAAATTCCTGGCCTCGAGGAATTCTCCTGCCTTCACCTGCAGAATTGCTGCAATTACAGGCCTGAGCCAATACAGCAGGCCCTAGTTTGTTTTTTTTTTATTGGATACTGTTGGCTGACAATCTGACATCCAAGCCCCCTTTGTTAAGCAAATTCCTCTTTAATTTAGGTAGCTGTCCCTCTGGACATTTGACCTGAACCTCAGTTCAGTAGGAAATCCAGATTATTCTTACCAATCAGGGTGATATATCATTGCCATTCTTGGTTACATTGCCATGTTCTCCGTGTGAGTATCTGGTGCAGTTCTGATGTATTACATATGATGGAAGTCTGCCATGAGCTTCTGGGAAATGGCTGGATCCTGGATTTTTCAACCCTGGAGATCTCAGCTCCAACCCATTCATGCATAACTGCCTTTTCTACCTCTTAGCCATCCATACGGATTTCTACATTTGGGTTGGGTACCACTGTTTTTGGACTGGCCCTGTAGGGAGGCTAGACTGAAGGGCTGGGGCTGGGATGAAGCAGTCTCAGGATTGAAGGTAGAGGAGGTTTGCATTTTGACCAGTGTGTTTACCGGTGGATCAGAAAATGGCTTGGAGATGAGCTCTCTGGGTGTAAAGGATACAGGCTTGCTAGAGAGTCTTGAGAATGACTTGCTGGGGTGACAGCAAAATTCAAGTTGGTCTCACAGTGTGGGTATTCTCAGAGTGTGAGTTTCTAGAGCGGCTCTTGGGGAGACTGATCCCTGAACTGCTGCTTCTGGGGCAAGGATGGGACCCCCTTTGCTTTCCTGCCTGTGTGGAAGGAGCAGGCTGAGCATGCACACTGAATATTGCATTAGGAGATCGCAGGCTCTTGTTTGTGTAGCTGTGACTGTGTGGCCACCCCACAGTGTAAAGTGCTGGGAAGCAGAGTTCTAAAAGTGAGAGGGAAAGAGAACAAATTTGTACTGTGAGGCTGTTGTAGGAGGGAAGTGTCACAAGGGAGAGAGCCAGATGTAGATTCAAGTTCCCACGCTTCTAATTAGGAAGAATGTTAACCTGCACAACACACTTCGTCTCAGCAAGCCTCAGCTTACTCATGTTTAAAATGGAAATAATAACGAGTACCTTATACAGTAGTATTGAGGGTTTAGTAAGACAGTGCGTATGGTTTGTTTGATTAGTAAGATAGTGCAATAAACAAAAAATTTAGGAGCATGTGGCTGCTGGTGAATTTAAGTCAGTTTCCTGAGCCACCACTTCTTTTATGTTTTTATTTTTAGAGACAGTCTTGCCATGTTGTCCAGGCTGGTCTTGAACTCTAGAGCTCAGGTGAGATCCACCCATCTCAGCCTCTACAATAGCTGGGATGCTAGGGCCCATGCCACCATGCCTGGCTTTACCACTTCCTTCATTGTCTTACCTAAAACATATATGTGAGAACTTGGCAGTAGACAAGACCATAAAGTGGTTTTAGTTTACTATCTCCTGTTTCACATCCGTTCTATTTCTGACGTAACCAAAAAAAAAAAAAAAAAAAGGCATTCCTCTTGCTCATTCCATATCTTCCTATGGACCAGTGCTCCACGATTCCAGGGTGTTAAGGAGACCGATGAAATATTGGAACCTGATGTTAATGTGAGTCCAGATGGCAATTGGAGACTTGTGGTCCTAGGAGCATGTTTCTTATTGAATTTGGTCTTGAATCCCCAGGTTCTAGCCTATAGGAACAAGACATTTTCAGTAATGGAAGAAAGAGCTTCCAGGCTGGGGAAGATCATCTTTTCCAGTGGTAGCTTGACCTGAGATGATACCTGACCACAACTTCTGGGAAGGCCCAGAATAGATAGAAGAGAGAGAACACCCTAGAGCTGCTAGCCCCTAGGAGTTGAAGAAAATGGCCAAGGCCCAGGTGAGGTTTGTTTTACCTATTTTGTCTTTTGTTTCCCAGTGGATCTGTGGAAGCTTGTAAAAGGCAGTCTGGTTAAATGAGATAGTGTATTCTGATAAAAATCAGGATCTGTCAGAAAATAAGTTTAAGTTGGAATCTTAAAATCCTGGCAAATTAAGAAACGAGATATATAGATCGGGGGGTTTGTGCCAAGTTCTTAATGTCGGAACATAGCTAAGTGACTGTTAAGACCCTGTGGGTTTTCTCTGCTTTAAACTGTGTCTCCTTTTTTTTGGCAGCTGAAATAACAGGAAACACATGAAAAATGCCACGATTGTAATGTCTGTGAGGAGAGAGCAAGGCAGTTCTTCAGGGGAGGTAAATGTGTCATTGCTGTTAGATCTTGAGAAATTTCTTTCCTTCAGAGAGCGTTTGTGGTTGACAGTATCCTCAAAGTCACCCTTGTAATAAAGGCATGGGATGTTTTCTTTGGCTTTTTCCTATTATTTAGGGAGGTAAGCTAAGGAGTAATGCCAAAGGAAAACTGGATTGGACAAAATTCTTTGAAAATAGGGTGCTTTGAAAATAGACGCTTCTGGTCATCTGACTTTGCCCAGGAGTAAAGCCTGGAGCATCCAATAGAATGAATGGGCTGCCTGACCTTTGATCCTCCATGAAGTAGAATTCTTTCAGCCAGATTTTTGTTATTGATACAGCAGGAGACAACTAGCAGCTCCATTCTTTGGTAACAGCTTGGAATGCAGATACTGACAATGCTTCTTTCTTACCTTCTTAACTCCAGGTTCAAAAAACAAAGCACCAGTTCTGCTTGTTTTGCTTTTACTATGTTTAATTACTGAAATGATACATGGCTACATTTGCCTGCAAGAGATTCAAGCAAATAGAAGCATTTGTATCAAAAGACAGTATCTCCTTTCACCCTTTTTCTGCCCAAACTTCAACCCAAAGGGTAATAAATAAGTGTTCATAGTTTGGGTCTCTATCTAGTTCGTCCCTGTGATTGACATCTGATAGAATATATTTATATTTAGGTACATTTCTGTATACATACGTGTGTACTTATATAATTGTATATATTATTACTTTTTTTTTCCCCCCAAGATAGAGTCTTGCTCTGTTGCCCAGGTTGGAGTGCAATGGCGCAATCTTGGCTCACTGCAACCTCCGCCTCCTGGGCTCAAGCAATTCTCCTGCCTCAGCCTCCTGAGTAGCTGGGATTACAGGTGCGTGCCACCACACCCCACTAATTTTTCTATTTTTAGTAGAGATGGGGTTTCACCATGTTGGCCAGGCTGGTCTTGAACTACTGACCTCATGAGCCCCCCGCCTCAGCCTCCCAAAGTGCTGGGATTTCAGGCGTTAGCCACCACGCCCAGCCATATTATTGCTTTTTTTTTTTTTTTTTGGAAACAGAGTCTTGCTCTGTTGCCCAGGCTGGAGTGCAGTGGCGCGATCTTGGCTCACTGTAAGGTTCGCCTCCTGGGTTCACACCATTCTCCTGCCTCAGCCTCCCGAGTAGCTGGGACTGCAGATGCCCGCCACTATGCCCAGCTAATTTTTTGTATTTTTAGTGGAGACGGGGTTTCACCGTGTTAGCTAAGATGGTCTTAATCTCCTGACTTCGTGATCTGCCCTCCTTGGCCTTCCAAAGTGCTGAGATTACAGGTGTGAGCCACCATGCCCAGCCATATTATTACATTTTTTAAAATATGTCTTAGGTCATGTATTATTTGGGAGCTTAATTTTTTGCGTTTAAGAGAATGCCTTGAAGATCATTGATAATCACGTGGTTATGTATACATCTACCTCATTGATTTTAACATTTTTATAGTATATTATAGCATGGAGGTGCTGTAATTTAACCCTGTCTGCTTTTGATAGACATTTAGATTATTGATAAGTTTTTCATTATCAGAAACAAAGGAATAATGAACATTCTTATTACATGTTGTTTCATATCTATGTGAATACTGCCTTAGTGCTTTTTTAGGGTAGGAGGTATTGCTGGAATTCCATGGTCCTTTGGTATGTGAAATAGTCATGGTGTGCATAATTTGTCATGGAGAAAAGGATCAAGATGCGTCCCTGTGCCTCTTTTCTGCATCATCTATTGTTATCCACCTCAGATTGCATTGGAATTGCTCTTATAGGGATCATTGTCATTCGAAGATGTGGCTGTGGACTTCACCAGGGAGGAGTGGCAGTTTTTGGACTGGTCTCAGAAGGTCTTGTACAAGGAAGTAATGTTGGAAAACTACAGCAACCTAGTATCAGTAGGTAAGGACAGCATCACAGTCACTTACCTTTTCTTTCTTATTTGGTGACCTCTGTATGGTCCTGTAAATATTTAATGGTTTGTATGTCATAGATTTTTTTGTTGTGGTGGTAAAATGTATAACATAAAATTTACCATCTTAATCATAAGTGTGCAGTTCATTGGGATTCACTCATAGTGTTACGCACCCACCACCACTACCTTCTGTCTTCTAAAACTGAAACTCTGTACTCACAAAACAACTACCCATTGCCCCACTTCTCCCCAGCCCCTTGCAACCACCATTCACTTTCTGTCTTTAGGATTTTGACTTCTCTAAGTACCTCATATAAGTGGCATCATATAGTGTCTGTCTTTTTGTGTCTGGCTTATTTCACTTAGTATGATGTTCTCAAGGTTTATCCGTGTTGTCACGTGTGCCAGAATTTCCTTTTTAAGGCTGAATGATATTCTTTCGTATGTATATACCACCTTTTGCTTATCCACTTATCTGTTAAGGAACACTGGGTTCCTTCCACGTTTGAGGGCTTGTGAATCATGTTGCTATGAAATGGGTGTACAAATATCTGAGACCCTGCTTTCCATTCTTTGGGGTATATACCCAGAGGTGGAATTGCTGGGTGATATGGTCATTCCATTGTTAATTTTTTGAGGAAGTTTTCCACAATATCAGTACCATTTTACATTCCCACCAAGAGTGCACAGGGTCCCAGTTTCTCCACATTGTTGCCAACAATTGTTATTTTCTGCTTTTTTTTTTTTTTTTTTTTGATAGTAGCCATCCTAATGGGTATGAGTGTGTCATAGACTTGTATTTTCCTCCCTGGCACAAAGTGATTGTGCTCTTTTACTGAGTGAAAGACTTTTACTTTATCAAAGTGCAAATGCTGTGGTTCCTGAGACATAACTCTCTATCTTCATCCATTCCCCAAGCACACGTGCCAAGTGTTCAGTGATCTCCTGTTTACAGGGTATCAAGGCACCAAGCCAGATTCACTCTTCAAGTTGGAGCAAGGAGAACCCCCATGGATAGTAGAAGGAGCAGCCCCCAGTCAAACCTGTCCAGGTAAGTGAGTGAAAACTAAGAAAACGGAGAAATGGCACGAAAATCCCAGCTGGGTCGGAGAAGGGTTGATGCTTTTAAAATGTTCTTTAGAGGACTTTGCAGTAGTTGGTGGCCCAGAAACCTAATCAGCCTTTCTGCATCTGTGTCCATCCCTAATAGAACTGTCCCTTCCCGGCTCTCAAAGGATAATGTCTTCCTTTCTTCTATTTTCTGGATCTAATTTCAGTCCATATCATTGAAGACCTTGAATTCTTAGCTGGTTCCATTCTTCCCAGCCTGCTCCCAGCTTTTGTCCCTTCCTGCTCCCTACCTTACTTGCTTTGAAACTCTCCTTGTAACCCATCTGGATTGTGTTGCCTTTATTTATTTATTTATTTATTTATTTTTTTGAGATGGAGTCTTGCACTGTTGGCTGGGCTGGAGTGCAGTGGTGCAATCTTGGCTCACTGCAACCTCCACCTCCCAGATTCAAGTGATTCTCATGCCTCAGCCTCCTGAGTAGCTGGGATTACAGGTGCCGGCCATGAGGCCGGCTAATTTTTTGTATTTTTAGTAGAGATGGGGTTTCACTACATTGGCCAGGCTGGTCTCGAACTCCTGACCTCATGATCCACCCACCTTGGCCTCCCAAAGTGCTGAGATTTCAGGCATGAGCCACTGCACCTGGCCGGATTGTGTTACTTTTAGCACTTCTGTCGCTTAAAAGCGTACCCTGGCCCCTTTGTAAAGGGCCGATTTCCTTTACTGAAAATCACCTCACCTTAGCTCATGTCAAAGCGCCCACACCTTGTCTCTCGGGGCATCTCTGTTGACTTACTCACCCACTGCTCCCACCTTTCCAGCTTCTGTTTTCTTTTTATCTTCTGCTGATTCTCCTGGTAGAAGTTTAATTCACCCTCAAGGCCTAAGCTCTCTGGCCCCTGCTGGAGACTCGCAAATAGACATCTCTGCTACTAATGTCTCATCTGCACTCTAACCCTCTGTGTGTCACCAGCCGCCAGGACAGCTCTCCAAATATTTCCTTATTCCAGTATGTGAAACCGGAATCCTCCTTTCTCCCAGATGTTTCTACCATCATATAGTATACTCATATATACTAAAGATTTCAGTTCTGTCTTCTGACAAATAGTTTCATGCAGATATCTCCTTTTCTGTAATCTCACCTGCCTTCTTATTCTATATTTTGCCAGCACCCAGGACGAGTGTTCTGTGAAATTCTTCTTCCCTCGGCTTCAGGGTTAGAAGCTGAGATTCTCTTTCCTCCTGGAAAATCCTTTCCCTCCCTGTGCATTATATTTAGGTTCTGCTGTATTGCTCACCACTCCGGTTCCTGCTCACCTTGGCGTTGCTTTGAGTCTTCTCGGTTTACTCTGTTGTATGTCTGAACGTCTCGACTGCTCCTGTTAATTTTTATTGTTTTGAATACTCCACTCTCAAGCCCCACCTCACAGTAGGCCATGGTAATAGAGGTTCGCATCACCTCCATTGCTGCATGTTTGACTGACTTCCGTTTTTCTGTGAGTTCCATTTGATGTGATGGCTTCATTCCCCTCTGGGCAGGGGCCGTCAAGGCACTGGAACTTGATGAGAAGACGTGAGGAGTGAGTGTTGCTCACTCCTCATGTGGAAGAAACAAGAGGTCCACATATATTCAGAGATTCAGAAGAGAAGAACCCAGCCACATAGGAAAAGTATTAGGGTTGTGGTAGGAAAATCAGAAGATGTCCATGAAATAAGTGACAAAATTATTCCAAGGAGGAGGAAGGCATATGTTTTATTGAATGCTACAGATAATGTCAAATAACGTGAGGACTGACATCTGTGCATCTGATCATGTTGCATTTTTACATCCAGATACTGCACTCTTTCACTGTCAGCTCTTGTTTTACTTCTAAGAAGTAGTTTTTGACTATTGCAGGGTACATTTGGAGCTCCCTCTTTTTTTTTTTTTTGTTTTTTGAGACAGAGTTTTGCTCTTGTTGCCCAGTCTGGAGTGCAGTAGCCCAATCTTGGCTCACTGCAACCTCTGCCTCCCAGGTTCAAGGGATTCTCCTGCCTCAGCCTCCCAAGTAGCTGAGATTATAGGTGCCCACCACCATGCCCAGCCAATTTTTTTTTTTTTTTTAATATTTGTAGTAGAGACAAGGTTTCACCATGTTGGCCAGGCTGGTCTCAAACTCCTCCCACCTGCCTTGACCTCCCAAAGTGTTGGAATTACAGACGTGAGCCACTGCGCCTGGCCACTCTCTTTTCTGACTTTTATCTCCTTTGTGTCTATGCTGCACTAACTTAGTAATGGTCATGTATTGTTTTGTGCGTGTATTTTACTGGTTGGTATGAGGCTTCTTTTACCCTCATTTTATTAAATGGCACCAGCACCTACATAGGTGTTTAAGCCACATATTGAGCAATTATCCTCAATTCTTCCCTTTTCTACCGGCATTATTTGTTCTAAGAGTGAATCCTGTCTTTCCCTCCTCCATACTTATGTCCTTGTTTTTTCATATTTCTCCATTTCCATTGTAATTATTCCTAATCAAGCCACCTGAATTCTGCCATAGCATCTGGGGTATTCTCTTCTATAATTTCATCTCTCCAATTCATTCTCCATAGAACAGTCATGTTTTGGAACTGTCAATTCAGAGCATGTTTTCTTCGCAAAAAATGTTTTGTGGCTTACTGCCATTGTTCTTAGCATAAATTCCAATTTCTAACAAAGTCTTCCTCCAAAATCTCTATGTTGTTAATTCTGCCAGCCTTGCCAAACTTTTGTATTTCTACTTCACTCAAGCTCAGGATATTCCAGGTAAACCAGCTTCTCTTACAATTTTTTTTTTTTTTATCACACCTAAGTTTTTTCTGCCTCTGGGTTTTCACACTGGCTGTTCCCTTTTCTTGGAATGTTCTTTATTTTGTTCTTTGCATAACATTGCTCGTTCTTACCCTATGATGTGAGCCACTTCCTTTGTACTGTTCTTCACATTCTGTAATTTTCTTACTTCTTTGCATACCTGTTGATTCTCTATCTTTACCTGAATGACAGGTTCATGGAGAGAGAGAATATATTATTAGTCACTGTAGTATCCCATTCAGTGTTTGTTGGGTGAATATATCCATCGCCTCCATCTATTTTTGATTTATTCCGGTTGCAATGTGTTTCTGTTTCTACTCTGTCTCCATTTGCAAGGTCCAATTTGGGAGGCAGCCCAAGTTGTATTGATTCATTATAGAGTATCCATTGTTGTTGCTAAATTTGCTATATTTTCCTTTTGCTGTTTTATAGTATCATCCTTTTTCACAGAGGGTGAGGTACACTACTCTGAGACTGAGATCTTATAAAAGCCAGCCAAAACCATGGCATTTTTGTACCTTCTGTTACCTCCACAAAAAATATCATGGATGTTCTTATTGTTCTTTTTCCTAGAAGAAATTTGGGGGGATTGACCATATGCAGTGGTACCCAGAAAACCAAAATGAGCTTAAACATTTCAAAAGATGTCAGTAAAGTTATGCCCTTGGAAATAAGTTTGATTTATTTAAGAGCATTGTTCCTTTAATATAAAGACACAATAAGTTTGGCTCACATTGTAAAAGTCTGAAATCTCATTTAGGGTTTGTTATCCGGAATAGAAGATACACAGGAAAAGATTCTGATGCATTTGGTGGATATGGGAAATCATGCCTCCATATCAAGCGTGACAAAACTCTTACTGAAGTTAAATACCATAGATGTGTTAAACCCACCAGTCCTAAATCACAGATCAATGACCATCAAAAAATTTGTGTAGGAGAGAAACCACATGAATGCAGTGTGTGCGGGAGAGCCTTCTCCAGGAAAGCACAGCTTATTCAACATCAGAGAACTGAAAGAGGAGAGAAACCCCATGGATGTGGTGAATGTGGGAAAACATTCATGAGGAAGATTCAGCTCACTGAGCATCAGAGAACTCACACGGGAGAGAAGCCCCATGAATGTAGTGAATGCGGAAAAGCCTTCTCCAGAAAGTCACAGCTCATGGTCCATCAGAGAACCCATACAGGAGAGAAACCCTACAGATGCAGTGAATGCGGAAAAGCCTTCAGCCGGAAGTGCCGGCTCAATAGACATCAGCGATCCCATACTGGAGAGAAACTCTATGGGTGCAGTGTGTGTGGGAAAGCCTTTTCTCAGAAGGCATACCTCATTGCACACCAGAGACTTCACACAGGAGAGAAGCCTTATAAATGCAGTGATTGTGGGAGAACCTTCTATTTTAAGTCAGACCTGACCAGACATCAGAGAATTCATACAGGAGAGAAACCTTATGAATGTCATGAGTGTGAAAAAGCCTTTAGAAGCAAGTCAAAGCTCATTCAGCATCAGCGTACTCACACTGGAGAGAGGCCATATTCATGCAGCGAATGTGGCAAAGCCTTTGCCCACATGTCAGTCCTCATTAAACATAAGAAAACTCACATAAGAGAGAAAGCCATACATTCACTGAAGGTGGAGAAACCTTCAAGGAGTCATACCTCCTTATACATGAGTGAACACATAAAAGAGCAAAAGACTGTACCTATAGAAATGCCTGCCTCAGGAACCCCGGCATTGTTAAACAAGAGTGAGCGCCTAGTGGGTAGAAATGTAGTGATTGTAGAACAACCTTTTCCAAGAAATCAAGCCTTTGTAGTTAATCAGGAATTTGAACAGGGAATAAGCCTCGCAAATGAAGTGAATGTGGCCCCATCAGTAATAAATTATATCTTGTATGTTACAGATATTGTATAAGAATAAATCTGATACCAGAAAGGTGGGAAAATCTTTAGTAGGAATCCTGCAGCCACTATATGCTGGAGAGCTCATTTAGGGCTGAAACACTGGAGGCAGTGGTTGTAGAGGACATTTCTGTGAGAAGTCAAACCTGTTAAATGCCATTGAAATCATGTTGGGCAGAAATGCATCTGTTATGAGGAAGCCTTTACCTGGATATGATATCTCAATTGGTATCAAAAGAATTCTTACAGGAATGTTTGTGAAAGATTGTGATGGTGCTTTTAGCACTAAATTGTGCCTTGTGTGCCAAAGAAACAAAGACAACTGTAGAGGCAATGGATATGGAAAACATTTTTAGTAAAATATGGGAGAAGTTATAGAAAAGAAAAACTCTTGAAAGTAAGACATGATGGAAACTCACCAAATTAACTCCTGTATCACAGTTTTATGTCTTGAGAGTCTTGGAGGGACATGTCTAATAAATGAAATCTTGAACCCCAGGAATGGTATTATGTAATGAAAACCTATGAATATAACAAATATGGAAGTAAAATTATGTTAGTTTGTTACGAGTGCTGCACCAAACTAACACAGATTTAATGGTTTAGAACAACACAAAATCATTATCTTAGAGTTCTGGAGGTCTGAAGTCCGAATGCATCTCACGGGGCTACATCAAGCTGTAGACAGGGCTGCTTTTCTTTTTGGAGGCTCTAGGGGAGCATCTTTCCTTGCCCTTCCAGCTCCTAGAAGTTGCCCAGATTCTGTGGTTTGGGGCTTCTTTCAAAACTAGCAATGGCCAATCAGTCTGACATCACTCAAACACTTGAGTGTTCTATCTCCCTCTTCCATGTTTGAGGACCCTTGTGATTACACTGGGAAAACCCAGATAAGCCAGGATAATCTTCCTATCTGATTATGATCCAAGTATATTAACATTTTACTCTATAACCACAGAATCTTACGCTATGATTGTTATATGTGAACATTGTAGATGCTCTTGAAATGTTAAAATCGCATCAGCATGGAAAATAACTCCTAAATGTCCAGAAAGAACATGAGATTTATGATGCTTGAAATGTTGCTAAACATAAATTTGTATCTATTCCGAAATTACATAAATTAACATACCCGGCCAGGCATGGTGGCTCACACCTGTAATCTCAGCACTTTGGGAGGCCAAGGCAGGATGATCACTTGAGCCCAGGAATTTGAGACCACCCTGGGCAACATAGTGAGACTCTATCTCTACAAAAAAATAAAAATAAATAATAGCTGGACATGGTGGTATGTGCCCATAGTTCCAGCTACTTGGGAGGCTGAGGCAAGAGGATTGCTTGAGCCCAGGAGTTCTAGGCTGCAGTGAGCTATGATCGTGCCACTGCACTCCAGCCTGAGTGACAAGACTTTGTTTCTAAAAAAAGGTTGGGGGGAGGGGGGTGGAACTAACATGCCTTATTATGAGTATGGAATGCATATGACATAATGCACCTGGATATTGACTAATCTTTTTCATAGCCAACTCCAACAGTCCCTTTTTCTTTTACAGTAAATGTCTAATGTATATAATCTCCTGCCTTAAATGTCTAAAAAAGATACACAAAATGTATGAATGAACTTCATCAGACATTGGAAAGTGAAGGGCTCAGGATGGCTTTCCATGAGAGAAAGGAAACAATGAAATGAACCTTATGATTGCCCCAGCTTAGTGCCTGGAGAAGGTTTCCAGTCTGCAGCAATGAGAGGAGAAAGCCAAGCAGATCCCAGCCATCTTTCTGAATTGAGACAGAGTTTAGGGTTTGAGGAATTCAAGGTGACCCAAATTCATGAGTTGGATTACTGGAGAAGAGCTGCACTCAGGAATTGAGAGTTCTATCGAGTTTCCCCCACGAGCCTTTGAGTCATAATCAGCACGTGTATGTGAGGAAAACCCTCCTAGGCTGGAGGAAGAACAGGAAGAAATGAACATGCAGAAAAATCCTTGGATTATACACAAGGTTGGGAGTAATTGGCATTTCCACCAGCTGGAATGGAAACGCCTCTTAACATTTGGAGAATCACAGTGGACCTTAAGTAAGAAGTATTGCCTCTGTGGGTGGCTCAGATTTGCTGTACAGTAAAGGCTGACTGGAACCCTCCTTAGAAAGCATACATGCAATCCACGAAAAGGCCAAACTTTGCAAGTAATTTAGCAGTTTTCCAGACAGAGACTAATAAAGAAATAGAAAGCAGTCTATCAGTCAGTAATTGGCCATGTCTGGCATCCAATCAAAACTTACCCAGGTGTGCAAAGAAGCAGGAAAGTATAACCCCATAACATGAAGAAAAGTCAGTAGAGACCCAGAAGTGACACACTGATAGCAGAAAAGGATGTTAGAAACAGCTGCTATAAATGTCCCATATGAATCAAGTGGATTGTAAAAATTATAATTTACTGATGGGTTCCCCCCACCTGAACAAGAGGCAGATGAAGCTCAGTGTAGGCACAGGAGCCAATGCCCCTAGGATGTTCATCCTCCCAGGGAGGCACCAGAAGGAAGCAGTTGCCAGCAGTCGAAAGCAGGTTCCCTGGGAGGCAGAAGCAAGCTCAGCTGAATTTGTGGAGTGTAGTCTACCCAGTGTTTTGCCCCTGTTTGCCTTTTCTGGGAACTGAGGCTTCTGACCAGGGCTGCTGAGCTTCCTAGGAAGTGTAGTTTGGCCATGGGCAGTGCCTGAGACACCTGTGCTGGGCTGTTGAGGTTTCTGGGAAGTATAGTTAGGAGGCCTAACAACTGTTACTCTAGGTAGCGGCTGGTGTGTCCTGACTGTTTAGCCCCTGTAGGGGTTTCTGTCACACATCTGCCTTTGGCCATTTTTCTCCACATGAGTGAATTCTATCTGGGTTTCAAGGCAGTTGAAGAGGGTAACAGTCAGAACCTGAGCCAGTGCTTGCTGGGGCAGCATTATGAGGGAATTGGCCTTGGGCATATTAAGTCTGAGCTCATCTGGCAGTTCTGCTTTGGCCGGGACAGACTTTGGTGGGTCAGACCCAGTCAGTTCATGGTGAGTCTGCCCTGCTGTGTGGCTGAGGTGGGAAGCAGCCCTACAGAATCCCGTTGTTGTGTGGGACATGTTTGCCCTTGTTCTTCCTGCCATCATGGGCCAGATGGATCCCATGTTGGAGGCTGGGGAGGGCACTCAGGGCATGGGTCTTACTTAACCTTACTCTGCTGACTTTCTCCTTTTACACGCCAGATGAAACTTTTTTAGGTGTGTAGGTGTCTGTGTGTCCTATGGGGTGTCCAGAACTGGCCTATTAACTGCATCACTGTTAACAGAAAGCTTCTAGAACAGTGTCTACAGTGCAGTGCTTTGAGAACTAAGTCAGCAACTTTTAAATAGAACTTTTGTTACAAGTGGGAAGATGATTTATGTATAAAGAAATTTGACACACTTAAAAACTTACAACTCCTGGTGCACAGATTTATAGATTCCATCCACTTTGTCTTGATTCCCAGTTTAGAACTTGGGTCTGTAGATTCTAGAACCTGTCAGACCTCAGAGTAGAAGTTCAGTGTCAGCTCTCCCACCAGAACTTGCATGACTGTGATCCCATGCAAGGGAGAAGACAGTCCAGGTTCTCATTGCCTTGCTCTGTATCTGTATTTAGGGGTGGGGGTAGAGAACTGGAAATTCCTCATTGGTGCTGATTAGTCTGCCCTCCGAAGGCTTTTTTCCAACCCTAGCTTTGTTTTTTTTGTTTGTTTTTGTTTTTGTTTTTCGTTTTTTTGAGACAGAGTTTTGCTCTTTTGTCCAGGCTGGAGTGCAGTGGCATGATCGTGGCTCACCGCAACCTCTGCCTTCCAGTTTCAAGTGATTCTCCTGCCTCAGTCTCCTGAATAGCTGGGATTACAGGTGCCCACCACCACACCTGGCTGATTTTTTTTTTTTTTGTATTTTAGTAGTGATGGGGTTTCACCATGTTGGCCGGTCTGGTGTCAAACTCCTGACCTTGTGATCCGCCCACCTCGGCCTCCCATAGTGCTGGGATTACAGGTGTGAGCCACCACACCTGGCCAGCTTTGTATTTTTAAAAAGTTGTCCTTCATTAAGGTAGGGAAATTGAGTAATTGTCACAATTCTAAAAGCTGGGCCTCTCTCTGAAATGTCTCCTTTACTCTTGATAAGAGATCTTTTGTCAGATGTTCAGAATCAGAAAAGACAACAGCTAGATCATACCTTAGAAATGATAGCCTTTTCCTAAGAACCGAAGAAAACCATAAAAGCCCTGGTGAGGTTTTGTTTCTTACTTTTGCCTTTCTTTCCAATGGCTTTGCGAGGCTTCAGACAAATAACTACTAAATGGAAATACATTTCTAATTTAAAAATTTCAGAAACCATCAAATCAAGGTTCAGGCAAAGATAGAATGAGGAAATGTAGCTTCATACAGAGTGCCTTAAGTTTGAATACAGGTGAATAAATATGTAAGAATGTATGATGTACTTAAGTTTCTGGTTTTGTTTGTTTTGTTTTTTTGAGACAGAGTCTTACTCTGTCGCTCAGGTTGGAATTCAATGGCACAGTCTTGGCTCACTGCAACCTCTGCCTCTTGGGTTTGAGTGATTATCTTGCCCCAGCCTCCTGAATAGCTGGGATTAAGGTGTGCCACCACGCCTGGCTAATTTTTGTATTTTTAGTAGAGATGGGATTTCACCGTGTTGACCAGGTTGGTCTCAAACTTGACCTCAAATGATTTGCCCACCTCAGCCTCCCAAAGTGCTGGAATTGTAGACATGAGCCACCACAACTGGTCTGTTTCTGATGTTTCTGGTGTCAATAATGTATTAATTTTCTGTTGATGCCAAAACAGATTCTCACAAACATTTAGCAGCTTGAAACAACACAAATTTGTTATCTCCCAGTTCTTTAGGTCAGAAGTCTGGATTGGCTTGATTGGTTTCTTTGATCTGGATTTCAAAGACTGAAGTCAAGGTGTGGGCCAACAGGGCTCTTACTGGAAGACTCTGGGAGGAATCCATTTTCAAGCTTATTCAGGGTGTTGGCAGACTAATTCTGAGATTTGTTTCTTTGCTGGCTGTCAGCTGGGGGTTGTTCTCTTATTTATTTATTTTACTTTTTTTTTTTTTTACTTTTAATTTTTTTTTTGAGACAGGGTCTTGCTCTGTCACCCAGGTTGGAGTGCAGTGGTGCAATCTCGGCTCACTGCAACCTCTGCCATAGTAGATGTTGAATCTGCCGAGCTGGAAGTGTGTCAGTTCCAGAAACATTTCTGTGCTGTTCATAGACACCTCCCATCAAGCCCAATTATAAGTGTTCAAGTCTGTCATTTCCCATAAACAGGCTCTCAAGCTACCAAACCAGATATCTTTAATTTTTTTTCTTTTTTTTTGTTTTGTTTTTGAGATGGAGTCTTGCTCTGTCACCAGGCTGGAGTGCAGTGGCACCGTCCTGGCTCACTGCAGTCTCTGCCTCCCGGGTTCAAGCAATTCTCCTGCGTCAGCTTCCTGAGTAGCTGGGATTACAGGCGTGTGCCACCACACTCAGCTAATTTTTGTATTTTTAGTAGAGCTGGGGTTTCACCATGTTGGCCAGGATGGTCCCGATCTCCTGACCTCATGATCTGCCCGCCTCAGCCTCCCAAAGTGCTGGGATTACAGACATGAGCCACCGCACCCAGCCAGTGATATTTAATTTCAAACATGGAGAAGAGTGATGGAGAATAGAGGGTAATGCGAGGTTAGTGCATTTCAGGTGAGTGAGAACCAACAAGATGGGAGACCTGGAAAGTAAAGTAACTGGTCATGAGGGGTGGACCCATTCCAAATGTGTTTAACAGGGCTAAGACTTGGAAGGTGACTACAGATACCTAGATCGTTGATGAGGCTCTCTTGTTTGGCGTTTCAAAGAAAATGTGCCTTTTTTTCTCTTTATATTGACTCAGATTCTCACAATTGCCACATCATCACAGCACTACCTTTTTTCCTAGGATAAGGGTATTTGGCCTGATTTTTGTATTTCCTAGAGACCTCAGTGAGTCATATGAGAATGTATCAAAGCAACCTAGAAGGTGGGAGTGCTCACCACAGTGGTGTTCCTGTAAATATGGTGTTAGAAGTCTTTGGGAAGGCCAGTCTTGGTGGCTCACACATGTAATCCCAGCACTTTAGGAGGCCAAGGTGGGTGGATCACCTGAGGTCAGAAGTTCGAGACCAACCTGGCCAACATGGCGAAACCCTATCTCTACTAAAAATACAAAAATTAGCTGGGCATGGTGGCGAGTGCCCTGTAATCCCAGCTACTCCAGAGACTGAGGCTGGAGAATTGCTTGAACCTGGGAGGGGAAGGTTGCAGTGAGCCAAGATTGCACCATTGCACTCCAGCCTGGGTGACAAGAGCGAAACTCCGTCTCAAAAAAAGAAAAGAAAAAAAAGAAAAAAGAAATCTGTGGGAAAGTTCATTGACTGTTGCATTTAGAATTAAAGAAGAATGAATCAGTGAAACAGGATGACTGCACTTACCTTTATGTGAAGAGCTGAGAAGACTTCATTCTATCTTGCTTCCGACAGATGTTGGTTCCTAAGACTTAAGTTGGCCTCTTTTCTTGGTACTCATTGTTTGAACCTGATGGATGGACTTTTTCCATTCTCTGGGCATCTCCTTCTCCTAAAGCCTTCAGAGTCAGACAGCATAAGGGTAGTTCATCGTTGGTAGTTTCCTTTCTTTGTTCCCAGTGTGATCTCTTTGATTTCATGGACTTAACAATACTATTTATATGCTGATGACTCACAGATTTCTCTCTACAGGCTAGATATTTCCTTATCCTCCTACATTTGCCTGGGAATTTCTTGGAGATCTAATAGCTGACTCAAACTTCAAGTCATCCTTGCTTCACCATTTCACTCATCCCACAAATGCAGTCCATTTAGCAAGTTTGGTCTTTCTCCTTATATCCCAAGGTCCTCTACTCCTTTCTCTAACAGTTATTTTCACTCAAGCTTCGATGTCCATTATCTCTTGCCAAAATTATGATAGTTTTCTCTAATAGACTCTCAGTCCTTTACTCTTGTTTCTATTCTCCACATAATACCCTTAAGGAATTTATTTTACTATTTTTATTTATAAAAATGAATATGGGAGTCAGGGGCAGGAGTCAATGTTTCTAGCTCCTCACCTCCAAAATCCCTAAACATTAAGATAAACATCAGAAACATCTTGGTTCTTAAAGACTTCAGGTTTTGACAAAAGCGTGGAAGGTAATTAAAGCTTCATATAAGAAGGTAAATCTTAGTTGGAAGATGGAAATATCTAAATTGTGGTCTAAAAATGTATGATATAGCAAATCTATACTCATTCACAGGGCACAAGCCTAAAAATATTTATGCTGTAATATTTAAGACATGGTCAGTGTTAGTTACTGAAAAACATACACACAGGATGTTGCTTTTAAATTGGAAATCAGGACATGTCATCCTGCTCCCACTATCATTGGGAATGGTATCCTGTTACTGTTAGCACAAGATCCAAATTCTTTTCAGGATCCTCCTACAAGGGAGCATGCCATGATTTCTGCCTAGATGTTTTTGTTTACTTATTAATGAAAAATGTTTTGGTATAACATACATATAATGTAATTCTACAGCTAGGTAACTTTCTAGTCAGCACACTGTGCAACCAGCATCTAGATCAAGAATCAGAGTTCTGTGCAGAATGGCATTGGGTGAATATTACACTGTTTATCTGTTTTACATTCAGGCCATTATACTTAGTGTCCCTATGTATGTTTTTTATGATATCTTTATGTATTTTTTCTTTTCTGCTTTTGAAAATGGTCTAGACTTAATGAGAAGTTCCAAAATAATATACAAATTTCTTGCACATTCTTTTTGCAAGTTTCTCAAAATACGATATTTTACCAATTTGCTTTATTTTATCTATACACACACACCACACACAGGTATGGTTTTTCTGAACTCTTTACCCTATAACTCAAGTGTGTATTTCATAGAAAGAAGGGCATTCTTTTGTATAATCAGAATACTGTGATCAAAATCAAAATATTGACATTGATACAGTATTATTATCTAAACTACAGAGCTTACCAAATTTAACCATCTTACTCATATTTTTTTTTTTTTTTTGAGACGGAGTCTCGCTCTGTCACCCAGGCTGGAGTGCAGTGGCCGGATCTCAGCTCACTGCAAGCTCCGCCTCCCGGGTTCACGCCATTCTCCTGCCTCAGCCTCCCGAGTAACTGGGACTACAGGCGCCCGCCACCTCGCCCGGCTAGTGTTTTGTAATTTTTAGTAGAGCCAGGGTTTCACCATGTTAGCCAGGATGGTCTCGATCTCCTGACCTCGTGATCCACCCATCTCTGCCTCCCAAAGTGCTGGGATTACAGGCTTGAGCCACCATGCCCGGCCCTTACTAATATTTTTTATAGTAAATGGGAAAATAAGCCCTTTTCTGGACCTCTTCTTGTTATCTCACTTACTCTGTTGTGCATACACTAGCTTTCATAACATCCGGAAGTCAGAGCTTGCTAATTATAACCAATTCCTTTGGAAAGAAATCATATGGATACAATGAATGTGCAGTAAATACTTGTAAACTACTCATGACTACACCTGAGAGAACTCATGCGGAAAGAAATCCCAGGAATATCATGATTTTAGGAGAGCCCTTCCTAGTGAGTTAAAGCTCATTGCTCATCAGCAAACTCAAACAGGAGTGAGACCCTACTGATGTAATCAATGTCATAAAGCCTTCATTGCAAATTCAGGTCTTGTGTATCATCAGAAAACTCATCATAGAGAAGGGAAAGTCTGTACATGCAGTAAATGTGGAGAAGTTTTCCCTTGGAAGTCAAAACTCATTTTACATCAAAGAAATCATTCAGGAGAGAGACCATTCATTTGCAAAGTATGTGATAAAGGCTTCGTGGTTAGGACACATCTCACTGTATATCAGAGAGCTCACACAGGAGAGAAACCATATGCTTGCTCAGATTGTGAGAAAGCCATCTCAAAAAAGGCTTTACTCATGATTCATCAGTGAATCCACACAGGAGAGATACCCTATTAATGTGTTCAATGTCAAACAGCTTTGAAGACCAGATCTGAGCTCAGTTATCATCAGAAAGTTTTTCATAGAAAAGGAAAATTCTAGGGATGCAGTAAATGTGGGAAAGCTTTTCCTTGGAAGTCAAACCTCATTTTGCATCTCAGAACTCATTCAGGAGAGAGACCTTTCAGGTGCAAAGTCTGTCATAAAGCCTTCATTGTTAGAACACAGCTAACTATGCATCAGAGAACTCACACAGGACAGAAACCATATGCTTGCTTGGATTATGAGAAAGCCTTCTTGAAAAACGCTCAGCTTATGAAGCATCAGTGAATTCACACAGGAGAAAGACCCTATAGATGCAGTGAATGTCAAGAAGCTGTCATCTGGAAGTTGGATCTCAACAATCATAAGAAAACTCATCATGCAGTAAGGAAATCCCATGAATGCAGTGAATGTGGGAAGGTTTTATCCTCCCCCAAAAAACTTTGTTATACATCAGAGAACCCATACAGGTGAGAAACCCTTCAAATGCAATGTATGTGATAAAGCCTTCACATTAAAGGGAAATATCATAGTATATCAGAGAACTCATACAAGAAATAAATAATATGAATGCTCAGACTGTGATAGGGCCTTCTCCAGTAAGGTATATCTCATGAATCATCAGCCAGTTCACACAGGAGAGAGACCCTATCAATGCAATGAAAGTCAACAAGCTTTCACCCAAAAGACAGGTCTCACTAAGCATCATAAAACTTGCCATTCAAGAATGAAATCTTATGGATGCAGTGAATGTGGGAAGGTTTTGTCCTGTAAGTTAACTCTCATTATATAACAGAGAACCTATACAGGTGAGAAACTCTCCATATGTAGCGTGTGTGATAAAGCCATCATAGTTAAATCCTGTCTCACTGTACCTCAGAGAATTCATATAGGAGAGAAACCATATAAATGCTGTGATTGTAAGAAAGCATTCGCTACTTTGTCAACTCTCATTGGTCACCAGAGAACTCACACAGGAAAGAGGCCCTATAGATGCAGTGAATGTCAAAAAGCTTCACTCAGAAATCGGCTCTTATTAATCATCAGAAGACCCAGCATAAAGGAAGAAAGTCCTTCATGCAGTGACTTGGAATATGAGAAAGCTTTTTTGATTAGTCACATCAGCTCAGACATAATAGAAGTTCCATAAATACTATGATTGTAATGGGCCCTTTTGGAACTCTTGTGGGAGAGAAACCTTACAGATGCAATGAATATTTTAAGCCTTCTTTTTTGAAGATCTCTCTCATTTACCATAGATATCTCATCAAGAAGAATGATTGGCCAGGCGCAGTGGCTCATGCCTGTAATCTCAGCAATTTGGGAGGCTGAGGCAGGCGGATCACTTGAGGTTGGGAGTTCGAGACCAGCCTGGCCAACATGATGAAACCCTGTCCCCACTAAAAATACAAAAAAAAATTAGCCAGGTGTGGTGGTGCACGCCTGTAATCCTAACTACTCGGGAGGCTGAGGCAGGAGAATCTCTTGAACTTAGGAGGTGGAGGTTGCAGTGAGCTGAGATTGCACCAGTGCACTCCAGCCTGGGTGACAGAGTGAGACTCTGTCTCAAAAAAAAAAAAAAAAAAAAAAAAAGGGCGGGGGAGAGAGTCATTATGAGTGCAGTTATTGTCAAAGGAGCTTATTAGAAAATGAGAGGCTTTGCATTTAGTAGGCAGCACCTGTGGATGTAATGAAAATGATTAGTCATTTTCAAATTATATTTGTTACACATTAGGGTATTCATTCAGGAGAAGGACCCTACAGATCGAGTGAATGCGGGAAAGCTAAGAAGAATCACACCTCATTGCAGGTAAAAATTAAAATCTCATGAACGTTTTTATAATGAGAACCTTCTCCAGAAAGTCAAAACTCTTTGAATATCTTGTTTAAGAGAGAAATCTCATAGATACAGTGAATGTGATTGTGATAAAGTCTTCCCAGTTAATGTTTATCTTCCTTATTGTAGCAAACTCATACAAGAGGAAACCCCTATTAATGCAGTAAATGTGGTAAAACCTTCATGTAGATACCAAAGGTCACTAATTATATCAGCAAACCCATGTAGTAGATAGGTCATTCTGAAACGGAATGTGGAAAGCTTTTGAAAGTGACGTATACATCAGGTACTTAAATCAGAAGGGAAAATTGGATAGAGTTAAACTTGGCCATCGGCCACAAAACCCATTGCATAGCAGGAAAGAATTGCAGTGATTGTCTAAAACTCTTATTTAAAATTCAGAGCTCCTGAATCTCCCCCTAACTCACTTATCAGAGAGATCCTATTCTCAAAGAAGGCAATAATATTTAGGTTCAATGCAGGTATAAAATCCTAATGGAGCCATATCTATTCTGCTTCAGCAGATTCATACATTTACCTAAAAGCTATGGTTATAGTCACAGGAAATAGTTTCTGTGGAGGATTAGATAGCATTAAGCATCATAAGTTTTTAAATATAGGGGCAGAATTTGCTCCATACAGAGATTTTATAAACGCAGTGAAAGTGGTAAAAGCATCAGTGATAAATTATTTTTTATTTCATGGATTCAATTCTTCACATCCTACCATGTCTTTTTTTTTTTTGAGACGGAGTCTTGCTCTGTCGCCCAGGCTGCAGTGCAGTGGCGCGATCTCGGCTCACTGCAAGCTCCGCTTCCCGGGTTCATGCCATTCTCCCGCCTCAGCCTCCCGAGCAGCTGGGATTACAGGTGCCCACCACACGCCCGGCTAGTTTTTTGTATTTTTAGTAGAGTCGGGGTTTCACCATGTTAGCCAGGATGGTCTCGATCTCCTGACCTCGTGATCCGCCGGCCTCGGCCTCCCAAAGTGCTGGGATTACAGGCGTGAGCCACCGCGCCCGGCCCCTACCATGTCTTCAATTGTGAAGCATCTTGTGATCTGGAATGTCGTAGTAATTGTCAGGGCTTTTTAAATGTGTGATGGCAGTTTAGATTTGAGTAATTACACTTGCCTGTATATATAATTTTACGATGGTTTTGCGTTATTATAGAAAGGATTCCAGAAAATATTCTATAAATATTAGACATTTCATTGTCAAATATTCCTTTTTAATATATGAAAAATAAGAATATAATAAGGATTAGTCAAATAGTGACAAAGGATTTTAGGAGTTATGTTGTGGACTGTACTATGTAACATGGACTTTATATCTTTATAAACTTTGTTGTTTATTTGGAATTACATGAAGAAACCATTTTCAGGGTTAAAGAAATTCTCAACATAAGACAAAATGTTGAATAATACAATGTAGTGCAAATAAAATGTTTTTTTCTTATGAATCAAAATGTCTTGTAATACATAATTTGACTCATTATTAAGGAGTTTAAAGGATTATGCCACTTAAGTGTGAATTCCTTATTTTTACTGTCATTTGTAGTATTTTTGCCAACTGTGATGATCCATCACAAGTAAAAGTTTACATTTTTCTAGAGCCTTGTGACTCTGAAACATCCAAAGATTATAAAAGATTTACCTAAAATTTTTAAAATCCAGCAACACATAAGAGTAATGGAAGAAAAAAGTGTGAGGTTATATGAGGTGAGTTTATGGCTGTATATTTCAAGTTTGTGTGGGTCACACAGAAACTTTTGATTTGTTATGATAATATGCCATTGCTTTGGTGGTTCCTCAAAAAGTTAAATCCAGAATTACCATATGACCCAGGAATTCCATTCCTAAGTCAAATACCCATGAGCATTGAAAACAGGTACTCAACCAAATATTTGTCCATGAATGTTTATAGCACTGTTCACAATAGCCAAAATAGCATTTGGTTGAAAAATCTCAAATGGTTATTGAAGGATGAATAAATGAAATATGCTACATGCCTGTACACATGAATACATAAATGAATATTCAGCTATACAAATGAATGAAGTACTGATGACATGTTGCATGAATGAGCCCCAAAAACATTATACTAAGTGAAAGAAGCCAAAGGCAAATTCCACATTTTATACTTTCATTTATATCAAATCCTCTGAATAGGTAAATCCATAGAGAAATAAAGCAAATTAGTGGTTACTGGGCACTAGAGGGGAAGGGAGAATGGAAACCATCTGTGTAGTATGTATGGGGTTTTCTTTTAGAATGATGAAAATGTTTTTGAACTAGTTAGAGATGGTGGTTGCATAATATTGTAAATGTACTAAACTTCACTGAATTGTACACTCTGAAATGGTTAATATTTGAATTTTTTTTTTTTTTTTTTGAGACGGAGTCTTGCTCTGTCGCCCAGGCTGGAATGCAGTGGCCAGATCTCAGCTCACTGCAAGCTCTGCCTCCCGGGTTCACACCATTCTCCTGCCTCAGCCTCCCAAGTAGCTGGGACTACAGGCGCCCGCCACCTCGCCCGGCTAGTTTTTTGTATTTTTTAGTAGAGACGGGGTTTCACCGTGTTAGCCAGGATGGTCTCGATCTCCTGACTTCGTGATCCGCCCGTTTCGGCCTCCCAAAGTGCTGGGATTACAGGCTTGAGCCACCGCGCCCGGCCTTAATATTTGAATTTTTAT
Source organism: Papio anubis (assembly GCF_008728515.1). Taxonomy (NCBI): domain Eukaryota; kingdom Metazoa; phylum Chordata; class Mammalia; order Primates; family Cercopithecidae; genus Papio; species Papio anubis. The sequence goes on along the minus strand of NC_044995.1, from coordinate 6,573,234 downwards.
ATGAAGAAAAATATATTTAAAAAGAAAAATATTGCATGAACTCTGGCACTTCAAATATGGACTTTTTTTTTTTTTAACAAAATGAGACTTACTTGATTGAATCTTCTATAAAACTTCTAGCGAGTATTCTAGTTATTAAAAATCAAGGTTTTTATTACCTCCATGTAAAATAACTGACCTATTTTGGTTATCAGTGAAACCTATTGTTTTGCAAGGAATTCTGTAAAAATGTACCAGCAAAATCTTGCTTATTTTTTTCTCCAGATTTTTGCCCCTTCCCTACTTTGTTTGACAGTTGTCAAGAAACCTTTTCTTCACCATTTTATTATGAAAATCTTCAGACATAAAGATGTTTAAGGAATACTAAAGTAAACACTAATCTGGATTTGACCATTGCAACATTTTTCTGTGTGTGTTTGTGTGTGTCATATATTCTGACAACGTCCTATTCACCCTGGTGGGTGAGGGAGGGATCCCCTACCCTAAATGGTATGGCATGGCTGAACACAACACCTGACACTGGCTAGTTGAAATTGACAGCAGTTTATTAGTCACAGATACAGCCTGAGAGGGATGGTCATTGCATATAGGTATTGCACTCAGGAATAGAGTGAACAGGCACTTAGATTATGGGAAGTAGGCTTTATAGTAATGGAGAGGGTAATGTGCCCATGGTTTCCGTGGAAGAATGCAATTGCTTTGTATAATTCCATGGGCTGAATATCGATTGAGGACCATGTTGGGTGCAGCTTGTTCACCTGATTGGGGAGTTAGCTGGGTGGGAGCCTTTCCTGTGCAGTGGAAGCCTATCTGGTGAGAGTAAGGGAATTCAACGATAGGCCTTCAGGGCTCTGTAAAGCTCAAAGACTAAAAGCAGGCCAGACACAATGGCCTGCACCTGTAATCCCAGCACTTTGGGAGGCCAAGGTCGGAGGGTCCCTTGAGCCCTGGAGTTTGAGACCAGCCTGGGCAACACAGCAAGACTCCATCTCTATAAAATATTTAAAAATAATAATTTTAGGAAGATTTAAAAGCAGCATATGAGATAATAGGTTCTTAGAGTTCAGTGTGTGTGCCTGTGTCTGTGTGTGTGTGTGTACAGATATATATGTATCTTGTGTGTTTGTGTGCAGATATATATGTATCTATGTATTTCTGGTGAGCAGCCTGAAAGCTACGGTCACTTGCCACTTGAGCAGTTGTCCGGCAGTCACCCACCTGAGAGCTGGTGGATGGATGAAGTTCAAAGACAGCTTTGAAGAACATTGGTTTCTCCTGTTTTCTGTATTGGTTCACCAACCTACTAATAAAAATCTTTGTTCTTATACATGTGGAGGCCCTTCAGCATATCCCCAATTCTGTCAAGATACGAAATTGTGGTCTATGCTCTTCTAAAAATCCTGAAACATCTACTACAAAATACATATTTATTCTCTTTTCTTCTTCTTTTTTTTTTTTTTGGAGATGGAGTCTCGCTCTGTTGCCAGGCTGGAGTGCAGTGGCATGATCTCGGTTCACTGCAGCCTCCGGCTCCCAGGTTCAAGCAGTTCTCCTGCCTCAGCCTCCTGAATAGCTGGGACTATAGGCATGTGCCACCACACCCAGCTAATTTTTGTATTTTTAGAGAGGTGGGGTTTCACCATGTTGGCCAGGATGGTCTTGATCTCTTGACCTCGTGTTCTGCCTGTCTCGGCCTTCCAAAGTGCTGAGATTACACAACATACACATTTCTGTTGACTTTCCCGGATGTTGTGTTCATGGGACTCATGGTTGGAGCTAGTATCTACATGGTACTCCTCCTACATAGACACCACTGGAGAGTGAGGCATATTCACACCCTCAGCAACTCCTACAGATTCTCCCCAGAGGCAAAAGCCATTCAAATCATGCTGCTTCTAGGAAGTACTTTCATTTTGTTTTACTTCTTCAATTTTGTCCTGCTCATTTATAATGCTGTTCTTTTCCAATCAAGCCTCTGGCTGCAACATACTACCACCTTTCAGGCAGCATGCTGTCCCTCCCTTAGCCCCCTGATCTTGATGCTTCGAGGTCCCTGAGCACCAAGTTTCTGGTCTTAAATGGTGAAAAAAAAAATCCAATATTACTGATGGTCCTGTTCACAACAGTGTCTTCTTCAAAGAATCTGGTTATTGACTTAATAAAGCAAGGATTTGTGAAGGGGGCCAGCCTCTCCACACCTGTGGGTGTTTCTTGTCAGGTGGGATGAGAGACTGCGAAGAGAAATAAGACACAGAGACAAAGTATAGAGAAAGAACAGTGGGCCCAGGGGACCAACGCTAAGCATACGGAGGACCCGCGCCAGCACTGGTCTCTGAGTTCCCTCAGTATTTATTGATCACTATCTCCACCATCTCGGAGAGGGGGATGTGGCAGGACTATAGGGTAATAGTGGGGAGAGGGTCAGCAGGAAAACGTGTGAGCAAAGGTCTCTGTGTCATAAATAAGTTTAAGGAAAGGTGCTGTGCTTTGATGTGCACATACACAAACATCTCAGTGCATTAAAGAGCAGTATTGCCACCAGCATGTCTCACCTCCAGCCCTAAGGCGGTTTTCTCCTATCTCAGTAAAAAGAACATACAATCGGGTTTTACACCGAGACATTCCATTCCCAGGGATGTGCAGGAGACAGATGCGTTCCTCTTATCTCAGCTGCAAAGAGGCCGTCCTCTTTCACTAATCCTCACACAGACCCTTAACGGGTGTCGGGCTGGGGGACGGTCAGGTCTTTCTCTTCCCACGAGACCATATCTCAGGCTGTCACATGGGGAGAAACCTTGGATAATACCTGGCTTTCCTAGGCAGAGGACTGTGTGGCCTTCCGCAGTGTATTGTGTCCCTGGGTACTCGAGATAGAGAATGTCGATGACTTTTACCAAGCATACGACTTTCAAGCACTTTTTAAACAAAGCACATCCTGCACAGCCCTAAATCCATTAAACCTTGAGTCAACATAGCATATGTCTCTGCAAGCACAGGGTTGGGGCTAGGGTTACAGATTAACAGCATCTCAAGGCAGAAGAATTTCTCTTAGTACAGAACAAAATGGAGTTTCTTATGTCTACTTCTTTCTACATAGACAGTAACAGTCTGATCTTTCTTTTCCCCACAGATGTGTGGATGTCTAGAATATGACAGACGTACACCTAAGGTACAGATAATTAAAGGATTTGCATGACATTGACTTAGTGACTAGAGGCTTTACTCAGAAGGCAGGCATACAACCAAATCAACACAAAACTGTGTGTTAGCATTATCCTGATGCTGTCTGTATTTTTCCTTTGAGATACTTGATGGAAGCATGGAGGTGAGGTTGGGTAGAAATAATCTGGGGATATATTCAAATTTTTAAGGGTTCATTAGCACAATTATTAAATTGGTGCAGTATTAGGTATTGATAAACAGTAATGGCTTTGTGCATCAACTGTATAACCCATGGTAAACCATTTAATCATTAGAAGACTTAGGGTATTTACTTGTAAAATTAATAAATTTTATCCTAGAGATTACTGTGCAAAAAATAAATTACGTGATAAGGCATGATGTCCAGAATAGCAGAGGCAAGGCCTCTGTATATCCATTCTTTCATTAAATCAACATAAATATCATCACAGTCAATTTTGTAAAATAACCAAAGGCTTACAATATTTTGAACAGCATTTTTTTTTTTTTTTAAGAAAAACATTTTGAACTTCATTAAAAATACTGGGGTATGTGGAATTTTGGCCTACTTCCATATCCCTTTCCCCAGATCTGCATTACCTTGGGAAAACAGCAGCCTCAGAACCACAGTAGCCATGAAAACCATCAGCCTTGCAAGTACCACCCTTACATCAGAGGAGACAAATAAGCTTGGAAATCCTCAAAAAGCCTCATACTCAGAGCAATGTCATTATGTATCTTATCTTACAGCTCCATGATGCAGTTCTATTCTTTGTCCTAAGTCATTCTTTCACCTGACTCAAAGCTGACTTTGAAGGAAAAGTGCGATACTAGGGCACTGGTAAAAAAAAAATCAGCTTCAATTGTTTAACGTTGTAGTAGCCTAAGCCTGCAGTACTGTTAGGGAGCAAACAAGAGCTCTGAAAAATTGTTAAAGGGACATCTGAAGAACAAGATGTTAATAGGGAGCTCTTGAATACTCTGACATATTCCTGAGGATCTAGAAGACCCAACACATACACAGGGATGTGTGCATGCCATTGAGATACCTGCGGGTACCAGTAGTTCACCTCTGGCTGATCTTGAAGCCCTTGAGAAGAAGGAAGAGAAGGCTAAAGTAGACTTATAAACTGCTTGAGCATTGAAGTAGACACACACACACACACACACACACACAGTGCCCTCAGCAAAGAGTGGAAAACTTACTGGCTCAAAGAAATGAAAGAAATCTTGATTAATCATTAGCTAACCAAGAAGAGACTTCAAGTGACTGCACACTGCAGGGAATACATGAATTACTCCAGGAATGCCACTAAACAAACTGCAGCAAGAACAGCAACAATAAACCCTGGGCAGAGAGGGAATCTGATTTCCAAAGAAACAACTTTATATGATCTAAAATTTCTGTATTCAACAAAAATTTGTGACACACAAAGAATCAGAAAAGTGTAGTCCATATTCAGGTAATGAGGTTGTCAACTGAAACTATCCCTGAGGAGGCTCATATGTCAGACTTTATATGCAAAGATTAAAAGTCAGCTGTGTTAAATATGTTCAAGGAACTGAAATAAACCATGTATAAAGACCTATGAAGTAGCAACAAAGAGAACAGGTCTCAACAACAGATTCGAGCTGGCAGAAGAGAGAATAAGCAAACATGAAGCTGGGTCAATGGAAGTTATCCAGTCTGTGGAACATGAAGAAGTGAAACAGAAAAATAGTGAAAAACATAAAGAGAACGGACCCTCAGAAACATATGGTATACCTTCCAGCATACCAACATATATGTAATGTAAGTCTCAGAGCATGATAAAGGGAATAAGGAACAGAATATTTGAAGAAATAATGGCCAAACTTTCCCAAATTTGATGAAAATTATTCTGTCCATCTAAGAAGGTCAATAAATTTCAAATAGGCTGGGCACAGTGGCTCTCACCTGTGAACCCAGTACTTTGGGAAGCCAAGATTGGAGGATTGCTTGAGTCCAGGAGTTCAAGAGAAGCACGGGTAACATAGCGAGACCTCATCTCTTAAAAAAAAAAATGACTGGGCATGGTGGTGCATGCCTGTAGTCCCAGCTACTCAGGAGACTGAGGCAGGAGGATTGCCTGAGCTCAGGAGGTCAAGACTGCAGTGAGCTATGATCGTGCCACTGCACCCCATCTGGAGTGAGATCCTATCTCAAAAAAAAAAAAAAAAAAAATCCAAGTAGCATGAATTCATTACCTTCTCCACAGGCTTTCATCCTGGTAAACTAAACAGAAACCTGGTCATTCCCAGATGGGTGCAGAATGGGTTATTATCAGATGAGCACTGAGAATATTTATGCCAATGATATATGATAGACAGAACCTCCACTTTATTCTTGGATTTCCTGCTACACAGAAAACAAGCAACCCAAGAATCAATTACATACAATGCAGTATCAGTCACTGGTAGATTTCTCAAGGATTTTATTGTAAAATTTTTCAGACACATAGAAAAACTTAAAAGAGTAGTATAGCAGAGACCCTTACATACATCACATAGATTCAACAAATGTTAATTTTTGCCATATTTTCTTTATCTTCTACCTGTAATCTATATCGCTTTTCTATCCAGTTTGCTGCTTTTGACTGAACTATTTGAAGGTAAATAGCAGACATCACAACCTTTCACCCCCAAATGCCTTAACTTGGATCTTACAATAATGTATTGTCCTACAAAGCACAACACCATCACGATGTCAATCCTTTAAGGGTGTAGTATTTAAGAAAGAAGGGGGCTTACACACTGAAGAAGACTAGCAAGCTGAAAAAGAGAAACTTAGTCTCAATGAAAGTTTCAAGCAAGAAAGCAACAGTGAAACTTTCTGAAGCCAAGAAGCCTACAGATCTGGGGATATTATAGAAGGTAGCAACAGAGCCTTCATTATATTTAAAGATCATATGGCCAGGTTCAGAACCAGGCTCTACTACATAGACTCCCATACAGTTACCTGTTCTGGAAACTGGACAGCCACTATCCTTTAGATTGGTCCAGTTGAGGACTGAAATCCTCTAATGCATCTGTAAAAAGACGAATGCAACGCAGATCACCCAAGATCCAGCAGGTAAAAGAGAAAGAGAAAAAATGTTAAATCTTAGGATAGTACCCTTTTCACATGAGATTACTGGCTCCTGGCCAAAAATTGTTGTCCCTATTGGGAAGTTTGAGATAGTGGGTTCTAAGAAGTATCTGTAATTGCTGAGCAGACCACTGAAGACCCAATGGTGTTGACTTAGAGAAAGGGAGTAAGGAGTAGGAAGTAAGAAAACTGTCTTTTGGGTCAGGGCCCATCACCCGGCTCATGCCTGTAATCCCACACTTTGGGAAGCCAAAACGGTCAGATCACTTGAGCTTAGGAATTCGAGACCAGTCTGGGCAACGTGGCAAAACCTTGTCTCTACAAAAAATACAAAAATTAACCAGGTGGGGCAGCCTGCGCCTGTTGTCCCAGTTACTCTGGAGGCTGAGGCAGCAGAATTGCTTAAGCCTGAAGGCAGAGGCAGAGGTTGCAGTGAGCCAAGATTGTGCCATTGCACTCCAGCCTGGGCAACGGGAGTGAAACCCTGTCTCAAAACAAAGCAAAAAACAGAAAACTGTCTTTTGAGTAGAGCCATTCACCCTACCTGACAACTAGCTGTGTAAAGACAGGGCGTATGCAATTATTAAAACATTCATACCATTACAGAAGAGTATATTAAACACAATTAGACACACATGACATTTTAACATGTGATGGGAACACCTATATGTGGACAACTGTGTAATACCACTCAGATCAAGCAATGGAGCATTCCAGAAGTCCTTTTTATCCATTCCTATGCTATTGAGCATGGGGGCATTATGGGTGTCAGTGCTAGGAGATCATATAATATTCATCTTTTTCTGCCTGGCTTATTTCACTTAACATAATGTCCTCCAGGTTCACCTATGTTGTCACAAATGACAAGATTTCTTTCTATTTTTATGGCTGAATAGTATTTCTTTTTTTTTTTTTTTTTTTTTTTTTTGAGACGGAGTCTCGCTGTGTCGCCCAGGCTGGAGTGCAGTGGCCGGACCTCAGCTCACTGCAAGCTCCACCTCCCGGGTTTTTACGCCATTCTCCTGCCTCAGCCTCCCGAGTAGCCAGGACTACAGGCGCCCGCCACCTCGCCCGGCTAGTTTTTCGTATTTTTTAGTAGAGACGGGGTTTCACCGTGTTAGCCAGGATGGTCTCGAACTCCTGACCTCGTGATCCGCCCGTCTCGGCCTCCCAAAGTGCTGGGATTACAGGCTTGAGCCACCGCGCCCGGCCGGCTGAATAGTATTTCATTGTGTATCTGTGCCACATTTTCTTTATCCATTCATCCACTGATAGACACTGCGTTGATTCCATATCTTGGGTATTATGAATAGTGCTGCAATGAATATATAGTACAGATATCTATTCCACACAGTGATTTCATTTCCTTTGGAAATATGCTCAGTAGTGAGATCTTTAAGTTTATTACAATATCCTTACATGCTTATCATCAATAAAAAGCAGATAATAAAACTCCCCTTAAATTTACTGTCTACACCAAAGTATCTGTCATGCATTTTAAAACTGAAGTGCATATTATGGATATTTTTTCTTTTTTTAGTTTATAAAAGTAGGCCTGATTAAATGCATATTTACAGCCTTTGATTTGGTTTTACAACAACTTAAACTTACTTAGTTTTATCACATATTTATGAATTCTTTAAGAATTTATACTCTTTAGTTTTGCTTGTAAGTTTTATAATGAAGGTATTATAATACGGTATTCTGAAGCTTGCTTACTATTTACGAAGTCTAAATTTATTATTTTTTTCTATTATGCAGTGTCCTATTTAAGAAATCATTGCCTAATACAAGGTTACTTACATATTTTTTATGCTTTTTTGTTGAAGTTTTACAGTTTTGATTCTTATATTTGTAATCCATGTGGAGTTAATTTTGGTGTAAAGTGCAAGGCAAAGTGAATATCTAATAGTTTTGATCATATTTGTTAAACATTTTATTTTCCACATCATGCTCTTGCTTTTTTCTAACATCTTGAATATATGGAGTATATATAATATAGCATTTTTTAATGGACTTGCCTGCCAGTTCTATCACTTTTGACATTTTTGGTCTTTCTTGCTTGATTTTCAGCCTGGCAGTAGGTCATTTCCCGCATCTTTGCATGTCTGGTAACTTTTGACTAATTGGATGTCAGACATTGTCAACATTACATTGTTGTTTACTGGACTTCTTTTATTTCTTCAACTGTTTTTGAGGTTTGATGTAGTTAAGCTACATTAAAATGGCTTAATTCTTTTGAGGCTTGCTTTTAAACTTTGTTACATGGGGGGTCCTAAACAGTCTTTTATCTAGCATTACTTGGTCTCCATTACTGAGGCAATACCCTTATTAGATTCTGTTAGAAGTCAACTAGATGTGTGGTCTTTCCTTTCTTGTTTTTTTTCCTAAAATTGAATAATCTTAGACTGTACCTCATAGGGCTGTTGTAACAATTAAATGAGATTATAATAACATGCCTAAAACAGTCCCATGCCTGAAGTTTTCAAAAGAAGACATACAAACAGCCAACAATTTGTGAAAAGATATTCATCACTAATTATCACAGAAATGGGAATTAAATCCACAATGAAATATTACTTCACACCTGTTTGAATGGCAGTTATAAAAAATATATAAAAGGTAAGCATGTGGAGAAAAAGGAACCCTTGCACACTGTTGGTGGTAATGTAAATTAGTATATCCATTATGGAAGACGTTAAGGAGGTTTCTCTCAGAAAATTACAAATAGGTCAGGCAAAGTTGCTCATTCTTGTAATCCTGACACTTTGGGAAGCCAAGGCAGGAGGATTGCTTGAGCATAGGGGTTTGAGACCAGCCTGTACAACATAGTGAGTTCTTGTCTCTACACGAAATAAAAAATTAGCTGGGCATGGTGGACTAATTAGCTGGACACACCTGTAGTCCCAGCTATTCAGGAGGCTGAGGTGAGAGGATTGCTTGAGCTTGGGAGGTTGGGGCTGCAGTCAGCCATGACAGAGCCACTGCACTCCAGCCTGGACAATAGGGCAAGACCCTTGTCTCCAAAAAAAAAAAAAAAAAAAAAAAATATATATATATATATATATATATATATATATATATATATAACCACCATCTAATCCAGCAGTCCTACTACTGGGCACATATCCAAAGGAAATGAAATCAGCACTTTGTAGATATAGCTGCACTCCCATGTTCATTGCAGCATTATTCACAATAGCCAAGAGAAGTAATCAACCTAGGTGTCCAGCAACAATGAATGAAGAAAACATGGCATATATACACAATGGAATACTCTTGAGCCATAAAAAAGAAGGCAATCCTGTCACTTGTGACAACATAGATGAACTTGGAATACATTATGTTAAGTGAAATAAGCCTCACAAAGAAAGACAAATATTACTTGATCTCACTTACGTGTGGAATCTAAAATCGTTGAATTCATAGAAATGGCGAGTAGAATGGTGGTTACCATGACTAGGGGAGGGAGAGGGTTGTGGAAATGTTGGTGAAAGAATGAAAAATTTCAGTTAGATAGGACATGAACTTTTATGTTTAAGAGATCTATTGTACAACATGGTGACTGTAGTAAATAACAAGGTTTGTAGTATTTCTTTTCTTTTCTTTCTTTTTTTGAGGCGGAGTTTTGCTCTTGTTGCCCAGGCTGGAGTGCAATGGCGTGATCTCGGCTGACCACAACCTCCACCTCTCGGGTTCAAGCAATTCTTCTGCCTCAGCCTCCCGAGTAGCTGGGATTACAGGTATACACCACCACGGCTAATTTGGTATTTTTAGTAGTGATGGGGTTTCTCCATGTTGGTCAGGCTGGTCTCAAACTCCCGACCTCAGGTGATCCATCTGCCTTGGCCTCTCAAAGTGCTGGGATTACAGGTGTGAGCCACCGTGCCTGGCCAAGTATTGTATTCTTGAAAATTGCTTAAGAGAATAGATTTTAAGTGTTCACACCACAAAAATATGGCAAGTATGTGAAGTAATATATATGTTAATTAGTTTGATTTAGCTATTCTACAGTATATACTTATTGCAAAACAACGTGTTGTACTGATAAATACAGTTTTATTTGTTAGGTATAGGAAATGAATTAATTTTAAAAAGAAAAGTCTTTTTATGTACAAGGACTTCCTTTTTATTATTTCTACTTAAAACACATTTTTGTTTGAATCCATAGATGCTGACTTCTTAGAATGAGGCAGCTCCTGTAAAGGAAAAAAGTATATCTCATATCTAGAAATTCATCTTTGTTGAGGATATCCTTGATGAGACATTATCAGAATTGCAGGACAAACAGATACTAAAAGTACTGGCCATTTTCTGAAAGCTCTTGAACATGACAAAGTTCCAGGTGAGGTGTTTATTTACTTCCCATTAGATTTTTAGAAGTTTATAACAATATATGTAATCAAAGAGAAAAACGAATATAAGTACACTCTGGCTGGCAGGGATGTGGTTAGACTAGGAGACAGAATAAACGATCAAGAGTAGCCAATTAGGAAGGGAGATCTATCTTCAGGTCATAGGGTCCTGAAAGGTGCTAATAATTAGACAATGCCGTATAAGTAGCAGGATCTAAATTAAGTTGCAAAAATTTCTGTGGCAGTACTGTCAACCATCACAAGAGAATTTTTAAAAGTTACAAGATTTACTTTGTCCAGAAGGAGAAAGCACATAAATTCCTTGATATCAGTAAATATTTCCTGGGCATCAAGTGTGAAGAAATATCTTTGATGGATCTTCCTCTTCCTCTTCAGTTTTTGTGTTCCAGCGTAGGGACCCAGTGAACAGTAATCTTTAAGGAAATGTGGCAGATCTACAAGGCACAGCTAGGAAACTTAAAATCTCTTCTCATAAAAAGAACATAATAGTGCTTAAACAAGGGTTATTGTGCAGATTATTATGTTAATATATGTAAAATTTCTAAATGATACATAGCACATAGAACTCCTGACCTCAAGTGATCCACCTGTCTCAGCCTCCCAAAGTGCTGGGATTACAGGCATGAGCCGCCATGCCCAGCCTGAATAGTAAGATTTTAAAACCAAATTGTACTCTGGTCAGTCAGGAGAAAAAGTTTATTAAAAAGACTGAGGTCTAAAACTGATCAGTAATCACAACTCTTCTGTCCCTAGCTGAGTTCTGAAAAAGTGGACACAGCTTCTATATATGACTCATAGGAGATGTGCCTCTTTTTCTCCCTCTGGTTGAGATTCTTGCCTATTTGGCCCTTGCCTTTTTGCTTAGTCACTCTTTTTTTGCAGCCTATTAGATACAACCACCCTTCACCTCCTCCCAATATTTATAGACCTCTTCTATTATGCTTTCAAATATTCCTAGAATCTTTTCCAAGTTTGATGACACCTGTGTCCTTCAAGCCTATTATATATTTCTTTTATTGAATGTCTCAGCCTTACCCTGTATATCTGCAGATCACTTTCTGAATTTTTCTTGTGTATGAACTTGAGATTCCATCCCTCTCCATTTCATGATAATGGTAGAATTCATTGTTTTTTGTTTGTTCTTCACTGGAACTAATGTGGCAAGCATATGATTGGCATCAGGAAGATATTAAGAAAGATGAACCTTTGAAGATAGACTGTGAAAATAATGCATTGGGAAAAATATTTTCTTGGAGTGCAAGCTTTGTTCCCTTCAGAGACAGATCCCATAAATGTGACTCAAGAGGAGTAAGTTTGAAACAGAATTTATATTCAAATTTTCAGAGTAAAAGCCATGCAAAAATGAACTCTGATGAATTAAACAGTCATGGGAAATCACTTTTCTGCACCATACTTGAAACCTTCCCCTCTCAAGGCAAGTACTGTGAGCATAATTTATGTGTAAAGGCTTTCAGTGTAGTGACAAATTTTACAAGACATCACAGAATTCACACAGAAAGGAAACCTTATGAATGCAGTGAATGTTCAGAATCCTTTCGGTATAAGTCAAAGCTTATCATATACCAGAGAACTCATACAGGAGAGAAGCCATATCGGTGCAGTGAATGTCAGAGAGCTTTCAGTACAAAATGTCATCTCACTCTGCACCAGAGAACTCATACAGGAGAGAAACCATATGGATGTGCTGAGTGTCAGAAAGCCTTCAGAACAAAGTATCATCTCATTCTATACCAGAGGATTCATAAAGGAGAAAAACCCTACGAAGGCAAAGAATTTGGAAAGGCTTACAGGGAGAAGGCAACACTCAGATTACATTACAGAGTGCATACAGGAGAGAAACATTTCAAGTGTAGTGATTGTGAAAAACGTTTTATGCAGAAGTCAAACCCAATTATCCATCAAAGAATTCATACAGGAGATAAACCCTATTGATGTAGAGAATGTGAAAAGGCCTTCTGTAGTAAATCTCAGCTTGTTGTTCACCAGCGAGTTCATGTAGGAGAAAAATCCTATGAATGCAAGGAATGTGGGAAAGGCTTTAATAAAAACACACACCTCATAACACATCAAAGAATTCACACAGGAGAAAAATCTTATGAATGCACTGAATGTGGGAAAGCTTTTATACACACATCACAGCTTACTGTACATCAGAGAAATCATACAGGAAGAAAACCTCATGAATCCAAGGAATGAGGGAAATCCTTTAATAAAAAGTCACTTCATAATATCAATAATTCATACAGGAAAGAAACCTTATGAATGCAGTGAATGTGGAAAAGCTTTTATAGACAACTCACAGCTTACTGTTCATCGAGGAATGCATATGGGAGAAAAACCTTATGAATGCAGGGAATGTAGGAAAGCCTTTAATAAAAAGTCATCCCTCATAACACATCAGAGAATTCATACAGGAGAGAAGCCTTATGAATGCATTGAGTGTGGAAAAGCTTTTATAGATAAGTCACATCTCATTGTCCATCAGAGGACTCATGCAGGAAAGAAACCCTGTGAATGCACTGATTGTGGAAAAGCTTTTATACAAAAAGCAATGCTCATTATACATCACTGAACACATACAGGAGAAAAGCCCTTTGTGTGTCTTGAATGGCAAAAAGCGTTTAGCAGTATGGCAATGCTCTGTAGACATCAGTTGATTCATACTGGAGAGAAACCCCATAGATGCAATGAATGCGGAAAAGCCTTCTGCCAAAAGAGCCATCTTATCCATCAGTGATGCCATACTGGAGAAAAACCCTATGGATGCATTCCATGTGGTCAAATCTTCAACCAAAAGTCACAGCTCATCAGGCATCAGAAATGTTGTACAGGAGAAAAGCCATATCAATGTAGTCAATGTGGGAAAAGCTTTTTTGAGAAATCATACCTCAGTGTCCACCAGAGATGTCATGCAGGAGAGAAGCCTTATCAGTGCAGTGAATGTGGGAAATCTTTTTCTGTCAAATCTTTTCTCACTACCCATCAGGAAATTCATATAGGAAACAAATTTCACAAACACAGTAAGTGCTGGAAGGACTTCAGTGAGATGTCAAATATCCCTGAATATAAGATGATTCATATGAGAGACAACCTACGAGTTCAGAGAAAGTTGGCTATTTTCTCATTAATTTTGGCTTTTGTAAGCATCAGAAAAGTTATTCAGGAGACAGATTTTTTCAATGCATTGAACAAGGGAATATTATCTCCCAACAATGTAGCCTCATATTATTCGGTTAAAGGCAATATGAATTAATTGAAAGCTGGAAATTTTGAGAAGATAAATTCTATTGTATGTCACACAGAAACAAAACTTTTTGAGTGCAGCAAATATTTTTGCATAGGCCATCATAAAATAGGGAATTTTTACTGAGAAAAAAAATCTCATGAATATGTTGAATCCTGGATTGGTTTTCAAGCAAATGAATTTTTATACCCGAGAATACAGATAACTGAAGACCTGTGGATGAGATGCCTCTGGCATAAAGCCAAAACTCATTGTGCATCAGAGAATATTTATTGAGGAGATATAGTGCAGTGATAAGGGGAAAGGTTGTCTACATAAGCAATTTTAGAATAAAAGTTCTCATCCTGCCACATTACCATGCATTCATGGAAAACATAACACCAAATAGTTACGAAGAGTAAATAACCTCAGTATGACAAATATCACTTTGTTGCATATTTGAATATGTGGTATAGTCAGAGCAGTAAATTAAGAATGGTCCCATATGTATGTATTTGCTTTGTGTGTGAGTTTGTAGAACATATATATAATGATTTTCAAATTTCAGAAGATAATGAAAGAAAATTGTCTGTCAGATATTACTTGTCCTAGTTTGTATGTTTAGCTTCCAGCCAGAATACATCATTGTAAATTTTTGTGTATCATATAAATCGCAAGGGAAGTGATCAAATTTAAGATTAAAGAAGAACTATGTAATATAATACCATGTATCTTTTTTTTCTTTACTGATTTATGTAAATGGATATGGTAGTTCTTTTCAGCCTGTTGAGTAAGAGGTTTTTGTTTTTTGGGTTTTTTTTTTTTTTTTTAAGCGAGAGTTTTGTTCTTGTTGCCCAAGCTGGAGTGCAATGGTATGATCTCAGCTCAGTGCAACCTCTGCCTCCCAAGTTCAAGTGATTCTCCTGCCTCAGCCTCCCAAGTAGCTAGGATTACAGACTACTACCGCTATGCCCAGCTAATTTTTGTATTTTCAGTAGAGACAGAGTTTCGGCATCTTGGCCAGGCTGGTCTCGAACTCCTGACCTCAAGTGATCCACCTGCCTCAGCCTCCCAAAGTGCTGGAATTACAGGTGTGAGCCATCATGCCCAGCTTGAATAGTAAGATTTTAAAACCAAATTGTACTCTGGTCAGTCAGGAAAAAAAGTTTATTAAAAAGACTGAACTCTAAAACTGATCAGTAATCACAACTCTTCTGTCCCTAGCTGAGTTCTGAAAAAGTAGACACAGCTTCTATTTTCAAAGAAATGAAATTAAAATGTCACCTTTGGTGGTGGTATTGCTCAAATGGGGAATGGGGGTTGGACCTATTACCAGATGTGCTTCTTACTGTATCCCTGCAAAACCTAGTGTATGTGTTTCTTAGGGCTTGCATAACAAAGTACCACAAACTGGGTGGCTTAACACATTTTTCGTCTTATAGTTCTGGAAGCTGGAAGTCTGAAATCAAGGAGTCAGCAGGGCCATGCTCCCTCTGAAAGCTGAAACCTCCCTGTCATCTTCCTAACTTTTGATGGTTTGTTCAGATTCTTGCATTCATTAGCTTCCAGCTGTATAACTCCAATCTTTATCTTTGCATTCACATGGTGTTTTCCCTATGTGCCTCTGAGTCTTCATATAGCTAGTTTACAAGGACACCAGTCATTGGATTATGAGTCCATACGACTATATTCTGACCTCATCTTAACTAATTAAATCTGCAACTGTTCTAGTCCCAAATAAAGTCCTATTTTGAGGTACTGGAGATTAGGACTTCAAAATGTCTGTTTTGTTTTGTTTTTGTTTTTGTTTTTTAGAAGTGAGGCTACTCTATTCATAAAACCTAGCGATTTAAATGTAAATCTGTAAAGATAGTCTCAATTTCAGATCAGACACATTCAGACACAGGTACACTTGTCATGCCTCCCCACTGAAGAATGAAAAGAACAATCTGCATATCTGTCTCTTTGAGGTAAGCCTTGAATCCCATACCAATGATGCTTACTACTGTGACAGCACATACGAGATGGAATGTATCATTCTGCTGACAGGTAAACCCAAACACAAAAAGAGTATAAACTATGCATCCATGAGCTATTTTCATAACTCACAAATATGATACCTCACTTCTCCTTTGGAAAAACAAGGTGAAAACACAAAAGGAATGATGTAAAGTGTTCTTCCCAATATGGTGGACATACCCGAAGTTAAAGTGCAGTTATAAGTATGAAAAAACGTTTAGTTTCCATCCAGAATAATCCATGACTGTAAAATTTTGTGTATCATATAAATTGCAAGGGAAGTAATCAGATTTAAGATTAAAGAACTCTGCAATATAACACCATGCATCTGTTTACCGATTAATGTAAATGAATATGGTAGTTCTTTAAAAAGGGGGCAGGGGCTTTCCAATTACACTGAATGTGCAATACTATTCACACAATAGAATACCAAAACAGCAAAAATAAGTGGCAGAGGGATGACCATCACAAACCAGGTACACAAACTAGATAAGAACATATTTAGTGTATTTGTACCACTTACTGCCTGTATTGACTCTCAGACCCAAATCTACCCTTCCTAAACCTCCTTTGTGGTCCTGGAACTGCAACTGATGAACATTTATTTGTCAGCTGGCACTGGCAAGGACATATTGAGTGCAGTAGTAAAGATACACGGCCATAGCAAAGGAGCTTCTCCTCCTTGTTCTAGTACTTGTTTCTGAAAATGTGACTGCCAGCAGATTGGCAAGCCAAAGTTCTGGTTGCCTTCACTTTAGTGTCTCTCATTGTTGAGCTCACCTCTCTTGTACCCTCTAGTAGGCTCCTCCACCACCTTTAGGCCACTTTCTGCAGATCAGGTGTGTTCTGCTGGCACCCTTCTGTGAGTTCTGGCACCCTGTAGACTGCTTTTATTTCAAGTTACTTTCCCCTTGGCAGGTTGCATGTACCTATAGCAGCCACATTTCTCCAACGAAATGTACATCCTAGCTTTTGGGGATTGAGTTTCCCCTTTAACATTCTTAGTGCCTTCTTTTTAAGCTTCCTTTAGCTCTAGAGTTACTAGCTACTTCTTGCATCTGCTGCTTCTGCATTGCTTGGAGTTCTCTTTTACTCCATTGAATAGTTAACTCCTTTTAATTTTTGAGAACATGTCAAATTACTGATAAAATTTCTCAGTCCTTCTGAACCCTGAGTGATTTAAAAATAACTTCTATTAAATTAGAAAAATTACAAAACAACTATGTTTTTCCACATACGGACAAATACAGACAAAAGAGAAAGTAAGAAGATAAAATTTGCGAGGGCTGCAATTATTGTGGGGATTTGGGGCAGGGGAAGATTTTATCAGAGAGGGCCATGTAGTGCTTACATTGTATTGATACTATTGTCTGCCATTTCCCATATCCTCAGGTTCTATCTGTATCTATTTTTGGAACTGCAATAAAGTGCACAAACATTCCATCTTTACTCTTTTTAACAGTTATGATCATGGTAGAAATAATTTTCTGTTGCTCTATCTTGAATCTTTCCTCTAGCATTTTCATTCTGCTATAAAGTAACCCTAATAAAATTTTAATGTAAGATTTTTTCAATAGTAAAATTTCCATTATTTTCTTTTTTGTTGCTTTTATTTATCTACTGAGAACTTGAAAACTCCATCTGTATTGATTTCAAGAGCGTTTATACTTACCTCATGAACTAAGTTTATCACAGCTACTTTAAAGTCTTTCCCCTGATAATCCTAATGCCTTAGTCATCACAAGTTTGGTACCTGATGATTGTACATTCTCTTTAAAATTGGTCAGGGTCTCCTGGTTCTTTGTATGTTAAGTAACTTTTAATTGTACCCTTAGCATTTTCAGTATTATGTTGTGAAACTTTGTCCTTTTAAAATCCTCTTGAAAATGTTAATTCCTTTTGTCTTAGACTGAAGTCAATCAGGTTATATTCAGACCATAAATCTTTCTGTGGGTAGTGGTTCCAATGTCAGTGCAGTTTTCAAAATCCTTGCTGTGATCTTTGGATGCAGCCCTCACATAAGCCACCTCACAGTAGTAATTTTCAGAGACTTTGCTTCTTCGTGTGTTTTTTATACATGTGCAAGCAGGGGGGTGAGTCTTAGATTTACGTCTTAAGGAATTCACTTTTTTACTATCTTCTTTCCAGGATTTTTTCCCCCACAGTGTCTGGTTTCCTGGGGCCCCTTTTATCCAGCACTTTGCCTCAAAAGATGGAGTTCTCTCTATGAAGTCAGGTAGCTTTATGCTAGGCTCACCCAATGACAAAGCAGTGAAATAAAAATAATGGGAAAAAAGATATTTTCCCCATTTTCTTTGCACAATAGGGAATCATTTCCCAATATTTTCTTTTTAATTTTAATTTTTAATTTTAATTTAATTTAATTTTTTTTTTTTTGAGACAGAGTTTCACTCTTGTTGCCCAGACTGGAGTAAATGGCGCAGTCTCAGCTCACTGCAACCTCCACCTCCCAGGTTCAACTGATTCTCCTGCCTCAGCCTCCCAAGTAGCTGGGATTACAGGTACCTGCCACCATGCCTGGCTAATTTTTGTATTTTTAGTACAGACGAGGTTTCACCATGTAGGCCAGGCTGGCCTCAAACTCCTGACCCCAAGTGATCCACCTGCCTTGGCCCCCTAAAGTGCTGAGATGACAGGTGTGAGCCACTGCATTGGGCCTAATATTTTCTATCTATAGATTTTTTCCCTGAGTTTCAGGTGTCCATGTCACTGTCAGTACTGTGGCAGTGCAGTTTCAACAGTAGAGCTAGCAAGACCATGCTAGAAAAACTAGAAAAACGGAATAAAATAAAATAAAATAGAGATCCCCACAACACACTTTTTGGCTCATGGGGATTCATTTTCTCTATTTTATGGCCATCAAGACTGGTTTTTCGTAGTGTCCTTGCTCTTCACCTCAGCAGCAAAATTTCTGTTGGGTTTTGAAGGGAAGGCAAGGGTGAAAGAAAGACACGGAGTGGTGGCTCTACAGCAAATGCAGGCTTTATGTCCAGCGTAAGACCTACAGAAGTGGGGAAACAGCCTAATGCCAGTGCCCACCGCTGCTTATAGGCTGGGACAATTTATAGGCCTGGGTGGGAGGGGCCTGGGGTGGCATGGATAACGTGTTCCCAGGATGAGGCGGTTCCCGCGCAAAGTAGTGTTTCTTGTACTTTCTCCCAGCAGAATATGATAAGAGGCAGGATGTTTCTCACAGTTCGAACCCCCCGTGAAATGATTCACTTTGATCAGGGTTTGTGAAATGGTGGGGGGCTTCCAAAATGGTGCAGTTTGGACTGGCACTTTCCTAATTTGTCTTACTCTTAGGTCAAAGGCAGGAGATACAAACAGAAAAAAAAAATTAGGGAACTTACTCTGTGTATTGCTTGGTTTTCAACTCTATACTTTATTCTCCAATCTCTTTGCAATTATTCATTTTAAAAGTTCTCAAGTCGTTTTTATTTATTTTTTTTTCCAAAAGTTTTAAGTGTAACCAGTGGGAGTGATAAACTAGGGGGCTTACTCAATCAGGGCTGGCACCAGACATTACATATATTTATTTTTAAGGGATAAAACATCCTTGTATTCCTGGGAACCTGATCTTGAAGTTCATTCTTTTCATATAATGCTAGATTTGATTGCTAATAATTTCTTCATGACTTTTACATCTATTTCACATGACTGTTCAGAATACATGTGATCTTTCTGAAGTACAAGTAATACTCTCTTGGAATGGGTTGTGGTTGTCAGTGTCTGCTCAACAACCATTTTGGCCCAGTCCTTACCCCTCAAGGTCTCTCTCCACAATCCCACACCCAGTTGTACCCAGATGGCTCCCCGCTTACTACCTGAGCTCCTCCAGACCCAATTCTGGTTTCCTAAGACTTTTCTCAACAAACACATTCCCTGAATCCACCCTCTTCCTGCTCCCACTTCCTTGCTCCACTGCCTAATCTTTGTTCAACAGATCCCAAAACGTTTTCCAAAATGGCTGCGCCTTACCTGCTGCTTTAAGGGCCTACAGGGCTCAGTAGGTGCAGCCATTTTCTGCTTAGGTCTTGTCTGTGATTGGCTTAGGGCTGTTGCTAGATTTGAAGTAGACAGGTGAGAACGCTGAATGTTGTTCCCGAGAATGCACAATGCTGCTGGTAGCAGCGGGGAAGGTGGTGAAAAGGATAAAAGGATAGTAGATCAGCTGCATTGTCTCTTTCCTTTCCAGCAAGATGGAATTTAGTCGCCAGAAAATGCCCATCTCGCTATCTGTAAGAAGCATCTTCCAAGACTGCTGCTTCCATATGCACGCCTAGTTTCAAAGTCTGTAGACATCTTTTTTTGTTTGTTTGTTTGTTTTTTTGAGACGGAGTCTCGCTCTGTCGCCCAGGCGGGAGGGCAGTGGCCGGATCTCAGCTCACTGCAAGCTCCACCTCCTGGGTTTAAGCCATTCTCCTGCCTCAGCCTCCCGAGTAGCTGGGACTACAGGCGCCGCCACCTCGCCCGGCTAGTTTTTTGTACTTTTTAGTAGAAACGGGGTTTCACCGTGTTAGCCAGGATGGTCTCGATCTCCTGACCTCGTGATCCGCCCGTCTCGGCCTCCCAAAGTGCTGGGATTACAGGCTTGAGCCACCGCGCGCGGCCTCAAAGTCTGTAGACATCTTGTGTACAGCGAAAGTGCTACCGAGTCTGCGCAAGAGCGTGGGTACGGCAACGAGTGAAGAGGCTACGGAAGCCTGCTAGTCCTCAAGTGAATGTTCGTGCGAGTCCAGCTGTCGGGTGAGTTTCCCGGTGCTGGTGGGATGCTTGACCGGATGAGACCAGCGTGGGGTACTTGTGGAGGTTTGCGGTGTAAGAAGGCTTCAGGGAATGATCAGTGGAATCTGAGGCTGGGGGTTAGCCACTGAGGGCTTCTGTGGTCTGCACTGGAGCATCCTCAGCGTCGAGTGGAAGTCGGTGTCTGGGGAACCAGGAAGAGCGAGCAAGCGATGCGGAGTTGGGGGCCGTTATGGCTATCAGTGATGGGAGGGGCCAGGGAAGGAGGTACTTCATTGCTTCAGATGTCAGGGATTTGGGTGCTATGCTAAGTATCCAACCGAATTTCCCAACATTTCATACTGAAACCTTTGAAGTACACTGAGGGAATAGCAACATGGTGGTCATCTGTGTACCCATCACCTAGATTCAGCAATTACTAAAATCGTGTCATAAATACCTGGTACATGTGTATGGGTATGTGTGTGTAATTTCTTCTTCTCTTCTCCTCCTCCTCCCCTTCCTCCTCCTCCCCTCCCCCTCCTCCTCCTCCTCCTCCTCCTTCTTTTCTTCTTCTTTCTTCTTCTCTTTCTTCCTCTTCTCTTCCTCTTCTTGTTGTTGTTGTTGTTATTATTATCATTATTATTATTATTAGAGAAAGAGTCTTGCTCTGTCACCCAGGCTTGAGTGCAGAGGGGTGATCATAGCTCACTGCAGCATCAACTTCCTGGGCTCAAGTGATCCTCCTGCCTTGGCCTCCTGGGTAACTGGGAATAGAGGCATGCTCAACCACGCCTGGCTAATATAATTTATTTCTTGATGAATCCTTTGAAATAACATTTTAGTCCTGATTCTTTATACCGATTCTGCTATTTACTGTCTGCATGACTTCGGGCAAGGTATTGAAATACTATAAGTTTTACTGTTAGGAAAAAATGATGGTATCTCCTTGGCAAATTTCTTTTGAAGATTATTGGAATGGTGTGCCTGAAATGCTAGCAAAGTGCCTGGTTTATAGTAGATAATTGAGAAATGGTCTTTTATTATTATTCAAATATATACCTTTCTGTGGGAATTTTAATTCTCTAACTTTTCCTTTTCTGCTTTCATATAGTTCGTTTTCCTATATGAATTTATCTTTGAGTACATATTTGAAAACTTCTGAGGATTTTAAATAAAGATCTCCTTACAACAATTACTTATTACAAAAATTGTTACATGCTTGTAAATAAAAAACCAGGCAGTAATAGTAAAAGCATCTACGATTTACCACCTATAGCAAATTTATCTTTTGTGCTATGTTATTAAATTGAACTGCAGAGTATGAATATTTCATTTTTTTAAATATATAAAGCAGATCAGGTTAAATGCATAAACTTTTAAATTAAATTTTAAATTAAATTCTATTTAATTTAATATAAATTTATATATAATATATTTATGTTTATACATATATAAAATTTATATAATAAATATAATTTAAGGTTTTTTTACCCTCTTATACCAGGAAGAATGAGTATTTAAAAAATTTTTTTATTATACTTTAAGTTGTAGGGTACATGTGCACAATGAATAATTTAGTTTCTAATTAAACATTTAAATGCATATTTAACCATTGGCTCTTTTTGCTTAATAAAGGTAATGTTTGATAATATGCAAATGACAAAGTCTTTCATTTCTGTCCCATCTTTGCATCAATCGTGTATTTGCCTAATCATTCCCACCCCGCTAAAAATTTCCATCTAGAATTGTGTATGTGATTTCCACATATAAGTACATATTTTTAGAAATATGTTTAGAAATATGTACTTATATGTGGATACCTAAAGAACTCAATATTTAGATTTGTAAGTTTTATAAATAGTATTATAATATTTGTATTTGTTCTTAGTTGCTATGTAGAAATTACTACAAATTTAGCAGTGTAAAACAATGCTCATGTTTTAGCTCATAGCTCTGTAGGTCAGGCATCTGAATGCATTTGGCTGAATGTTCTGCAAGGGATCTTAAGGCCAAAATCAAACCAAGGTGTCGTCTGGGCTGGGCTTTTATCTGAAGACTGGGGAAGAAGTTGGCTCCAAGCTCAGTCAGGTGGTTGGCATAAATCAGTTCCTTTGCACTTCTGTAATAAATGCAACTTAGTCATAGTACAATATTTTTCTATCTATTTTGGTATACGATTTGCTAATATTTTATTATTTATTTATTTATTTTAGGTTTGGTTTTTATGAATAAAACCTCAATGAATGTTCATCTGAAAATGCTCATGTGAAAACAACAACCAAACCAATAATTCCATTAAAACGTGAGCAAAGGACGTGAATAGACGTTTTTCAGAAGAAGACATAGAAATGGCCAACAGGTACATTTAAAAAGCCGAACATCACAAATCGTCAGAGACATGCAAATGAAAACCACAATGAGATATTGTCTTACCCCCGTCAGAATATCTATTTGAAAAAAAGTGTAAAATATAAGTACTTTGAATCAAGGAATTAATTTATTTAAGCGGTAAGATTTTATGATGATTTCACACTGTTTTTACCACCTTAAGATTTAATGAAGTGTCTGACAATAAAGGCAAAAAAACCTTATTATACTAGTCAGGTATTCCAGAAATACTACGTGCAGAGATTTTTGAAGAGTAGATATTAAATTACTTGGCTTCATTTTTGTTTCACTGCAAATTTCCACATGATGAGTAATCATCAGAAACAAAGGTTTTCATTATTGTTTTCAAGAACTAGATATTTTTTTCTTCCATTTATTGCCATGACATCAATATGAGAAAAACTTTTTAAAACCACTAATGTGTAAAGTATGTGTCACTTTAAAATTGGATGATCCAAACATTACTTAAGATATTGATTTCAAGGCCAGGCACGGTGGCTGACACCTATAATCCCAGCACTTTGGGAGGCCAAGGCAGGTGGATCACCTGAGGTTAGTAGTTCAAGACCAGCCTGACCAACATGATGAAACCCCGTCTCTACTAAAAATACAAAAATTAGCTGAGTGTGGTGGTGAGCACTTGTAGTTTGAGCTACTCAGGAAGCTGAGACAGGAGAGCTCCTTGACCCCAGGAGGCGGAGGTTGCAGTGAGCCGAGATCGTGCCATTGCACTCCAGCTTGGGGAACAGAGCAAGACTCCATCTCAAAAAAAAAAAAAAAAAAAGATATCGATTTCAGTTATGTCTGGTCATGTCAATGAAAACACAGCTTTTCTGAAATATTGGTTAAAATTTAAAAATGAATTAATATTTTAACTTCAGTTCATAAAAATCACTTTATTTTTCAAGCACAATTTTTGTATTGAACAGATGTATTTAAAAGTAAACTAGTAAGTGTTCCTTTTTCCCCTGTCTTTTGCAAGTATTTCTTGTAAGACTGATGTTACTTCTTTCTTAAATATTTAGTAGAATTCACAGGTGAAACAATGCAGGCCTGAAGTTTTTTTTTGTTGTTTGTTTTTTTGTTTTTTTAATGGGTATTGATTAGAAATTCAACTTCTTTACTAGGTATTGGACTATTTAGATTTTCTAATTCTTTTTATGGCAGTTTCATATGTGTGCTTTTCAAGGAGTTTGTCCATTTCATCTAAATTGTCAAATATAATGGTATAAAGTGATTTGTAATATCATTTTAATGTGTTTAGTCTTTGTAATAATGTTCCTTTTTTCATTCCTAAAATTAGTCATTTGCATTTTCTCTTTTTTCTTGATTAGTATTGCTAGAAACTTATCCATTTTATTGATCTCTTAACATAATTTTAATATTTCCTCATCTGTTGACCTCTATTTCATTTATTTCCACTTTTAAAGATTATTTTCTTATATTCTCTTTAGATTTAATTCGATCTTTTTCTAGCTTCTTGAGGTGTAAATTTAGATCATTGAGTTCACACATTTATTCTCTAATAAAAACACTTAAGGTAAAAATTTCCCCGTAAGGGAGGTTGAGGTTGGATGATTGATTGAGGCCAGGAGTTCAAGAGCAGCCTGGACAACATAGCAAGACCCCACCTCTACAAAAAATTTAAAAATTAGCCAGATGTGGTGGTGAGTGCCTATAATCTCAGCCATTCAGGAGGCTGAGGCAGGAGGATTGCTTGAGCCCAAAAGGTTGAGGCTACAGTGAGCTGTGATTCTGCCACTTCACTGCAGCTTGAGTGATAGAGCAAAACCCTGTGTAAAAAAAAAATCCTATGCACACTACCTTTAGCTTTAAATCACAAAATTTGAAATCTACTCTTCTTATCATTCAGTTTAAAATATTTTCTAATCTTCGTTAAGATTTATTTGGCCCATGGGTTATTTATTATATGTTGTTTAGTTTCTAAAGATTTGGGCATTTGCTAGTTATGTTATTATTACTGGTTTTTAATTTGATAGATTATGGTCATGGAATATACTTAGTATAATTTAAAGCCTTAGATTTTTATTGAAACTTATTTTATAACCCAGCACTTGAAAAGAATTAGATTGGATATTATGTGAAATATCCTACTCTTAGGTGTAAGAAATAGTTTATAAATGTCAGTTAGGTTACTTGATTGTGATGTTTAAATCTCTCTATCTTGAGGCCAGGAGTTTGCCTAGCAACCTTGTCTCTACGAAAAAATAAATAAATAAAAGGAGTGTGGCTGCACATGCCTCAGCTACTCCAGAGACTGAGGTGGAGGATCACTAGAGCCCGAGATTTTAAGGCTGCAGTGAGCTGTGATCGTGCCACTGCACTCCAGCCTGGGTGACAGAGCAAGACCCTGACCCTACCCCAGTACTATTTTTGCTAGCTACATAAGTGACTAGAAAAAAAAATTTATTGTGTGTTTTCAAAAAGCTGGAGGAGAGGATTTTGAATCTTCACACCCAAAGGAATGATAAATGTTTTAGGTGATGGATATACTAATTACCCTATGACTATTATACACATTGTATACATGTATCAGCATATCACTCTGTATCCCTTAAATATGTACAATTATGATGTGAACTAAAACTAAAAGAAAAAAATATATCGTACCCCAACTCTTAGTCTAAGTCATCAGACCTGCCCACTTCCCAAAATTTCAGCCTCATAAAATCAGTCAACTTCTTGGAATTTCTGTGGACACAAGCAGTAGGCATGACAAACTAAACATTCTGAAAACAGTATCCCCAATTCTCCTATTCCCTGACCTGCCCCTTCCTCAGTTTTCTTTCTTTTAGGAATCAGAGGCATTGTCCTCTCAATAGATTAAGTGCCAAGTCTAAAATTTATTATTGATTTTTCTCTCATTTGGTAAGCAAAATCCAAGTGCTGCTGATTTTATGCACTCCAAGAATCACCTACAGGCTCATGCCATCTCTTGTCTGGATGCCTGAACTGGCTTTTGCGAACAGATCTCTCTCTCCATGAACAGAAGCAAAAAATGACTTTTTAAAACACAATCAACATAACTACTTCCAGCAGTGATGACATGTAAGAGAGACCAGATTTATGCTCCTACCTTAAACAACTAAAAATCTAGGGAAAATGCGAAAGAGTGGTTTTCTGACACTGGACAACAAGTAGTGTAGCATTGTAATCTCCAAAAAAAGGGGAAACAAATAAGATGATCCCCATGATTGCCCTGCTTACTGACTTAAAAGAGTTTCCAGGCCACAGTGTAGGAGGGGAAACACAGGTAGAGCCCAGTAGACTCTTTGAAATGAGTTTGAAATAAGAAGATAAAGTTGAGAGTTGGGAAGAACAAGACAGATAGATTTCAAAGATTAGTACTAAATAAGAGAGTATTGCAGACAGAATATGATTAAGACATCAATTCTTCCTCAAGCAAATCCATAGATTCAATGTGATTCAAGTTAAAAAAACATTAACAACCAAATTCTAAAAATTTATATGGAAAGGCAAAGGAACTAAAATAGCCAAACTACTTTTGAAAAGGAACAACATTGAAGTACTCATGCTACTTAATGTCAAGACTTGCTCTTAAGCTACAATTATCAAGACAGTGTGATATTGGCTAAACGGTAGACAGATAGACCAGTGGAACACAATAGAGTCCAGAAATAGATCCACACACATTATTGACTTTTGACATATGTAAAAAATTCAATGAAAAAAGAATATTGTTTCCAACAAATGGTACTGGCGTAATTAGAGATTAAAAAATATTAACAAAGGGAACCGCCATCTTCCAGTAATTTGCCAAAATGACGAACACAAAGGGAAAGAGGAGAGGCAACCGATATATGTTCTCTAGGCCTTTTAGAAAACATGGAGTTGTTCCTTTGGCCACGTATATGCGAATCTATAAGAAAGGTGATATCGTAGACATCAAGGGAATGGGTACCGTTCAAAAAGGAATGCCCCACAAGTGTTACCATGGCAAAACTAGGAGAGTCTACAACGTTACCCAGCATGCTGTTGGCATTGTTGTAAACAAACAAGTTAAGGGCAAGATTCTTGCCAAGAGAATTAATGTACGTATTGAGCACATTAAGCACTCTAAGAGCCGAGATAGCTTCTTGAAACGCGTGAAGGAAAATGATCAGAAAAAGAAAGAAGCCAGAGAAAGGTACCTGGGTTCAACTGAAGCGCCAGCCTGCTCCACCCAGAGAAGCACACTTTGTGAGAACCAATGGGAAGGAGCCTGAGCTGCTGGAACCTATTCCCTATGAATTCATGGCATAATAGGTGTTAAAAAAAATAAAAATAAAAGACCTCTTGGGAGGCCGAGATGGGCGGATCACGAGGTCAGGAGATCGAGACCATCCTGGCTAACACGGTGAAACCCCGTCTCTACTAAGAAATACAAAAAATAGCCGGGCGAGGTGGCAGCGCCTGTAGTCCCAGCTACTCGGGAGGCTGAGGCCGGAGAATGGCGGGAACCCGGGAGGCGGAGCTTGCAGTGAGCTGAGATCCGGCCACTGCACTCCAGCCTGGGCGACAGCGCGAGACTCCGTCTCAAAAAAAAAAAAAAAAAAAAAAAAGACCTCTGGGCTGAAAAAACAAACAAACAAACAAATATTAACAAAAAAGAAACTCAACCTAAGCCTCACATTGTTTGCAAAAGATAATTAAAGATGGATTATAGATTTAAATGTTAAATGCAGAACTACTACATTTTTAGGAGAAAACATTAAAAAATGTCCAGGACCAAGAGCTAAGCAAAGAATTCTTTGACATGACACCAAAAGCACAATCTGTGAAAAAGGAATAAGTTGGACTTCATAAAAATGAAAAAATTTTACTTTGAAAGTTATGGTTGATTACTCAGGCATGGTGGTTTGCACCTCCAGTCCCAGCTACTTGGGAGGCTGAGGCAGGAGGATCACTTGAGCCGGAGGGGGCAGAGGCTGCAGTGAGCTGAGATTGCACCACTGCACTCCAGCCTGGGAAACAGAGTAAGACCTTGTCTCAAAAAAATAAAAAATAAAAATAAAAAGGAAAGTTATGGTTAAGCTTTATACTCAATAAAAATTTAAAAAGAAATAGAGCAGATCATCACATTGCTCTGCATCTTTTATTGGCTACGAGGCATCTAACTCAGGCTTAACAAACTCTGCTGTATATGGCTCAGACCTCATTTTCTGGATACCCAATCTCTTTCTCACTGAAAAATGACAGATGAATGTGGAGGCTGTTGCAATAGATGAAGAAAAAGAGAGGCATCGAAGGCTCTCAGACCAGCGAAGAATGAGAGAAGGGAGGTGATTTTGTGATTGACAGAAAGCTACAACGAGTGCTATGAGAAGAACTAAAATATTTGCTGAACTAGACTGGAGAGCGTCTGAGAGGCTACGTTATCTTAGGGACTCAGAAAAAAAAATATTCTGAGGAGGTTATGTTTAAACTGAGATTGGAATTACATGAACTGGTCACATGAAAGTTCAAGAGGAAGAATATTCCAAGCAGGAGAGCAGTTAGTACAAAGATTCTCAGACAAGAATGAATTTGGTATGTTTGAGAAATAAATATATTACTAGTGTAATTACTAACAACATAATCGATGAAAGAAAAACTGTTGAGGAAGAACATCAGAAGGACAGGCAAAAGCCAGATAATATGAGGCTTTGGGAGTCAGATAGCAGATTCAGATGTTTTTATTATTAGCACGATGGGAAGCTGTTGGAGGGTGTTAATCAAGAGATGGGCATGCTCATATTTATAATAGAAGAAAAAACTTTGGCTGCTGGGTGAATAACTGACTGCTATAGAGCAAGAGTGAATTCAGAAAGATTAGGAAACTATTGTAGTGGTCCGAATGGTGGTGGTTTGAAGTCAGGTGGTGGTGGACAGGAAAGAAACACACAGATTTCGTCCATGTTTTTGACATAGAGTCAATGGGATATGGTGATGGATTAGATTAAAAGAATCAATAGGCCGGGCGCGGTGGCTCATGCCCGTAATCCCTGCACTTTGGGAGGCCAAGGCAGGCAGATCACTTGAGATCAGGAGTTTGAGACCAGCCTGGCCAATATGGTGAAACCCCATCTCTACTAAAAATACAAATATTAGCCAGGTGGGGTGGCATGCACCTGTAACCCCAGCTATTTGGGAGACTGAGGCAGGATAATTGCTTGAACCTGGGAGGTGTAGGTTGCAGTGAGCCAAGATCATGCCACTGCACTCCAGCCTGGACAACAGAGCGAGACTCTGTCTCATAAAAAATAAACAAAATAAAAAGAACCAATAATTACTTGTATTTGGAACTTAAGACATTTGGTAGAGTGTGATGACTTTTCCTAAATTTGGAAGAAATGTAGAAGATTTGGCAAGCAACTGTTTTAGGGGGAATCAAATTGATAGTTTTACTTTGATGATGCCCCATAGGTTTTCAAGTGGTAATGCAGAGGAAGGAGGTAGATACCACTCTGGAATCCTGAAGAGAAGTTGTGGATTATGATGGATGTTTAGGGGGAGTCATTTATGTACAGATGGGATTTCAAGTTATGGGAACACATTACCTAGGATGACTGCATTGAAGCAAGTAGATGAGGGGGTCTAGAATTGAGCCCTCGGGTACACCAACATTTAAAAGTCAGAAAAGAGCCAGTCAAGGAGATTGAGAAAGATAAGTCACGGAGGTAGGAAGAAAACCAAACAAGTGGGATGTTGCCAAGAGAATTATATATTTTAAAATAAAAGGGAGTCATATATGCTTAGGGGCCTAAGATTCCCATCATTATCAGATAAGCATATATGACTTAGATTTACCCCGTTGAATTCATAGTCAGGCACCAAATGTCTGAACCTGCAGTGCAATAACATGGCAATGGATGTCACTGTTGTCCTTGATAAGAGTAGTCCCACTGTAGTAATCAGGACATGAACCCATTTAGAATGAGTTCTGGAGAAAATGTGAAATTAGGAAGTAGAGAAAGGAACTGGAAGTGACCCTTGAGTTTGCTGTCAAGGAGAGCAGAGAAATTGGTTGTAAAGTTCAGGAGGATGTGTGTGGTACAAGAGGTTTTTACATTTTCAGTTAGTAAATGAAAGAACAGATGTATATGCTGATGGCAAAAACACAAAAAGAAAATTTCGTGATAAAGAAGACCGAGAGAGAAAGACTATTTCCATTTCTACCACTCAATTTCTACTAATTTCTATTAGTTAATGCTTCATCTTTCCTCTGTGTTTTTTTGTTTGTTTGTTTTTAAACACTAGAAACATATGCTGTGTCAGTCAGGTTTCCACTAGATAAATAGGACTGAAAATGAATCAGAGACCTGAATGTAAAAGACAAAATTATAAAACTAGAAGATAACAGGAGAAAATCTAGATGACCTTGGGTTTGGCACCCTGTTGTTTTGACTTTACCGATTGTTACTAAAAAAATCTGGGGGTGAGCTCCATTTGCACTGGCCTTGTAGGCAGCTGTTTCCCTTTTGAAGGTGTCCCACTTGACCTCTGAGTGGCTGGTGGGGACAAGGAGTGATAACAGCAAGGAATGTAGCAACCAAGGAGGCACTAGCCTCAGCAGCACTTGCTTTTGCAAATTGCCAAGAGGACTCAGGTGCAGTTGCCGTATCACAGGTTAGGCTTAGGTGACTTGATCCTTTCATCCTGGCTCTCCTTTATGAACACACTGAAGCCCAGCATTTTATCATCTTTTCTGGTTTCACTGTGAGGGAATTGCTGCTACCCAGGAGCCTGGTATCCTATGGCTCTCTCATCAGTGAGATGTGTAGGAGATCGGTCAGGATGGTGGGAAAAATTGTAAGATAAATTATAGGAAAAGGACACAAGCCTTCTCGGAAGGCCTGGGGTTTGCATAGCTTCAGAAGAGGATTTGGCTGAAGTCAGCTGAATTTTCGCAGAATGGATAACAAGGAAGTGTAAAGGAATTGATCTAGATAAGTTTGTTTACTTAGGCCTTGGAACCTGGTCTTTAGTCATCTATGCACAGGACTGCTCTCTTTTGGGGGGCAGGGTGACAATGTTAATTACCCACAAGATGTGTTGACTTGAGGCCTTTGTCATTAAATCTGTACTGAATAAATGCCCGCAGTGCCAGCTTGTCAGGGCCGTGACTGCTGACTCTTTACAGCTCCCTCCTCAGTGTCTGTGAGCTTCCCGGTCCCCTAGCCTGCTTCTTCACTGGATATCAGCATCAGAATGCATTTGTTCATCCATCGTTCAGCCAGCTTCTGCAGGTCGGATCTGGCAGAGATGAACGTAGAGTTTCACCATACTGGCCAGCTCACTCTGACTGGAGACCAGGACTTTGCAACTTATACCCAGTACAGGCCAGACCACTACCAAGACCCCATGTAACAAGAACAGCATATACAGCTCAAGGGACAACATGCCCTGAAGTAGTGGCCCGTCAGCAGGGGCCGGATTGGAGAAAGAGTGACTGCTGTTCATAGTGAAACATCCTCATTACAATGAAACCTGCCTTCCAGGAGCTGCAGGGGAGCCTGAAGGCTCAGAGAGCCGTCTATATTCACCAGAGTTTCTGGAGCATCCCCAAGGCAACACCTGACAACAGCAGTACTAAGTTGCACAAAGCAGCAAAATCTGAAACCAGCAAGCAGTAGTGCCATCCCAGACTGACCAGGCCTGATACAGGAAGTTAGTGAGCCATCCACATGAACACACATTGGGAAGTATTTCTGTGTGGTAATTGTCCCATAATTAAAAAAAAAAAAAAATCTCAGTTTCCTGAACCCACAATATATCATCATGAAATGGGAATTGAGAATCCACAATGAAAACTCCTGAAGAGGAAAAGAAAAATGGAGAGAATGTAGTGGCTTTGTTCTACTGCAATTAACCAAGGCCAGTGGGAAAGAATAGTAAGAATCCCCTGTCCTGGCAGTGGAGGAAGTCTCTTAATTAGCCCATCTCTAAGCCCTGGCATTCCTATCTAAATTTTGTCCTCCTTTTATTTTCTTTCTTTCTTTCTTTCTTTCTTTCTTTCTTTCTTTCT
The DNA here is from genome assembly GCF_008728515.1 of Papio anubis. Lineage (NCBI taxonomy): Eukaryota > Metazoa > Chordata > Mammalia > Primates > Cercopithecidae > Papio > Papio anubis. The sequence goes on along the minus strand of NC_044995.1, from coordinate 6,541,144 downwards.
TTCTTTCTTTCTTTCTTTCTTTCTCTCTCTCTCTCTCTCTCTTTCTTTCTTTCTTTCTCTTTCTTCCTTTCCTTTCCTTTCCTTTCCTTTCCTTTCCTTTCTTCCTTTCCTTTCCTTTCTTTCTTCCTTTCTTTCTTTCTGATGGAATCTTTCTCTCTCTCCCAGGCTAGAGTGCAGTGGCACATTCTCAGCTCATTGCAACCCCTGCCTCCCAGGTTCAAACAATTCTCCTTCCTCAGCCTCCCAAGTAGCTGGGATTACAGGTGCGTACCACCATGCCCAGATAATTTTTGTATTTTTTGTAGAGACAGGATTTCCACATGTTGGCCAGACTGGTCTAGAACTCTTGACCTCAAATAATCCACCCACCTTGGCCTCCCAAAGTGCTGGGATTATAGGAGTCAGCCATCATGCCCAGCCTTGTTCCTTCTTTTCTATGGCTACACCTTGGTTGGGCATTTAAGAATATACACCTCCTGAGAACTCTAAAGCGTTTATAGGAGTCAAACGTGCAAATGAAATGCGCAAACTGCTCTACCTTGGAAATGCAAATAACTTTAGGAGAGACAGAAGGGAAAAGGAGAAGAAAACGGAGTAAAGCAGTGGAGTGAGTGAGAACGTTGATAACAGGACTGCCTGATATTCATGTTGAGTGGTGTCTTTGGCCAGTGCATCAGGGAAGTATGTTACACAATACAGAATTAACAACTTCTGAGTGTTTATGTGCAGAAAGCAAGGTAAAAGGCTGAGTTATGAGTTATTTATTTAAATATGAAGTCATTAGGCAATAATTAGCCAGAGTAGTTTACTTAAGCAGAAGCTCAAAATCAGCAATGTTCATGAAAATGTAAGCCAGCTGGGAATTTACAAATATTGTGGACATGAGGATGGGAATTTCCTAGACCTGACCTGATTCATATTATGAGGACTGGAGATAATTTTGACTGGACATTAAGTGATATTATTGTTTATTAATGAGGTAAACATTTATTGAGTGTCTATCACATATCAGACACTATCTTATATGCAGGGGATTGGGATTCATCAGCAAACAATAGAGACCAAAATTCCTGCCCTCAGATAGCTTACATTCTCATTACTTGAAAGAAACGTATCAACTACCATACAGTTATTATACTGTTTCATGCCAATAAGTGAAATCACATTTGCAAAAATTTTGACAGTGAGAGATGTCTAACGTGGCTGACTCCTTCCTGCCTCTAGCCTCAAAGGTTGTCTGTCTTTGCCCACTCCTGTATATAGGCTAAGATAACCAGGGGAAGAATTTAGTTTATGGTTTAACATGGAAGCAAGGATGATAGTAGGCCTTCCCTAACTCACACCCTCCTTGTTCTGGGACTGAAAGACAATGAAAGGCCTAAGATTAGGATTGTGTGAGGAGTCTGAATTCTGCTAAAATGCAGGATTATAGTTTCTATAATCCTTTACTGCCAGGTGTCATGTGGCCGGTGACACCTGGGCAGTAAAGGCCAAGATTTGTAACTTCCCCAATCACTTCTATAGGTGACACCTCTATTGTAGACCCTAGGATTAGTCTTTTGAGATGTTTTTCAGACTTTCATTGTAGCAACTGACTGACCCCACAGGGAGCTCATGACTCATGACTCAAGTGGTCCTGTGACCCCCTCACTCCAAGGCAGACTCAGTGCATGAGGACCACTTTCAACTCTCCTATGGTTGCCTTCCCAACCAGTCAGCAGCACCCATTCCCTAGTCCCCTGCCCACCAAACTATCTTTGAAAAACCATAACCTCTCAGCCTTCAGGGAAACTGATTTGAATGATAACTCCAGTTCATCCATGTGGCCAGCATCATGTTAATTAAACTCTTTCTTTACTGCAATACCACAGTCTCAGTAAACTGGTTTTGTCTGTGCAGCAGGCAGGAAGAACCCACTGGGTGATTACATAAGTTTGGTAGTTGGGATGAAATGGCCAAATTTCTTGAATTTGAAAATCACAGTCTACCAAAAGTGAGCAATGTGAAAAAGAAAATGGCCAGGTCTAATAATTATTAAAGAAATTGAACCTATATTTAAAAGCCTTCCCAAAAAACAAACCCAAGATCCAGTTGACTTCACTAGCAAATTTTTCTAAATGTTTAAAAAAGATATAATACCTGAGGATAGAATTAGAAAATTGCTTCCAAACTCCTTTCAGGAAAATATACATTTTATGTAAAAGTTAACAAGGACAGTAGAGAAAAGTGAAATAACAGAGCCATCTCTACATAAACATAAATACAGAAATTCTAAACAAATCTGTGACACAGATTATAAATGTTCAAAAATCATGGGCAAGCGTGGTTTATTTCAGAAATGCAAGGGTAGTGTAACATTGAAAACGTAATCTAATTTATAATGATATAAATAAAAGAATAAAAGTAATATGATCTTGTTAATATTTACAGAAACTGCATTTAATAAAGTTCAATATTCATTCACAATTTAAACAATAAAAGAAAACTCTTAACAAATAAGAATAGAAGAAACCTTCTACAGTCTGACTTTAAAAAGAGAAAGCCCGAGGAAGCTTATGGCAAACATTTTACTTAATGGTAGATAAAGATTTTTTCTAAAAAAACACTATCTCATCTAAGCCTTACAAATCCCCCCACTTTGTCTCTTCTCTTGTACTCTTTTCCCACTTCCACTTAGTCTCAGGATACAGGCTGAGGTCCAGACATGAAAAATAACACCCACAGTGGCCTCATTATCTACTTCTTACCCTCAAATCAGGGAGGGCACTGAAGTATTTTCCCTGAGGAAATACTTGAGCCACTCATCCTGTAATGACTCAATGTGACCAAGGTTAAATGAAGTTAGGACTGAGATTAGGGTATCTGGTATTAAGATGTATGTTGGTTTTAGCCCATGGTTTCTGCTTCATAACTCCCGTATCCCTTGCTACACGCCTTTGTTATAATGTTGGGTGGGTTAAGCCTCAGGAAACAGAATCTCTCTCCTTTCCTTTCATCTACCCCAAAGCAGGACTCTAATCTTCCCTCACCTTTCTAATTGTGGGTCTTAAGACCCTCCCCAGGGAGGGTCCCATCCTGTACTCTGGAGGAAAGAATGCTGACATCATGAAGCTTCCATAAAAACCCAAGAGGACTGGATTTGGAGAGCTTCATGAGAGGTGAACACGCAGAGGTTCCCAGAGGGTGATGCACTTAGGAAGGGCATGGAACCTGCTCATTTCTTCCTGCATACCTTGCCCTATGCGCCTCTTCATCTGTATCCTTTGTAGTATCTTTTATAATAAACCAGCAAGCCAAAATAAATGTTCGCTGAGTTCTATGAGCCACTCTAGCAATTAAATTATCTCTCTGAGTTCCATGAGCCACTCTACCCCCAAAGAGGGGGTAATGGGAACCCTGATTGAAGCTGGTTGGTCCAGAGTTTCAGAAGGCTGGATTTGTGACTTGTGTCTCAACTGGAGGAGCAGACTTGGGGAATGAGCCTTAAACCTGTGGGATCTGACACTAACTCCAGGTAGATAGTGTTGGAATTTAATTGTACGACACCCAGATGGTGTCTACTGCTTGGTTGTGGGGAAAACCTCCTACACGTTTGGTACAGACTTCTTTTATGTTGATGATTGTGGTGGTGGTGGTAGTATGAATGTAGAAGAAAAACACTGTCAGAATTTTTTTTCCGCTTAATGCAGGGTAGAAAGAGACAGAGCCCCAAAATATCCCCGACCTCACATTGCTTGTAACTCCCTCTCCTCAGGAGGTGAAGCGGAATTGGTGTCTGTGTTGCTGGTCTGGGTTGAGTCAGGGACCTCAGTCAGGGCCCTCTCCAAACTAGTGGGCAAGGAGCGAATCAGTCTTTCTTGGAAGTTATGACCCATGAAGACGTAGAGAACTGGGTTGAGGCAGCTGTTAAAAAAGGCCAAGGAGCTTGTTGGGTAAAGCAGGACAATAATGATTTTGTATTTGCCATTGAACAAAATCTCTTTGAGCCAGACTGCCATTAGAATGCCAGTTAGTTCATAAGGGAACCAACAGATGAAGAAAGAAGCCACCACAGCAGTGAAGACGTGTAAGGGACGGCTGGATTTAGTCATGCGCTTTTTGTGAATTTTGGCAATGATGATCCCATAGCAGACTGTGATGATGGACATGGGTATGCTGAAGCCAATAATGAAGTGGAGGATCAGAGAGACCTTGGCCATGGTAATGAACACGTTCATCCTCTCTACAACAGTGTCACCCCAGAATGGAAATCTGAAAATACAATGTGTGTCCCCATTCTCAGTACTTACTGTAGTCCAGAAGATGAAATCTGGTAAGGTAAGGACTATGGCAAGAACCCAGAGTCCCATGATCACCCTCTTGGCCAGACTCAAGGTGCGATGGTTCTGGGCCCAGGCTGGATGCAGGACACAAATACAGCGGTCCAGAGCAATGACAGTGATCAGGTAGACACTGACAAACAGGTTGATGTCTATCATGACATGAACTAACTTACATAGGAACAAGCCAAAAGGCCATTTTTCTCTCATGGCGACTGAGACCATTCGGAATGGTAGGATGGCACTGAAAGAGAAGTCAGCCAGGGCCAGGTTCAGGTAACAGATGGTGCTGACTGTGCGCGTCATCCGGAATCCAGCCACCCAGATCACGAGCCCATTGCCCAGGACTCCGAAGACAAAGGTGACTCCGTGGACTAGCAATGAGAAGATCCACAGAACGGTGTAGCCAGCAGGCTCAGGGAGCACCTCCTCAGATTCATTCAGAGGAATGGAGAAGTCGCTTTCCATCTTTCCACACCTGTAACATTTCAGCAATGGCCATTTCTCAGCTGTGGCACCATCTTACAGTACAACTATTCATTAACTTCCACTATAGCTCCTCCTCCTACCGAGACCCGCCCTAGTGAGCCTTGTGAATAGTTATAACATAAAATTGGCACTCTCTCAGAGTTCCTTTGGGAAAGGATAGTTCTCCATATCCCCATCATTATTAATATGCATTCCATCTATCAGGCTGATTAGCAAGAGGATTAAAGGGCTCTATCCACCAGCGGAAATACTGAACTGAGAGTGTATGGACAATGGAAATTGAGCATAGGCAGCTTCAGCGTCGTGAGGAAGGCACAAGACTCAGAATCAGAAGGTTCACATCTGTGGCCTCTATCACTCAATGCAAACATGCTGGCAAGCTCTGCAACTTCTTTCGGCCCCATGCTCTCCCAGTCTCCCAGCTCCTGTCCCTCCCACTGTGAGGACCCTTTATCTATTTTTTAGTTGATATTTAATTTAAAGTTTTAGGATTTGGGTTGAGTTCATAGCTGAAGAGGATTTGGAACCATTACCTGTAATATGTAGACATACATTACGTGTTATAGGCCGGGTGTGGTGACTCATGCCTGTAACCCCAGCACTTTAGGAGGTTGAGGAGGATGGATCACTTGAGGTCAGGAGTTGGAGACTAGCCTGGCCAACATGGTGAAACTCCATCTCTACTAAAAATACAAAACTTAGCCAGGTGTGGTGGCGAGAGCCTGTAACTCCAACTACTTAGGAGGCTGAGGCAGGAGAATTGCTTGAACCCAGGAGGCGGAGGTTGCAGTGAGCCAAGATCGTGCCATTGCACTTCAGCCTGGGCGTCAGAGCGAGACTCCGTTCCCCTTCCCCCACCAAAAAAAAAAAAAAAAAAAAGCAGAAATATATTACATCCTATAGATTCTATGCTAGAGGAAGTCAACAAAGGGGACCCTATATTTACTTTCTCCCTTCTGCTTTTCATTGTCCCTACTTGATATAAAGTTCTGTGCTTGGGATGCAGTGAATTAGCATTCGTTGTATATCTTCAAGGTCTGTGGGATAAACAGAATGAGCATGAATATTTAGCTAATATTTGTAGGGTTCTTATCAGAGACTATTCACTGTGTTAATTGCTATGTATGGGTTGTAGTTTGGTCTACATAATAGCTCTGTAATATTCATTGTTTGTAGTTTCCATAGGAATGACTCAATGTTGAGAGCAATTGTGAAATCTGCTGGTCACTTAAGTAGGAAACAGTAGACAAAGATCTTTAATTTAGCTTAGTCTGAATTCTAAGCCCTATCTCTATGCAACAATTTTGACAGATATTGCTGGTGGTGCCCCTTCCCCACAAATAACTGTTCATCATTTCTTCTCTGCAAATCAAATCGCAATTTTGTTCAGTTACTCACTCTTTGGGGAAGGTATCCCTCCTCCATCTTTGCGGGCATATCTTGATTTTCTAATTTGTTCTAACTAGAATTACTTTTGCTTTGCAAGGGATTGCTTATTGGTGGACACATGACTAAATTCTGGGCAATAACACTATGGGAAGATATCCTGGTGTGTTTCTGGGATCTATTTCCTTGCTTTTAAGAAACAGAATCACAAAATTACAGTCCCTGTCTCTGCACCAGGTCACATGGGAAGCTGTTGCATCCAACTCAACCCAAAGGTCTCTGTGTCCCTTGTGTCTTTGCCACTTGACCAAATTTGCTTATACTGTGGTCTGTGGGCTTTATCAGAAACATCCAAGGTATTTGTTAAAGTGCATATTCATGAACCCCACTCTAGAATCTCTCCGTGTAAAAGCTACAGTGATTTTTATGGCCATGAAAATTAGAGACTCTTCCCACCCTGGGCTATCCAGCCTCTCTAAAAGTAACAGCAATTATCTAGCACTTGTTCTCATCTAATACTCATAGTAACATTGTGGGCAGCCATCATTACCCCCTTTTCTTTTTTTACCAGAGGGAATTCATGCCCTACGGGTTTTTTTAGATTTTTCAGCATCATGTCCAGCGGGTCAGTGGAGGCAGCAAGATTTGAAATTCAGGATGAACAACTTTAGAGCCACTACCTTTGCAACTCTAAAGTGCTGCATTTGAAAGGAGTTCCCCAAAGATTTCCAGCATATGGTCATACCCTAGTATCATGGTTTTTTCCTCCTTTCCCTTTCTCTCTTCCTTCTTTTCTTCCTGTCATTACCAGTCACATTCACTGAGGTCTTTCATGGGACATTGTTTAATGTAGCTCCAGGTTTCTCAACCTTGACACTACTGACAATTGGGGCTGCATAATTCTTTGTTGTGGGGGACTGTTCTGTACACAGTAGAATATTTAGCAGCACCCCTAGCCTCTATCCACTGATGCTAGTAGCAACTCCCCCTTCAGGAGTGACAACTGAAAGTGTCTATAGACATTGTCAAAGGTACCGTGGGAGGCAAAATTCCCCCTAGTTGCGCATCACTGTTGCAGAGTAAAGAGCCCTGGGCTTTGGGGTCAGTTAGATCTCTACTCTTTGGTACCTTGCTAATATGGGTTCTTGGTCAGTGACATCTCTTTGAGCCTCAGTTTTCTCCTCTGCAGAACAAGGACAATTTTGTGGTGACGTCTAACTTTCAGGTGAGGATTAAGTGAGACTGGACATGGAAATCTAGGCTAGACTGAGTGTCTGTGACAAATGGGAACTCTTGGTCCTCACCAGACTGTATGCTGTGTCATGGGGCTCAATCCTGGGTCATGCCTTACAGAGCTCAAGGTCAGGACAAGAACAATGCTCATAGCAATAGTGGCTACTACTTATGAACATTACTCACATGCCAAGAGCTTCTCCTTTAACCCTAACAATGCTTCTCACAGCCTCTACAGATGAGATGTGTTAATATGTGTAAGCACTGAACACACCCTGAGACATGGTGCATATTGACTAATCTTAGTTTGAATTAGTATAATCATTGCACAGATGAGGAAGTTGACTTATATTGGTTACATTAATTATTTAAAGCCCCCGGTCAGAAAGGGGTAGAACCAGAGTTGGAGCTCAACCAGACTGATTTCAACAGAATTGTATGGTTAACCCTCTCCCATTCCTTAGTTCCTCAGCAGACTCAGATTTTCTCCACCCACTCTCCAAATATCCTAGAAGACATTCAGACAGTATGATGTATCCATATTCTCTAAGTCATTTGGAAATGTTGACACAAGAGGAAAAGATGAATGTGCAGTGACAGGTGGGGACAGACCAACAAGACAATGTTGTAAAATTTTGGATCCACCCTAGTTATAAAGTGGAGAAGAGAACCATGGACTAGAGATGACACCTGTACTGATTATGAGGGCTGCTATTTGATGCAATCCCAATGTGTGTCAACCAATGTATATTTTATTATTTCTATATCCTTGCTTTGGGACAAATACCGTTCTTGTGTAATCCATAGTAAACCATGGCTCAGAGAGGGGAAGTGACTTGTTCAATGTCACAGTTATTGAGAGGCTCAAATGGATGTATGATTACAGATTTCAAATGGAAACTCAGCACTTCCTTGTTAGCATCTGCTTCTCCAGCACGTATGATTTCTGATGCATTAAAATAACATTCAGCCCTTCTGCTTTCTCCTCAAACTGACCAACTTCCTCTACTGTTCCACTCTCAGCTGATGGCCTTGGCTGATATTTTAATGAGAAAATGGTAACAATTAGATGTGCATTTTTTAGCCTTTTCTTTCCTAACCCTCAATTTACCTGCCGTTGTTATTGTGAATAAAGACTTCTTTTTCCCAGTGACTTCCCTCTTCACATTTGCTTTCCATCCCTCTCTCTGTCGCTTCCCCAAGAACTGGTATTTGTCCTTCTGCTTTCTGCTAAAAAGAAACTCTCAAGATTTTATTTCTACTAGATACTTCTTGTTACCACATAAACATTATCCTATTCCTTCCCTTTAAAAAGAAACCAATCTTGGCCCCTATTTCTTTCCAAACTTCAACCCTATTTCTTTAAGAGAAGTGTTTTCTGTAAAGAGATTTCCTAGCTAAACCTTAGAAATGGTTGTCTCTAATTGCTTGCTTTTTTTTTTTTTTTCTCAACTCACCTATTCTGCTGAATCCATTCCATATTGACTTTACTCCTTAGCACTCCAGCTAATGCACTCTCCTAAGGATGCACATGACCTCCAGACTGCCAAATCCAGTGGACCTTTCTCAGTTTTTATCCTGATGTTCCAGTGACATAGGAACGACTGGATCTCTTTCCCCTAATTCAAGCATATTTTTTTCCATATCATAAGATGATAAGATGTACACACAATCCACTCTGGGTTGTCTTTACGGCTCAGTTGGCCACCTCTTTTCAGTCCAATTTACTGGTGCTTTCTGCTCTGAATGTCTCTAAATTTAGGGTGTCCCACATTCTATAGGTGATATCATTCAGTCTCACAGCTTAAAGTATCATGCTGTCTTCTCATCTGAATTGTTAGCACTGGCCTCCCCTGGGGCTCTAATCTCATATAATCAATTAACTTCTTGATATCGCCCCATGAGAGTCCCATAGACACTCCAAACCAAACATTGCCCAAACCAACCGGTTGTTTGTCCCGTGCTCCCAAACCTGCCGTTCTTCCAATATTCTCTATCTATTTGGAGTTTAAATATTCAGTTATTAAAGCTCTAAATCTAGAACTCACCTTTCATTTTCCTTACCAGCCAATACAATCCAAGTCCTATTGATTATATCTGCAGAACATGCTGAATGCACAGCCAGAGCCATCTCCATCTCCACTACCCATGTCCATGGCCCTGTTAGACTTGGATATTTGTACAAACTTTGCAGATAGCTTGTTCCTGGCCCTGCTGTTCCCTCTCCTAAAGCCCAGACACAGACAAATTGTATTTTAATAGGAAAAATAAGACAATGAGTTATTCTTCTCAGCACTCTTCTATGGCTTCCACATTTCTAACTCACACTTCTCAAGCACCCTGGGATTTGTCTTGTGTATCCCCAGACCTCATCTCTGCCCTCTCACCTGACACACTGTGCTGGACCCATGGTGGACTCCTTGATTCCTTGACCATGCCAGCTTCTTGCCATTTCAGGGCTTTTGCTTTCTCTCTTCCTTCTGCCTACTATGATCTTCCTCTGGAGCTTTCCACACCTGGCTCTTTCTGAATATTTGTATTTTAGCTTAAATAGCTTGTCCTCAGAGATATCCTCTTGACCCATTTGCAAAACGGCTGCCCCAGGTCCAACCTATCTCACCAGATGCTTTTCGTCTTTGTTCATTCCTTTATTTTCTATCCTAAATACTTTCTGCATTGATATACAAACTCCACAAGTAGCACCTTCTTTCAGTGCTATGTCTCTAGCATAGCACTGTCCAATAGAAACATAATGTGATCTGTAAACATGGGCCACATTTGTGTCTTATAATTTTCAAGTAGCCATGTGTAAACAGAGTAGGAAACATTTGGGAAATTAACACCAATAATGTATTTTCTTGAATCCTACATATCAAAAAGGATATCATTGGAACATTTAATCAGAATAAAAATTATGAATGAGATAAATGGCATTCTTTTTTCATACTAAGTCTTAGAAGACATGAAATGCATTTTATACTTATAGCACACTTAAGGTTAAATGAGAAAAATAGCAAGCACCCAAAAGCTGTATTTGGCAAGTGATACTTCATTGCACAGCCCTGCTCCAGAGATTAGGAAATGTCTGTCATAGAGCAGGCATTCCAACAATAATTTTTAAGTTGCCAGACCCCGACTTACCACCAGCTAAGTTCCTTTTCTTGTGGCCAGTTCCTGACTTCCTGTCGAGCAACACAAGCTCCAAGGATTTGTCAAAAGACAAAATTACAACTAATTTAGTGTAAAGTTTTTATTGACTTTATTTGTAATTCAAGAATCAACACCTCATCCCTCAAAATAGAATGCATGTGTTGATGAGTAGAACAGAGAAGTTTGATTTTATTGGGAGAGGAGGGCTAAAGAAAGCAGAAACAAAGAAAAAAAATGCTGAATGGTAATTTCGAAGTTGCTTTTTCTGTACAGTGGGAATAGGGAAACAATAATTTAAGAAAAAAAAAACAGATTGACTGACATGGTTACTTAGGTTACTTCTTTTGTAAGGATTAAAGCAGAGGCATTTTCATGGCTACTGAAAGTGACCTGTTTGGGAATTTGGCTATCTTCTCTCTCCCTCTTTATGATTTTTTAGAAAGCCAGATAAACAACTTAATTTTTGGTTTGGTGTCATGGAACTTTAGTATGAGTGACTCTATTTTGGGTTTGTTTGTTGAGTGTAGTACAGTAGCTCAGTTTAAGCCAATGGTGTCCTGTGATTTTTACATAATAGGCTTCAGCAGAGACTTCGCTGAAGGACAAGGGGACAATGGAGCTGGAATCAATCCAGTGGCAGAAACTCAGAGTTTCTTACCATTCCCAGAAGACACCTTGGAGATGTCATCAAACTACTCATCTTAGAAACCTATGTGTCTGAATGTTCCTTCACCTCTAACCTTCTGTGGGAGACTGGAGTTCATCCCTCCAAATAACAAGAGTCAAGGAATATGAGAGTCCAGGCCCTTTCTTCTTCTTCTTCAGAGATTCAGGAAAATGAAAGAAACAATTACCGAGGTGAAAAAATGAGAGGAAAACAATAAACAACAAAGATGCATGATTAAGCAAAAACTTACTTCTCTATTTACACACATACTTCTAACAGCATATGTGTGGGCTTTTTTCCAAACAAAGCAATTCTTCAATTCTCTGGAGACACCACTGTCTATCCTACAATTAAATTCAGTTCTGATGCTGTCTAACTGGAGCCAGCGTCATATCACGCAAGTTAAAGCACTCACTCCCACCAGACTGTCTTCACTTCAGACACCAATCCAAGTCCCACGTGGCCACCTGTACTTCTGACTGATGGGCTATAAATCAGGGGTTCCTGTGACCCCCTCATCAGGTTTGGTAATTTGCTAGAATGGCACACAGAACACAAGAAATCACTTTGCTTTCATTTACTGGTTTATTCTAAAGAGTACAGCTTAGGCCAGGCATGGTGGTTCACGCCAGTAATCCCAGCACTTTGAGAGTCTGAGGCTGGTGGATCACTTGAGGCCAGGATTTGGAGACCAGTCTGGCCGATGCGGCAAAACCCTGTCTCTACTAAAAATACAGAAATTAACTGGGTGTGGTGGCACATGCCAGTAATTTCAGCTACTGAGAAGGCTGAGGCACGAGAATCATTTGAACCCAGGAAGAAGAGGTTGTAGTCAGCCGAGATCATGCCACTGTACTCCAAGCCTGGGCAACAGAGTGAGACTTTGTATCAAAAAAAAGGAGAAAAGAATACAGCTCAAAAACAGTCAAAATAGATGCATAGGGCAAGTATATAGCAAGGGAGAGGTTGGGGTGGTACATGGAACTTCCATGCTCTCTCTTCAGGCACTCACCCTTCTGGCACCTCTATGTGTTCACCAACTCAAGACGCTCATCTAATCTCATTTTTCAAGAGGGTTTTTTTTTTTTTTGATAGGATCTGACTCTCTTCCCCAGTCTGGGGTTCAGTGGTACAGTCACAGCTCACTGCAGTCTCAAACTCGTGGGCTCAAGTTATCCTCCCACCTCAGCCTCCTGAGCTGCTGGGACTGTAGGTACGTGGAACCATACCTGGCTAATTTCTTTTCTTTTTTTTTTTTGAGACAAGGTCTCATTCTGTCACCCAGGCTGGAGTCTACTTGCATGATCTCTGCTCCCTGCAACCTCCACTTCCCTGGGCTCAAGGGATTCTCCAACCTCAGCTTCCTGAATAGTGAGGACTACAGGCGTGAGATAACCATGCCCAACTACTTTTTTGTATTTTTTTGTACAAACAGGGTTTCACTGTGTTGCCCAGACTGGTCTCAAACTCCTGGGCTTAAAGTGATCTGCCCGCCTTAGCCTCACAAAGGGCTAGGATGTCAAGTGTGAGCCACCATGCCTGGTCTCTAACTTTTTTTTTTTTTTTTTTGGACAGAGTCTCACCGTTTCCCCCCGGCTGGAGTGCAGTGGTGGGATCTTGGCTCACGGCAACCTCCACCTCCCAGGTTCAAGCGATTCTCCTGCCTCAGTCTCCTGAGTAGCTGGGGCTACAGGCGCGCATCACCGTCCCTCTCTAATTTCTGTATTTTTAGTAGAGACAGGCCTGATCTCGAATTCCTGACTTCGAGATCCACCCACCTCGGTCTTTGACAGTGCTGGGATTACAGGCGTGAGGCCAACATTTTTTATAGAACTCAATCTCCAGTCCCCACTTCCCCTTCCTGGAAGTCAACAGGTGGAACTGAAAACTCCAACCCTCCAGTCACTTTATTTTTGTGGTGGCCAGCCCTAACTGAGGCTATCAAGGGACCTCACCCTAAATAACCTCACTAACATAAAATGAGATGTGATAAAAGGTGGCTCATGCCTGCAATCCCAGCACTTTGGGAGGCCGAGGTAGGTAGATCATTTGAAGTCGGGAGTTCAAGACCAACCTGGGCAACAAGGTGAAACCCTGCCTCTACTAAAAATACAAAAATTAGCCAGGCATGGTGGTAGGTGGCTGTAGTCCCAGCTACTTTGGAGGCTGAGGCAGGAGAATCGCTTGAACCCAGGAAGTGGAGGTTGCAGTGGGCTGAGATCGTGCCACTGCACTCAAGCCTGTGGGGCAGAGCGAGACTCTATCTCAAAACAAACCAAACAAACAAACCAAAAAAAGTGGTTTTTAGGCTGGGTCTGGTGGCTCATGCCTGTAATCCCCACACTTTGCGAGGCTGAGGTGGGCAGATCACCTGAGTCAGGAGTTCAAGACCAGCCTGGCCAACATGGTGAAAACCCATCTCTACTAAAAATAAAAAAATTAGCCCGGCATGATGGCACATGCCTGTAGTCCCAGCTGCTCAGGAGACCAAGCAGGAGAATCACTTGAACCCAGGAGATGGAGGTTGCAATGAGCCGAGATCATACCACTGCACTTCAGCCTGGGTGACAGAACTAGAATCTGTCTCAAAACAAAAACAAAACAAACAAAAAACCTTGAGAGGTGAGGCAGATGCATGAGAGAGTACCCTTTATCCAATATCATTACCAAGATTAACCTCTTAACCTTCTGCTCCAGAGGGAGATAATTTGTGGGACATGCAACATAGCTCTAAGGATTAGTTAATAGACAAAATTACAACAAATTTAGTTCAAATATCTTAATCTGAGAAGAGTTAAAGGTCTAAATCTGAGGAGATGGGCCCTTTCTGAGATTTTAAGCAACATCAAGACATTGTTCTCCAGCTGAAGCACCACAACCGTGAAGACAAGTGGAGAGGCAGAAAACAAGAGTCAACTATTTTCTCTTTTCTCCCTGAATCGCTATACCAAAAGGATGTTTTCAGTGATCAAGTATAGGAAACATATGAAGCACATAAACCAAAAAGGAATTTATTATTACAAAAAGTTTTGCAAGGTGGTAGAATCTGAGTCTAAATAAGAACTGGGTTTCATTTAAGCCCTTTGCCCCACCATCCTATTGGCATTCTTCCAGGGCCTTCTTGAAAATGACCACAGAATGGCTGCCACTGTTCTGGACATCACATCAACGGGCCCTCCTGAGCAAGAAGAATAAAGACAAACAGAAAAACTGACTTCATTCACATGCCTGTCTCATTTTATAAAGGAGGAAAACATTGGCCAGGTGCAGTGGCTCATGCCTGTAATCCCAGCACTTTGGGAGGCCAAGTCAGGCAGATCATGAGATCAGGAGATTGAGACCATCCTGGCTAACACGGTAAAACCCCGTCTCTACTAAAAATACAAAAGCAAAATTAGCTGGGCTTGGTGGCAGGCACCTCTAGTCCCAGCTATTCAGGAGGCTGAGGTGGGAGAATGGTGTGAACCCAGGAGGTGGAGCTTGCAGTGAGCCAAGATCACACCACTGCACTCCAACCGAGGCAACAGAGCAAGACTCTGTAGGAAAAAAAAAAAAAAAAGAGGAAAACATCTTGTCTTCCTTTAGATCATTCCCTAGGCAAAAATTAAAAATAAAAATGAGGTTGCTCATATTGGCTTAAGCCAATCATAGTGCATCTTCCAGCATAGTGGTACATTGCCACCTGATTAGAATGGAATTTACTTATCAGGTAATGAGGGGTGGCAGGTATTATGTTGATGCAGGTCTCTGAAGAGGTACTTCCTTGCCAGCTGCTGGAGACATAGAGATCAACCAGACATGGGCTCTGCCCTGGAGATGCCGATCACCCGGATAGAGAGATGAGAGTGCAGTGCTTGGGTCATGGTAGACTTGGCGTATATAATGATAGACAGATGCCTGGTTCATTATGGGATCCCCCAAAAGGAACAACTAACTCAGACTGACAGGGTCTAGGATTACTTCCTGGAGCAGGTAACACCTGAGCTGAGTTTGAAGGCCTGGGTAAAGGAGAAAAAAAAATTCAATTTAGGCAGAAGGGAGTGAAAGCACACAGGAAAAAAGATAAGACATAGCAGGCTATCTTTTGTTGTTAGAGCATAGATGGAGGTAGACAGGCAGACAGCAATACACATTGAGTGTGCAGCAAGAAGCAGAGGCCATCTCTTGGAGCATCTTGAATCTACAAGAAAAACTTGGAATTCTCTTTAAGGACACAAAAAGTCACTTAAGTAGGAAAGGGACTCACTTATCAGGTGTGTACTTCAGAAAAATATTGCTCTAGAGTCCTGCAAAGGGATGGCTTTGAGAATGTTTCTGATTAGAGGCAGAGGCTGTAGAGTGGAGAATGTTGCTGGAGATCAAGGTGAACTTGTTGAAGACTTAGGGAGAAATAGTGTGACATAGAAGAGGTGTGGTTTAGGGAGAGATTGTCCAGGCTTAGTAGATGAGCCTTGAAGACTGGATGGCTATGGAGAGTGAGGAAGAATGAGTGCTCTTTATAACTCCCACATTCCTTAAGTTGTGATTGCTTTATTGTAACTCATCTGCTATGATGTGAATGTTTGTTTCTCCCCTCCCCAGTATGGAGCATAGATGGAGCCTCAAACCAGTATGGAGCTTCCCCCAATATACAGAGGGGAGAAACAAATGTTAGTATGGGAAATTCTGATCTCCAAGGTGATGGTATTAAAAGGTGGGGGTTTTAGATTATGATTGCTCTGCCCTCATAAGTAGGATGAGTGCCTTATAAGAGTCTTATAGGCACTTGTCTTTCCCTTTTACCTTGTGAGGACTGATAGAAAGCACTGTCTGTGAGTAATGGCCCTCACCAGATGTTGAATCTGCTAGCACCTTGATCTTGGACTTTACAGCCCCCAGAACTGTGATCAATAAATTTATGGGGTGTGTGTGTGTGTGTGTGTGTGTGTGTGTGTGAGACAGAGCATCACTCTATCACCCATGCTGGAGTGCAGTGGCATGATCTCAGTCCATTGCAACCTCCATCTCCAGGGTTCAACCAATTCCCTTACCTCAGCCTCCCCAGTAGCTAGAACTACAGGTGCACCACCATGTCCTGCTAATTTTTATATTTTTTGGTAGAGACAGAGTTTCACCATGTTAGCCAGGCTGATCTCAAACTTGTAACCTCAGGTGATTCACCCACCTCAGCCTCTCAAAGTGCTGAGATTACATATCAGGGGAACCTGCCCCCGCTAATTCATGTAGGTTCTTTTTTATTTCCTTAAGTGTCAGCCAGTCTGAGAAATAAAGGGAAAGAGTACAAAAGAGAGAAATTTTAAAGCTGGGTGCCCAGGGGAGACATCACATGTTGGCAGGTTCCATGATGCCCCGCAAGCCACAAAACCAGCAAGTTTTTATTAGTGATTTTCAAAAGGGGAGGGAGTGTATGAATAGAGTGTGGGTCACAGAGATCACATGCTTCACAAATTAATAAAATATCACAAGGCAAATGGAGGCAGGGCGAGATCATAGGACTGGGGCAAAATTAAAATTGCTAATGAAGTTTCGGGCATGCATTGTCATTGATAACATCTTATCAGGAGACAGGGTTTGAGAGCAGACAACTGGTCTGACCAAAATTTATTAGGCGAGAATTTCCTCATCCTAATAGGCCTGGGAGCGCTACAGGAGACCGAGGCTTATTTCATCCCTCATCTGCAACTGTAAAAGACAGACATTCCCAAAGCGGCCATTTCAGAGGCCTCCCTTTAGGAACACATTCTCTTTCTCAGGGATGTTCCTTGCTGAGAAAAAGAACTCAGTGATATAGCTCCTATTTGCTTTTGAAAGAAGAGAAACATGGCTCTGTTTTGCCCAGCCCACAGGAAGCCAGAGTTTAAGGTTATCTCCCTTGTTCCCTGAAAATCACTGTTTTCCTGTTCTTAAGGTGCCCAGATTTCATATTGTTCAAATACACATGCTCTACAAACAATTTGTGCAGTTAACGCAATCATCACAGGGTCCTGAGACGACATTCATCCTCAGCTTACGAAGATGATGGGATTAAGAGATTAAAGTAAAGACAGGCACAGGAAATCACAAGAGTATTGATTGGGGAAATGATAAGTGTCCAAGAAATTTTCACAATTTATGTTCAGAGATTGCAGTAAAGACAGGTGTAAGAAATTATAAAAGTATTAATTTGGGGAACTTTAATAAATGTACATGAAATCTTCACAATTTATGTTCTTCTGCCATGGTTTCAGCCGGTCCCTCCATTTGGGGTCCCTGACTTCCCGCAACAATTACAGGCATGAGCCACCATGCCTGGCCTAACTTTATGTTGTTTACAAATTATCCAGCATAATAAATTTTGTTATAATACCTTGAATGGACTAAGAGACAAATTAGTCTAAATGACCGTAATGTGTGTATCAAGTGAATCTTCTTGGAGGAGGATGTCCTCAACATAATGCTGTATCTGTGCTCATGGAGATTGTGGATGTCATTAAGCTCTTGTCTGCAAAGCTTGTGTGTGATGACAAAGCTATGAGGGTACCCCAGGTGGCCTGGAAAGGTGTATTGTGTTTCTTCAGAGGTGGAGGCAACTGTAGCTGAGGGTCTGTAGAAATAAGCACTTAACAGAACATGCTAGCCAAATGAATTAGAGCAAAATGTTTACCAGTTCTTGATTGAATAGTATTAGCAATTTTTAATAATATTAGATGTTAGATATGGGGGCCCTGATAGATGGGACTACAGCCTTAATGCTGTAGTCATCCATCATAAGACATTCTTTATGATTTTTTTTTTCCAGATATGGGAACAAGAAGCACTTTGGACTGTTAAATGGAGATGCAGTATGGATAGTCACTCTTTTATTAATCATGTTTTGTGTAACAAATTTTAATTATTGAAGGCCATGTTTCACCCTACATTGGGCCGTATTAACTATCTTAACTGGGGGACTAAGTGATCTGATTTTATCAAGCCAATCTCTAAGTGCAAACAACTTACTTTAATTTTAATGTATTATTTATTATGTCTGCTCTACCTCCAACATGTTCTATTTTAGAGCAACGTACCTCCAACATAGGCTATTTTAGAACAATAGGTATGACTATGGGTAATTTAGGCAAGGCTGTAGTTAAAGTGAGGTATACTCATTTTTCAAAATTTTATATATAGTTGCCTTCTCAAGACAATAGGGGCAGAGTGAGTACATTTAGCGGGATCCTTGCAGGGAGCCAAAGACCCCATGGGATGTGACCAACTCAGCATTCCACTGGAGGCTATATGATCAAACAGCACACGAATGCAGGATGTGGGCAAACTCACGATTACTGCTGCTACCAGAAGGTTTGCTGAGGGCCATCGCTTCCTGGTGCCGAGCTCCTTGAGGTTGTCTACTGGGACATCTAGAGAATGCAGTCTTGCAAGCCTACTCTGGACTGAGCAGCTGACCCCTTCTTCCACCCCCCTTCTCACTATCTCTTTTGACTAATAAATATGGAGGGCTATGTAAAGCTCAGGGCCCTTGTCCACTAGAGGCAAGGTGCCCCCTGACTCCTTCTTCCAGATGTACTCTTTTGTCTCTTGTCTTTTATTCTCGTGTTCATCCCCCTTTGTTCAGTCCACCAGGGATTGTGGCACATTACATGGTGGTGTCTCGAACAGCCCCAGAATTGGGTGCTCTACAGGTGGCACTCAAACAGGCGACAGTCTGAACACGGGACTATGAGGACATGAATGAAGAAGATCTCCTGGAACAGGGGAAACGGGGACCCCAGGACGAGTCGGCCGGCAGTGGATATAAGGTCAGTGCCCTAAAGAGGTACTGGGAGCAGTGCCTTAAAGAAGTACTGGGAATGGGAAGTTTTCTGAATCAGGGTAACATGGGGCAGATTTTGTCTACTGAAAAAAAACATTATGTGCAGTTGCTTAAAGTTTTGTTGAAACAAACTGGTGCTCAGGTTAGTTCTCAGACATTAACTAAGCTGCTGCAGGAGATTATTACACATAACCGATGGTTTCCACAGGCAGGCACTCTTGATGTGGAAAATTGGGACAGAGCAGGAGAAGGATTAAAACAAGCTCATCAAAAAGGTCTTAAAATTGATTATTCTGTTTTATCCACTTGGAGTTTAGTTCATACTGTACTTGTGCCATTATCTCTTTATTATTCTGCGGGACAGCAGGCTGAATCTAAAAATCTGAATCTGTTGTCCCACTCACAGCTCCAATTGAAAATAAAAAACAGGAGGAGAGGATAAAAATTGGCCTATACCGCCTCCTCCAGTTGCAGAAACATGTGTACCGCCTCCTTTGGTAGCAGAAATAAAGACCCCAATACAAAGAATTTTATGCTCTGCTGCCATAGCTGGAGAGCCCTTAGGATCTTGTGTTTTTCCTATTTCCATAAGGCCTGATCCAAACAATCCACAGCAGATTATTCATGAACACACCGCACTGGAGTTTAAGTTGTTGAAGGAATTAAAAGCAAGAGTGGTAAATAATGGCATACAGAGCCCATTCACCTTAGGATTGCTAGAATCTGTGTTTGGTGCTATGCGTCTTTCACCCTTTGATGTGAGACACTTGGTGCACACTTGATTGTCCGCTAATGCATATCTGACATGGAGTTTAAATTGGCAAGAAATGTGTGCAGACCAGGCTAAACAGAACCGTGTTGCTGAACAGAGACATTACAGAGGATATGCTATTAGGTAATGGCCCTTATTCAGACCTGGGAAGTCAAATGGCACTCCCAGATGCTGCTTATCAGCAGTGTGCACAGGCTGTTGAATGCGCCTGGGCCACAGTTCCTGAAGAGGGAGTCCCAGTACAATCCTTTTTACAAATCATGCAAGGGTCACAGGAACCCTATGTGCAATTTCTTGCAAGATCACAAGAGGCAGTGAAGCATCAGATTCCTCATACCACGGCTGCAGAAATGCTAATCTTAACTCTAGCTTTTGAGAATGCAGACACGGATTGTAAACATGCACTGGCACTGGTGAGGTGTATAAAAAACTTGGGAAATTTTCTCAGAGCTTGTCAAGATGTAGGAACTGAGCTTCATCACTTTGCAATATTAATGCAAGCAGTGGCTAATTTAGCAATTGACAAATCTAAAAGGAGCCAAAGGTCAAACCCTAAAATGGGAAAATGTTATAATTGTGGAAAACCTGGGCATCTTATAAAGGAATGCCACCAGATCTCAGGAAAGAAAGGACCTTACAATGCAGTGCCCCACCCAGCGGAAGAAACGCCAGGGCTTTGTCCTTGCTGTAACAGAGGAAATAACTGGGCTAATCAGTGCCACCCAAAATTTCATCAGAATGGCACCCCCCTGCTGGGAAATGAGACAGGGGCCTGGACCCAGGCCCCACAAACAATGAGGGCATTCCCAGTCCAGACCTCAACCCCGTTTCAGGCATGGGTTCCCAGAGGCACATTGATTCCCTCACCCCAGGAACACCAGGAGTGAAGGATTAGATCTCCCAGTCAGAGAATGGGTAATGTTAGTTGGGGCAGACAAACCCATCTAAGTTCCCACTGGTATTTGGGGACCTGTACCAGCCGGATATGTGGAACTAATTTTAGGCAAAAGCTGCCTTAACTTACAGGGCATTACTGTAGTCCCAGAAGTTGTTGACTCTGATTATGGAGAAATTCAAGTAGTTTTAATGTCACAAAATCTTTGGGGTTTTGAGCTGGGAGAATATATTGCTCAATTATTGCTTATTCTCTGCAAATCACACCCTTCTCCATGAAAGGAGAAATGAGGAAATAAAGGGTTTGGGAGCACAACTACATGGGAAATCTATCTGTCCCAACCCATAGCCTCTAATAGACCCACCTGTGTAGTACAAATTAAAGGAAAGACATTTTATGGTCTTATGGATAAGGAAGCTGATGTGTCAGTAATATCTAAAGACAGTTGGCCCCCATCCTGGCCTTTGCAATTAACTTCTACATCCTTAGTGGGAGTAGGAACAGCTGAAAGTGTTCAACAGAGCGCTGAGATTTTACCTTGTCTTGGTCCGGATGGACAGTCATGTACTTTTCAGTCTTATGTTGCAAATATAGCTGTTGATTTATGGGGTTGAGACTGACTTACAGCATGGGATAGGAGACTTACAAATGAAAACTTGCATAACCCAGGATTTAAAATGTTGAAGAACATGGGCTATCAGAGGGGAAAAGGTTTAGGAAAATTTCTTCAAGGAAATCCTAACCCAGTATCAGTAATGGAAAAACAGAGAGAAAAGGGATAGGATGTCAGGATTTCTGATGAGGGTCATTGATACTTCTCCTCCGCCCACTGCCTTTACCATTAGAATGGCTCAGTGAAAAACCTGTATGGGTGAATCAATGGCCCCTATCTCAGGAGAACCTGATGCAACTTCAGCAGCTAGTAAAAGAACAATGGGATGCCAGACACATAACCCTGGAATTCTCCAGTGTTTGTTATTCCAAAAAAGTCCGGAAGATGGCGACTACTACATGATTTAAGAGCTATTCATGTACACGTAAAACTGATGGGTGCCTTACAAAAAGTTTTACCATCTCCAGCGGCTATTCCAAGAGACTGGCCTCTTGTATAATAGATCTTAAGCATTGTTTCTTTACTACACCCTTACACGAGAAGAATAAGCCTGTTTTGCCTTCTCTGTGCCTTCTATTAACCAAAGAGAACCTGTTTCCCATTATCAATGGAGAGTTTTACCCCAAGGCATGCTTAACAGGCCTACACTATGTCAGCATTTTGTAGGACAGGCATTCAAGGAGCCTCGGAATATGTTTGCTACCGCTTATGTCATTCATTTTATGGATGATATTCTTTTGGCCCCTCCTACAGATCAAAACCTACATCAGTTATTCAGAGAAACGAAGCAGGCTCTGACTAAATGGAATCTCAAAATAGCTCCAGAAAAGGTACAAACAACTTCCCCAGACCAATATTTAGGAACGATTGTTACAGAGAGAAGTGTACCGACTCAGAAAGTATTTCTCCGTAAAGACGGGTTACAGACTTTACATGATTTTCAGCAATTATTAGGAGATATTAATTGGCTACGCCCGATGTTAGGTATTGCCACCTATCAACTTACACATCTTTACCAAACCCTGCAAGGAGATTCTTCCTTCAATTCCCGGCAGCAACTAACTAAAGAGGCAGAAGCCGAATTACAGCTTGTAGAGCAAATGTTACAACAGAGATATGCCTCATGGCTACAACCACAAAAACCTTTGCTTTTGTTTATTCTTCCTACCCCCCACTCTCCAACAGGACTTTTGGGCCAGTTCATAGACAAGTCTGTAACAGTGATAGAATGGTTCCTTCTATCTAATCAAACAGTCAAAACCTTGCAAGTTTATCTTTCTTTAATTACACAAATTGTAACTATGGGCAGGCATAGGTCAAAAATGCTTACGGGATATGATCCACTCCCAGCAACAAGCTGCAGCTTGGGAAATGAAGACTGCCTGGCAAACTGCGTTCGCAGACTTCATGGGTGCTATAGATAACCATTACCCTCAGACAAAATTTTACGTTTAATAAAATCCATTCTTTCATTCTTCCTGTTATTACTCATCACAAACCTATTCCAGGTGGGCACACTTGTTGTACTGATGGCTCTTCCAAAGGTCATGCCGCTATCTATGGACCAAAACATACTCAAACAATAACGATCTCGGGTTTCAGCTCAATGCTCAGAGCTAATTGCAGTCAGCTGCGAGGTTTTACAGCTCACAGCTTCAGATCCTATCAACTGCAGGGAGACGAAGGCCCGTGGGATGTGAGCAACTCAGCATTCCGCTGGAGGCTATGTGATCAAATAGCAAACTGTTTATCATGAATGCAGGATGTGGGCAAACTCACACTGCCCTGCCACCAAAAGGTCTGCAGAGGGCCTCACTCCCTGGCTCCTTGAAGTTATCTATTGAGAGTTACCTATTGAGAAATCTAGCGCCTATTGTTTTAAGAATGCAGTCTTGCAAGCCTGCTGTGAATCAAGCTGCTGGCCAACAACACCCCCCCCCCCCATTCTCGCTATCTCTTTTACCTAATAAATATGGAGGGCTGTGTAAAGCTCAGGGCCCTTGTCCACTAGAGGCAAGCTGCCCCCTGACCCCTTCTTCCAAATATACTCTTTTATCTCTTGCCTTTATTCCCACGCTCGCCCCCTTCGTTCACTCCACCAGGGACCATGGCAGGCTACAATCAACATTGTCAACCATAAAGACAGGTTGCAGACTTTACATGATTTTCAACAATTATTAGGAGATATTAATTGGCCACGCCCGATGTTAGGTATTGCTACCTATCAACTTATACATCTTTACCAAACCCTGCAAGGAGATTCTTCTTATTCAGCTTATGTTGTAAATGTAGCCAGTCGCATAGAAACTGCTACAGTTGAAAGTACACTAGGCCCAGAACTGCTTAATTTGTTTCGCTTATTCTCATATGCTGCATGCTACATGCCAAACAGGTGAGACAGCTGGTCATGCACAGTGACATTGTCTGTCATCATTTGCTCATGTGGGGATACCTAAACAATTAAAAACTGACAATGGACGCACTTATACTAGTCATGCTTTTCAAAATTTCCTACAGCTTTGGGCTCTAACCAATAAAACCGGAATTCCTTATAATCCTAGAGGACAAGGCATTATAGAGCAGGCACATCAAACATTACACTGCATGTTGAAAAGACAAAAATGGGGTATAGGAGGCCAACTACCACCTCAATCAAAACTACATTTAGCCGTACTTACTTTAAAATTTTTGACTCCTGGTACGGATGGTAAGACTCCAGCAGAAAGACATTGGCAAGTGTTAGAGGAAAAGAGGAAAGTTTATCCAAAAATGTTATGGAAATCCCCAGAAGAAGGACAATGGAAAGGCCCGGTGGATTTACTGACATGGGGAAGAGGATATGCTTGTGTTTTACAGGAGATGGACAAGCTGTGTGGGTGCCCTCAAGGTGCGTGCGACCATGGAATGGGAGACTGGAGGGACCCAGGGTGGCCAACCGTGGGCCCAGTCCCTCTGGTACGAGCCATGAGTCAGCTGAGCCTGAGTGCAGAGATGGAGAGAAGGCCGACTGGAGTCACGACACAGTCTTAATGTTACATTTGTAAAGAATATCACCAGTTTGCAGTTTGTGTTTTTAATACTTATGTCTTTTTGGCAGCTAAGAACGACCAGTTCCAGGTAAACAATAACCAGTTGACCTGTAAAGCTTGCCATTTGTATCGTTGCATTAATCATAGCACATTGCGAACACATAGTATCTCTACATTGATCATTTTAGGTCGCATCCCTGGGCTATGGAGTCCTGTTAATCTGTCCAAGGCTTGGGCTGCCACACCTGCTTTGCATTTTGTGAAACTTCTTCTAACTCAGCTTACTCATTGTGCCCATAGAGCCTTAAGCATAATAATTTTTGTTATCGTTTCCTTGGTCACACTAATAACTTCTGTTGTGATGTCCTCTGTAGCTTTGCATAATTCTGTTCAAATGGCTCAGCACGTAGAGAACTGGACACGTACAGACAAGCGTGGCTACTTCAGAATAAAGTTAACACTGAGTTACAAACTGAAGTGGCAATGTTGAAATCCACAGTTCTGTGGTTAGGGGAACAAGTACAAAGCTTGCAGTTGCAGCAGCAATTGCATCATCATTTTAATCACGCTCATATTTGTGTAACCAACTTAGAATACAACCAAAGTGAGTATCCATGGGACCTCGTGAAAGCCCATTTGCAGGGAGCTTTCACATCCAACCTCACCTTTGATATTGGTGAATTACAAAACAAAATTCTTCATTTAAATAGGCAAACTCAAGAATTTCAGCCTTCTTTAGAAGACTGGACCGAATTCCAGGAAGGCCTGGAGAGCCTCAACCCTTGGACCTATCTAAAGTACCACAGTAACATCTTATATGTAGTTCTTGGAATTATGTTGTTTTATCTCTATCTTCTGTTTATAGTCTGTAAAATTGGATGGACCGCCAATTGGAGTATGAGAACCGCCCAGAAAGGGAGATATGCAGGGAGCTGAAGGCCCATGGGACGTGACCAACTCAGCATTCCACTGGAGGCTATATGATGAAAGAGCAAACTGTTTATCGTGAATACAGGATGTGAGCAGACTCACAACTGCTCCTGCCGCCAGAAGGTTTGCAGAGGGCAGTTGCTTCCTGGCGCCAAGCTCTTTGAAGTTATGTACTGGGACATCTAGAGAATGTAGTCTTGTAAGCCTACTCTGGACCAACCAGCTGACCTCTTCTTCCACCCCCCTTCTCACTATCTCTTTTGACTAATAAATATGGAGGGCTGTGTAAAGCTGAGGGCCCTTGTCCACTAGAGGCAAGGTGCCCCTGACCCCTTCTTCCAAATATACTATTTTGTCTCTTGTCTTTTATTCCCACGTTCACCCCCCTTTGTTCAGTCCACCAGGGATCATGGCAGGTTACATAGTGACACCCCGAACAGCGAGATAATCGAGTGCTCAACAGATCCTCATGTATAATTTGAGCCCCAATGTAAAGTCCATAAATTTTTGTCAATTTGAGCATTTTTGCTGTTGTTGAAGTTAAGTTAGTACCTATGTTGTAAAGGCACAAAACCAAATCAGTGCATTTTTATCTTTTTGTTATATAGATTTTTTGGTATAAAAATTAATATATGAATTTTGAATTCCCAAACAAATCAAATTGTAAAACTTTATTTTGATGCGGTTATATATTAAATGTACATAATCCACCTATTTGTCATATATTTACATGAAAATATATGCATATATACATATGATGTATTGAATTTCCTTTTATCACCCTCCCATTAGAAGTTTGTTCATAAATCACTAAGTATTCTAGGGCTAGGATTATGTTTCCTAGAACTGGATTCTGCTCAGTACTTAAAGTTCTTCTTTTTTTTTTTCTTGGACTCATGACTGTGGTGTAGAACTGGAAACTGTGTCAAGGGTGACTGAATCCTGAGCCTCATATGAGAAAATTAAGCTTGTTTTCAGACTGGATGCTGAGGCAACAGACCCTTATAAGCATTCACTGCAGTGAAGAAGAGTGATGAATGTTGGGTAGGCAGCTGTCAGTCTTGGCCAGAATTATGCCTTCGGGTACTCAAGATCCCTTTACACTCTTCTCCCAAATAGAAGAAGTAGAGCCATCCTTCCCAAGGATGATATCCCCAACGTTTTATGTTGAAGTTTCTTTGTGATAACTGTCCCATAACTTAAAAGAATACTCAGATTCAAAGCCCCAATATACCACGATGCAATGAGAATTGTGAATCCACAATGGAAACTCCTAATGAGGAAAAGAAAAATGGGGAGATGCAGCAGGCACTGTTCTACTGCAATTAACCAAGGCCAGTGGGAAGGAATAGTAAGAATCTCCTGTCCTGACAGTGGAGGAAGTCTCTTAGTTAGCCCATCTGGAAGCCCTGGCTCTCTTATCTAGAAGTCACACACTGTCCTTCATGGCTCCTGACTTTCTCTCTTGCATTTTTTTTCATTGTTCCTCATTTTCTATGGCCACAACTTAGTTGGGCATTAAACAATATACTTTTTTTTTTTTTTTTGAAATTAAAAGCATTTATAGGAGTCAAAAGTGTGAATGAAATGGGCAAACTGCTCTGCCTTGGAAATGCACAGAACTCTAGGGAAGACAGGAGAAAAATGAGTGAGTAAAGCAGTGGAGTGAGAGAGGACATTGATAACAGGACTCCTTGATCTTCTTGTTGAGTGGTGTCTTTTGCCAGTGCATCAGGAAAGTATGTTACACAATACAAAAATGACAATTTCTGAGTGTTTACGTGGAGAAAGCAAGGTAAAGGGCTGAGTTATGAGCTGGTTGATTTAAATACAAAGTCATTAGGCAGTGGTTAGCGAGAGTACTCTATTGAAGCGGAAACTCAAAATTTAAGGTGTTCATGAAAATGGAAGCCACTTGGGAATTTATAAATATTGTGCACATGAGGATGAGAATTTACTAGACATGACTTGGTTCATGTTATGAGGGCTGGAGATAATTTTAGAGATCAAATGTTTCTCACCTAAATATCTAGGTGACACTACTATTTATTGATTCATTAATTCAGTATTTATTGAGTGCCTACCACATGTCAGACACTATTTTACACATAGGCGGTGAGGATCCATCTGTAAGCAATACAGACCACAATCTTTGCCCTCAGATAGCTTACATTCTTATTATATGAAAGGAACCATGTGAAGTTTGTATACAGTTGTTATCCCACTTCATGCCAATAAACTTCATGGTAGGGATGAAATGGCCAAATTTCTTGAAAATAATAGTTTACCAGAAGTGAAAGATATGAAACAGAAAACTGAACAATGTAATAATTGTTAAAGAAATTAAACCTATATTTAAAATCCTTCCCAGAAAGAAAACCCAAGACCCAGTTGGCTTCATGTAAATGTTTTTAAAAAGTATTTTTAATAAACACTTTTTATATATTTTGAAGCCAGGTGTGGTGGCTCATGCCTGTAATCCCAGCACTTTGGGAGGCCGAGGCGGGCAGATCACTTGAGGTCAGGAGTTCGAGACCAGCCTGGCCAACATAGTGAAACTCCATCTCTACTAAAAATTAGCCAGGCATAGTGGCGTATGCCTGTAGTCCCAGCGACTCGGGAGGCCGAGGCATGAGAATCGTTCGAACCCAGGAGCCAGAGGTTACAGTGAGCCGAGATTATGCCACTGCACTCCATCCTAGGTGACAGAGTGAGACACTGTCTCAAAAGAAATTTTTTTTGAAAATTAAAAAAAAAAGATATAATACTACAGAAGAGAATCAGAAAATCATTTTCCAACTCCATTCAGGAGACCATTAGGAGTGGATGTAAAACCTAACAAGGACAGTAGAGAAAAGTGAAATAACAGAATCATCTTTACATAAACATAAATACAGAAATTCTAAACAAATCTAGAAGATCAATTACAAGTATCTAAGATATATCATGAGCAAGCGTGATTCATTTCAGAAACGCAAGGGTAGTATAACATTGAAGAATTCATCAACCTAATTTGTAATGATGAAAATGAAAGAATAAAAATAATCATGTTAATATTGGCAGAAATTACATTTAAAAAAATTTAACGTCCATTCATAATTTAAGTAATAGAAGAAGAAAACTCTTAAAAAGTAAGGATAGAGGACACCTTCAATAATCTGATTAAAAAGAGAAACATACAAAAAGGTGACAGCAAACATTATACTTAAGGGTAAAGTAATTAAGTTTTCCCTTTAATATATACGATCTCATCTAAGCCTGACAAATCCCCACCACTCTTTCTGTTTTCTTATAGTTTTTTTGCACTTCCAATTACCCTAGGATACAGGCTGAGGTCCAGAAATTAGAAATGACAGCCACAATAGCCTCATTTTCTATTTCTTACTCTCAAATCAGGTGGCACAGAAGTGTTTTTTCCTGATTAAAAACTTGATCACTCATCCTTGAATGGCTTAATATGACTCAAGGGTAGATGAAGCTGGAACTGGCATGAGGGTAGCATGAGAAAGAGCTAAAAAATATCCCTGACCCCCTCCTCACATTGCCTGTAACTCCACCTCTGCAGGAGGTGAAGCAGTGTTTGTAGCTCTGTCACTGGTCTGGGCTGAGGGGTTGAGGCAGCCCTCAACTGCCCGTCTGCTGTAGTCATCCATCATAAGGCATTTTTAGGAAATTATTTTTTTTAGATTTGGGAACAGGAAGAACTTTTGGGTTGCTAAATGGAGATGTGGTGTCGATAATCACGCTTTTATTAGTCAGGTTTTGTATAATACATTGTAATCCTTGAAGGTGCTGTTTCAACTTCTGTTGGGCTGTAATAAATTATCTTAACTGTGGGACTAAGGGGCCCCATTTGATCAAGCCAATTTGTAAGTGCCAAAACTTACTTTAATTTTAATTTGTTATTAATTGTGTCACAGAGTCTACATCCAACATGGAATATTTTAGAGCAATGACTGTATGACTGTGGGAAATTTAGGTGACACTACAGATAAAGTGAGGTCTACTCATTTTTCAAAATTTTAGTTAACTTCTCAAGATTATGGGGGTAGAGTAAGTAAATTTAATGGGATCCCGATGTACTACTATAAGTTGAGTCCCACTATTAAGTCTATAAATTTTTGTCAATTCATGCGGCTGGAGCACAATCTCGGCTCACTGCAACCTCCACCTCCCAGGTTCAAGCAATTCTCCTGCCTCAGCCTCCCGAGTAGCGGGGATTGCAGGCACCTGGCATCATGCCCGACTAATTTCTGTAACTTTTAGTAGAGATGGGTTTTCACCATGTTGGCCAGGCTGATCTCGAACTTCTGACCTCAGGTCATCTGCCCACCTCGGCCTCCCCAAGTGCCGGGATTACGGGCGTGAGCCACCGCACCTGGCCACTAATGTTAAAAGTTAAGTTAGAACCTATATTGTAGAGGAACAAAAGCCGATCAGTGTCCTTTTTGTCTTTTTTTCATATAAACTTTTACTACAAAAATTAATATATGGATTTTGACTTTCTAGTCAAATCAAATTATAAAACTGTTTCAATTTGGTTATATATTATGTATACATAATTTATCTATTATATATTAACATTAAAATATATGCATATATAATGGATTTAATTTCCTTTTGTCACCCCCATATCTAGAATTTTCTTCATAAATTAGTAAGTAATCTAGGGCCAGCATTATGTTTGCTAGACCTGGTTTTGGCTCAGCACTTAAAAGTTTCTTTTTTCTTGGACTTGTAGCTGCCTAGAGCGTCAGTATCTCTGTTATTTTTTTCTATTTTCTTTTTTCCCCCATCAGTCTTTTAGCCACTTGAAGCCAAAATTCTTAGTTTCTGCCCTGGTTGATAAGAGAAAAAGGGGAAGGAGGAAGAGGGCCTGGTGCCACTAAATTGTCACCTCTCTCTGGGAAGGACCCCATTACAGGACAATGAGTCCCTCTCCTCTCTTTTTTTCTATTTTCTGTAAAATCTTTAAAATGGCTTGCATTTCTAGGCATCTAATATTTATACACTTTTTATTTCCTATCCTCACTCTCCGGATGTTTACTGGACAAGATCCCAGTGGTATGGAGTAGCACTCTGCTCTTTTCACTTTACACATTGTTATCAAAAAAGGAAAAAAAAAATGGTAATGAGAGTTAGTCCAAACTGCACCACTTTGTAAGCCCGCCACCATTTTGCAGACCTTGATCAAAGTGAAACATTCCACAGGATTTCGGGCCATGAGAAACATCCTCCTAATCACCTGACCACGAGGCAGAAGAACATCCTTATCATACCCGGCCGGGCAAAGGCCCAAGGCATGTCACTATCACATTCTGCAGGAACAAGTGCCAAACCGCCTCATCTTGGGAACATGTTATCAACATTTTCCCAGGCAACAGGCCATGCCCCGCTTCCAGACCTCCCCCACCCAGGCCTGTAATTGCCCAAGCCTGTAAGCAGTGGTGGGCACTGGCACCGCTGCAGGTTTATGCTAGACGTAAATGCCTGCATTTGCTGTTGAGATGCTCTCTCTCTCTTCGAGTGTCTTTCTTTAGCCTCACTTTCTCTTCAAAACCGAACAATGAGTTCCGCTTGCACCGGCCTTGTAGGCAGCTGCTTCTCTTTCCAGGGTGACCCGATCGACCTCTGAGGGGCTGGGAGAATGAGAAGTGATAGCACCAAGGAATGCAGCAACCAAGGAGGCGCTGGCCTCAGCAGCACCTGTTCTCGCAAGGTGTCCTGGGGACTCAGGTACGGTTGCCCTGTCACAGGTTAGAGTTAGGCGATTGGATCCTTTCACCCACCTCCCCTTCACTGACACAGTGAAGCCAGCATTCTGTCATCCTCTTCAACCTCACTATGGGGGAATCGCTGCTCCCCAGGAGCCTGGTGGCCCATGGCCCTGTCGTCAGCAAGATGGAGGTAGAGCTGAGGATAGAGCCACAGCTACCAGGTGGCCAGCTCACCATCCTGACCAGCTCTCTCTGGCCAGAGGCCAGTGCTTTGCAACTTAGAGCCAATACAGGCCGGACCACTACCGAGGCCCTAGGTCACCAGAGAAGCAGGTATGGCTCAAGGGGCAACATACCCTCCAGTAGTGACCCCCTGTCAGGGGCTTGATCCCAGAAAGGGTGTCTGATGTCCCACAGGGAAACACCCTCATTACGATAGGATCTGCCCTCCAGCAGCTGCTGGGGAGCCTGAAGCCTCAGAGAGCCGTCCACAGCCACTGGAATTTCTGGAGAATCTCCAAGGTAACAGCTGAGGACAGCAGTACTAAGCTGCACGAAGCAGCAAAATCAAGCACCAGCAAGCAGTAGTGCCATCCCAGACCGACTGGGCAGGAAGTGTGTGAGTCATCCACAAACACAGACATTGGGATTGTGTCCAAGACACAGCCAAAAGCCTGCCTGGTATGCCAGTGGTATTAAATGAAGCTCTTCAAGTTTCTCTATCAACTCAGCTGGTAGTGACCGTCCTCAGCAGCCACCAGAAGCCAGGCAAAAGAGCATCAGGAGGGGATCCACCTGCCCAGGTCTCGTTCGGGCAACCTCACATCGCGGGTCAGATTGTGGGCGCAGCTTCAATGATGCCACCACAGTGTTAAAGTTTGAGAGGTTTTAGTATTCACAGACCCTGGGAGGTACATGAGACATCCGGAGGCCACACTCAGAGGAGCAAGAGAACAGGCAGGAAGAGAGCTGACGGGGGTGGCAACTGGCAGTGGGAGTGGGGTGTGGCGCACTTCAAGTTCAGGGGCAAATGTCTGTAATGGTTCCCTTTTTTCCTCTGTCGCCCAGGCTGGAGTGCAGTCGTGTGATCTCGGCTCACTGCAACCTTCGCCTCCTGGGTTCAAGTAATTCTTCTGCCTCAGTCTCCCCAGTAGCTGGAATTACAGGCGACCACCATCATGCCCGGCTAACTTTTTGTATTTTTAGTAGAGATGAGGTTTCACCATGTTGGCCAGGCTGGTCTCGAACTCCTCGGCCTCCCAAAGTACTGGGATTACCGGTGTGAGCCATCGTGCCCAGCCAAGCTACGGTGATCTTCTATGATCGTGAAAATTTGAGCATCTTCCCACCGTGGGCTATTTAACCTCTTTGAGAATGATAGCAATTATCTAGCACTTGTTTACATCTAATACTCATAATAACACGGTGAGGTAGCCAGGATTATCCCTTTGTTACCAGGGAGAATCCATGCCCCAGGGACCTCTGTAGTTTTTTCAGCATCATGCCCAGCCAATCAGTGCAGGCAGCAAGATTTGAAAACCAGACTGAACAAGCCCAGAGCCACTACCTTTGCACGCTCAAGCGCTGCCACTGAAAGGCATTCTCCCAAAATTACCAGGATAGGGTCCTGCCCTCATATGATAAATTTTTTCTCCTACTTCTTTTACGCATTTCCTCCTTTTTTTCCTGTCATTACCAGTCACTTTCACTGAGGTCTTCCAAGGGACATTGTTTACTGTAGCTCAGGGTTTCTCAACCTTGGCACCAATGGCATTTAGGGCTGGTTAATTCTTTGTTGCGGTGGACTGGTCTGTACACAGTAGGATGTTTAGCGGCACCCCTGGCCTCTATCCACAGATGTCAGTAGCAACTCCCCATTCAGGAGTGAGAACCAAAAGACATTATCAAAGATCCCTTGGGAGGCAAAATACCTCCCCACCCTCTCCCCCTGCCAGTTGAGTATCACTGTGACCGTGTAAAGAGTACCAGGCTCTGGAGTCAGTTAAATCTCTACTATAATCTTATCTCTGACACCTCGACAGTGTAAATTCTTGATCAGTGACATCTCTTTGAGCCCCTGTTTTCCCCTCTGCAGAACTGAAATGGTTTTTTGATGAAGACTGATTTTCAGGGGAGGATTAAATAACAATAGACGTGGACAGGAGGCTGAGGCAGGGGAATCGCTTGAACCTGGGAGGCGGAGGTTGCAGTGAGCTGAGATTGAGATTGCAGTACTGCACTCCAGCTTGGCAACAGAGCGAGATTCCATCTCAAAAAAAAAAAAAAAAAAAAAAAAAAGAATAGACATGGAAATCGTCTAGGATAGATCTGTAAATCTATAACAAATTAGAACCCTTAGCCCTCACCAGGCTGTGTGATGTGTTGTGGGGTGCAATCCCGAACCCTGCACTATGAAGCTCAGGGTCGGGACGAGAACGATGCTCATAGCAATAGTAGCTTCTACTTATGAACATTAATCCACACACCAAGAGCTTCTCCTGTAACCCTCACAATTCCTCTCATAGGCTCTGCGGATGGGTTGTGTTAATATGTGTAAGCACTGAGCACATCCTGAGACACAGTGAATATCGATTAATGTTAGTTCTAATTCGTGTAACCATTGTACAGATGAGAAAGTTAACACTTAGATTGAGGTGGGATGTGGTGAGGGACAAAAGACCATTTTTTATACCAAAAAAATATTGAAAATTGTATTTCTACTAGATCATTCTATCACATAATCACACCCCCTTCTCTTTGAAGAGAAACCTCCTTTGAACCATATTTCTTTCCAGCTTCAACCCTATTCAGCCAAA
The DNA here is from genome assembly GCF_008728515.1 of Papio anubis. Taxonomy (NCBI): domain Eukaryota; kingdom Metazoa; phylum Chordata; class Mammalia; order Primates; family Cercopithecidae; genus Papio; species Papio anubis. The sequence continues at coordinate 6,507,336 of NC_044995.1, read as the reverse complement.
TGACCTCTCTGTCAGGGGAATTTTCAGCCAAACATCCAAAGATAATGTCTCTAATTCCTCCTTTTTCTTCCTCGCCTCAGCTGTTCTCCTTAATCCACTCCATATTGACTTCTGTCCTTAGCACTCCACCTAATGCATTTTCCCAAGGATGCTTATGACCCCCAGGCTGCCAACTCCAGTGAGTTCTTCTCAGTTTTTATCCCGATATCCCAGTGACACAGGACCCATTGGATCACTTTCTCCCTTTTCAAACACATTTTTCCTATGCCATGCGATATATCCAAGAGATACGTACACACAATACACTCTTGGTCTTCTCTACAGCTCAATTCACTTCCTCTTTTCAGTCCAATTTACTGGTGTTTTCTATTCTAAATTTGACTCCAAATGTTGGGGTATCTCACATTCTATAAATGATATCATCCAGTCTCCGGGATTAAACCATTGTGTGTCTTTTCATCTAAATTATCAGCCGTGGCCTCTCGCTGGCACTCAAGTCTGATAAAACCTCTCCCCATGGGAGTCCCATAGACACTCCAAACCTCACATGGTTTTACCAAACTGTTGATGTTCCCTGCCTCCCAAACCTGCCACTCTTCCAATATTCTGTATCTATTTGGAGATTAAACATTCAGTTGTTAAAGCTCCAGATTTAGAACTCACCTTTTATTTCTCTTTTCCTCACCACCCAACGCCATCCACGTCTTATGCATTCTATCTACAGAACATGCTGAATGCCCAGCCAGAACTATTGCCATCTCCATGGCTCTGTCAGGCTTGGATATTTGCGCAAACCTTGCAAATAGCTTTTTCCTGGTCCTGCTGCCCCCTCCCCTAAGATCCATTCTCCAGACAGAAACCAAATGAGCTTTAAAAAGGTCCAATAAGATGGTGACGTTATTCTCCATACCTTCCGACGGCTTCCAGACTTCTAAGTTACCCTTATCTTAGGTTCCCTTATTCACTGCCACATGTGCCCTGTGCATCCTTCAAACCTCTTCTCTGCACTCTCTCACTGTGCTCCACCCACTGGGCTCTCATTCCTTGAACATGCCGCTCATTGTCATCTCAGGGCCTCTGCTTTCTCTGTTCCTTCTGCCTACCGTGCTCTTCGTCTTGAGCCTCCCACACCTGGCTCTTCTGAATATTCATATTTCAGGTCAAATATTATTTCAGAGAGATCCCGCCTGACCCACTCTGCAAAGCAGAATGCCCAGGTGCAGCCTATCTCACCGGGTACTTATCTCCTTTATTTGTTGTTCATTTATTTTCTCTCTTAAATATCCTCCACACTAGTACGTAAGATCCACAGGACTGCCAAGATCATCCAGTGCTACATCTTTAGACTAACACTGTCCGATAGAAATAATGTGTTAACTTTAGCCACATATGGGACTTACAACTTTTTTGTAGCCATTATTTTTTTAAAAAAGTAAAACACCTTTGGGGAAATTCTTTTAGTAATACATTTTATTTAATTACATACATGATAAAGAATTGGCCAGGCACGGTGGCTCACACCTGTAATCCCAGCACTTTGGGAGACCGAGGTGGGCAGATCACGAGGTCAGAAGTTCAAGACCAGCCTGGCCAGCATATTGAAACCCTGTCTCTTATAAAAACACAAAAAATTAGCCGGGCATAGTGTCAAGTGCCTGCAATCCCAGCTGCTTGGGAGGCTGAGGCAGGAGAATCGCTTGAACCCAGAAGGCAGAGGTTGCAGTGAGTTGAGATTGCACTACTGCACTCCAGCCTAGGCGACAGTGCAAGACTCTGTCTCAAAAAACAAGCAAACAAAAAGAATATTACTGAAACATGTAACCAAATTAAACATTGTTAATGAAATAGTTAACATTGTTTTCACACTAAGTCTTCAAGCATACTATGTGCATTTTTATCCATACAGCACAACTCAGGTCAGACTAGGAACAGCAGGAGATCAATAGCCATGTGTGAGAAGTGGATTCTTCACTGGACTGCGCTACTCCAGCGTTAGAAGGGCTCTGTCATATAGCAGGCATTTCAACAATAACTTTAAAATTTTCAGACCCCAACTTACCACCAGCTGAGATCCTTTTCCTGTGCCCAGTTCCTGGATTCTTGTGGAGCAACTCAGGCTCTAAGGACTTGTCAAAAGATGAAGTTACACGTTTGGTTTTAAGATCTTAATTGGCTTTGTTTGTAATGATAGAATCAGACAGCCTTTCATGCTATAAAATAACATGAATATTTTGATGGTTAGAGCCGAGAAAGTTGGTTTTATAGGGACAGGAGGGCTAAAGAAAGCAGAAACAAGAACAAAAAACTGATTCGTCATTTGGACGTTGCATTTTTCTGTGCGGCAGGAATAGAGAAACAGCAATAAGGAACAACTGATTGATTGAAGTCAAGTTACCACAGATTACTTTTTTTTTGTTTGGTAAAGATGAAAGCAGAAAGAACTTCATTTTCATGCCCACTGAAACTGGCCTGTTTTAGGAATTTGTCCATTTTCTCTCTCTCCTGATTTCTCAAAAGTTCAGGTAAACAAATTAGTTTTGGTTTGGTGATGTGGAGTTTTAGTATGACTGACTCCATTTGGTTTGCTCTGTAGAACCTAGTGCAGTAGGTCAGTCCAAACCACTTACTTCCTGTTTTTATAGAACGGGTTTCAGCAGAGACGTAGTTGAAGGACGCAGGGACAATGGAGCTGGAATCAACCCTGACACAAACGCGGGGTTTCTTACCCTTCCCAGAAGACACCTTGGAGATGTTGTCAGACCATTTCGCTTAGAAACTTATGTGTCTGAATGATCCTTCACCTCCAGCCCTCTGTGGGAGACCGGAGTCCATCCTTCCAAATATGAAAGGCCAAGGAATCTGAGAGTCCAGGCCCTTTCTTTTCAGAGGTTCAGGAAAATGAAGGAAACAATTACCAAGGTGAGAAGAATGAGAGGACAACAATAAATCTCGAAGACGCATGGTTAAACAAAAACTCCATTCTGTACTTTCACAATCCTTCTGACCAAATGTAGTTTTTCTCCGCACCAAGAAATCCTCCAATTCTCTGGGGACATCAACTGGGCCACCTGCAAATAAAAATTCAGTTCTGATTCTGTCTACCTGGATTTATCATCAGATCTCAAGAGTTAAAGGGCTCACTCCCACAAACTGTTCTCACATCAGACGTCTGTTGCAAGTCCCAGGTGACCACTTGTACTTCTGCCTGACAGGTTATAAACTGGGTGTTCCAATGACACCAACAAATTGCTAGAATGGCACGTAGAACTCAGGAAAGCACTTTGTTTATGTTTGCTGCTTTATAGAAAGAATACACCTCAGGAATAATGCATTGGAAAGAAGCATATGGCAGGTATGTGGCAGGGGAGGGGTTGGGTGGCACACGGAGCTTCCTTGTTCTCTCCAGGCAGCCACTCTCGCAGCACCCCTAAGTGTTCACCAGTGTGGAAGCTCATCAAATCTCACTGTTCAAGAGTTTTTATAGAACTCCATCTCCAGTCCCTGCCTCCCCTTCCTGGAGGTCAGTAGGTGGGGCCGACGGCCCCAACCCTCTAATCCCTTGGTCTTACTGGTGACCAGTCCCATCCAAAGGCCATCATCTCTTTAGCATAACTCAGCTGTGATCAAAAGGGGCTCTTTACGAATAACAAAAAAACACTCCTATCACTCAGGGAATTCCAAGGGTTTTAAGAACCCCGTGCCAGAAATCTGTGACAAAATCAAATATGCTTTGAGGTATTTTATACCTCAGAGTTACAAAAAGAAGCAGTAACTAGGAGCATGAAGGGAGGTAAGGGAGGTGAATGAGAGACACCTTTCATCCCACACCATTGCCGAGATTAACCCCCTAACCTTCTGCTCTTAGGGAGATGCTCTATGGACCACTGATCTGAGGAGATGGACTCTTTCTGAGTTTTTAAACACCATCAGAATGTTGTTCTCAAGCCCAAGGAATAGAACCATGAAAAACAGTAGAAAGCCACAAAACAAGAGTCAACTATTTTCTAGTTTCTCTCTGATTTGCTGGATGTTTTCAATGATAAGATAGAATAAACCAATGAAGCACATAAGCCATGGAGAAATTTATTATTAAAAAAAAGTTTTAGAAGGGGATAGATCTGGAGTCTGAACAAAAATTGAGTTTAATGTCACCCTGCCACTCCATCATCATATTGGTTTTCTTCCAGGGCCTTCTTGAAAGTGACCACAGAATGGCTACCACTGTTCTGGACATCACATCAACAGCCCCTCCTGAGCCAGAAGCATGAAACAAGCAGAAAATGTGACTCATTCACATGCTTCTTTCATTTTACCACAAAGGGAAACCTAGTCCAGAGTCTCTTCAGGACCTCTTCTTGTCTTTCATTGCCAGAGCATGCCATCTCTAGACCAATCAATGGCCAAGAAATAACAAAAATACCAATACATAAAAATAAAGGTCAGGGACAGTGGCTCACACCTGTAGTCCCAGTATTTTGGGAGGCCGAGGCGGGAGGATTGCTTGAGCTCAGGAGTTCAAGACCAGCCTGGGCAACATAGTGAGACCCCATATCTAAAAATATATATATATTGGCTGGGTGTGGTGGTGTGCTCCTGTAATTCCAGCTACTCAGGAGGCTGAAGTGGGAGGACTGCTTTGTCAGGGAGGTGGAGGCTGCAGTGAGCCATAATGATGCCACTGCCCTCGAGCCTGGGTAACGAGCAAAACCTTATCTAAATAAATAAATAAATAAATAAATAAAGATAAAGAAGTTGCTTATATTGGCTTAGGCCAATCATGATTGATTTCCTAGGACAGTGGCACATTGCTACCTGCCACCTGATTAAAATGAAATGTACTTATCAGTATACTAAAGGGTGGTGGGTATTGCACGGGTGAGGCCTCTGAAGAGTTGCTCCCTTGCTGGCTCCTGCAGACATAGAGCTTAAACAGACATGTGCTCTACCCTGGAGATGCCAACTACCCAGGTAAAGAGATGAGAGAGTCACTCTACTATGACTAAGCATAGTCTTATGCAGCCTTTGTGCACAATGGTGTCCTCTGCCATTTCCCTAAGCAGTCACAGTAGAGTGGGGGTATACAGTGATAGACAGATACCTGGTTCATTGTGAGATTTTTCAAAAGGAACAACTAACTGAGACTGAAAGGGTCCAGGGTCACTTCCAAGTGCAATGCAGCTAACATCCGGGGTGAGTCTTAAAGACTCAGATAAAGAAAAAAAAAAAAAAAATTCCAGGCAGAGGAGAGTGAAAGCACACAGAAAAGGGTCAAGAAATAGCAGGTTACCTGTGGTTATTGGAGCATAGATGGTGAGGCAGACAGCAATAAACACTGAGTGTGTACCAAGTGGCAGAGGCCATCTGTTGGAGGGTCTTGAATGCTACAAGAAGGACTTGGAATCTCTTCATAAATACATGAAAAGCCATTTAAGCAGGAAAGTGACTTGTCAGGTGTGTGCTTCTGAAAAATATTGTTCTGTAGTCCTGCAAAGGGATGGCTTTGAGAATGTTTCTAATTGTAGACAGAGATGTTAGAATGGAGAATGTTGCCAGAGATCAAGATGAGGTTCTTGAAGAGTTACCCAGGGCAGGAATAGTGTGATCAAGAGGAGGGGTAGCTTAGAGAGATTGTCCAGGCTTAGACCAGCCTCGGAGAGTGGACGGCTATGGGGAACGGGGAAGAATGAGTGCTCTTTATAAATTCCACATTCCTAAAGTTACTATTGCTGCATCTGCTACAGTCTGAATGGTTGTTTCTCCCTTCCCCGGCTTGTATGGGAAATCCTAACCCCCAGGTTATAGTATTAAAAGGCGGGACCATAGGGAGGATTAGAGCGTGATGGTTGCACCCTCAAAAATAGGATTAGTGCCTTTATAAGAAAGCCTTGAGGGAGTTTGTCTGTCTCTTCCACCATATGAGGACATATGGAAGGCGCTGTCTGAGTAATGGGCCCTCATCAGACATGGAATCTGTTGGTGCCCTAACCTTGGTCTGTCTTCCTTCCTTCCTTCCTTCCTTCCTTCCTTCCTTCCTTCCTTCCTTCCTTCCTTCCTTTCTTTCTTTCTTTCTTTCTTTCTTTCTTTCTTTCTTTCTTTCTTTCTTTCCTTCCTTCCTTCCTTCCTTCCTTCCTTCCTTCCTTCCTTCCTTCCTTCCTTCCTTCCTTCCTTCCTTCCTTCCTTCCTTCCTTCTCTCTTCTTTCTTCTTTCTTTTCTTTTTTCTTGAGAGAGAGTCTTGCTTTGTCACCCAGGCTGGAGTGCAGTGGTGCAATCTTGGCTCACTGCAACCTCCGCCTCCTGAGCTCAAGGGATTCTCCTGCCTCAGCCTCTCAAGTAGCTGGGATTACAGGCATGTGCCACCATGCCTGGCTAATTTTTTTTTTCCTAGTAAAGATGGGATTTTGCCATGTTGCGCAGACTGGTCTCAAACTCCTGTTCTCAAGCAATCCCAAAGTGCAGAGATTATGGTGGCATGAGCCACTGTGCCCAGCCTTAATGTTGGTTTTCCTATCCTCCAGTACTGTGAGTAATAAATTTATGTTGATCATAACTTACCCTTATAGATTTTGTTATAGCAGCTCAAATGGGCTAAAAGACTAATTTGTACCGAGAAGTAGAGGTATTATAATTAGAAAGACCTAAACATGTGGAGATGGCTTTGGAACTGGGTAATATCAGAGGCTGGAAGAGTTTGTATGTGAGTGCTAGAAAAAACTCTGCGTTTCCATGAATGTAACATTGAGGGTGATTCTGCTACAGGCTCAGAAGAAGATTGCAATGATCAGAGCATTGGTAGAAATGTAGAGGGTGTAGGTCATTCTGATGAGATCTCAGATGAAAATGAGAAACATTATTGGAAACTGTAGGAAAGGACAGCCTCATTATAAAGTGGCAAAGAACTTGGCTGAATTGTGTCTGTGTCCTTGTGCTTTGTGGAAGGTAGAACTTCTGAGTGATGAAATAAGATGTTTGGTGGAAGATACATCTAAGCAGAGCATTGAGGGTGTGGCATGGCTTCTCCTGACAGCTTGTAGTAAAATGCAGGAAAAGAGTTACATAAAAAATGGCAATTATAGGCCAGGCACACTGGCTCATGCCTGTAATTCCAGCACTTTGGGAGGCCAAGGCAGGTGGATCATGAGGTCAGGAGATCGAGACCAACCTGGCCAACATAGTGAAACCCTGTCTCTACTAAAAATACAAAAATGAACCAGGTGTGGTGGCAGACGCATGTAATCCCAGCTACTCAGGAGGCTGAGGCAAGAGAATTTCTTGAACCTGGGAGGCAGAGGTTGCAGTGAGCCGAGATCACACCACTGTGCACCCCAGCCTGGGTCACAGAGTAAGACTCCATCTCAAAGAAAAAAAAAAAGGCAATTATAATCAAAAGGGAAGTAGAACCTAAAGATTTGGAAAATTCTCAGCCTGTAAAAAGTGCAGAAATAGGGCTGGGCGCAGTGGCTCATGCCTGTAATCCCAGCACTTTGGGAGGCCGAGGCGGGCAGATCACAAAGTCAGGAGATCGAAACCATCCTGGCTAACATGGTGAAACTCCGTCTCTACTAAAAATACAAAATATTAGCTGGGCGTGGTGGTGGGTGCCTGTAGTCCCAGCGACTCGGGAGGCTGAGGCAGGAGAATGGCAGGAACCCGGGAGGCGGAGCTTGCAGTGAGCCGAGATGGCACCACTGCACTCCAGGCTGGGTGACACAATGAGACTCCATCTCAAAAAAAAAAAAGTGCAAAAATACGTTCACGGGAGAACACCAATGGTGTGGGTAAGTGAACATTTGATATGGAGATGAGTATGGATAGAAGCCAGATGATACTCACCAAGACAATGGAAGAATGACTCTGAAGGCATCTCAGAGATCTTCACGTCTTCCCTGCCCATCACAGGCACGGAATGCAAACAATTTCAAGGTTTTGGCAGCAAACAATTTCAAGATTGAGTTCCCCATATTCCAGTAGAGCACTCCTTGGCCTTCCAAGCTTTGACTCAAGTACGCCAGAATGCAGCTTAGGCCACTTCTCTGGATGGTACACGCTGTAAGCCAAGGCTACATCTGTGTGGTGTCATCTCCACCAGGGCACAGAGTGCATGAGCTGCGGGGTTGTGGCTGCCTCCCCTTAGATTTTGAAGGAAGGCACTACCTGGAGTCACAGGCATGCAATTCAGAGGGCTGTCTCCAGGGTGGAGACCCAGAGGGGGTCTCCAGAGACTCTCTGTCTCTCCAAGAGAGTCCTTCCCCCAGTATGATGGCATTAAGAGAATGCCCAGTACAGCAGTGGGGATGGGGCCACCACAGAGTGCCTCCGCTAAGGTAATGTCCAGTGGAACCCTGGCGGCGAGGCTGCCCCTGAGACCTCAGAACTGTGTAGCCACCTGTGTGCAATACCACCCTTGGGGAGCTGCAGCACCTGACTTCAACCCCTGAGAACTGCTGCATCAGCTACAGCCAGCAAAGCCATGATGGTGGTGCTGCCGAGAGCTGTGGTGGCCCAACCCCAGCTCCAGTGTGTCCAAAAAGCAGAACCTGGAGTCAAAGAACATTACACTGAGGCCTTAAAATGTGGTATTTGCCATATTGTTTTGGACTTCCTCAGGATCTGGTTCCCCTTTCTTCCTTCCTATTTCTCCTTTCTGATACGGGAATGTCAATCCTATGACTGTCCCACCACTGTATTTTTGAAAGCACATAATTGTCTGATTTAATAGGCTTACAGCTGCAGAAGAATTAGCCTCAGGATGAATCATACTTTGAGTCTCACCCATGTCTGATTGAGACGATCCTTAGATGAGACTCTGGACTTCAGACTTTTGGGTTGATGGTAAAATGAGTTAAGACTTTGGGGGCTACTAGGATGGAATGAATGCATTTTGTATGTGAAAGGACATGAATTTGGGAGGTACAAGAGAAGAATGATATGATCTTAATATTTGTGATTTCCCTAAGTTCATATGTTAAAATCCTAATCCCCAATGTAATGGCATTAAGAGAAAGGGTCTGTGGAAAGTCATGAGGTCATGAGGGAACTGACCTCATGAATGGGATTAGTATCCTTATAAAAGAGGGAGCTATTTAGACCCTTCCACCCTTTCTACCATGTGAGGATGTGGGGAGAAGGTAACATCTTTGAAGTAGAGAGCAAGTCCTCACTAGACACCAGACCTACTGATGTCTTGATCTTGGACTTCCTGGACTGCAGAGCTGTGGGCAATCTATTTATGCTGTGTATGAATTACCCACTTTAAGGTACTTTGTAACAGAAGGCTAAATGAATTAAGACACCACCCCAAAACATAGTGATATACAACTGCTTTATTACACTTATGGATTATGTGTGTTGGGGATTAGGATAAGGCACAGAAGTGACACTTGTCTCTACCACCAACGACTCCAAGTTTTTGGCGTGACTACAAGGCTGAGACTGGAGTCATCTGGAGGTCCTCATTCACATGTCAGACACCTGGGTTGGAATGACTCAAATGCGGAACTAGGCTGGGACTACATGCGTCCTCTTTAGCATGGCGGTCTTAGGGGAATCCTATTTCCTGCATCATGGCTGCCGTCCTCCAGAACACATGTCCCAGGAGAACCAGAAAAATCTACATGGCCTTTTTTGACCTAGACTTGAAAGTTATGTGGTGTCATTTCTACCACATTTCATTGATCAAAGTAGTCCCAACCTTACCCAGGTTCAAGAAAAGAGGGCATAGACCCTTCCTTTCAGTGGGAGAAATGTCAAATACTCTTGTGGCCATTTTCTTTAAAACCACTGCACCAAGGTAACTGCATGGATTTGGGGGCCATCGCTGAGATGAAAACTTATGAGGAGAAGCAGTGTTTGGTTCGCTAGAGTGGCCATAACAAAATACCATTAATTAGGGGGCTAAAATGATAGCAGTATGTCTTCTCAAAGTTTTAGCAGCTGGAATTTCAAGATCAAGGTGTCAGCAGGGTTGGTTCCTCCTGAGTCCTCTCTCCTTGGTTTGCAAATGCCGCCTTCTCCTCATGTCTTCATGTGGTCTTCCCTCTGTGCCTGTCTGTGTCCTAATTTCCATGTTTTATAAGGACATAGGTCATAAAGAATGAGAGTTTACCCTAATGACCTCAGCTTTGATTATTACCTCTTTAAACGTCCTATCTCCAAATATAGTCACATTCTGAGGTGCCAAGGGTTAGAGCTTCAACATAAGAATTTTTTGGGAGTCACAATTTCATCCATGACACAGAAGTGTGAGAAGAGATGATGAGATCAAATGCTGAAGATGAGCCTGAAGGGAGAGATGGCTCAAAATGATATGTCTGGACATCAGGGGCAGGTCTGAGCTAGAGACGGGGATCTGGGGAATGTTAGCTGAGGTGTTGCTTCAGCATGGATAGGTTCACCAGAGAGAATGTGAAACAGGAAATAAGGAAGTTTTTGTTATTACTAAGATATTCGTAACATTTATTCCACTGGAACTAATGGTAAGTGCTTTGTATCACTGATCTTATTTGTTTTGCTCCAGAAAAGACCTCTGTGAATACCTTTACTCTCATTTCTGGTGAAGTGATGGAGACTTATTCACTCCTGTTAAATCAGGGGTCAAATCTGGCCCAACACCTGTTTCTGCGTGGCATGAGAGCCATGAATGGATTTTACATTTCGTACTGACTGAAGAAAATCAAATGAAGAGTGTTTTGAGACATGTACAGATTATATAAAATTCATTTATAGTGATTTAAATAAAGTTTTATTGGCACACAATAGTGCTCATCATTTATGCGTTGCCTGTGACTGTACTGATGCTGTAACAGCAGAGCCAAGGAGCTGTGATGGAGACCCTATGGCCTGCCGAAAGTAATATATTGACTATCTGGCCCTTTACAGGAAATATTTGGGACCCCAGGGTTAACTGGCCTGTCCATGCACAGAGCTCATGAACAGTAGGCCTAGGATTCCAGTCCAGCCAATCTGGCTTCACCATGACAGCCCTGTCATTTACTGCGAGTCTCTGCTACTCACAGAGTTCGTTTCAGACCTTGCTGTTGCCAAAAGAGTCAGGGATTTTTGCTGTACAGGCAGAAATTTTCCCCACTGAGGTCAACCCCAGGCCACTTCGTCTTCAGCCTTACTCAGATTGGTAATGGAGTTTTGCCCCATCGGAGTGAAAGTTCATTTTAAGACTCTTCTTCTGTTGACTTGCCTCTACGTGTTTTTGTTCTGTTGACTTGCCTCTACGTGTTTTTGTTAATCATGGACCATTTGGTAGCAAGCAAGAAAACCTACTTATGGTTTGGTTTTTTGTTGATATTTTTGTTTGTTTGTTTGTGGTTTGAAAAGGAGTCTTGATCTGTCAACCAGATTGGAATGCAGTGGCGTGATCTCAGCTCACTGCAACTTCTCCCTCCCAGGTTCAAGTGATTCTCCTGCCTCAGCCTCCTTACTAGCTGGGATTACAGGAATGCGTCACCATGCTTGGCTTATTTTTGTATTTTTAGTAGAGACGGGGTTTCACCGTGTTGGCCAGGCTGGTCTTGAACTCCTGACCTCAGGTGATCCATCCACCTCGACCTCCTAAAGTACTGGGATTACAGGTGTGAGTCACCATGCCCGGCCACTTATGTTTTAATAACGAGAATTTATGGGAAACATGCAGAGGCATCCAGGAGCCCAGTTTTAGGGAGAACAATCAGACTTCAAAAGACTTGCAAATGTGCTTGGCAATTAGTCTCTGTGGGGTCCTGTGTCTCTTTTTTTCCCTTGACGTCTGGGTCCTTCTCCTTTGTGCGTAATGGTGTCCTCTGCCATTTCCCTTATTTTAATTCCCCCTCCCAACCACCACACACACACACAATACTTTGGTTTCCTTGTGCCTCTTAGACACATCTATACTTCTTACCCTTCCTTCCTTGGGGAACTTCTAAAATACTTCTGGTTATTAGGACCCAAAAATAAATTTTTATAAAATACATCTGAAGATATCTCACCTCAGATCTAAATCTTCAGTATTTTTTCATTTCATCCCTATCTTCCTGGCATGAGATGTTGTATTGTGAGGTCAGGAGCTATCTTGGGGCCGTGAGGTAGCAATTTCCAGGAAATAAAACAAACAAACAAACAAACAAAAACGCCAAACTAGTGATGAAAAAGTGAAAAGATTAAAATAAACTTTTTTAATGATATTATTCAGACAGAATGTAACCCAGTACTACTCACTTGCAAAATCTTTGGAAAGTAAACCATAAATGCTGTCTTTGGTTTAAGTCATTGTTAGACGCAATTTTAAATTTTAAACTACTTAAAACTGTAAACAGCCTTAATGACACAAAGCCTTCGGAATAATGCTTTGGGGATGACTACTTTATTTCTGCCTCTGCTTCCCATTTCTCTTTATACCACTCTGATATCCTTGGATGGAACCTAATATTTCAGAAAGCCCACCACCTCTTTTCACTGGAAACCTACAAATGAGCTTCCAATAGAGCCAAAAATTATGGGGTTAATCTTGACAACGTGCCTGGGTGTGGATGCTCTGTCCTGTCAACTTCTCTGCCTCCCTTCAATCTCTCTGTGGTTTTGGTCTCCATCCTTCTCACCTTCCCAGATGTTTCCCTCTGATTCTTCTCACTGTTACCAGAAGGGGGTCCTGATCCAGACCCCAAGAGAGGATTCTTGGGTCTCGCGCAAGGAAGAATTCAGCATGACTCCATAGAATAAAGTGAAAACAAGTTTATTAAGAAAGTAAAGGAATAAAGCATGGCTACTCCATAGACAAAGTAGCCTGAGGGCTGCTAGTTGCCCATTTTTATGGTTATTTCTTGATGATATGCTAAACAAGGGGTGGATTATTCATGCCTCCCCTTTTTAGACCATATAGGGTAACTTCCTGATGTTGCCATGACAACCTGTCATGGTGCTGGTGGGGGTGTAGCAGTGAGGATGACCAGAGGTCACTCTCGTCGCCATCTTGGTTTTGGTGGGATTTGGTTGGCTTCTTTACCGCAATCTGTTTTATCAGCAAGATCTTTATGACCTCCTATCTCTTCCTGTGACTTAGAATGCCTTAACCATCTGGGAATGCAGCCCAGTGGGTCTCAGCCTCATTTACCCAGCTCCTATTCAAGATGGAGTTGCTCTGGTTCCAGTGCCTCTGACATCATCACAGTACTTGCTCCTCTCCTTACCTTGACCCTTGAAGGGAGAAGGGGCCTGGACACCCAGATTCCTTGGCTCTTTATGTTGAGAGGGTTGAACCTCTGCATCCCACAAAGACTGAGGTTGAGAAACAGAGTCAGGTACTTTAGTTTCTAAATGGGTCCACCCCAATCCACAAATGCTATTAAAATAAGTAGTATACTGGTGTGTTCTCAGGGCCATTAAAAATTGGAAGGAGCTCTGGCTTCTGTTTCCTGTTTCCCAACTGGTTTTAGTTCTCTTACTCCTCCTGTCCCTTGGGGTAACTTCTGCTGTGAAAATTACATGACAGTCACTGTCTCCTGGAACCGGGACCTAGAACTTCCCAGAGCAAGGACCCAGCTGGTGGAAAATAAAAGCCAGATGAAGAACATATCTCTGGGGATGGGGAGCTTGTTAAGGGCATACTTAATAGACCCTTTGGAGTACAATAGACTCTTTGTATTGAGTAGAAGAAGAATGTGAAGTAGAAGAAAAATTTTTTTTCTTTTATTTTCTTTTTTACTTTAAGGTCTAGGGTACATGTGCAGAACATTCAGGATTGTTTCATAGGTATACATGTGCCATTGTGATTTGCTGCACCCATCAACCCGTCATCTGCATTAGGTATTTCTCCTAATGCTATCCCTCCCCTAGCCCCCCAGCCCTGACAGGCTCTGGGGTATGATATTCCCCTCCCTGTGTCCATGTGTTCTCATTGTTCAACTCCCACTTATGAGTGAGAACATGTAAGAGATTCCAGAGAGTATCAGAGTGCTAATAGGAATGATAGAATATACATAAAGTATTGATACTGCAGGAGACACAGGGAGCAAGTAAAGAAGGGAAGTTCTTAAGTAAACGAGGATGTGAGTTTTGCAACCAGTAGAGGAACCCCTGGGAAGGAACACTTGTTTCTCAATATCAAAGTGAAGGCAGAGAACAGTGGTGCAGGAACCGGCAGGAGGCTAAATCTGGTGAAGTAGGAGGCAGAGGCGTCAGCTTGAGAGCATGAGTGGGGATCAGTGAGGAGTTTCACAGCTTTGAAAAGAAAAACAGAAGGGCTCCAATGATTATTACGGGTAATGGGAAAATGGGTGTAATGTGGAAGTGGTCACCTTTCAGAGCAGGGATGAGTCTCCACATGAAGAGACAGGTCCTCCATGGTGCATGGAACCCTTGGCTAGAATTGAGCTCCACCTTCTCAAGAACTGCAGACTTGGGCTGGTCCCCTCCCCTCTCAAAGGCCTACTGTCCTCTCCTGTCCCACAATGAGGATGAGGTAGAGTCAACACTGTTGAGATCAGAGGTGAGAATGACGAGAGTGTGATCCAGTGATGGCCACAAATGGGTTCAAAAAAGCGGTATCCGCTGTGTTTATTGTTCGTTGTAAATCATGGGTTTTCTCCCTCAAACCATGGTGGAGTCATCACGGCACAGCTTTTTCTCACTGGCAGGAATCCTCCTGTCATTGCAGAAGGCTCCCTTATCAATTCCTTTTTTTAAAAAAACCCTCAACCTGATGGCTCACGCCTGTAATCCCAGCACTTTGGGAGGCCAAGGCGGGCAGATCACCTGAGGTTGGGAGTTCAAGACCAACCTGACCAACATGGAGAAACACCGTCTCTACTAAAAATACAAAAAAATTAGCCAGGTATGGTGATGGGTGCCTGTAATCCCAGCTACTTGGGAGGCTGAGGCAGGAGAATCACTTGAACTTGGGAGGTGGAGGTTGTGGTGAGTCTAGATTGCACCATTGCACTCCAGCCTGGGCAACAAGTGTGAAACTCCGTCTGAAAAAAAAAAACCAAAAAATCCCTCAACCTAAGTTTTACCTCCTTTATAAAAGCTAATCCAAAGTGGATTACAGATTAAATATTAAATGCAAAACTACAAACTTTTTAGAAGAAAACATAGAAGAAATAGTGAAGACTTAAAGCTAAGCAGAGAGTTCATAGACATGACACCAAAAACACAATCCATAGAAGAAAAAAGTATAAATTGGACTTAATTAAAATGGAAAATGCTTATTCTTTTGAAAGTTGCTATTCAGCTTCAGAGTCAGTAAAAAAAAATTTAAAAAACATATCAAATCATGACATTACCCTGCTCTTCATTCTCCAGTGGTTTCCAAATTTCTAACTCAGACTTACCAAGCTCTACCAGAACTGGTGCAGACATCATTTGGTGGAAATCTACTCTCCCTTTCACAGAATAGCAGGTGAATGCAACGGCTGTTTCAGTAGATGAAGAGACAGAGAGTGAGAGATGCAAAGGCACTCACATCAGTGATTGTAAAGATTGAGGGAAAAGGGTAATTTTGTGATTGACAGAAGGCAGCAATGAAGATTATCAAGAGAATAAATACAGTTTCATGGACTAGAATGGAGAGTGCCTGAGAGGCTACTTTATGTTAGAGGCTCGGAAAACAATATTTTGAGGAGGTGACATGTAAGCTGAAATCAGAATTACATGAACTGCTAATGTGAAGTGTAACCACCCAGTGGGTTCACCTTGCCCGCTGCCTAGACAGAGTCAATTTATGAAGGCGGGGAAATTGCAATAGAGAAAGAGTAAGTCATGCAGAGCCAGCTGTGCAGGAGATTAGAGTTTCATTATTACTCAAATCAGCCTCCCCAAGCATTCAGAAAGCAGAGTTTTTAGGAAGAACTTGGTGGGTAGGGGGAAGCTGGGGAGTCAAGAGTGTTGATTGGTTGGGTCAGAGACGAAATCACAGGGAATTGAAACTGTCTTCTTGCGGTTAGTCAGTTCCTGGGTGGAGGCCACAAGATCAGATGAGCCAGTTTATCCGTCTGGATGGTGCCCGCTGATCCATCCAGTGTGGGGTCTGCAAAATATCTCCAACACTGATCTTAGGAGCAGTTTAGGGAGGGTCAGAATCTTGTAGCCTCCAGCTGCATGACTCCTAACCATAATTTCTAATCTTGTGGCTAATGTTAGTCCTACAAGGCAATCTAGTCCCCAGGCAAGAAGGAGGTCTGCTTTGCGAAAGGGCTGTTATCATCTTTGTTTTAAACTACAAACTAAGTTTTTCCCAAAGTTAGTTCAGCCTACACCCAGAAATGAACAAGTACAGCTCGGAGGTTAGAAGCAAGGTGGGGTTGATTAAATTAGATCTCTTTCACTGTCTCAGTCATAATTTTGCAAAGGTGATTTCACAAGTTCAAGGGAAGAAATATTCCAGGCAGAGGAGTGGTTAGTACAAAGATTGTGAGACAAGAGTAAGTTTTGTGTGTTTGAGAAATAAAAGTAGGGCGCAGTGGCCCACGCCTGTAATCCCAGCACTTTGGGATGCTGAAGCAGGTGGATCACAAGGTCAGGAGTTCAAAACCAGCCTGGTTAAGATGGTGAAACCCCATCTCTACTGAAAGTACAAAAATTAGCTGGACCAGTGGCAGGCGCCTGTAATCCCAGCTACTCGGGAGGCTGAGGCAGGAGAATTGCTTGAAACTGGGCGGCAGAGGTTGCAGTGAGCCAAGATCGTTCGACTGCACTCCAGCCCGGGCGACAGAGTGAGACTCCATCTCAAAAAAAAACAACAAAAAAAGAGAAATAAAAATATTACTAGTGTAGTTACATCACAATAAGTGAGAAGAGACGTGACATGAGAGAAGATCAGAATACACAAGAACCAGATAATATGAGGCTTTCCTGGAGAGAGGCTTTAAATGTTTGTTTTATTAGTGTAATAGAAAGCTATTAGAGGGTGTTAATCGGGAGGAGCATGATGATACTTACACTATGAAAAAGGTTTGTAAAGATGGATTGTTATGAAGCAAGAGTGGAAGCAGAAAGAGGAATTAATCATCCAGATGGAGGTGGATTGGAGTCATGTGATAGCAGTGCATAGAAAAGAAACACACAGATTTGGTCGATGTTTCTGACATAGAATCAATGTGATTTGGTGATGGATGACAGTAAAAGAATCAGGAATAACTCATATTTGGTACTTAAGATATTAGGTAGAAGGTGGTGGCTTTTTCTAAATTTGGAAATGATGTGGAAAACATAGCAATCAGTTTTTTTGGAAGAATCAGATTGATAGTTCTGTTTTGGTCATGCCACATAAAATACTTCAGTTAGATTTTCAAGTTGAGATGCAGAGGAGGGAGGTAGATACCAGTCAGGACTTCTTCTGAGAAGAGATTGTGGATTATGATGGAGATTTGGGAGGGGTCATCAATGGACAGGTGGGATTTCAAGTTACAGGAACACATTACCTAGGCTGACTGCATTGACACAAATAGATGAGGGGTATAGAATTGAGCCCTCAAGTACACCAATATTTAAAAGTCAGAAAAGAACCAGTCAAAGAAATCAAGAAAGAGAAGAGACTGAGGTGGGATGAAAACCAAACACGTGTGATGTCGCCAGGAACATTATATATTTACAGATGAAAGGACTGGTCAACTGAGTCGTATATGCTTAGGGTCTTAAGATTCCACTGTTACCTGACCAATGGTAGACTTCTCCCCCACCCACCTTCCCCCCCGCCCGGCCCCGTTGGATTCTTAGCTAAGCTCCCAATGTCTGAACCTGCAGTGCGGTAACATGGCAACAGATGTCACTATTGTCCATAGTAAGAGTAGTCCTGGTGCAGTAATCAGGAAATGAACCCATATAGAATGGGTTGTTGTGAAAATGTGAAATGAGGAAGTAGAGAACTGAAGTGGAAGTGGCCCTTGAATTTGCTGTCAAGGAGAGCAGAGATTGATTGTAACGTTCAGGAGGAGGTGTGTTCTACAAGGAGTTTTTTTTTTTTTACTTAGATTAGAGAATATATATACACACATATGGCAATAATGAAATAAAATTTAATGATACAGTAGCAAGAGAGAGAGAGAGACCACCTCCATCTCTTCCTCTCAATACCTACTCATTTATTTTAGTTAATGTTTTATCATTCCTCTGTTTTTTCTCAGAATATGTGATTTTTAATAGAAAGTACAGAAGCGATAAAAGTAATATGACAGTTTTTAAATGGAGCAAAATATAAAGCCTTATTATTTCAATGAGAAAATAGGCAGACATTATTGGCATTTCAAAACACAGTTCATAATTACACAGTTTCTATAGATAAATAAAAATAATTAGTACTTATTAGGTACTAATAATATTAGTTCTAATTCTCATGGTCTAATATTAGTTCTTATTATGTCCTCTAGTTAAGAGAGCATTTATTCAACCGCTAGAAAGCAAGGGAATCATTGCTGGGCACAGTGGCTCACACCTGTAATCCCAGCACTTTGGGAGGCGGAGGCAGGCAGATCACTTGAGTCCAGGAGTTCAAGATCAGCCTGGGCAAACTGGCGAAACCCTGTCTCTACAAAAAAAAAAAAAAAAAAGAGAGAGAGAGAGAGAAATAAACCCCGCGTGGTGGCGTGTGCCTGTGGTCCCAGCTACTCAGGAGACAGAGGTGGGAGGATCGCTTGAGCTAGGGAGGTTGAGGCTGCAGTGAGCCATGATCGCACCACTGCACTCCAGCCTTGACGACAGAGCAAGACCCTGACTCAAAAACAAAACAAAACAAAACAAAACAAACAGGGGAATCTGATTGCACATTACAGTTTACCAGGGACTACATAAAGGGAACAAAGTTAATCTGTGATTAAATACAGATTATTGCGCTCTGCTCCAAACTTTGTAAATGAAGATGCTTTGATGTTGCAGTGACCTAACCCATACTAAAACAAACAAACAAAAAACACCTCCCCAACTGATTCTGATGAAACAGCATCAGTGTAGGTCAACATTTGGGAAGCAGTTAGCTAGATGGTGTTTGGAGCTGAAGGAGGTATGAGAGAGAAAGATAGAATGGAATCACAGTTGAACCTTCCCCAGCATCTTAAGGGCATGAAGCATTTATTTACATAGATTTTCTTTTGTCTAATGGCACTGGTAACTCAGAATGGGATGAGATACAGGAGAGATCTCCAGCCTCCACCGTCTCTGGAATGTACATTTTGGAATGAAGGGGACTTCCTGTATTGAAAAAACAAAGTTACTTGTAAAGATGTGCTTAGAAATTTATTCTGGGCGAGCTAGCCCAGAAATAATCAAGCTTTCCAAGGGTTATCTCCCAGTGCGGTCTTGGAAGTGAGAGTGAAGCAAGACTTGCATTTCCTTGTTTTTTCTTTTAGCTGCCACAAGATGGAGCTCGATTTCTAATGAGTTCGTTTTCAGGAGCAGTGGAGACCGGGGCCAGTCGTGCCGGGGATGACTTCCTCCTGCTGCCTTTGACCCTGAGTTCTCCCTGTCTAGCAAGTATGAATTTAGAGAATTGCAGCACCTTTATGAAAGGTGTCCTGCTTCAAGCAGCCTAATTTCAGGAGCTATGAAACTTTACCGGTATAAAGAAAAGGGGACCAGAATTCGATTGACTTAGTTTTCATTTTTTCCTTTTTTTTTTTTTTTTTTTTTTTTTGAGACAAGGTCTCGCCGTGTCACCCAGGCTGGAGTGCAGTGGCACAGTCATTGCAGCCTTCGCCTCCCGGGTTCAAGCGATCCTCCCACCTCAGCCGCAGCCCCTCAGCTGGAACTAGAGGCACGCATCACCACGCCCAGGTAATTTTTGTATTTTCAGTAGAGACGAGGTCTCACTATGTTTCCCAGGCTGGTCTCGAACTCCTGGGCTCAAGCAATTCTCCCACCTCGGCCTCCCAAAGTGCTGGGATTACAGACATGAGCCGCTGCATACAGCTGACTTATTTCTCTTAGCTTTTAAAATGTGGACTGTAACAACACCCTGCCCCCCCACACACAATGAGAAAAAGATAAACGTGAAGATTAATATATTTGTGTAAAACAAAATGCTTATGTACTCCCACTCATGTCAAGAAATAGATCACTATTCGTTTTTCAGAAAAGTTGTCTTCCTAAGATGTGGCAATGGGCTTTATAGCTCTGATAGTAGATAAAAGCAGAGAAATCAATTAAACTACAAACTTTTTTTAGTCTTACTTTTTTTAATTTTTAATTTTTGTGGGTACATAATAGTTGCATATATTTACGGGGTACATGAGGTACTTTGATATCAGATGTGCAATGTGTAATAATCACATGATGGAAAATGGGGTATCCATTCCCTCAAATACTGATCTTTTGGATTATAAAGAATCCAATTATGCTCCTTTAGTTTTAAAAATATATACAATTAAATTATTATTGACTATATCACTCTATTGTGCCATTGCCGTTGAATACTAGGTCTCATTCGTTCTTTCTATTCTTTTTGTACCCATTAACCATCCCCACCTCTCCCTCGACCCCTGCTACCCTCACAATTTCTGGTAACCATCCTTCTATTCTCTATATCCATGAGTTCAAATGTTTTGATTTTTAGCTCCCACAAATAAGTGAGAGCATGCAAAGTTTGTCTTTCTGTGCCTGATCCATTTCACTTAACATAATGACCTCCAGTTCCATCTACGTTGTTGCAAATGACAGAGTCTCATTATTTTTCATGGCAGAATAGTACTCCATTATGTATATGAACCATATTTTTTTGTTCATTCATCTATTGATAGACACTTAGGTTACAAACTATTTTAATTTTTTTTCTACAGACAAACCCACAGTCGTGCAAAGGAATGTGTGTGTGCACAGGTATTCATTATAGCATTTTTTTGGTAATGAGCAAAAGATCAAAAGCAATTTTAATGTTCATTCATATGTGACAGGTCAGATTAAATTTTGTTACATTCATCCAATAAAATACAATGCAAAAATTAAAAAGAATGAGGATTTTTGAGAATATAGAGACAGAAGGAACACTTTCTAACTCATGATAAATCCATAATCACCCCAATAACCAAATCCATTTAAAGACATTACAAGAAAACAAAACTACAGACCAATAACTCTCATGAACATAGATGCAAAAATTCTCAAAAACCTATTAGCAAATCAAACCCGAAAATGTCTAAACTATTATAGTCTAAGGTATAAAACAAAGTATAAAAATTATTCATGCCAGGTATGCAAGTCTAGTTCAAATTTCAAACATTAATTAATATAATCAATTACATCAACAGACTAATGAGAAAACTACATAGTTATATCAGTAGAGGCAGAAAAAGTATTTGACAAAATTCAACACCCATTCATAATTTTTAAAAATGCTCAGTAATCTGGGAATAAAGAGAAACTTCCTCAATTTGATAAATAATGCCTACAAAAGAATCCTACAGCTAACATTATACTTAACAGTGGGAAACTTGAAGCTTTTCCACTAAGGACAGGAAGAAGGCAAGGGTATCTTCTCTCACATTGGTTTTCAGCATTGCTGAAGTCTTAGCTAATTCAATTAGAAACAAACTAAAAAGGTATGCGTATTGGAAAGGAAGAAAAAAAAACCTATTTTATTCAAAATCGACATGATCATCTATGCAGAAAATCCAAAAGAATGGACAACAAATATTCCTGGAAGTAATAAGTGATTATAGCAGGGTTGCAGAGTACAAAACAAAACAAAACAAACAAAC
Organism: Papio anubis; assembly: GCF_008728515.1. Classification (NCBI taxonomy): domain Eukaryota; kingdom Metazoa; phylum Chordata; class Mammalia; order Primates; family Cercopithecidae; genus Papio; species Papio anubis. Next base: position 6,485,671 of record NC_044995.1, on the reverse strand, counting down.
AAACAAACAAAAATATATATATATATATATATATATATCTCACTTTCCTAGCTACCAGCAGTGAGCAAATGGAATCTGAAATTAAAAACACGATACTATTTACATTCTCTCCCTCAGAAATGAAACACTGAGTACAAATCTGACAAAATATGTACAAGATGTATATGAGAAAAACTACAACAGTTTGATGAAAGAAATTATAGAAGAACTGAAGAAATTGAGAGATATTCCATGTACAGGACTAGGAAGATTCAAGATTGTCAGGATGCCAAGCTTTGGATTCAATACAATCCCAATAAAAATTCCAACAATGTGTTTTGTGAATATAACAAACTGATTCTAAAGTTGTCAGTGTTCTGGATTTTGGCCATTTCTAATAGGAGTAGGGTGGTATCTCATCGTTTTAACTTGCATTTCCCTGGAAAAATACCCAGCATAGCCAACATAATATTGAACCAGTATAGCCAACATAATATTGAACCAGTATAGCCAACATAATATTGGACAAGAAGAGCAAAGTTGGAGGACTGACACCATCTGATTTCAAGACATACTGTAAAGCTACAGTAATCAAGACAGTACTACAGGCAAAAGAACAGACAAATAGATCAATGGAACTGAATAGAGAGCCCAGAAATAGACTCACATTAATCTCGTCAAGTGATCTTTATCAAAGGAGCAAAGGCAATTCAGTGGAGAAAAGATAGTCTTTTCAACAAACGGTTCTGGAATGACTAGACATCCATGTGCAAAAAAGTAAATTTAGAAACAGACCTTATGTGCTTCACTAAAATTAACTTAAAATGGATCAAAGACCTAAATGTAAAAGACAAAACTATAAAACACCTAGAAGATAACATAGGAGAAAATCTAGATGACGTTTGGTTTGGCAATGACTTTGTAATTACAAAACAAAAGGCATTATTCATGAAAGAAAGAATCAAGAAGGCAATTCTTATGAAAATTGAAAATTTCTGGCTGGGCATGGTGGCTCACACCTGTAATCCCAGCACTTTGGGAGGCTGAGGTGGGAGGATAGCTTGAGCCCAGGAATTTGAGACCAGCCTGGGTGACAAAGTGAGACCCCCATCTCTACAGAAAATAAATGATTAGCTGGGCATAGTGGTGCATACCTGTAGTCCTAGCTACTCGGGAGGAGGAAGTGGGGGGATCACTTGAGATCATGAGGTTGAGGCTGCTGTGAGCTGTGATGGTGCCACTGCATTCCAGTGTGGGTGACAGAGTGAGACTCTGTCTCAAAAAAAAAAAAAAAAAAAAAATCTGCTCTGTGTGGGAGTATTGCAAAAGACATATCAGATGAAAGACTGTTATCCGAAATATGCAAAGAACCCCTAAAACTCAACCATAAGAACACAGAAAGCCCATTTTAAAAATGGGCCAAGCCCTTCACAGGCACCTCAAGAAAGAAGATATACAGATGCCAGGTTAACATATGAGAGGGTGATCCACATCACATATCATCAGGGAAATGCAAGTTAAAACAATGAGATACCACCCTGGGTATCTTTGGCCAAAATCTACCTATTATTCGCCATTTGTACCTATCTTTGGCCATTTCTACCTATTAGAAATGGCGAAAATCTAGAACACTGACAAAACCAAATGCTGGCAAAGACATGAAACATCCTTGTTCATTATTGATGGGAAGGCAAAATGATACAGCCACCTTGGAAGAGCGTTTGGCAGTTTCCCATGCAACTAAACATAGGCTTACCATACAATCCAGCAGTCATGTTCTTTGGTATTTATCCAAACAAATTATAAACTTCTGTCCATATAAAAACCTGCACGTGGATGTTTATAGCATCTTTATTTATAATTGCCCAATTGGGAAGCAGCCAAGATGTTTTTCGGTAGGTGAATGGATATATAAATGATGGTTCATCCAGAGAGTGGACATGATTCAATTCTAAAAATAAATGAGCTATCAGTCGATGAAAAGACATGGAGGAAACCAAATGCATCCTGACTAAATGAGAGATGCCAATCGTAAAAGGCTACATAATGCATGATTTCTACTATATGACATCCGGGAACAGGAAAAAACTATCAACACAAAGAAAATATCAGTGGTTTCCCGGGGATGGGGAGGAGGGAGGGGTGAATAGGCAGAGCACAGAGGATTTTTAGGGCAATGAAATGAGTCTGTATGATACTGTAATGGTGAATACAGGTCATTATACATTTGTCCAAACCCACTGTATTAGTCTGTTTTCATACTGCTATAAAGAACTGCCTGAGACTGGGTAATTGAGAAAGGAAAGAGGTTTAATTGACTCAGAATTCAGCATGGCTGGGGAGGCCTCAGGAAACTTGCAGTCATGGCAGAAGGCAAAGAGAAAGAAGCCACCTTCTTCACAAGACAGCAGGAAGCAGAATTGCCCAGCGAAGGGGGAAGAGCCCCTTATAAAACCATCAAGATCTCATGAGAACTCAGTCACTACCCCAAGACCATCATGAAACTGCCCCAGTAATTCAATTACCTCCACCTGGTGTCTTCTTGACACGTGGGGATGATGAGGATTACAATTCAAGATGAGATCTGGGTGGGGATGGAAAGCCTAACCATATCACCCACTGAATGTAAAACACCAAGAATGAACCCTAATGGAAACTGTGGGCTTTGGATTAATGATGTATCTATGTAGGTCTAGCAACTGTGAGAAATGTATTACTCTGGTGGGGGATGTTGATAATGAGAGGAGTTGTGCATGCGTGGAGGCAGTGGGTTTATGGGAAATCTCTGTATTTTCTTCCCAATTTGCTGTGAAGCTAAAATTGCCCTAAAAAAGAAACTCTAGGCCAGGCACGGTGGCTCATGCCTATAATCCTAGCACTTTAGGAGGGCAAGGCAGGAGGATTGCTTGAGCTCAGGAGTTCAAGACCAGCCTGGGTGACTTGGTGAAACCCTGTCTTTACAAAAAATACAAAAATTAGCTGGGCATGGTGGCACAAGCCTGCAGTCTCAGCTACTCAAGAGGCTGAGGTGGGAGAACCACCTAAGCCTGGGAAGTCAAGGCTGCAATGAGCTGTCACTCCAGCCTAGGTGACAGAGTGAAACCCTGTCTCAATCAATCAACCAATCAATCAATAAACACTCTGCTAATAAAATAATGAGGCAGCCCCTTATGTACTAATATGATACTATTTTTGTATCTTATTGCTTGGAATTTACCCACATCTGACTGGAAGGATGACTAAGAAAATGATTATTTTAGCTAAATGAATTGCTGCCCACATTTGTTAATAAAGTAGGGGGAAGAATATTGGGTAGGCAGCTGGCAGTCTCCAGGGGAGCTTACACCTTTGGGTACTCAACATTCTCTACACTCTTCTCCCCAAACAGAAAAAGTGCTCTTGTTCTTCCTATGGGCACTATCCCCAGAGTTTTATTTTGGACTTCCAGATTCAAGCAAGTCTAGAAATGTTTGTTGGTGGCGAATGTCCCATAAACACCAAGAATCCTCAGCTTCTGAAGACCCCAGTATTCAAGGGTGCAATGGGAACTGAGAATCCACAGTGACAACTTCCAGTGAAGAAAAGAAAAATGGGGAGGATGCAGCAGGCCCTGTTCCACTGCACTTAACCAAGGCCAGTAGGAAGGAAAGTAAGACTCCTCTCTCCTGGCAGTGGAGGAAGGCTGTTAATTAGCCAATCCAGAAGCCCTAATTCTCCTGTCTCAAGGTCATACGCTGTGCTTGGTTCCTGGTTTTTCCTTCTTGCATTTTCTCCTTGTTCCTTATTTTCTTTGGCCACAACTTAGTTGGGCATTAAAGGGTATACTTCTCTTAGGAACTGGAAAGCATTTATAGGAGTCAAGAATGCAAATGAAAGCCGGGCGCGATGGCTCAAGCCTGTAATCCCAGCACTTTGGGAGGCCGAGACGGGCGGATCACAAGGTCAGGAGATCGAGACCATCCTGGCTAAAACAGTGAAACCCCATCTCTACTAAAAAATACAAAAAACTAGACGGGCGAGGTGGCGGGCGCCTGTAGTCCCAGCTACTTGGGAGGCTGAGGCAGGAGAATGGCATAAACCCGGGAGGCGGAGCTTGCAGTGAGCTGAGATCCGGCCACTGCACTCCAGCCTGGGCGACAGAGCGAGACTCCGTCTCAAAAAAAAAAAAAGAATGCAAATGAACTAAGTAAACTTCTCTGCTTTGGAAATGTTGGAAATGCAAATAACTTTAATGGAAACAGGAGGGAAAACGAGAGGAAATGTGACTGAGTAAAAACAGTGGAGTGAGTGAGGACGCTGATAACAGGACTGCCTCATATTCGCGTAGAGTTGTGTCTTTTGCTAGCGCATCCGGAGGGTATGTTCCGCACCGAAGGACCATTTCTAAGTGGTTATTTCCTGAAAGCAAAGTAAAGGGCTGAGTACTCTTGTGGGTTGATTTATTTCAAAACAAAGGCGTGAGGCAACAGTTAGCCACGGTACTTTCCTTAAAGCAGAAGCTCAAAACCAGAAATTCATAAAAAAGTAAACCACATGAGAATTTCTAAATATTGTGTGCTTGAGGATGGGTGTTTACTGGACATGGTCTGGTTCGTGTAATGAGGATTGGAGATAATTTTGATTTGATATGAAAAGCTCTCACTTAACACCTAGGTGATACTATTGTTTATTGATTTATTTATTCAATGAATATTTAATAAATGTCTATTACGTATCAGACAGTATTTTACACATAGAGGATGAGGTTCAATCAGCAAACCATACAGACCAAAATCCCTGACTTCAGAGAGCTTACATTTTCATTGTTTAAAAGAAATCATACCTCCAAAGGCTGTGCTCTAGGATAATAACAAGAAGAAGAAGAACAAAAATCAGAAATCAATCAATAAATAAAAGAAAGCATTTCAAGTTTCATGCTTTTTATTTTCAGACAAAGTCTCACTCTTGTTCCCCAGGCTGGAGTGCAATGGCACAATCTTGGCTCACTGCAACCTCCACCTTCCGGGTTCAAACAATTCTCCTGCCTCAGCCTCCCAAGTAGCTGGGATTACAGGTGTGTACCACCATGCCTGGCTAATTTTTGTATTTTAAGTAGAACCGGGGTTTTACCATGGTGGCCAGGCTGGTCTCGAACTCCTGACCTCAGGTGATCTGCCTGCCTCAGCCTCCCAAAGTGCTGGGATTACAGGCATGAGCCACCGTGCCCGGCCAAGTTTCATACTGTTTTATAACTTTTAAACAGTTATTATACTATTTCATGCTGATGAGTTTGACAGTTTGAATGAAATGGCCAAATTCCTTAAAACTCACAGTTTACCAAAACTGACAGATAGGAAAAAACAAAAAACAAAAAAACAGAAGAGTCTAATGACTGTTAAAGAAAACAAACCTGTTATTAAAAATCTTCCCAGAAAGAAAACACAAGACCAAGTTGGCTTCACTGGTGAGTTTTTCTGAATATTTAATGAAGACATAACATCAGAAAACAGAATCAGAGGAATTACTTCTCAATTCCTTTTAAGAGACCATTACAAGTTTGATGTAAAACTTAGCAAGGATAGTAGAAAAAGTGAAATAACAGAACCATTTTTATATAAACATAAACACAGAAATTCTAACCAACTCTTGTGAGATATAAATATTTAAAGTATATCAGGACTAAGTGTGGTTTATTCCAGGAATTCAACAGTAGTTTAACATTCAGAACTTAATGAACATTATTTATGATGATTTACATAAAAGAAGAAGAAGAATATGACCAACTTAATACATGTAGAAACTGCATTTGATAAAATACAACGTCCATTCATGATGTAAGAAAAAGAAACAGAAAACTCTTAGCAAACTAAAAATAGAAGAAAACTTCCATAGTCTGATTTTTAAAAATAGCTATAAAAAACCTACAGCAAACATTCTACTTTGTACTTTAAAGTCTTCCCCTTATTATGCGCTATCTCATCTAAGTCTTACAAATCCCCACCACTCTTTCTCTTCTGTTTCCCGCCTCCACTTACCCGGGTATAGGCAGAAGTCAAAAAAACCAAAAATAACACTAATATTATAGTAGCCTGACTGTCTATTTCTTAGCCCCAAATCGGGGACACAAAAGCATTTTTCCTGAATAAATACTTGAACTGTGCATCCTTGAATGCCTCAATATGACTCAAAGGTAGATCAAGCTGGAACTGGCATTAGGGTAGGATCAACAGAACTCAAAATAACCCTGACCCCATCCTCACATCGCCTGTAACTCAGTCTCTGCAGGAGGTGAAGCAGAATTGGCAGCCGTGTCATTGGTTGGGGCTGAGTCCTCAGACAGGGCCCTCTCCAGACTGGTGGGCAGGGAGTGGATCAGTCTCTCTCGGAAGTCCTGGCCCACAAAGACATAGAGCATGGGGTTGAGGCAGCTGTTGAAGAAGGCGAGGGAGCTCGTTGGGTTAACCAGGATATCAATGATTTTGTACTTGCCCTCGAGCAACATCTCTTTGAGCCAGACGGTGCTCAGAAGGGCAACCAGTTGAAAGGGGAACCAACAAATGAAGAAAGAAGCCACCACAGCAGTGAGGACCCGTAAGGGACGGCTGGATTTAATCATGCCCTTTTTGTGGATCTTGGCTGCAATGAGCCCATAGCAGATGGCAACAATGGACATCGGCATACTAAAGCCAATGACAAACCGGATAATCCCTCTGGCTGTCAGCATGGTAATGGCTACATTCTTCCTCTTCTCAGGGGTGTCACCCCAGGATGCAAAGTTGAAAGTACAGTACGTGTCCCCATTTGGAATAGTTACTGTAGTCAAAAAGAGGAAAACTGGCAAGGTAAGGACTAGGGCAAGAATCCAAGGTCCGATGATCACCTTTATGGCCAGACTCACGGTGCGGTGGTTCTGGGCCCAGACTGGATGCAGGACACAAATGCAGCGGTCCAGTGCAATGAAACCAATCAAGAAGACACTTCCAAAGAGGTTGATGTCCACCACGATGTGAATTAACTTACACAGGAACCAGCCAAAAGGCCATTTTTCTCCCATGGCCATAGAGACAATGAGGAATGGTAACGTGGCCGTGAAAGAAAAGTCAGCCAGGGCCAGGTTCAGGTAACAGATGGTGGTGACTGTGCGTGTCATCCGGAATCCAGCCACCCAGATCACAAGCCCATTGCCCAGGACCCCGAGGACAAAGGTGACCCCAAGCACCACCAACGGGAGGATCTGCAGAACAGTGTAGCCAGCAGACTCATAGGACGCTTCTTCATGCTCATTCAGAGGAGTGGAGAGGTTGGTTTCCATCTTGCCCGCACCTGAGACATTCCAACAATGGCCATTTCTCAGCTGTGGAACCATCTTACAGCATCTGTATTTATAGCTCACATCAACTTCCACTAAATCTCCCACTCCTACCAGGAGACCCACTGTATCTACTAAGCCTTGTTGACAATGGTGCTATGGAATTGGCATTCTCTTGGATGCTCCTTTGGGAAGGGATAGTCCTCCATATTCCCATCATTATCAATATGCACTTCACTTATCGGGCTGATCACTTCACCAAGAGGATTACAAGGCTCTGTCCACCAGCAAAAATACTGATCTTATGTTGTACGGACAATGGAAAATCGAGCATAGGCAGCCTCAGCATTGTGAGGAAGGCATAAGACTCAGAGTCAGAAGGTTCACATCTGTGTCTCCCATTACTCAATGCAAACATGCTGGCAAGCTCTACAACCTCTTTCAGCCCCAGGTTCTTCCAGTCTCCCAACTCCTGACCCTCACAGATGTGAGAACCCTTGACCTATTGCTTGGCTAGTACTCAAGATAAAGTTGAAGGGTTTGGCTTGAGGTTATTGTTGAAGAGAATCTTGAGAAGTCACCGGTAATATGTAGTAGTATGTTATATCCTGAGGATTCTGCACTAGGGGAAGTCAGCAAAGAGAGTTCTATCTCTGCTTTCTACCCTCTGCTTTTTCCTGTCCCTGCTTGATGTGGAGCTCATCTCTGTTTGGAATGCAAATAATCAGTACCGATTTGTATAGCTTTGGTGTCTGTGGGATACAGACTCTGAGAATAATAATCCATATTAATACTTGTAATAGAGACTATGCATTGTGTTAATTACTACATATGGGATCCAGTTTGGCTTACATAATAGCTGTGTAATATTCATTACTTCTAGTTTTCATTAGAAGAAATTAAAGCTCAGGGCAATTGTGAAATGTGTTGAAGGTCACTTAGGTAGTAGATAATAGATTAAGGACTTCAGTTCAGCTTGGTCTGACTTCTAAACCCTTACTCTTGACAGATATTGCTGGTTGCCCACCCAGCAACTGTTCCCCATTCTTCTCTGCTCAAAAAACCACAATCGTGTGTTTAGTTACTCACCCTGAAGAGAAGGTGTCCTTTCTCCATGTTGGGAATAAATCTTGACTAGTTTAATTAGCACTAACGAGAATTCCTTTTACTTTGCAAGGGATTGCTTTAGCAGTGGACATGTGACTGAATTGTGGACAATAACATTGTAAGAATATAACCTGCAGAACTTCTCAGATCAAGTTTTGTTGTTTTTTTTTTTCTTTTAAGAACAAAAATCCAAAACATGTAGTGCCTGCCTCTGGTCCGGGTCACATCTGTAATTTTTGTATCCAATTCAACAAAAAGTCCCATGCCACTTGAGCACATTTTCTTGTTTTTTTTTTTTTTCTCCTTGAAACAGAGTCTTGCTCTGTGACCCAGTCTGGAGTGCAGTGGCAGGATCTCGGCTCACTACAAGCTCCGCCTCCCGGGTTCATGCCATTCTCCTGCCTCAGCCTCCTGAGTAGCTGGGACTACAGGTGCCCGCCACCATGCCCAGCTAATTTTTTGTATTTTTTTTTTTTAGTAGAGACGGGCTTTCACCGTGTTAGCCAGGATGGTCTCGATCTCCTGACCTCGTGATCTGCCCGCCTCGGCCTCCCAAAGTGCTGGGATTACAGGCGTGAGCCACCGCGCCCAGCCCACTTGAGCACATTTTCTTATGCTGTGGTCTGTGGACTTTACCAGAAACATCCAGGCTGCCTGTTAAAATTGTATTCATTATCCTTAGCAAACTAGTACAGGAACAGAAAACCAAATACCACATGTTCTCACTTATAAATGAGAGGTAAATGATGAGAACACATGGACGCAAAGAGGAAAACACTGGGGCCTACCAGAAGGTGGAGGGTGGGAAGAGGGACAGGATCAGGAAAAATAAGTAGTGGGTATTAGGCTTAATACCTCAGTGATGAAATAATCTGTACAATAAACCACCAGGATACAAGTTTACCTATATAACAAACCTGCACATAAACCCCTGAACTTACAATGAAAATGAAAAACAATTATATCCATAAATCTCACTCTAGAATCTGTTTGTATAAAAGCCAGGATGATTTGTTATGGCCATGAGAATCTGAGAATCATCTCAGACTGGGCTATTCGGCATCTTTAAGAGAAATAGCAATTCCCTAGCACTTGTTCATATCTAATGCTCATAACATTGTGAAACAGCCGTCACATCTGAGGGAATTCGTGGCCTGGGGACTCCTGTAGTTTTTCAGCATCATGCCCAGCCAGTCAGTGGAGGCAGCAAGATATGAAAACCAAGATGAAGAACTCCAGAGCCACTGCCTTTGCATACGGAAGTCCTGCCTTTGAAAGGGGTTCCCCCAAGATTACTAGGATAGGGCTATGCCCCAGTCTGATGATTTTTAGCCTTCTTCCTTTCACTTATTTCCTTCTTTTCCTCCTGCTATTACCAGTGAGTTTCACTGAGGTCTTCTTCCATGGGACATTATTTAATGTAGCTCAGGGTTTCTCAACCTTGGCACCATTGACATGTGGGTCTGGGTAATTCTTTGTTGTGGTAGACCATTCTGGACACAGTAGGATGTTTAGCAGCACCCCTGGCCTCTATCCACAGATACCAGTAGCAACTCCTTCTCCAGAAATGACAATCAACAGGTTCCATAAACATTGTCAAAGGTCCCCTCAGAGGCAAAGTCACCCCCAACTGAGAGTCGCTGTTATAAAGAATACTAGGCTCGGCCGAGTGCAGTGGCTTACGCTAGTAATCCCAACACTTTGGGAGGCCAAGGAAGGTGGATTGCCTGAGGTCAGGAGTTCCAGACCACCCTGGGCAATATGGTGAAGCCCCGTCTCTACTGAAAATACAAAAAATTAGCCGGGCCTGGTGGCTCGCGCCTGTAGTCCCAGCTACTTGGGAGGCTAAGGCAGGAGAATCGCTTGAACCCGGGAGGCGGAGGTTGCAGTGAGCCGTGCCACTGCACTCCAGCCTGGGAGACAGAGCGAGACTCTGTCTTAAAAAAAAAAAATACTGGACTCTGGAGTCAACTAGATCTCTCTTCTAATCTCATCTGTGATGTCTCCTCACTATGAGTTCTTAGTGACATCTCTTTAAGCCTCAGTTTTCTGCTCTGCAGAACGAGGACAATTTTATGGTGAAGTCTAACTTTCGGGTGAAGATTAAGTGAGAATAGACATGGAAATCTTTTAGGCTAGACTGAGTACATCTATGACAAATGGGAACTCTTGGCCTTCACCAGGCTGTGTGCTGTGTCCTGGGGCTCAATCCATTATGAAGCTCAAGGTCAGGACAAGAACGATGTTCATAGCAATAGTTGCTTCTACTTATGAACATTATCCACACGCCAAGAGCTTCTCCTTTAGCCCTAACGACGCCTCTCACAGGATGTGTGGATGGGCTGTGTTAATATGTGTAAGCACTGAGCACACCCTGAGACACGGTGAATATTGACTAATCTTAGTGATATTAGGTTGGTGCAAAAGTAACTGCGGCTTTTGCCATTTGAAAATAATAGCAAAAACAGCAATTACTTTTGCAGCAACCTAATAATTAGCATAACCATTGTACAGACAAGGAAGTTAAGATGGGCTTAGATGGGCTATGTTAATTGTTCAACGTTCCCAGGTAGAAAGAGGTAGAGCCAAAATTGGAGCTCAGCCAGATTGATTACAACAGAATTGTGCTGTTAACCCTTTTCCACCCCATAGTTCCTCAACAGACTCAGATTTTCTCTATCCACCCTCCAAACATTCTACGAGGCACTTAGGAGACATGATCTATCCATAATCTCAAATTCATTTTAAAATGTTGATACAGGCTGGGCGTGGTGGCTCACACCTGTAATCCTAGCACTTTGGGAGGCCAAGACAGGTGGATCACTTGAGGTCACGAGTTCGAAACCAGCCTGGCCAACATGGTGAAACCCTGTCTCTACTAAAAATACGAAAATTAGCTGGGCATGGTGGCGGGTGCCTGTAATCCCAGCTACCTGGGGGGCTGAGGCAGGAGAATCACTTGAGTCCAGGAGGTAGAGGTTGCAGTAAGCCCAGATTGTGCCACTGTACTCCAGCCTGGGCAAAAGAGCGAGACTCCGTCTCAAGAAAACAACAAAAAAAAATGTTGATACAACAAGGAAGGATGATTATGAAATGACAGGTGGGGATAGATTAACAAGGCAAAAATTGCAAAGTTTTAGGTCCACCCTAGTTGTAACATAAGGAGAAGAACCGTGAACCACAGGTGATACCTGTACTGATTATGAGGGCTACTATTTGGTGAGTCCTTAATATGTGCCAGTCACTGTATATTTTATCATCTCTGATTACAACATCCTTGCTTTGGGACAAGTGCCGTCCTTGCATAATATGTAGGAAAGTACGGCTCAGAGAGGGGAAGTGACTTGCGCGATTATTGAGGGTTGCAATTGAATTTATGACCATAGATGTCAAATGAAAACTCAGCAGTTCCTCATTAGGTTACTGTACTTCTCCAGCGCGCTTGCTATCCCACACCTTAATTATTTCAGTCCTGCTTTCTCCAAAAAATACCTCATTTACTGTGTTTTTCCCACTCCCAGCAGATGCTGTTGACTGACATTATAATGAGAAAATGGTAATAACTAGATGTGAAATTTTCAACCTTTTCTCCCCTGACCCTCAGTCTACCTGCCCCTGTCACTGTGAATAAAGACTTCTTGTTCTTTCCAATAATTTCCCTCCCTACATGGGCCGGGGATGCCCTCTCACCTTCCCACAAACCTTCCCCCTGCATTTGTCCTTCCATTTTCTGCCAAAACCGAACCCTCAAGATTTTATTTCTACTAGATCATTCTCACTATGACATAAACATTATCCTATCCCCTCCCTATAAAAAGAAACTATTCTTGGCTGGGTGCAGTGGCTCACGCCTGTAATCCCACCATTTAGGGAGGTTGAGGCGAGTGGATCACTTGAGGCTAGGAGTTTGAGACCAGACTGGCCAACATGGTGAAATCCCATCTCTACTAAAAATACAAAAATTAGCCAGGTGTGATGGCGCACACTGGTAATCCCAGCTATTTGGGAAGCTGAGGCAGGAAGACCTCTTGAACCCTTGAAGGCGGAAGTTGCAGTGAGCTGAGATCGCACCACTGCCCTCCAGCATGGGCGACAGTGAGTCTGTCTCAAAAACAAACAAAAAACCAAACCAAAACAAAACAAAAACAAAATAAAAACCACCCCCAAAAAACAACTGTTGGGAGCAAACCCCCCCAAAAACTGGCCATAAACAAAATCTCTGCAGCACTATGGCATGTCCATAATGGCCCTAATGCCCAAGCTGGAAAGTTGTGGGTTTATGGGAATGAGGACAAGGAACACCTGGCCCCCCCAGGGCGGAAAACCATTTAAGGCATTCTTAAACCACAAACAATTAGCATGAGCGAACTGTGTCTTAACGGGATGTTCCTGCTGCAGTTAACTAGCCCAACCTATTACTCATTTAATTCAGCCCATCCCTTCGTTTCCCATAAGGGATACTTTTAGTTAATTTAGTATCTATAGAAACAATGCTAATGACTGGTTTGCTGTTAATAAATATGTGAGTAAATCTCTGCTCGGGGCTCTCAGCTCTGAAGGCTGTGAGACCCCTGATTTCCCACTTCACACCTCTATATTTCTGTGTGTGTGTCTTTAATTCCTCTAGCGCCGCTGGGTTAGGGTCTCCCCGACCAAGCTGGTCTCGGCAAACAACCAAAAAGATCCTTGGACTATATTCCTCTCCGGTGTTAACCCTATTTCTCCTAAGAGAATTCTTTCTGTGAAAAGAATTTGCAGCCAGATTTTGGAAGGAGTTGTCTGTGTTTGCTCCCTTAGACTCCTTGCTTCACTTTTTCTCCTGAATCCAGTCTGTATTGACTCCAGTCCTTAGCACTGACCCATGGTGCATTTTCCTGAGGATGCTTATGACCTCAAGGCTGCAAATGCAGTGGCTGCAAATCCATCTTGGTTCTTATCTCAATATCTTCGTGATATAGAACCCATTGGATCTCTTCCTTCTCCTTAAATCACGTTTTTTCTGTGCCATGAGATGATAAATGTACACACAACACACTTTCACCTGCCTTTAAATCTCAGTTGGCCATCTCTTTTCAGTCCCCTTTGCTAGTATTTTCTGCTCTAAGTTTGACTCTAAATTTAGGAGTATCCTGCAGCTTTTACTTGTTCCCCACCTCTTTTATCTCTATATAGTCTTTCTACAGGTGATATTATCCAGTTTCAGGGCTTAAAATATCATGCTGTCTTTTCATCTAAATTATCAGCCTTGGCTTCTCTCTGGTGCTCCAGTCTGATATAACCTCTCCCCACGGGAGTCCCGTAGACACTCCAAACCTAACGTGGCTCAACCAAACAGTTGATTGTCTCATCCTCCCAAACCTGCCACTCTTCCAATATTTTGTGTCTATTTGAGTTTAAACATTCAGTTGTTAAAGCTTCCAAACTAGAACTTATCTTTCATTTTCCTTTCTCTCACCACAATGCCATCCAAGTCCTATTAATTCTATCTGCAGAACCTGCTGAATGCACAACCAGAGCCATCTCCATCTCCACAACCTGTGTCCATGGTCCTGTCAGGCAGGAATGTTTGCACCAACTTTGCAAATAGCTTGTTCCTGGTCCTGCTTTTCCCTGCCCTACAATCCAATCTCCAGAAGAAAACCAAATGAGCTTTTTAAAAGTTCAGAAAGGGCCAGGCACAGTGGCTCACTCCTGTAATCCCAGCACTTTGGGAGTTCGAGGCAGGCGGGTCACCGGAGGTCGGGAGTTCGAGACCAACCTGGCCAACATGAAGAAACCCCATCTCTACTAAAAATACAAAAGTAACCGGGCGTGGTAGCACATGCCTGTAATTCCAGCTGCTCGGAGGCTGAGGCAGGAGAATCGCTTGCACGAGGGAGGCGGAGATTGCAGTGAGCCCAGATTGCGCCATTGCACTCTAGCTTGGGCAAAAAGAGCAAAACTCTGTCTCAAAAAGAAAAAAAACAAAACAAAAAAACGCCCAATAAGGGCCAGCATGGTGACATGCCTCCCAGAACTTTGGGAGGCCAAGGTGGGTGGATCACCTGAGGTCAGGGATTCGAAACCAACCTGCCCAACATGATGAAACCCCAACATGATGAAACCCCATCTCTACTAAAAATACAAAAAGTAGCTGGGCGTGATGGTGGGAGCCTGTAATCCCAGGTACTCGGGAGGCTGAGGCAGGAGAATCGCTTGACCCTGAGAGGCAGAGTTTGCAGTGAGCCGAGACTGCACTACTGCACTTCAGCCTGGACGACAGAGCAGACTCTGTCTCAAAAAAAAAAAAGTCCAATAAAATGGTGACGTTATTTTCTTTTCTTTTCTTTTTTTTTTTTGAGATGGAGTCTCGCTCTGTCGCCCAGGCTGGAGTGCAGTGGCCGGATCTCAGCTCACTGCAAGCTCTGCCTCCCAGGTTTAGGCCATTCTCCTGCCTCAGCCTCCCAGGTAGCTGGGACTACAGGCGCCTGCCACCTCGCCCGGCTAGTTTTTTGTGTTTTTTAGTAGAGACAGGGTTTCACCGTGTTAGCCAGGTTGGTCTCGACTCCTGACCTCGTGATCCGCCCGTCTTGGCCTCCCAAAGTGCTGGGATTACAGGCTTGAGCCACCGCGCCCGGCCTGTGATGTTATTTTCAACACCTTCCAATGGCTTCCAAACTTCTAACTTACCCTTATCTTAAGTTCCCTCAAGCACCCCTGGACCTGCCCTGTGCATCCCTCAGATCTTATCTCTGCACTCTCGTGGGGCACACTGTGCTCCACCCACAGCAGGCTCTGATTCCTTGAACATGCGACTCATTGTCATCTCAGGGCTTCTGCCTTCTCTGTTCCTTCTGCCTACAGTGCTCTTCCTCTTAAGCTTCTCACACCTGGCTCCTTCACATGTTTATTTATTTATCTTTGAGGTAGAGTTTCACTCTTCTCGCCCAGGCTGAAGTGCAATGGCGCAATCTTGGCTCACTGCAACCTCCGCCTCCTGGATTCAAGCGATTCTCCTGCCTCAGCCTCCTGAGTAGCTGGGATTACAGGCTCCCACCACTACGCCCGGCTATTTTTTGTTGTTGTCGTTTTCTGTATTTTTAGTAGAGACGGGGTAATGCAAGCCCTAAATGCTAGCCACACACGTGACTTACAACTTTCTAGTAGCCATATTAAAAAAATAAAATCACTAGGGGAAATTAATTATAATAATATGTTTCATTTAACCCCACAAATAAAAAAAAATCACTGGAACATATAACCAAAATTAAAGTCATTAACGAGATAAGTTGTATTATTTTGATCATACTAGTGATTAAACTACACTAAGTATATTTCACACCTAAGCACATTTCAGATCAAGATAGAAACATAAGCACTCAAAAGTTGCCTGTGGCAAGTGGATACTCCATTAACAGCACTGCTCTAGAATTTAGGAGGTGTTTGCCAGAGAGCAGGAGTTCCAACGATACATTTTAAATTGTCAGTCCCCAACTTACCAGCAGCTAAGCTCCTCTTCCTGTGTGTTTCTTGGCTTCCTGTGGAGTAACACAAGCTCTAAGGGCTTTTACAGAGACTACTGAATGACGGGGGAGGGACAATGGAGCTGGAACCAATCCCCTAACAGAAACTCAGGATGTCTTATAATTTTCAGAAGACACCTTGGGTATGTTGTCAGTGGACCCTTCTTGGAAACCTATGTGTCTGAATGTTCCTTCATCTCTAGCTTTCTGTGAGAGACTGGAGTTAATGCTTCCAAATGTCAAGGGTCAAGGAACCTGAATGTCCAGCCCTTCCTTCTTCAGTTTCATGAAAATGAAGGAAACAATTACTGAAGTGAGAAGAGTTTCAGCCATGTATTAAAGCCCAAATATGATAGTTAAGTCAAACTCAATTCTCGACTTATGCAGTCCTTCTGGCATCAAATGTGTGTGTCTGTTCCATATCAAGCAATTCTCCAATTCTCTGGGGACGCCACTGGGTATCTCACAATTCAATTCAGCTCTGACGCTGTCCACCTGGAGTTAGTGTCAGATCCCACAGGTTAAAGGGTTTACTCTCCCAAGACTGTCCTCACTTCAGACACCAATTCAAGTCCCAGGTGGCCACCTGTACTTCTGACTGACTGGCTGTAAATCGGGGGTAGGGGGATGTTTATAACCCCTTCCTCTGTTTTGATAATTTGTTAGAATGACTCACAGAACTAAAGAAGGCACATTACTGGCCGGGCGCTGTGGCTGTCACCTGTAATCCTAGCACTTTGGGAGGCCGAGGTGGGTGGATCACTTGAGGTCAGGAGTTCAAAACCATCCTGGCCAACATGGTGAAACCCCACCTCTACTAAAAATACAAAAAAAAAGTTAGCTGGGCATGGTGGTAGGCACCTGTATTCCCAACTACTTGGGAGGCTGAGGCGGCAGAATCACTTGAACCCGGGAGGCAGAGGTTACAGTGAGCCGAGATTGCGCCACTGAAATCCAGCCTGGGCGGCAGAGCGAGACTCCATCCAAAAAAAAGAAAAGAAGAAGGCACATTACCTACAGTTACTCATTTGCTCTCAATGGAGTTCACATATCAAGAAATAGGAGGTGGTAGGTATTGTATAGGTGCAGGTCTCTAAAGAGGTGCTTCCTTGCTGGCTGCTGGAGACATAGAGATCAATCAGGCGGCATGGGCTCTGCGGACCACCTGAATAGAGGGGTGAGAATGCAGTGCTTAGTTACAATAGGGTGGGGGTATGTAGTGATAGGCAGATGCCTGGCTCCTTGTGGGATCCCCTAAAAAGGGACAACTAACTCAGATTCACGGATCTAGAGTCAATATCCGGAGGAGGGAACATCTAGGCTGAGTGTTAAAGACTCAGATAAAGGAGAAAAAATAATGCATTCTAGTCAGAGGGGAGTAAAAACACCCAGGAAAGGGGTCACAAGAAAGCAGGTTACTTTTGGTTACTGGAGCATAGATGATGAGAGAGACAGCAATGAGCATTAAGTTTGTAGAGGGTGGCAGAGGCAATTTCTTGGATGGTCTTGAATGCTACAAAAAGAACTTGGAATTTCTCTTTAAGAACACGAAAAGCTTATGAAAAGAGGAGAGTGACTAGTCAGATGTATGCTTCCAAAAATCATTGTTCTAGAGTCCTCCTGCAAAGGGATGGCTCTGAGAATGTTCCCAGTTGGAGGCAGAGATCTTAAAGGGTAAGAAGTTGCCAGAGATCAAGGTGAACTTGTCGAATAGTTGCCTGTGCTGGAGCAGTGTGCTAGAGAGGAGGGGTAGTTTAGGGAGCGATTTCCAGGCCTGGTAGACTGTGCTTGGAGACCAGATGGCTCTGGAGAATGAGGAAGCATGAAGGGTCTTTATGAAGCCCACATTCATAATTCATGATTGCTGTATAACCACCCAAATCATAGCATGTAAAACAACCATTTCATTATGTTCATGGATTATGTGGGTTGGGAATTAGGATAAGGCACAGAGGAGATGCTTGTCTCTGCCACCCAAAACTCAAAGGTTTGGGGGTGACTAGAAGACTGGGTACTGAAGTCATCTGGAGCTCCTTCATTCACATGTCAGACGCCTGAGTTGGGATGACTCAAATGCTGAACGAGGCTGGGATTGCCCCAAGTGTCTACGGGCAGCCTCTCCAGCATGGTGGTCTCAGGGGAATCAGAGTCCCTGCACAATGGCTGCCTTCCCCAGAACACGTGTCCTAGGAGAACTGGAAGATGCTTCCTAGCCGTTCTTGACCTAGCCTTGAAAGCTATGTGGAGTCATTTCTACCATATTCTTCGGTCAAAGTAGTCCCAACCCTACCCAGGTTCCAGGGCAGAGGGGATAGAATATGCCTGCCTTCCTCTCAGTGGAGGGAGTGTCCAAGAATATTGTGGCCATTTTCTTCAGAACCGTTGCACCAAGGTAACTGTGTGGATTTGGGGGCTGTCATTGAGATGAGAATCAATGAAAAGAAGCAGAGTGTTTAGTTTGCTAGAGCTGCCATAACAAAATACCATTGACTGGGTGGCTACAACAATAGAAATATATTTTCTCACAGTTTTATCAGCTGGAAGTATAAGATCAAGGTGTCAGCAGGGTTGATTCCTCCTGAGTCCTCTCTCCTTGGCTTGTAGATACCGCCTCCTCCTCATGTTTTCACCTAGTTTTCCCTCTGTGCCTGTCTGTGTCTGGATCTCCTCTTTTCATAAGGATGTCAGTCATATTGAGTTGGGGCACACCCTAATGACCTCAGTTTCAGTTAACTACCTCTTTAAAGGTTGTATCCCCAAATACAGTCACATTCTGATGTGCTGGGGTGTATTAGTCAGTTCTCATGCTGCTAATAATGGCATACCTGAAACTGGGTAATTTATAAAGGGAAGAGGTTTCATGGACTCACCGTTCCACATGGCTGGGGAGGCCTCGCAATCATGGCGGAAGGCAAAGGAAGAACAAAGGGACGTCTTACATGGCAGCAGGCAAAAGAGAATGAGAGCCGAGTGAAAGGAGAAACCCCTTATAAAATCGTCAGATCTCGTGAGCCATATTCACTACCATGAGAACATTATGGGGGAAAACTGCCCCCATGAAACAATTATCTCCCACCTAGTTCCTCCCCCATCACGTGGGAATTACGGGAGCTACAATTCAAGATGAGATCTGGGTGGGGACACAACCAAACCTTATCATGGGGTTAGGGCTTCAACCTAAGAATTTGAAGGGGAGTGTGACACAATTTAGTCCTTGGAGTTGTGGGAGAAGGTGAGGAGAACAAAGGCTGGAGATGAGTTTGAAAGGAAACAGGAACACAAAATGATGTGTCTGGACATCAAGGGTAGGTCTGAGCTAGAGACAGGGATCTAGTGAATGTTAGCTGAGGTGTGGTTCAAGTTTTAAGTATGGATGGGTTCACCACAGAGAATGTGAAACAGCAGAAAGAGAGGTTTATGTACTTACTAAGATATCAATAATATCTTTTGCACTGGAATTCATGCCAAGTGCTTTGTATCACTGATCTTATTTGTTCTGCTCCAGAAAACACCTCTGTAAGTATCATTGCTCTCAATTCACAGGTGAAGTGACTGGGACTCAGTGCAGTTAAATCAGGGGTCAAATCTAGTCCACCACTTGTTTTTTTATGGCCTGAGAGCCAAGAATGGCTTTAATGTTTCTTACCAGCTAAAGAAAATCAAATGAAGGGTATTTTGTGCCATGTAAAACTTATATGAAATCAATTGTAGTGTTTTAAATAAAGTTTTATTGACACATAGTCATGCTCATCGTTTACAACTTTGCTTGTGGCTGTTTTCAGGCTACAACAGCAGAGCCAAGGAGTTGTGATGGAGACCCCATGGCCTGCCAAACGAAATATATTGACTCTCTGGCCCTTTATAGGAAATGTTTGTGGCCCATTGCAGTGGTTTCCTCCTGTAATCCCAGCACTTTGGGAGGCCAAGGCGATCCATTGTTTGAGGTCAGGAGTTCAGGACCAGCCTGGTCAACATGGCAAAACCGCATCTCTACTTAAAAATTACAAAAATTAGCCAGGAGTGGCGGCAGGCACCTGTAATCCCAGCTACTGGAGAGGCTGAGGCAGGGAAATCGCTTGAACCTAAGAGGCAAAGCTGCAGTGAGCCAAGATCACACCACTGTACTCCAGCCTGGGCGATACAGTGAGACTCTGTCTCAAAAAAAAAAAAAAAGTTGGGGGAAATGTTTCAGACCCCCGGATTGGCTGGCTTGTCTGGAGCTAGTGCACAGTGTTCCTGGGATTCTAGTCCAGGCAATCTAGCTTCACCACCTCAGTCCAGTGCTTTACGGGGAGGTTGTACTGCTCGTCGAGGCCATTTCCGATGTTTCAGTTACCAGAAGGGTCAGGGATTTTTGCAGCACAGACAGCAATATCCCCATCCGGTCAACCCTAAGGCATCTTCCCTTTTAGCCTTACGCAAACACAGAAGTGGAAGTCCATTTTGACTTTCCTTTTTTTCTTCACCATAGTCACCTTTGAACATATACTTGGTTCTGTTTTTGCCCAACCTAGTGTGCTAATCATGGGCCATTCTGTAGCAAGGAAAAAAATCTACTTGTGTTTTAGAAAAGAGGGCTCATGGGAAACAGGCAGGGGTATCCCAGAAGCCCCGTTTTAGGAAGAAGAGTCAGACTTCAAAAGACCTACAAATGTTTCTGGCAATTACTCTCGGTGGAGTTCCTTGTCTCTTGTTTTCTCTTGATATCTGGGCCCTTCTCCTCCGTGCATAAAGATGTCCTCTGCCATTCCCTTTATTTTAATCCCCTTACAAAATGCTGGCTTCCATGTGACTCCTAGATACGTCTTCATGTGTTACCCTTCATACCTTGGGAACCTTCTAAAACGCATCTGTTGTTATGATCCCAAGAAAATGTTTATAAAATACAAACACAAATGTTTATAGGGTACAAATGAACATATCACCCTTCTGATTAAAGATCTTCAGTGATTCTCCATCTTATCCCCATTCTCCTCGTGTGGGATGCTGGAGTGCAGCAGTCCCCAACCTTTTAGGCACCAGGGGCCAGTCTCATAACAATTTTTCCACAGACTGGGGGGTGGCGGGGTGGATGGTTTCAGGATGATTAAAGCACATTGCATTTATTGTAGACTTTATTTCTATTATTATTATTACATTGTAATATTCAACAAATAATTACACAACTCACAATGGTGTAGAATCCCTGGGAGCCCTGAGCTTGTTTTCCTGCAACTAGATAGTCCCATCTGGGAGTGATGGGAGACAGTGTGGGTCAGGGAATGCAAAAGATTGGACACCCCCAGTTTAAGCCATTGTGAGGTGTAATCGTAAATTGTAAATTTCTTAGTATTAAAAACAACCAGGCTCAAGCCTGTAATCCCAGCATTTGGGGAGGCTGAGGCAGGAGGATCACTAAACCCAGGCGTCTGAAGCATGCCTTGGCAACATAGCAGGATACCGTCTCTAAAAGAAAAAAACAAAACAAAACAGCCTTAATGAAACAAGGTCTTGGTAATAATGCTTTTAGAATCAGTGTCGTTATCTCTGGTTCTGTAACTGCCTTACCGTATTTCTCCATATCACTCTGATACCCTTGGAATGATGCTTAATATTTCAGAAAAACAGTTATTTCTTTGCAATAGAAGACTACAAATGAGCTTCCACAAGATCAGAGGATTATGGGGTTAATCTTGATGGTGTGCATGGGTGTGGACGCGCTGTCCTGCCAACTGTCTCAACTTCCCTGCCTCCCTTACCTCTGTCTGTGTTTCCGGTCTCCATCCCTCACGACTCCTTCTCTGCCTTTCATTGCTTCCCTCTGATTCCTCTCACCACAGTACTTGCTCCTTTCTTTACCTTGACCCTTGGAGGGAGCAGGGGCCTGGACACCTGGATTTCTTGGCCCTTGATGTTGAGAGCATTGAACCTCTGCATCCCACAGAGACTGAGTTTGAAAAATACAGTCAAGTACATGAGTTTCTAAACAGACCCAGCCCACTGTCCTAATGCCATTAAAGCAGACAGTATATTGATGTACTCTTGGGGCCATCAGAAGTTCTGATTTCCTATTTCCTCTTACCCAGCTGATTTCAGTTCCTTTACCCCTCCTCCTCCTGTTCCTTGGGGTATGTTTTGCTGAGATCATTAGAGCCTGAGTCACTCTCCCCAGAAGACCCAGACCTAGAACTACCCAGAGCAAAACCACAGCTGGTGGACAGTCCGGGTAAGAAACAAATTCTGGGGGACTGGGTTGCTTGGCATAGACACACTTAATACACTGGTGAACACAATAGACTCTTTGGTTGAAGAAGGATGTGGAGCTGAAGAATAATTTTTTAAAAGAGGTTCTAGACAGGCCGGGCACGGTGACTCATGCCTGTAATCCCAGCACTTTGGGAGGCCAAGACAGGTGGACAACTTGAAGTCAGGAGTTCAAGACCAGCCTGGCCAACATGTTGAAACCTTACCTCTATTAAAAATACAAAAATTAGCACAGTGTGGTGGTGGCCGTCTGTAATTCAAGCTACTTGGGAGGCTGAGGCAGGAGAATTGCTTGAATATGGGAGCCGGAGGTTGCAGTGAGCTCAGATTGCCCCACTGCACTCCAGCCTGGGTGACAGAGTGAGACTCCATCTCAAATAAATAAATAAACAGGCTGGGCGCGGTGGCTCAAGCCTGTAATCCCAGCACTTTGGGAGGCCGAGACGGGCGGATCACGAGGTCAGGAGATTGAGACCATCCTGGCTAACACGGTGAAACCTCATCTCTATTAAGAAATACCAAAAACTAGCCGGGCGAGGTGGCGGGCGCCTGTAGTCCCAGCTACTCGGGAGGCTGAGGCCGGAGAATGGCGTGAACCCGGGAGGCGGAGCTTGCAGTGAGCTGAGATCCGGCCACTGCACTCCAGCCTGGGTGACAGAGTGAGACTCCGTCTCAAAAAATAAAAAATAAATAAATAAATAAATAAATAAACAAATAGGCTTTAGACTTTACTGGGGTCCTGATGGGAATAATGGAATATAGAGACAGTGTGATGCTGCAGGGGAGAGAGGGGATAAGCGAAGGAGGGAAGTTCTTGAGTAAACGGGGGAATGAGTTTTGCGGGACCAGTAGAGGGTAGTTCTTGGATGGGAACAATTGTTTTCTGGTCACTG
This sequence comes from Papio anubis, assembly GCF_008728515.1. Taxonomy (NCBI): domain Eukaryota; kingdom Metazoa; phylum Chordata; class Mammalia; order Primates; family Cercopithecidae; genus Papio; species Papio anubis. The sequence goes on along the minus strand of NC_044995.1, from coordinate 6,462,659 downwards.
AGGTGAAGGCAGAGAACAGTGATGCAGGAGCCGGCAGGAGGAGAATCTGGTGGAGGAAGAGGCAAGAGCATCAGCTTGAGGGCATGAGTTGGGGTGGGAAAGGATGTTTGGTTTGAAGCTTTCAGGAGAAAGCAAAAGAGCCCTAATGATTATGATGGGCCGTGGGGAAATGAGTGTGATACAGAAGCAATCACCTTTCAGATCAGTGATGAGTCTCCACATGAAGACACTGGTTCTGCGTGGTGCGTGGGACCCAGCGGCAGAATACAGCCCTGCCCTCTCATGAATTTGCAGACATTGGCTGGTCATTTCTCACCAAGCTCCTAGTTTCCTCTTCTGTCACACAGTGATGATGATGTGTAATCAATGCTGTGCTTGTTGAGATCAGAGGCAAGAAAGTTGAGGATGTGGTACAATGATTGCCAAGTATAAAGTGCTTCATCGACGGCGGCCACCATGGTCTGTGTTCATTGCAAATCACAGGATTTCTCCCTTGAACCATAATTGGACAAAATTGCACAGGTTTTCCTCTCTGGTATGTTCCGGCTCATTATTGCAGAATCTTCCTCATTCATTGCAACAATCTTCTGAACTGGTTGCCTTAGAGATTCTTGAAGACAAACAGTCCTCAGGGTATTTTGGTGGTTAGATGGGTGGTAGGGGAGGGAGACATGTCTGAGTTATTTCTGAGATTGTAGAGTATCAAAGTTCATTAGAAATGTGAGCCAAATACGTAATTTCAAAGTGTCAAGTAGGCAGTTTAAAAAGATGGAGAGAAACAAGTGACCTTAATTTTAATAAAATATCTGAGGTAAACTTACATAGCCAAATTATTATCATTTTAACATGTAGTCAATATAAAAACTATTAATGAGATGGTCACAATATTTTTTTCATACTAAGTCTTTGAAATCTGATGGGTATTTTATTCCTGCAGCCCATCTCCAATTGGACTAACCACATTTCACGTGCTTAAAAACCACATGTGGTGAGTGACTAGTGTATTAGACAGCCCTTCTGTGCCGGTAGCATGGCAAGGCAGAGGCAGAAAGAGACTTTTGCTGGAATTTGACAGCCTGGGTTTTTGGTTGACTTTAAGGAATTAACTGAAATGCTCTAAGTCTCACTTTCCTCATCTGAAAAATGGGTACCATAAAGAAAGTGACCCTTATAGTAACACTTTGGAGGAAGCCTCCTGCAAGCATTAGAAGAGAAGATCAGGCCGGGCACAGTGGCTCACACCTGTAATCCTAGCACTTTGGGAGGCTGAGGCAGGTGGATTGCCTGAGCTCTGGAGTTTGAGACCAGCCTGGGCAGCATGATGAAACGACATGTCTGCTAAAATACAATTTAAAAAAAATTAGCCAGGCATGGTGGCGTGCACCTGTAATCCCAGCTACTCAAGAGGCTGAGACAGGAGAATCACTTGAACCTGGGAGGCGGAGGTTGCAGTGAGTTGAGATCATGCCACTGCACTCCAGCCTGCGGGGGAGAGAGAGACACCCCCTACCAAAAAAAAAAAAAAAAAAAAAAAAAAGAGAAGACCAGCTCTTGGCAAGAACCTGACACGCACTTTGCATACCTGATCTAATGAAATGTCATACCCAATACATATTTGGACTATTATTTCTATCACGGTCTTCTGCATCCCCAAGAGTGCTGAGCCCATCCAATGGATGGAGAAGCACCTCCCATCCATCTGGCCAAGGTAACCGCAGAGACAAGAGTGGAAACGGAGTCTGTTGTTCTGACTTCTTGTAGCACAGAATCCATTGGATATAATACTTGATTATCCATCGTTTATTATCATTCACGGATCCATTTGGCCTATCTTGGAAAACTAACCAAATACTATGCCTTGCCTCCCACGATGAGAGAGGAAAGGGAGATTTCATGACCTTAAAGAGAGAGAGGGAGCAGAATTTGGAGTGGAGAAATTGCGTATCTTTTTTTTTTTTTGAAACGGAGTCTCGCTGTGTCACCCAGGCTAGAGTGCAATGGCGCAATCTCTGCTCACTGCAATCTCCACCTCCCAGGTTCAAGTGATTCTCCTGCCTCAGCCTCCCAAGTAGCTGGGATTACAGACTACTACCGCTATGCCCAGCTAATTTTTGTATTTTTAGTAGAGACGGGGCTTCACCATGTTGGCCAGGCTGGTCTCGAACTGCTGACCTCATGATCCGCCCGCCTCAGCCTCCCAAAGTACTGAGATTACAGGCATAAGCCACTGGGCCCGGCCAAGAAGTTGCATATCTTATAGTTCTTATGCAGAGTCATGGATGAGAGAAAGTCTTAGTCCACATTTGCGTGACACTAGGTCACTGTAGGTGTCACCCACTGATTTTCTGATATCATACATTGTTATTTTTTCTTTATTAAATTGATGGTAAAATACACATAACAAAAAGTTAACCATTTTAGGCTGGGCACAGTGGCTCACGCCTATAATCTCAGCACTTTGGCAGGCCAAGGTGGGCAGATCACCTGAGGTCAAGGAGTTTGAGACTAGGCTGACCAACATGGTGAAAACCCATCTCTACAAAAATATATAAATTAACCAGGCATGGTGGCAAGTGCCTGTAATTCCAGCTACTCAGGAGCCTGAGGCAGGAGAATCACTTAAACATGGGAGGTGGAGGTTGCAGTCAGCCAAGATTGCACCACTGCACTCCAGCCTGGGTGACAGAACGAGACCACATCTCAAACAACAACAAAAAAGTTAATCATTTAAATGTACAATTCAATGGCATTAAGTACATTTACAGTGTGTTGCAACCATAACCATTATCTAGTTCCAGAACTTTTTTATCACACCAAACAAAAACTGCATAAGCAGTAAGCAATAATTCCCCACCTCCTACTTTCCCTAGTCCCTGGCAATCACTAATCCACATTCGGTCTCTGTGAGTTTGGCTACTCTGGATATTTCATGCAAGTGGAATCATACAATATGTGACTGGTGTTGTCTTCCTTCCTTCTCTCCTTCCTTCCTTCTTTCTTTCCTTTCTTCCTTCTTTCCTTCCTTTCTTTTTTCTTTCATTTTAAAGACAGGGTCTCGCTTTGTTGCCCAGGCTGGAGTGCAGTGGCTCAATCATAGCACACTGTTAACCTTGAAATCCTGGGCTCAAATGAGCCTCCCATCTCACCCTCCTGAGTAGCTAGGACTACAGGTGTGTGCCACCACATCCAGCTAATTTAATTTGATTTAATTTTTTTGTTTTGTAGAGATGAGGATCTTGCTATGTGACTCAGGCTGATCATGAACTTCTGAGCTCAAGCAATCCTCCTACCTCAGCTTCCCAAAGCTCTGGGATGACAGGCGTAAGCCACCACATCCAGCCCTCTTTTGTTTAGCGTCATGTTTTCAAGGTTCATCCACATCGTAGCGTATATCAGTGCTTCATTCTTTCTTATGGCTGAATAATATTCCATTGGATGGATAAACCACATTTTGTTTATCCATTCATCTGTTGATGGACATCTGGGTTGTTTCTACCTTTTGGCTATAGTGAGGAGTGTCTCTATGAACATTTTTGTTTGAATACATGTTTTCTCTGTACATCTTTGGCCCCATATTCTCCTCTTGGAGGTCAAGGACCCTATTTCCTTAGCCATTTAATCTCCCTGGTAGGGGCTCACATGTTAGCAATTACGAGGATGTGTCATAAGATGCAATCTTGGCCACGCACGGTGGCTCAGGTCTACAATCCCAGCACTTTGGGAGGCTGCGGCACGTGGATCACCTGAGGTCAGCAGTTCAAGACCAGCCTGGCCAACATGGCAAAACCCCACTTCTACTAAATATACAAAAATTAGCCGGGTGTGGGGTGGTGCACACCTGTAGTCCCAGCTACTCGGGACACTGAGGCAGGAGAATCGCTTGAACCCAGGAGGCAGAGGTTGCAGTGAGAGATCATGCCACTGCACTCCAGCCTGGGTAACAGAGCAATATTCCATCACAAAAAAAAAAAAAAAGAAAAAGAAAGAAGGAAAGAAAGAAAAAAAGAAAAAAAGAAAGAAAGAAAGAAAGGAAGGAAGGAAGGAAGGAAGGAAGGAAGGAAGGAAGGAAGGAGAAAGAAAGAAAGAAAGAAAAGATGTAATCTTGCCTAACAGGTACAATAAAAGATTGCCAATGTATACATGTGGACATGTGTAAGGGACAGTGGTGAAGATGTTCCAGCTGTTGTGGGAGCTCTAGGGGAAGGTGAGAAAGCTATCAGTGGGAAAACTGGCAGGGGCAGAAATGAGGGGATGGGGAAATGGTGCGGAGGATCATAACTGAGGAATGACCATGACTGCACTATTTCAGGAGTGGACAAAATGGAGACAAATTCCTCTCTCCCCACGAACATCACTGGAGGGCCACCTGCTGTAGCTGCTGGCTATCTCTTCCTGGATATCTTCACTTATCTGGTATTTGCAGTCACCTTTGTTCTCGGGGTCCTGGGCAACGGGCTTGTGATCTGGGTGGCTGGATTCCGGATGACACACACAGTCACCACCATCAGTTACCTGAACCTGGCTGTGGCTGACTTCTGTTTCACCTCCACTTTGCCGTTCTTAGTGGTCGTGAAGGTCATGAGAGGACATTGGCCTTTCGGTTGGTTCCTGTGCAAATTCATCTTTAGCATAGTGGATATCAATTTGTTTGGAAGTGTCTTCCTGATCGCCCTCATTGCTCTGGACCGCTGTATTTGTGTCCTGCATCCAGTCTGGACCCAGAACCACCGCACCGTGAGCCTGGCCAAGAAGGTGATCATCGGGCCCTGGGTGATGGCTCTGCTCCTCACATTGCCAGTTATCATTCGTGTGACTACAGTACCTGGTAAACTCGGGCCAGGGACAGTAGCCTGCACTTTTGACTTTTCACCCTGGACTGATGACCCTGTGGAGAAGCTGAAGGTGACCATTGCCATGTTGACGGTAAGAGGCATCATCCGGTTCATCATTGGCTTCAGCGTGCCCATGTCCATCGTCGTTGTCAGTTATGGGCTTATTGCCACCAAGATCCACAAGCAAGGCTTAATTAAGTCCAGTCGTCCCTTGCGGGTCCTCTCCTTTGTCGTAGCTGCCTTTTTTCTCTGCTGGTTCCCATATCAGGTGGTGGCCTTCATAACCACAGTCAGACTCCATAACATATTACAAGGCCTGTCCAAAGAACTTAGAATTGCAGTGGATGTGACAAGTGCCCTGGCCTTCTTCAACAGCTGCCTCAACCCGATGCTCTATGTCTTCATGGGCCAGGACTTCCGGGAGAGGCTGATCCACTCCCTGCCCGCCAGTCTGGAGAGGGCCCTAACCGAGGACTCAGCCCAAACCAGTGACACAGCTACCGATTCTACTTTACCTTCTGCAGAGGTGCAGTTACAGGCGAAGTGAGGAGGGAGCTGGGGGACACTTTCGAGCTCCCAGCTCCAGCTTTGTCTCACCTTGGGTTAGGCTGAGCCACAGGCATTTCCTGCTTATTTTAGGGTTACCCACTCATCAGAAAAAAAAGCCTTTATGTCCCCTGATTTCGGGAGAATAAACAGATATGAGTTTATTATTGACTTCTTTTTTGATTTTGGACCTCAGCTTTGGGTGGTCAGGATGGGAAATGATAGGAAGAAGCTGTCATCTGCATCCTAGTTTGCCTGAAATGAACCCGAATATACCCATTATGATTAGTCCTGAATTATGAGTAGTGAATGATACCGTCATTCTGGCATAATGCTGAGTAGTGTCCACTTCCATTCTGAAAAGTGCCCTGCTATGAAAAATAAATTATGTAGTCATCCTAGGTAAATGAAGGAGGAGGGAGAAGTGTGAAAGAGTATGGCTAAAATCAGGCAAGATATACAAGAAAATACTTCATATATGCCAAGTCCGGTGGCTCACACCTGTAATCCCAGCACTTTGGGAGGCCGAGGCAGGCAGATCACCAGAGGTCAGGAGTTCAAGAACAGCCTGGCCAACATGGTGAAACCCTGTCTCTACTAAAAATACAAAAATTAGCTGGGCGTAGTGGCAGGCTCCTGTAATCCCAGCTATTCAGGAGACTGAGGCAGGAAAATCACTTGAACCCGGAAGGCAGAGGCTCTAGTGAGCCAAGAAAACGCCACTGCACTCCAGCCTGGGTGACAGAGTGAGACTCCGGCTCAAAAAAAAAAAAAAAAGAAGATACTTTATATAAAGTCCTCAGCCTTTATTGATCAACAACTCAGTAAAAATATAAAGTTATGGAGATGTCAGTTGAAGACCCCTCATCCCCTTGAGGTCTACCTGATTGCCTAATCTTTTACATCATAAATTTTGGAAAACAGATTGTCCTCCCCACAAGGGAGGGCCCCCAGAGCCTATGTTTTTACCTGTGGCTCTAAGTCTTGCTTCAACTGAGTTAGTCCAATTCATACAATGTCTGGTGGTTGTTGCCCTGAATGAAATTAACCCAGAGAGGAACTCAGACATTTCCCTCAATTTCCTGAAAAGCTACCTGCACAAGGTATTTAAATATGAAACACGCTTTACAGAAAGAAGTTTGGCAATGTGAGAATAGGCAACTGGCCAGCAACAGACAAACATGAAAGCTTTCCGTTGAACTTAAGACATCCTTTTAAAAGTCCACCCTCCCTCCTATCTCCTCACCTTCAGATTTCTGCTTTTTTTTTTTTTAAACGTGGAGAAATTTAGCCATCCTACCCTTGACTCTGACTCTATCCCTCAGGTCTCCTTTCCCAACTCAAGTCATTTATCAATAATAGCATCCTCCTTAAGAAGATTTCTGGCGCCAGCTCTTTTTTTTTTTTGAGACAGAGTCTCACTCTGTCACCCAGGCTGGAGTGCAGTGGCACGATCTCAGCTCACTGCAACCTCTGCCTCCTGGGTTCAAGTGATTCTCCTTCCTCAGCCTCCAGGGTAGCTGGGACTACAGGCACACGCCACCATGCCCAGCTAAATTTTTTGTATTTTTAGTAGAGAGGGGTTTTGCCATATTGGCCAGGCTGGTTTTGAACTCCTGACCTTGTGATCCGCCTGCCTCGGCCTCCCAAACTGCTGGGACTACAGGTGTGAGCCACAGCACCCCATCAAGAAGATTTCTGTTGCCAGCTCTTGAAGCAATCATTTAATTACCATTACAGACATCTTTTTTATTTTATTTTATTTTATTTTAAGACAGAGTTTCACTCTTGTTGCTCAAGCTAGAGTGCAATGGCGTGATCTCAGCTCCCTGCAACCTCCACCTACAGGGTTCAAGCGATTCGCCTGCCTCAGCCTCCAGAGTAGCTGGGATTACAGGCATGCATCACACCTGACTCATTTTGTATTTTTAGTAGAGACAGAGTTTCTCCATGTTGGTCAGGCTGGTCTCAAACTCCCTACCTCAGATGACCTGCCCACCTCAGCCTCCCAGAGTGTTGGGACTACAGGCATGAGCCACCGCGCCCAGCCATCATTTTATTATAAACAAGAAACAGAAGAGAAAAGGAGAATGAATGGAAAGAAGAGAGATGAAGGAGTGGCCTGGAGCATCCAAAGTTAACCTACAGCAGAACCTGTCTTTGGGTGAGGAGCTGGGTGATGAGGGCTGATTTCATTCCAGTGCAAGGGGAGATTCCTGAGTTTTGATGACATGATGTGGTCCTTGGGAATCTAGCTCATCTCTGGACTCCCATGATGGTTTTTTCTGCACACCCCCCATGAAGCGCTGCAAGCTTTACTCATCAGCATCCAATGCATTTATTTAATCTATGCCACTGACCCCAGAGCTTCTGGAGGGCATTGTGTTATCCTTGCCTTCCCCCTGCATACAAAAGGCTTCAATAAAGGATGGTTTAACTAAACTTTTTGCTTCTGTACCTCTTTTATAATTAACCAGGATACTTGCAAATCCAGGAACCCCTTAGGCCACCAACTCCAGGAAGTCAGCGAGTTCTTCCTATGTTGACACATGGAGAAACTGAGGCCCAGAAGGAGAGTGCAGTAAAATAGGACTCTGCTACAAAGTCAGGGGCACCACCTCCGTCCGAGACCACCCTCGCTTCCGACACCAACTGCAAATTTGCAGAATCTCCAGAACACTCTCCAGCTGGATCATTTGCTAGAAAGAGCCACAGAGAGAGAACGGAGCAGAGGATTTGAACAGAGAAGAAGTGAGAGATGATGAAGCCCCAGATTGTAAGGGTGGCGGGGAGAGAAGCTACCAGATAATGTTCTGGTTCCTCTAAGGTCTAGACACACTGTCTGCAGTTGGCTTCCTTTAAATTCCCTTGTGTTCTTCCAGCAAGCAGGTTTAACTTGAGCCAGTTTGACTGAGTTTCGACAACTCACAACTCAACCATCCATTCCTAAGCTACCTCTAATAATCGTCAGGATGAATCAACCACAGGGTGGTTCCTGTGACTGAGGCTGAGCAAGAGAATGGGGAGAGACATGGCTTGCGGGGGATGGGTATTACCCTTCAGATCACTTACTGGGGGAGCTCCTGGTCTTGCATGAACCAGCAAACAGAGAAGAGGCAATGGCCTATGATGGGGTCAAAGAACAAGAATAAATGATAGCCCCTGTTGGCTCCCAAATCCTAACAATATCCAGCTCACCCTGAATGGTGCCTCTATGGGGGAAAAAAATCCCTCTTGTAGAATTTAGACATTAAGAATAGAGACCATCCTAACAAGTTGCCTGGGCAACAGAGCGAGACTCCAGCCCCCAAAAAATAAAAACTAAAAAATAAAATAAAAACTGGTACTGGATTTTGCAAGAAATAGCAAGTCACCCTGAAGTTATAATTGTGTGGTATTTACAAAAAAGAGAATTTTAGATTATATTATTATTCTTTGTAAAGTGTGTGGTACATATCCTTTATAATCAGTACAATTACAAAATGTATTGTAAACATATGTGTTTATACACAGACATACATTTTTCCCTTTGGAGAGCCAGTTGTTAAACATTTATCGGCACATCACAGTGTAGTCGTGTTCAGATCCCAGCTGTCACTACTTGTGTGACCTCAGACAAGTCATTTCCCTCTTTGAATGTCAATTTTCTCTTTTTTAACATGGGAGCAGTAATAGCTACCTGAGGGAATCTTTTGGCTGGAGCTCACGAAGATGAGACAGGAAGCACAGAGCTGAGCATCTGCATCACGGCTGGCCAGGCACAGTGGCTCACGCCTGTAACCCCAACACTTCAGGCCAAAGCAGGCGGATCACTTGAGCCCAGGAGTTCCAGACCAGCCTGGGAAACATGGTGAAGCCATGTCTCTACAGAAATAAAAAAATAAAAAACACAAAAAGCAGTCAGGATTGGTGGCGCACACTTGTAGTCCCAGCTACTCAGGAGGCTGAGGCAGGAGGATCGAGGCTGGGCCTGGGAGGTCGAGGCTGCAGTGAGTCTTGATCATGCCAATGAACTCTAGCCTGGGCAGTAAGAGCAAGACCCTGTCTCAAAGTAAAATAAAATAAAAACATATAGATCATGGCCACCATCAACATTCTGACCATTTCCACCTGCTGGAGACAGGGTTGTTTTCTCTGTCCTCTGCAACCACAGTGATGTGACACTTCCTGTATGACCCACCCTCTCCCATCCTAACAGTCTTTTTTCCCCCTTGCACCTCCCTTTGTCAAGCAACAGAGGTAGGGGGGTCATTTAGTAGGCATTACTCTGAAGTCCCTGCACCTGGGGTTAGGGGAGAGGAAATGCTCCCCTAGTGATCCGCTCGATCATATGTACCTTAGAAGAGCATGCATGAGCCTCCCCAGGGCACAGAGCGGGAGCTTGTTCATCATATGCTCCACATGTGCCCTGCACTGGGCTGGCTTGTTAGTTTGTTAGGGTGCTGTAACTCATTACCACAAACCAAGTGACTTCAAACCACAGAAATGGACTGTCTCACAGTACTGGAGGCCAGAAGTCTGAAATTAAAGCATCGGCAGGGTTGGCTCCTTTTGGAGGCTCTGGGGGAGACTCCCTTCCACGCCTCTCTCCTAGCTCCCGGTGGCGGCTGCCACCGCTAACATTTCTTGGTGTTAAGGATGTAATTTTGTCCTCCCCACAGCCTCCATTCCTACATTGAAGTCCTAACCCTCAGTCCCTCGGAACATGTCCTTATTTGGATACTGGATCATGGCAAATGTAATTATTTAAGTTAAGATGAGGTCATACTGGACTAGGGTGGACCCATAGTCCAACATGACTGGTGTCCTTACGAAAAAGGGAAATTTGGACGCAGATGCACACACGGGAAGAACACCATGTGATGAGGGAGGCAGAGGTGGCAGTGATGCTTCCACAAGCCAAGGAACGCCACAGACTGTCAGCAAATCACCAAAGATTGTCATTGTCAGGCACCAGAAGCAGTCAAGCACAGTGGCTCATGCTTGTAATCCCAGCACTTTGGGAGGCTGAGGTAGGAGGATTGCTTGAGCCCAGGAGTTTGAGGCCAACCTGGGCAACATAGCAAGATCCCATCCTTACAAAATATTAAAAAGTGAGCAGGGTGTGGTGGTGCACACCTATGGTCCCAGCTACATGGGAGGCTGAGGCAGGAGGATCACTTGAGCCCAGGAGTTCCAGGTTGTGGTGAGCTATGATCACACCACTGTACTCCAGCCTGGGTGACAGACCAACACCCTATCTAAAAAACAAAAATAGGCTGGGCACTGTGGCTCACGCCTGTACTCCCAGCACTTTGGGGGGCCGAGACAGGCTGATCAACAGAGGTCAGGAGTTCGAGACCAGCCTGGTCAACATGGAGAAACCCCGTCTCTACTAAAAATACAAAAATTAGCTGGGTGTGGTGGCGTGTGCCTGTAATCTCAGCTACTCAGGAGGCTGAGGCAGGAGAATGGCTTGAATCCGGGAAGTGGAGGTTACAGTGAGCCGAGATTGAGCCACTGTACTCCAGGCTGGGCGACAGAGCGAGACTTCCTCTCAAAAATAAATAAATAAATAAAAATAAAAATAAAAAACAAGCTAACCAGGTGAGGTGTCTCCCACCTGTAGTCCCAGCTACTTGGGAGGCTGAGGCAGGAAGATTGCTTGAGCCCAGCAGTTCAAGGCTAGCCTGGCAATGTAATGAGACTTCATCTCTACCAAAAAAAAAAAAAAATGTTAATTAGCTGAGCATGGTGGCCTGCGCCTGTAGTCCCAGCTATTTGCGAGACTGAGATGGGAGGTCGGCTAACGACTGAGAGGCAGAAGTTGCAAAGAGCTGATTGCGAGTGGGTCAGTTCACTGGCTCAGAGGCTAGTGGGCAGTGAGCCGACTGTACTCCATCTTGCGCAGCACAGAAAGAACCTGTCTCAAAGAAAGAAAGAAAAAAAAAAGCACCAGAATCTAGGCAAGAGGCATAGAATAGATTCTGTCTCACAACTCTCAGAAGAAACCAAGCCTGCTGGAACATCTTGATCCTGGACTTCTAGCTGGCAAAACTTTGAGAGAGTAAATTTCTGTTGTTTAATCTGAGTTTGTGTCACAGCCGGCCCTTTATACTTGTGGTTTCTACGTGTAAGGATTCAACCAATCACGAATAGAAAATATTTGAAAAAAGTAATAAAAAATAATACAAATTTAAAAAAAAAACAACTACCTCTCATTCACTTTGTATTAGGTATCATAAGTAAGCTAGAGATGGTTTAAAGTATATGGGAGCACTTTGGGAGGCCAAGGCAGGCAGATCACTTGAGGTCAGGAGTTTGAGACCAGCCTGGCCAACATAGCAAAATCCCATCTCTACTAAAAACACAAAAAATAACCGGGCATGGTGGCGGGTGCCTGTAATCCCAGCTTCTCAGGAGACTGAGGCAGGAGAATCGCTTGAACCCGGCGGACAGAGCTGAGATTGCGCCACTGCACTCCAGCCTGGGTGACACAGCAAGACTCCATCTGAAACAAATAATAATAATAAATAAATAAAAATAAAGTCTATGGGAGGATGTGCATAGGTTATGTGCAAATACTGCACCATTTTATGGAAGTGTCTTGAACTCATCTGTGCCTTTTAGTATCCACAGGGTCTTGGAAGCAATCCCCAGAGAATACTGAGGGGCAGCTGTATTTTTTATTACAGAAGTCTAGAAAACTAGTACACTTAGCTTGTGATACATCACTCCAATCTCCGCCTATGTCTCTGCATCACTTTCTTTATCTTTTTGATGCAGGGTCTCCCTCTGTCACCCAGGCTGCAGTGCAGTGGTACAATCATAGCTCACTGCCACCTCGATCTCCTGGGCTCTAGTGATCCTCCCACCTCAGCCCTTCAAGTAACTGGAACCGTAAGTGTACGCCACCACATCCAGCTAATTTTAAAATTTTTTGTAGTGACAAGGTCTCACCGTGTTGCCAGGCTGCTCTCGAACCCCCTGGGGCTCCCACCTCTGCCTCCCGAAGTGCTGGAATTACAGGCATTCAGTCTTATTATTTCACTTTGGGAGGCGTTTTGTTTTGGTTTTTTTTTCCCCTCCTAATCAGATGGTTCTCAAACTGTATGTAAGAATTACCTGGGGTGTTTGTTTAAATCATTTCCACAGCCCTGAGCTCACAAAATCTGAAGAAATGACAGTGAAGACCAGTAGTCATCATGTTTAGCAAATGCACACAGATGATGTGGATGCTTTGGAGTCCATGGACCAGTTTTGCAGAATTATTGAACATACGATGACAAGAGCTGATAGCAGAGGCCGTGTCTCATGTGCTTTGGGGCAGCTTCCTTCATCTCTGTGTTCTCTCTCAACATTTGGAAAATGGAAATTATCACAAGGACCAGAAGGGTGTTGACCAGGATGGTATCAGGATTGAAAAGCCAGATCTCATCTCAAAATCCTTAACTTCATGACACCTGCAAAAGCTCTTAAAACCCTGTATCCAAATAAGGTCACATCCTTAGGTTCCGCAGGTTAGGGCTTAGATGTATCTTTTGGGGGTCACCCATCAACCCCACTGCATGTGGAACCAAGGACACCGAGGGACAGATGTTCTTTGTTATTACAGAAGCCTTAGAAAACTAATACATTTGGCTTGTGGGTGCATCACTACTGCAATCTCTGCCCCCGTCTTCACATCACCTTCTTCTCTGTGTTTGGCGTCTACCTTCCTCTGCCTCACTCATAAACACCTGCCATGGCGTTTGGGGCCGACCTTAAATCTAGGATATGCTCAAATCTTGAAATTCTTAACTTTACAACATTTGCAAAACCCCTCTTTCCAAATAATGTTACGGTCACAGCTTCTGGGGGTTAGGACATCCTCTTAAGTAATCCCCTCATGGGAAACCACGGCCGCGTTACTTCCTCTTCGTCTTACAGCATTCACTGGGAATGACAGCATTGTGGTTTTGAGCCTCTGGACTGCGGGTGCCTGCAGCCCAGGTCACAGAAAGGGGCCACTGGACTTCTGCAGCTCTGTGTCCTCTATCTGGAGCCCACAGGCGTGCCCCTTTGATGACACACTCTCTGTGTTGCACAGTGTGGCTGCTCACCAAACTGTTTGGAGCTTTCTGCTATGGCCCAGGTTAGAGGGTCTATTCGCCCCATGCTTGAGTGACTAGGAAGCTGGGGCCCAGGGATTAAGTGGATGCCAAACAGAGTTCCACTCCCTGCATCAACATGGGGAAGGGTTCTCCTTGTCTGCAGGTGGCTAAGGTGGAGGGGGAGGCTCAGAGTCAGGAGGTAGCTTGCGCAAGGCTGCCTGCCTTGGAACCCAGGGGTGTCTCATGACAGAGTGTGGGCTCCTCCCAGCTCCAACCTGGCTTACTCCTCAGAGGAGAGGTGGGGTATCCAGGGAGGGTGAAGGGGTGGTGTATCCAGGGAAGCATCCTCCTGTTACCACCTGCGTTAGTCTTGGAGTCCTTCAGCCTCTACTCTTTCAGGAATGGCTAAACTCACCTCATATTCCAATGTGCCAGACAGACTCTCTCTCTCTTAACCTTGAGGGCTCTCCTATGAAGGACAAATTGAGACAGTCCCATTTTACAGACGAAAAAAGAGAGGCTCAGAGGAATGAAATGGCTCCATGCCAAGAACAGGTCACTAACTGTAATGGAATAAGTGTTCGGGTCCCCTTAACTTCATTGTTGAAATCCTAATCCCCAAGGAGGTCGAGCCTGCAGTGAACAGTGACTGCACCACTGCGTTCCAGCCTGGACCACACAGTGAAAACTTGTCTAAAAATAAATAAATGTATATTTGTTTTCTGCCCCTAATTTCTAGCACAGAGCTCCTAAAATTCTTGTAACTTCCTGAGTGAGGAGGTGAGAAAAGCATATTTTGTTATTCATAATTAGCCCCTATCAGTCATACCTGAGTTTATACTAACGAGGCAGATCTGGGCGGATCGGGGATGGTTGCCAGAGAGACGAACCCTGTGATCCCAGCGGAATTTTTAGCCTCATGCCCCAAATTTCAAGAGGGGAGAGGGGCTGGAGATTGACTAATCACCAGTGGCCAATGATTTAATCAATCATGCTATAAAATAAAAATAAAATCCTAAGGCCCTCCCTCCGACCCCCTTACCACCACCACACTGACTCAACAAGACCCTTTCTTAGCCAAAGGGATCCCAGAGAAACCTAAAAACTGAGTTCCTGGCGGTGACTTGAAGGCGGGTGGGACACGCCTTCTTATGCCCCTTCCCTTTTGGAGTTTAGGAACGACAGAAGACCAGCATTATAGGTAAAATAAGATTGACAAAACATTCTTTGTGATGATAACATACCAAATTACATACAAGACCTAAGGCAAGTGTTAAGTCACTTCTAAGGGCCATCAATCTTGCTACACTGCATCCTTATCGTAAAACATTCTTTTTTGCAGACTCCAGGTTTTAAGCATACCCTTACTCCTTTAACCAACTGCGAACCAAAGAATCCCTGAATCCATCTGTAACCTGTAAGCCCGCTCCTCTTCAAGATATCCTGCATTTTCAGGCCAAACCAATGTATGTCTTCCATGTATTGATTTACGACTTTGCCTGTAACTCCTTTCTCCCTAAAATGCATCAAATCAATTTTTACTTTAAGTTCTGGGATGCATGGGCAGAATGTGCAGGTCTGTTACGTGGGTATACATGTGCGATGGTGGTTTGTTGCACCGTCATCTAGGTTTTAAGCCCCGCATGCAGAGTCTAGGGCCCCAGTCCCTCCTCCCTCAGATCCAGAAGTCCAGGTCTAACTCCTCCTCCCTCAGATCCAGAAGTCCAGGTCCAGCCCCTCCTCCCTTAGTCCTGGGAGTCCAGGTCCAGCCCCTCCTTCCTCAGACCAGGAAGTTCAGACCCCAGCCACTCCTCCCTCAGACCCAGGAATCCAGGCTCTCAGATCTTAGTCTAAGCCCCTAGTTCCTCCTTCCTCTGTGACTGGCAGGGTATAGTGTAGTGACTTAATGCCTAATGCCTGTTTTCTGTTACCCAGCCACACTGCCTGTGTGCTGTATCACTTGTCCCAGGAAACGACTCTTCTTTTGCCTCCGTTTCCCTATCTGGAAAATGAGTCTCCTCCTCTCTTGCTTCCCTGGAGAGGATAAACAGCTTTTGCAAAAGGAAGCGCCTCCCTCCCTCTCCCTCTGTTCGGCTCTTACTGTCTCTATTTCTCTCCAGGGAAAGGGGCAGGAGAGGTGGTGGGTGCTGGGGTAGAAAGTGCCTTCCACTGGATACAGGCAGGGCCCTCCTCCTCCAGGCCTTTCTCTCCCTCCTCCCAGCTCTGGAAGTTCTACAGTTTCTCACAGAGGCACTGGCTAGAGGCAGAAGGTGGATGTACAGTCATCATTGCTGGCTAGGCTCCCTCTCTCCCTGGATTTCAGCGGAATCATGGAAGCCTAGGGGTTTCCCAGAATATGCGTGTGGGGGAGAAAAGGTTCCGTCTAACTCTAGCTCATCCAGGGCTCTGAGTTCCTGGAAGTCCGGAGGCAGTCTCTTTCCAGACTTGGGGTCTATGCTGATGCTGGAGTCTTTTTTGTCTAAGGTCCCACCTCCCCGGAGCTCCTCAACGCATCCTTCCAGGACGGGCCACTCTGAGTGGTGCCCATAGAACTATTATGTAGGGGTGGGGTGGGGGTCCCAGCTGCTGGGCCCTCTCTCCCCAACTTCTCTCCTCCCCCTCTTCCCTATCCTTCCTTCTCTCTCTCCTTCCTCCATTCTCCTCCTCTTCTGACCTTCCTCCCCCTCCTTCTCTCTTTCCCTCCCTCCTTCTCTCTTTCCCTCCCTCCTCCTCTCTTTCCCTCCCTCCTCCTCTCCTTCCTCCTTCTTCCCTCATCTCTCCTTCCCCTCCTTCCTTCCTCTTCATTTTTTTTTCCCCCAGACAGAGTCACTTTGTTGCCTAGGCTGGAGTGCAGTGGCATGATCTCGGCTCACTGCAAACTCCACCTCCTGGGTTCAAGCGATTCTCCTGCCTCAGCCTCCTGAGTAGCTGGGACTGCAGGCGTGCACCACCACGCCTGCCTAATTTTTGTATTTTTAGTAGAGACGGGGCTTCACCATGTTGGCCAGGCTAGTCTCGAACTCCTGACCTCAAGTGATCCACCTGCCTTGGCCTCCCAAAGTGCTGTGATTACAGGCGTGAGCCACCGTGCCTGGCTGCTCTCCTTTTTCTTTCCCCTCTCCATCCACCAATCTGACTTTCTATCCCGACCTCACACATTTGTTCAACACATATTTGTTGAGCACCTACCAGGTACTAGACACAGGTCCAGGCGCTGAGGAATGAGCCATGAACAAATCAGATAAAGACAGCTGCCTGTCTAGAGCTTGCATTCGAACCAGGAAGACACACATTGTACAAAAACGATACTAAACGTACCTTATGCAAGTTATACGTTATATAGGAAAGGGATCAATGCTATGGGGAAAAAGAAAAAGAGAAAGCAGAGGAGAGTAAAGTGGGTCAGGAATCCAGGGGTAGGGCAGGTTTTGCTGTTGAATAGATGGTCGCGGAAGCCAGCTTCTGTCTTTCCTCCCTCTCCCTACCTCCTTTTCTCCTCCGTCTCTAGTTATCTAGATCCCCGCAATGTGCATTTCCCTTCCCAACCCAGGACACCTAGCAAAGAAACCGTCTACCTGGATTCAAGCATTTAATAAAACAAGGATCTCTTCAGGTTACTGCCCAGGGGCCCCTTGCCCTCACTGGTTCCCCAGGAGGTACCTGCCTGAGATGGAGCAAAGGGAAGAGCACCTGTAACCAGAACTAGCTGAGGTTAGGAGTTTGGCAAGTTAGCCCGCCATATCTGTGTCCATCTCCCAGTCTTCTTGGTCGTGGATCCTCGGGGTCCTGCACCTCTGCCCAACCTTACTCACACTTCCTCTCTACCCTGGAAAAGCCCCAGGGATCTCTGATGCAACCCCACCACCCAGCGACTCATCCTGGCCCAGAGCCCCTGTCTCTCCCTCCAGTTTAGCCCTTGCTCAGACCAAGAGCTGATCCTGCCCCTCCCTTGCTCACAGCCCTTCCATGGCTCCCCAGTGCCACCAGAGCAGTCCTAGCCTCTGACTCCTGCATTCAAAACCCAACACGTTGCATGCGTTCAATAGCTTGACTTAGCCATTTCACAATGGATTATATATATAACAAATGTCATGCTGTATATCATAAATATGTATAATTGTTACTTAGTTAAAAAAAATTTTTTTTGAGACGGGAGGCCGGAGTGCAGTGGTGCAATATTGGCTCACTACAACCTCCGCCTCTCGTTCAAGTGACTCTCCCACCTCAGTCTCCTGAGTAGCTGGGATTACAGGTGCACGCCACCACACCCGACTAACTTTTGTATTTTTAGTATAGATGGGGTTTCACCATTTGGGACAGGCTGGTCTCAAACTCCTGACCTCAAGTGATCTGCCTGCCTTGGCCTCCCAAAGTGCTGGGATTACAGGCATGAGCCACTGTGCCTGGCCAAAAAAATTTTTTTAAACCCAAATGGGTGGACCTCACTAGGGACCTTCAACCCCCCACACCCTTGTTTCACCCACTGTGCTTCACAGCATCAATCTGCCCTTACTTTTTGGACTGGTCACACCATTTCTTGCCTTGGATGCCCCTTTCTAGCCCCACCTTCCACCCCCACCCTGACCATGGCTAACTCCTCATCAGCCAGCATCACCTCCTCCAGGAAGCCCTCCCTGACTCTTGGGCTGGGTTGGTGCATCCTTGCACTGTTTTGTGGCCCTCTGTTTACACAGCTGTCTTCTCCACCAGATTGGCATCTCCCCAAGGGCAGGGCCCAGGGCTGAGTCATCTCTGTGTGCCCGGCATCGCCCAGCCCAGCCCCGTCCACCAGGGCTCAGGAGATGTCCCTAAAATGAATGAATGTTTTCTCCTCTGCCTTTGCTCCATTTTTGCCTTACCTCTCCCACCCTGTGCTCCTTCCGTCCAGGTATTCTGTAAGCTGTACCCTGAGGTTTCCTGATGATGGCTGAAATGCTGGGAAGGCCACTGTGGACCCAGGGCAGGAACTGGAAAACAGCCACCACAGGAGTGGGGGTTTCCAGGAGCCATGGGTGTTAGTGAGGGGTGTGGGGTCCCTACCTGTCTCTCCACCACCAGCCCCGGCCTCCTGTGGGAGTTTCCAGCTTCACTGCTCCCTGTCTTTCAGCACTTGTCTGGGCTGCTTCCAGCCTTGGTCATCTCTTCCTGCAAGAAATTCTAGGGTCTGGACATGTAGGTCCAAGGGAGAAGGAAGCTGGGAGTTGAGACTCCTGGGTCTGAGGGAGGAGGGGCTGGGGCCTGGACTCCTAGGTCTGAGGGAGGGCCTATGTGGCCTGGGACTCCTGGGTCTGGAGGCAGGAGGGCTGGGGGCCTGGACTCTGGGTCTGAGGGAGGAGGGATGGGGCCTGGGCCTGGACTCCTGGGTCTGAGGGAGAGGGGACTGGGGGCCTAGACCCTGGGTCTGAGGCAGGAGGGGAATGGACTGGTCTGAGGGAGGAGGGAATGGGGGCCTAGGGGTCTGAGGGAGGAGGGGATGGGGCCTGGGGCCACCGGGGTCTGGAGGGGCTGGGGGCCCAGACTTGGGCCTGAGGGAGGGGGCTGGGGGCCTGGACCCTGGGTCTGAGGGAGGATGTGGTTCAGGGGCCTGGCCCTGGGTCTGAGTGGGGCTGGGCCTGGACTTGGGTCTGGAGGGAGGAGGGTCTGGGAGACTGGGCCCTGGGTCTGTGGAGGGGGCTAGGGGCCCGGACCCTGGGTCTGAGGGAGGAGGTTCAGCCTGGGGCCTGGGTCTGAGGGGGAGGGGCTGGGGGGCCTGACCTGGGTCTGGAGGGAGGAAGGGCTGGGGGCCTGGGCTCCTGGGTCTGAGGGAGGAGGGACTGGGGGCCTGGGGTTCCTGGGTCTGAGGGAGGAGGGGCTGGGGACCTGGACTCTTGGGTCTGAGGGAGGAGGGAATGGGGGCCTAGACTCCTGGGTCTGAGGGAGGAGGGGCTGGGGTCTGGACTCCCGGTTCTGAGGGAGGAGGGGCTGGGGTCTGGACTCCTGGGTCTGAGGGAGGAGGGGCTGGGAGACTGGGCTCCTAGGTCTGAGGGAGGAGGGGCTGGGGGCCTGGGCCCCTGGGTCTGAGGGAGGAGGGGCTGGGGTCTGGACTCCCGGGTCTGAAGGAGGAGGGGCTGGGAACCTGGACTCTTGGGTTTCAGAGAAGGGAACCTTTGAGAATTAAAGCCCTGGTTTTATCCGCACTCTGGTTTTAGAAACATCTGGTTTTATACAGCTGCTCCACCCGAGCAGGGCGGGGTGGGGGCTGGGCAGCCAAATGCCCCACTTCTGGGGAGGGGCCTGTGCTGCCCCCTCCCACTGGGCGGAGGACTCACCCTCCCCTTCTGCTCCGGGCTGGCCTCAGATCATCTGAGGATCCATCATCCTGACACAGCCAGACACCAGGCGGCCCGGCTCCCAGCAACAGCGTCAGACACAGCCCGGCCCGCCCTGGTGGGTGGGCGGGGCGTTCGGGGTCCTTGGGAATGCACCTTCTCCCTGACAGCCAGGCCCGGGCAGAGGCTTGGCCTGGCGCATCCTCCTCGGGAACAGCCCAGGGTGTGCGGATTTGGTGTCCGGCAGGGGAGAGCTCCGGGACAGGCTGGAAGAGATGGAACTGCAGCGAGAGACGAAGATGCACAAACAGAGAAATGGAGAGAAACAGTGAATGAGAGAGAGAGAGAAACACATACAGAGATAGAGTCTCACAAAGAGATAGGTGTGGTGGCTCACGCCGGTAATCCCAACACTTTGGAAGGCCAAGGCAGATGGATCACTTGAGGTCAGGAGTTCAAGACCAGCCTGGCCAACATAGTGAAACCCCATCTTTACTAAAAACATACGGGTGTGGTGGTGCATGCTTGTAGTTCAAGCTACTCGGGAGGCTGAGGAAGGAGAATAGCTTGAACACGGGAGGCGGAGGTTGCAGTGAGCCGAGATCATGCCACTGCGCTCCAGCCTGGGTGACAGAGTGAGACTCCATTTCAAAAAAAAAAAGAAAAGAAAAGAGATGGGGATGCAGAGAGATGGAGGGAGGATAGAGACAGAGATAGAGAGGGAGATAGAGGGAGAAAGAGAGACAGAGAGAAAGAGACACACACACGGACACACAGTGAAAAAGTCACTCAGAAAGAGGGAGAGCCACACAAGAGGAAAGTCAGGGAGACCTCAGAAATGCAAAGGGACAGACACTCCTGGGTAAAAACAGAGAGAGAATGGTTGTGAGGGGAGATGAGGAGGAGAAACAGACAGGAATACACAGAGGCAGAGACCCAGATAGATGGACCGAGAAACAGAGATGGGGAGACAGATACAAAACAACAGAGACTCGCGGAGAGGCAGACAAAGAGAGAGGATGGGGGAATTTCTCTCTGCTGCTCCATGTCTTTCAGCCTGTCCTGGAGCTGGACCCTGCCAGACACCAAAGGTCATCGGAGTCATAGGCAGAGAGAAAAAGAGGCAGCTACCAAGGCAGAAAGTGAGACATCAATAGTTCGCAGTAAGAGGAGGAAAGAGAAGAACAGAATTAGATACAGATAATTTTTTAAAAATTCATAGAAAGAAGGGCATGGAAACAGACATTTATCACAGATCTTCTGGTCCTGAGGGGCTCGGGTCTGGGCACCCCAGGTCCCGCATCTCTTTTCCACCCTTCCTCTGACTCAGTTTCCCTGATGGGTGAAAGCACTGACAGACCCCGGCTGGATCCCCAGGGGCAGCTGACCGACAACTCTCTGTGTTCATCCCTGAGTCCCTGGGGATACAAACCCCAGTGCTCCAGCCCTCCACCCCAGGCCCTGGTGCACACACGCAGACCCACGTCAGTTAGGCACCGAATAGACAGACGTTCACTCACAGCTCCGATTCCAGGCAGCCGTGCCTTGGGCCAGCGCACACACAGACACACCCACAGCACGCACGTGTGTGTGTTTCGTTCCATCTACCAGTTGCTGAGACATGTCCCTGGGGGGCTCAACCCAGAGTTGGATTCTGGGGACAGGAGAGGCGGCTGCGGGAGAGGCAGGGTGGGGGTGACTGGGGAAAGTGAGAAGGGGGAGGTAGGGAGAGCTTTAAAGTAAGAAGAGAAACAAATGAGGGTGACAGGAGGCAAGAGAAGTGGAGAGGAAGAAAGGGATGGAGAGAAAGACAGAAACTTGGAGAAATGTGGTAATGGGGAGAGAGAGAAGGGTACCAAGAAAGAGATGAGGATAAATAGTGGATTGGGGAGAAAGAAAGGGACGGAGGGAAATACAGGGATAGGGGATGAGGGGAACCCCCAAAATGCAAGCAAGGTGGAAGAGAAAAATCACGGGAGACAAGGGACAAGAGTGGGGAGGAAGAGAGAAGAAGACATAGAGGAGAGAGGCTGGGAGAGGAGGGGGAACGATGGCAGAGAGGACTAGAGGAGGGGCGCGGGTAGACATGGGGGCCTGGGAAGGGAGGCCCGTCTGGCTGAGCGGGGTGGGAGTAATAGCGGGAAGCGGGTGGAGCTGCCCAGCCGTGACCTCAGAGCCCCTGGCCCAGCTTAGCCTGACTGACGTCAGCACTTGCTCCCGCCCCCGCTGTGCTGGTCTTCAAATGACTCCCCTGCAGCTCTCTGGCCACAGAGAGGCTGGGAGAGCAAGCAGGAGAGAAGAGAGTGCCCGGCCAGACCCACTGCGATGACACAGGTTGTGTGTGTGTGTGTGTATACAGCCATGTGGGGGAAACTACTGCCATATGTGTGACCAGGAGTGTTGGGGAACTGTGTGCACATGATTTCATGTGTGTATCCATGTGCGTGACAGTGACCATATGTGTGTAGGGGACAGTGAGCATGTGAGGCTGAGTGTGCAGGTCTGTGTATACATTGCCCTGTGTGGGCGACCATCCCAAGTACATGTAGGTGAGATGTGCCATGTCTGTATTTCTGTATCTGTGTATCTTGCTATAAATTTGTGTATGTCTATGGTCCCTGGGAGGCAGACAGAAAGAGGGAGTGAGACAGTGAGCAAGTGAAAGAGACTGAGTAAGAGAGTTGGATCTGCCTGTGGCACGTGGGAATGGATTTCTGTTTCACGCGTTCAATAGCTATTAAGTTGAACCAAATGAAATCACCGATACTGAGCCACTCAAAACTTGGAAGAACAGCAATTTCATCTGGTTCAGTATCAGCTTGACAGTCACCTACTATTTCTCTTGAAATCTTCCCTGTGTGTCCCATTGCCCCAGACTCTCAGCTGGGGCTCTGTGTGTTTGTGGCCACGTGGGCATCCCCTTGCTGGTGTTGCTTTTTCCTGCCGAGGGGTGTGTGCCTGCAGGTTCACCTGTGTGGCCGTCAGTGGGGGTCACGGGGTCGCTGTGTTTGGCCTAAGTGGGTGTCTGGGGTCATCCTGTAGAACACAAGTAATTTCATTCTGTGTGTCACTCATCACGTGTGAGTTCACGTGGGGGGGGGTGTGTCTACACGTGTGTTCATCTGTGTTTCTAGAATCAAGTCTCTGGATCCCTAGCATGAATTGGGCCATCCTTAGGAACTCAGGCAAGGCCAGGTTTGAGGCAAAGGAAGAGACAAGGGGGATTCGAGAAGAAAGAATAATGTTTAATGTTGAGAGTTTAAAAGCTGCACCTCAGCTTTGTCCTCTAGAAATGTAACAAAAACCACAATATCTAATTTAAAATGTTCTTGTGGCCACATTTCAAAAAGTAAAAACAAACAGGTGAAGTTAATTTTAATAATATATTTTTATTTAACCCAGTGTGTCAGGGGCCAGCACATTTTTTTTGATAAAGGTCCCAATAGTAAATATTTGAGGCTCTTGGGGGTCATCTGGTCTCTTTTGAAAGTACTCAACTTCCATGTTGTAAATGGAGAATCAGCCACAGATGATGTATAACCAATGAATGCGGTTGTGTGCAAATAAAGCTTCCTTTAAGGACACTGAAATTTGAATTTCATATTTTTCATGCTCCACAAACTATTATTCTTCTTTTGGCTTTTAAAAACCATCTAAAAATATCAAAAAAAATTCTTAGCCTGCAGGCTGTAGCAGGTCTTAGCATGCCAACCCCTGCTACGTATGAGATATGATAATTTCAATATGTAATCAATACATAAATGTTAATGAGCTATTTCACTTTCTTTTCCCCAGACTTGGGCTTCAAAATCCAGTGTGTTTATTGCGCTTCTCACTTAGATGCTACCTTTTCATTGGAAATACCTAATCTGTGTTTAGATTTTATAAAATTTACAGTTACAAAAGGAGCATCATAGATGCAACTTGTTCCAAACATATTTAAAAGTTTTCTAATAACTGAATCAAGTAAGAGTTTTTAAAATTTAAATGAATTAAAATTAAAATAAAATTTTAAACTCAGTTCCTCGGTGATACTGGCTGCATTTCAAGTGCTTGGTAGATACATGTAGCTGGTGACACCTGTATTGGACACAAAGATCTATATCTTAATGACGCATTTAAATAACCCACAGTAAGCCTATGAGGCAGGAACTGGTGGCGTAGGAGGCAGTTTAGTGTAGAGGGGATGCCAGAGCCAGACTGCCTGAGTTTTATTTCTAACACTGCTTATTACCTGAGTGACCTTGGGTAAAAGTATTTGCCTCTCAGTGTCTCAGTTTCCTCATCTGTAACAGAAGACAGTAGAGGTACCTGCTCTATAAGGTTGTAGAGACCGGGTGCAGTAGCTCACGCCTATAATCCCAGCACTTTAGGGGGCCAAGGCAGGAGGATCGCTCGAGCCTGGGAGTTCAAGACTAGCCTGAGCAACACAGCAAGATCCTGTCTCAATTATTGTTATTATTATTATTATTATTATTTTGAGATGTAGTCTTGCACTGTCACCCAGGCTGAAGTGCAGTGGCGCCGTCTTAGCTCACTGTAACCTCCACCTCAGGGGTTCAAGCAATTCTCCTGCCTTAGCCTCCTGAGTAGCTGGGACTACAGTCATGCGCCACCAAGCCTGGCTAATTTTTGTATTTTGGTTTCACCATGTTAGCCAGGCTAATCTTGAACTCCTGACCTCAGGTGATCCACCTGCCTCAGCCTCCCAAACTGCTGGGATTTCAGGTGTGAGCCACAGTGTCCGGCCCCCTGTCTCAATTTTAAAAAACTATATATATATATAAAGGTTGCTGTACAGTAGTGTCTGGCACACGGAAAGTACTCTTTCCTCTGATTCTGGGCTCTTCCAGCAACATTTACTGGGGCACCTGTTCTGCTGGGGAGCTGGGCAGTGGAAAAGCAGAACGAGGCTATGCCTCTGGAAAGTCAGAAAGAAGAGTCCTCCACCGTGGGCTGCTGACCCTGTGCAAGTCACTCCTTCTGGCCAATCAGTCCTCAGTTTGGCCACCTGTATGGTGGCAGCGAGCACTATCTGTCCCCCAGGGCTCTGCCGAGGGCTAAAGGTTGAGGTTTAGCAATTCAATTCCTAAGGTTCAAATCCAGTCTCCTCTGCTTTCCAGGGATGACCTTGGGCAGGATGCTGAACCTCTGTGTGACTCAGCTGCCTCATCTGTAGAATGGGGATAATAATAACAGTACCTACCTTATAGCGCTGTTGTAAGGATTAAAATAAATTCGTTTATCTTAAAGGCTTAGAGCAGGGACTGGTACATAGCATTTTGGTTTTTGAGTACATGTTATTATTATTACTGTCTCAACCCTAAGAAGCCTTTGATTGGAAGATAAATCCTCATTGTATGTGCCACTAAGAAAGAGGAGGGAAACGCCCTGGTAATTAAATTGTGACACTCCATTGCATGCAATCATCCTCATGGATTTAAGAGATTTCAAAACGTGGAAAAAAATTGTATTGGAAGGAACAAAATGAGGCTGGGCTTGGTGGCTCATGCCTGTATTCATAGTACTTTGGGAGACTGGGGCCTGGGCAGCATAGTGAGACTCCTCCTCTAAATTTTTTTTTTTTTTTAAATTAGTAAGGCATTGTGACTCCAGCCTTGTGGTCCTAGCTACTTGGGAGGCTGAGGTGAGAGGATCACCAGAGCCTAGAAGTTAGAAGCTACAGTGAGCTGTGATGCTGCCACTGCACCCCAGCCTGGGCGACAGAGCAAGACGCTGTCTATAAAAATAAATAAATAATAATGAAAAGAAGGAATCTAATCAGCATGAAGCCTAGATAGCTATTTGCCCCAATTATTTTCGTTAATGAAAATGATTCTGGGTCCGGTGAGGTAGCTCATCCCTGTAATCCCAGCACTTAGGGAGGTCGGGGCAGCCATGTCACTTGAGTCCAGGGGTTCCAGACCAGCCTAGGTAATGTAGGGAGACCCCCGTGTCTACCAAAAATTTAAAAATTAGCCAGGAGTTGTGGCACACGCTTTGTAGTCCCAGCTATTAGGGAGGCTGAGGTAGGAGGCTGAGCCTGAGTTTGGGAAGCTGAGGCTGAAGTAGGCCCAGACTGTGCCACTAGGCTGGAATGAGACCCTGTCTCAAAAGAAAAAAAAAACACACACACATACACAAAAGGAGAGAGAGAGAGAAAGGGAGAGCGAGAGCAAGAGAGAGAGAGAGAAAGAGAGAGAGAGAGACAGAGAAGGAAGGAAGGAGGAAGGGAGAGAGGGAGGAAAGGGAAGGGGAAGGGAGGGGAGGGGAAGGGGAAAGGAAGGAGGGAAGCAAGGAAGGGATTTTGTAATCTTCTCTCAGAGGAGGCCCTCGGGACTCATGCCCCTTCCTTTCCACTCTCTCTCCCAGCAGGACACGCCCAAGCCCACTCCTGCAGCCCGCCGCTGCTCCGGCCTGGCCCGGAGGGTGCTGACCATCGCCTTCGCCCTGCTCATCCTGGGCCTCATGACCTGGGCCTACGCCGCCGGGGTGCCGCTGGCCTCCGATCGCTACGGCCTCCTGGCCTTCGGCCTCTACGGGGCCTTCCTTTCGGCGCACCTGTTGGCGCAAAGCCTCTTCGCGTACCTGGAGCATCGGCGGGTGGCGGCGGCGGCGCGGCGCGCGGCGGCACGGGGGCGCCTGGATGCAGCCACGGCGCGCAGCGTGGCGCTGACCATTTCCGCCTACCAGGAGGACCCCGCGTACCTGCGCCAGTGCCTGGTGTCCGCCCGCGCCCTGCTGTACCCGCGCGCGCGGCTGCGCGTCCTCATGGTGGTGGACGGCAACCGCCCCGAGGACCTCTACATGGTAGACATGTTCCGCGAGGTCTTCGCCGACGAGGACCCCGCCACGTACGTGTGGGACGGCAACTACCACCAGCCCTGGGAACCCGCGGCGGTGGGCGCGGTGGGCGCCGGAGCCTACCGGGAGGTGGAGGCGGAGGATCCCGGGCGGCTGGCGGTGGAGGCGCTGGTGAGGACTCGCAGGTGCGTGTGCGTGGCGCAGCGCTGGGGCGGCAAGCGCGAGGTCATGTACACCGCCTTCAAGGCGCTCGGAGACTCGGTGGACTACGTGCAGGTGAGTAGAGGCGCCCTCAGCCCACTCGTGACTCGAACACCCGGATCCCACTTTCCTGGGGTCTTTCCTTCAGTGTACAGATTTGAATGACTCTCTCCCTTTCTTTATGCATTCATCTATGCAGTGGAGAGATTCTTTCCTTCACTTATCCATCCATCCGTCCATCTGTCCCTTTATCCAATATGGAGATCATTCGTTCATTTCTTCGTTCATTTACCCATTCAATGTAGAGGCATTCTTTCCTTTCTTCATTCACCTACGCATTCCAGGAAGAGACAATTTCATTTATTCTTGACTCATCCATTCATGTATCCATCCATTCAATAGATTCATTCGTTCATTCATCCATTCATCCAATGATTCAGTTATCCATCCATTCAATGTAAAATTAAGTCTTTCTAGCCGGGCACTTTGGGAGGCTGAGGTGGGCGGATCACCTGAGCTCAGGAGTTCTAGACTAGCTTGGCCAACATGGTGAAACCCTGTCTCTACTGAAAATACAAAAATTAACTGGGCGTGGTGGCGAGTGCCTGTAATCCCAGCTACTCGGGAGGCTGAGGCAGGAGAATCTCTTGAACTGGGAGGTGGAGCTTGCAGTGAGCTGAGATCGTGCCATTGCACTGCAGCCTGGGCGACAAGAGCGAGACTCCATCTAAAAAATAAAATAAGTCCTTCCTTTCTTTATTCAGTGTAGACACTCTCACTCATTCAGTCATCCATCCACCTATCCATGCAATATGGATAATATTCATTCCTTCATTCATTTATACATTCAGTATAGAGTCATTTCTTCCTTTGTTTATCCACCCATTGGAGGCAGATTCTAATTTCATGCATTCATTCACTCCTCCATTCATTTATCCACTCATTCAATATAGAGATTCATTCATGCATCCATCCATCTATCCACATTTCCATCCATTCAATATAGAATTAAGTTCTTCCTGGCCAGGCGTGGTGGCTCACGCCTGTAATCCCAGCACTTTGGGAGGCTGATCTGAGGTTGGGAGTTCAAGACCAGCCTGACCAACATAGGGAAACCCTGTCTCTACCAAAAATACAAAATTAGCCCGGCGTGGTGGTGCATGCTTGTAATCCCAACTACTTGGGAGGCTGAGGCAGGAGAATCGTTTGAACCTGGGAGGTGGAAGTTGCAGTGAGCCGAGATCACACCATTGCACTCCAGCCTGGGCAACAAGAGCAAAACTCCATCTTAAATAAATAAATAAAAGTTCTTCCTTACTTCATTCAGTGTAGAAATTCTTTTCTTCACTCACTCATTCATACACCCATCTATCCATCCAATATGGAGATCATTTGCTCATTTATTCATTCATTTATCTATTAAATGTGGAGATTTGTTCCCTTTCTTCTTCTTCCCTCCTTCCTTTCCCCTCCTTCAGTGTTGAGATTCTTTTGTTCATCCATTCAGCCATCTATCTATGTATTCGATATTCAGATTAATTTCATTTATGTACTCATTCATCCATCCCATTTGGTGTAGCAATCTTTTGAGATGGAGTCTCACTCTGTTGCCCAGGCTGGAGTGCAATGGTTCAATCTCGGTTCACTGCAACCTCCGCCTCCTGGGTTCAAGTGATTCTTCCACCTCAGCCTCCCCAGTAGCTGGTATACAGGCATCTGCCATCATGCCCAGCTAATTCTTGTATTTTTGTAGAGACACGGTTTCACCATGTTGGCTAGGCTGGTCTCAAACTCCTGACCTCAGGTTATCTGCCCACTTTGGCCTCCCAAAGTGCTGGGATTACAGGCATGAGCCACCACAGCCGGCCTGGTGTAGCAATTCTAATGCTTTATATTAGTTTTCCATTGCTGCATAACAAGTTACCATATGTTTGGCAACTTGAACAAAACACATTTATTACCTCATAGTTTCTATGAATCAAGAGTCAGCACAGCTCAGCTGGGTCCTTTTTTTCAGGATATCACCAGGTTGCAATCAGGGTATCAGCTGGAGCTGGTTGCAATCAGGGTATCAGCTAGAGCTGGTTGCAATCAGGGTATCAGCTAGAGCTGGTTGCAATCAGGGTATCAGCTGGAGCTGGTTGCAATCAGGGTATCAGCTAGAGCTGGGTCTTTTTTAAGCCTTGGGGTTATCTTTCAAGCTTATGTATTTGTTCGTTGGCAGAATTCATTTTCTTTCAGCCACAGAACTCATGGTAGCAGTAGCTTGCCTCTTCAAGGCCAGCAAGGAGACTCTCTGACTTCTAGATCTGCTTTTAAAGGGTTCTCCTGATTAGGTCAGGCCCACCCAGGATAATCTCCTTTTGATTAACTTATAGTCAAGAGATTTGGGGACTTAATTACATTGCAAAACCTATTCACCATTTCCATATTAGGTAATATGATCGTGGCAGTTATATCCCATAACTTCTGCCATATTCTATTGCTTAGTAGCAAGTTGAGGTCTCACTCGCACACCAGAGGAGATGGTATATGTCTCATTGTTCATGTTCATACAAGGATGTGCATCTTGGAGTACATGTTAAACTGTGATTGCACATTGAAAATGACTAAAAAAATCTCAAAATTGCATTCAGATCGGTTGCAGAGTGCCCCAGCTGCATTGAACCCCTTGGTGCCCTCCTCTCAAGCATCAGTCCGATGCAGGGGTCTGTGCTGATCCTGTCCCCTTCCACCTCACAGGTCTGTGACTCGGACACAAGGTTGGACCCCATGGCACTGCTGGAGCTCGTGCAGGTCCTGGATGAGGACCCCCGGGTAGGGGCTGTTGGTGGGGACGTGCGGATCCTTAACCCTCTGGACTCCTGGGTCAGCTTCCTAAGCAGCCTGCGATACTGGGTAGCCTTCAATGTGGAGCGGGCTTGTCAGAGCTACTTCCACTGTGTGTCCTGCATCAGTGGTCCTCTAGGTAAGCAGCGGCAGAGATTGGGAGGGCCGTGGATGGGGTGGAAAGGGAGAAGGGAAGCCGGATGGGGCTGAGGATGTGACTGGGGTTGGGGACAAAGATGCAGCCGGGCAGGAACTGGGGATGGGATAAAACTGGAAGTTGGCGGTGAGGATGCTGCTTGGGTTCGAGCTGAGTTTGGTGTGGGGAGTGAGATTGGAGAAAGGATATGGATGGGGATTGGGGCTGGGCCTGGGGAAAAAGATGGGATAAGCTTGGAGTCAAAGACAGAGTTGGAGCCAGGTTTGAGGTTGCAGTGGGTTTTGGATGGGGCTGAGAATGGATGTGGGATTGGTGATGAGACTGGGGTGGGCAGGTTTGCAGTCACAGTGGGTATAGTTCAATGACAGGATATGAGGTTGAGGACAGGATTGGGGCTGGAGTTGGAATTGGAGATAGTGCTGAGATTGAGATTATGATGACTGAGGATGGGGTTGGAACTGGAGATGGGGTTGGGGCTGGAAACAGCATTGGAGTTGATGTTGGTGACAGCAGAGACTGCCACTCTTTCACACCTCCCCTCACCCAGGCCTATATAGGAACAACCTCTTGCAGCAGTTTCTTGAGGCCTGGTACAACCAGAAGTTCCTGGGAACCCACTGTACTTTTGGGGACGACCGGCACCTCACCAACCGCATGCTCAGCATGGGTTATGCTACCAAGTAAGCTGAGGGGACCAGGTGGTCGGGTATGTGTGGAGGCCAATGAGTATCCCAGCATGTGTGCATGCTGAGAGTTCTCCAAATCCAAAGTAACTCACCAGACCGTGGGCTCTATCAAGTGAGACTTTAGAGGAGAGAGGAAGATACCATAATGGGCAGAGGGGCCATTTGCATTGAGCCAATGGACTTTACCAAGTGAGATATTAGGGAAGAGGGGAAGATGCTATAAGGGACAAGGCTGGCATTTGCATTGAACCATGGAATGCAGTGAACTCTACCAAGAGAGGCAAGGTGAGGGTAGAGAATTCCACCTAGAATTGAGTTAGGGTGAGTTGGTTCTGCCATGGAGACTAAGGTAGTGGGGAGTGAAGTAGGAAGGGCAAGAGACAAATGGATAGAGTGGGATCTAACTAGTGAGAGAGCCGTGGAGAAAGAATCAAGTGAGAGAAGAGGAGCACCCGAACTCTAGCAAGTTCTTCAAGAGAAGACAAGTAATTCCATGAGACTCAGGGGAGGATGATCTAGACCAAGTGAAGTTCAGGGAAGAGTGATTTCTGCAAAGTCAGGTCCACTGAAAGACCCAGAGGGAACTTGGGATAATCCAAGGGAATCCATGCATTAATTCACTCAACAAATATTCACTAGGTGCCTAGAATGTTTAAGCTGCGGGCATACAGCAATAGGCAGACAGGACACCAATTGATTACATCAGTAGGGGAGACACACAAGAAGTAAATAAGCAGAACATACAGTATGTTCATAATATGTGTTATGGAGATAAATAATGCCGGGCAGGGGGATGGATAGGAAGTTTTGGGGTGGGGAGTGAAGTGTTAAGTGGAGTGCCTGAAGTAGGGTGGGGCTCAAGGGTGAGAACAGTGTGGCTGGAGCATGGAACTGAGGGAGTATTAGGAGAGGAGGATGGAGAGTCAACAAGGGGTCCACTCATGAAAGGCTTATAGGTCTAAGGACTCTGACTAAGATGAGGGAGCCGTGGGAGGGTTTTAAGCAGAGAAGTGACATGTTGTAATGGGATCCCTCTGGCAGCTGTTTTGGGTACAGACTGCAGAAGGCAAGGTCGGAAGCAGGGAGGCCACTGAGGATGCCAAGTGACACAGGGGAAGGAGACTGGACACTGTCAAGTAATGCCTACGATTCTAGTCTTGTGTGGGCTTGGCTGGAACCTGTGCAGGGATTGATTAACGATGTCTGCCACAAAACAGGAAGGAGGCCTGATGGTTCCCTTGAGAAGTTCCAATACATAGACTACCCTGGGTAGCGACCACGCCCATCTTGCTCCTCACTATAGGGACTGCCAGTAATAGTAAGCATGACAGTATTAGTAATATGTTAGTGATAGTATTAGTAATAGTGTCAGTAACCAACATGATATTAGTAACGGCAATAGTAATGGTATTAGTCACAGTAAAAACAGTAGTAACTAACATTTATTAAGCAAATACTATCTACTGGTCCTAAGCACTTGGCGTTTAATCTTCATTTAATCCTCACAGTATCCTTGTCATATGAGAACCTTTCTTTTTTTCAGATGGACTCTTAGGCCAGACGTGGTAGCTCATGCCTATAATCCCAGCGCTTTGGGAGGCTGAGGCGGGTGTATCACCTGAGGTCAGGAGTTCTAGCCCAGCCTGGCCAACATAGTGAAACCCCCGTCCCTACTGAAAATACAAAAAATTAGCTGGGCGTGGTGTCGGGCACCTGTAATCCCACCTACTCTGGACGCTGAGGCAGGAAAATCGCTTGAACCCAGGAGGCGGAGGTTGCAGCGAGTTGAGATTGTGCCGTTGCACTCCAGCCTGGGCAACAAGAACAAGACTCCGTCTTTAAAAAAAAAATGAGTCTGTGTTGCTCAGGCTCAGGCTGGAGTGCAGGGGCATGATCACGGCTCACCGCAGCCTCAAACTCCTGAGCTCAAGTGATTCTCCCATCTCAGCCTGCGAAATAGCTGGGACTACAGGCACAAATCACCACACCTGGCTTTTTTTGTTGTTGTTGTTAGAGATGGGGTCTCACTATGTTGCCTAGGCTGATCTCGAACTCTTAGCCTGAAGTGATCCCCCCACCTCGGCCTCCCAAAGTGCTGGGATTACAGGCATGAGCCATTGCATCCTGCCCATTGGTGCTTATTTATTTATTTGTTTATTTAGTAGAGATGGGGTCTTGTTATGTTGCCCAGGCTGGTCTTGAACTCCTTATGCCTCAGCCTCCCAAAGTGCCGGGATTACAGGCGTGAGTCACCGTGCCCGACCTATCAACCCTATTCTACACATGAGAATACTGAGGCCTAGAGAGGGTCAGAAACTCGCCCCCAGTGGCCATCCACAGTGGTCACTTCTGCCTCCAGAATCCTGCCCAGGCCCCAGGGAGCATGCGATGATGTCCTTATTCCTCGCGCCCATGCAGGTACACCTCCAGGTCTCGTTGCTACTCAGAGACACCCTCGTCCTTCCTGCGCTGGCTGAGTCAGCAGACTCGCTGGTCCAAGTCGTACTTCCGTGAATGGCTGTACAACGCGCTCTGGTGGCACCGGCATCACGCCTGGATGACCTACGAGGCGGTGGTCTCGGGCCTGTTCCCCTTCTTCGTGGCGGCCACGGTGCTGCGTCTGTTCTATGCGGGCCGCCCGTGGGCGCTGCTGTGGGTGCTGCTATGCGTGCAGGGCGTGGCACTGGCCAAGGCGGCCTTTGCGGCCTGGCTGCGGGGCTGCCTGCGTATGGTGCTGCTGTCGCTCTACGCGCCCCTCTACATGTGTGGCCTCCTGCCCGCCAAGTTCCTGGCGCTGGTCACCATGAACCAGAGTGGCTGGGGCACCTCGGGCCGGCGGAAGCTGGCCGCTAATTACGTCCCTCTGCTGCCCCTGGCGCTCTGGGCGCTGCTGCTGCTTGGGGGCCTGGTCCGCAGTGTGGCACACGAGGCCAGGGCCGACTGGAGCGGCCCTTCCCGCGCAGCGGAGGCCTACCACTTAGCCGCGGGGGCCGGCGCCTACGTGGGCTACTGGGTGGTCATGTTGACGCTGTACTGGGTGGGCGTGCGGAGGCTTTGCCGGCGGCGGACCGGGGGCTACCGTGTCCAGGTGTGAGTTCCAGCCACGCGGAAGCCGCCTCAAGGGTCTTCAGGGGAGGCCAGAGGAGACCTGCAGGGCCCCCGAGCCACGAACTTGCTGGGTGGTTCTCTGGGCCTCAGTTTCCCTCCTCTGCAAAACGAGGGGGTCAGCAGCCCAAGATTCTTCAGTCTGGACTCTATTGGGACTGGGACTTCTGGGTCTCTAGGGAGGGGTATTTATTGGTCAGGGTGTGGGATTTGAGGAGCGGAGGGGAAAGGGTCCTGCTTTCTCCTCGTTCTTATTTAATCTCCATTTCTACTGTGTGATCAGGATGTAATAAAGAATTTTATTTATTTTCCCTGAGTCTCCTCCTTTTTTGAGAACTAAGGGGACTGGATGATTGAGAATTGGGGACGCTGGGCTCAGTGCTGGGTGCTAGCTGTTTG
Source organism: Papio anubis (assembly GCF_008728515.1). NCBI lineage: Eukaryota > Metazoa > Chordata > Mammalia > Primates > Cercopithecidae > Papio > Papio anubis. The sequence goes on along the minus strand of NC_044995.1, from coordinate 6,428,720 downwards.
AACCTGGACAAGACACTCTCCTTCCTTGGAACCAGGGGTTGCCTCTTTTGAAAACAGGGATTATTAATCCCATGGGGCAGGGTTGGTGTGAGGGTTACTCAACTCATTCACAGGTTCTTACGAAGCACCTGCCACCTGCCGCACACTGTCAGGTACTGCAGATGATGCCCGTCTACTCAGAAGGGTAACACATCCCTTTTCTCTTCAAACCTCCAGCACCTCCTCCCCCAGCCTCTTAGCTGACTTCCTATCTCACTGAGAAAATAGGGGTTACAAGAGAAAACTTTTGCTGGAGTCCTCATCTCCACGTCTTCCCACTCACTTGCTCCTGTGTGCATACACTCCACCTTCTTGCTGTTGCTGAGGGTGACCTGCCTGTGCTCCAAGCCAATGCCAACCTCTTCCATCAGGGCACCAGACCCTATGTCCTCTTTGTCTGCTCGAAGACTTCACTCCAGCAGTTCCTTCCACCTGATCCTCCGTCAATTCTCCTTTTCCTTCGGAGCCTTTCCCATCAGCATCTGAACATATTGTTACTCTCCCATTTTTAAGACTCCCTCTCTTGACCTCAGTTTCCCCATAAACAACTGTTCCATATCTATTTCTGTTAGTAGCAAATTTCCTTGGGAGAGTTGTCCATATTTGTCTCCAATTTCTCTCGCACAGAATTCACTCGTTCAAAGTGTACAGTTCGGCCGGGTGCGGTGGCTCACTCCTGTAATCCCAGCACTTTGGGAGGCCGAGGTGGGCTGATTACTTGAGGTCACGAGTTCGACACCAGCATGGCCAACATGGTGAAGCCCCATCTCTACTAAAAATACAAAAAAAATTTAGCCAGGCATGGTGGCATGTGCCTGTAATCCCAGCTACTCAGCAGGCTAAGGCAGGACAATCACTTGAACCTGGGAGGCGGAGGCTGCAGTGAGGTGAGATCATGCCACTGCACTCCTGCCTAGGTGACAGAATGAGACTCCATCTCAAAAACAAAGGGTACAACCCAACGTTTTTTAGTAAGTTTACAAGTTTGCACAGCCACCACCATAATCTAATTTTAGAACATTTTCTAAATGTTCTCACTGCAACCTCCACCCCACAAAAGGAACCCCATCCCCATTGGCAGCTCACGTCTCCTTTCTCACCCCTTTATCCCCCTAAGACCTGGATAGCTGCTCATCTGCTTTCTCTTTATAGATTTACCTATTTTGGCTATTTCATATAAATGGAATCCTGCCGTATGTGCTTTTTTTGTGACTTCTTTCATTTAGCATATCAAGGTTCATCCATGTTGTTGCATTTATCACTGATTCATTCCTTTTTTATGGCCAAATAATATTCTGCAGTATGGCTATATTGCATTGTGTTTATGCATTTATCAGTTGATGGATATTTGGGATGTCTCCACCTCTTGGCTGTATGAATGATGCTACTATGAACATTCGTGTGCAAGTTTTGGTGTGGACACAGCTTTTTAATTTTCTTGGGTGTATACTTAGAAATGGAATTGCTGGGTCTTATGTTAATTCTATGTTTAATTTTTTTGAGGAACTGCCAGACTGTTTTGCACAGGGACTGTACCATTTACATTCCCACCAACAATGTATGAGGGTTCTAATTTCTCTACGCCCTTGCTACATTTTGTATTACCCGACTTTTTTTATTACAGCCTTCCTCGCAGGTGTGAAGTAGCATTTCATTGTGGCTTTGACTTGCACCGCCCTAATGACTAATGATGTTGATTTCCATTAACTCTTAAACCCACGCCAATCAGATGGTCATGCTTTCCTCTAGTTCTCCATAGAAACTGCTTTTGTCAAGTTCATCAATGATATCCACGTCGCTAAAACCAATAGCCAATTCTCAGCCCTATGTCATGATTTGGCTGTGTCTGACACAGTTGATCACTCCTTCTTGAAACTGTTTACTTGACTTCCTTTTTTTCTTTTTTGAGATGGAGTCTTGCTCTGTCGCCCAGGCTGGAGTGCAGTGGCGCGAACTCAGCTCACTGCAACCTCTACCTCCCAGGTTCAAGCAATTCTCCTACCTTAGCCTCCCAAGTAGCTGGTACTACAGGCATGTGCCACCACATACAGCTGATTTTTGTATTTTTAGTAGAGACAGGTTTCACCATGTTGGCCAGGCTGGTCTCAAACTTGTGACCTCAAGTGATCCACCCACCTCAGCTTCCCAAAAGTGCTGGGATTACAGGCGTGAGCCACCGTGCACAGCTACTTGGCTTTCAGAAAGCCACAGTTACCTTGCTTTCCTCCACCTTGTTTTCTTTCCTGGATCCTCTCATCCTCGTCTCTTATCCATCTATACCCACTTCCCTTGTGCCTCCAGTGTTAATGGCTCTGAATACTTCATTCATGCTTCTTGCATGGAGATGGGACTCTCCCAAACAGACCTTCATGCTAGACCTCTCCCTTAAATTCCAGGCTTGTATATCCGACTGCCTCCAAGACACTTCCACTTGGATGCCTAATAGGCATCTCAATCCAGACTCCTAATATCTTCTCCCCTTCCTCCCTGCTAATCCCCACGAAACCTGCTCCTCCAACAGTCTCTCTATCTCAGTAAACAGAACTTCATCCTCCCAGCTGCTCAGGCCAAAAACTGCTAGAGCTGTAACTGTCCATCACTAGCCACTACCACATGGAAGTCTAAACAATTTTTTCCCATTCATGCATTCCTTGATTCATCAGTCACCAAAACATTCACCAAGTACCTATTGAATGCCACACACTCTGCCTAGTTTGCAAGTATAGAAACAATTAAGAAGCTTGCCTTCAAGGAGCTCTTAGTCAAATAAACAAGAGTTCAGAGTGATCCACAGGTAAGAATACTCACACAGGCCTCTACGATTCTGTTGTCAAAGGGCAGGAACTATGTAACGTTAACGTAATTAAAGCTACCAGAGTTGATTTTTTTCTTTTCTTCTTTTTTTTTTTTTTGACACCCTTTCTTGCCTGAAGAGCTACCTAAGATTATGAGTTCAGTTCCTTAGTTGCACAGGTCACCTTCACGTGCTTCACGGCCACATGTGGTTGGTGCTGTGCTACTGGACAGTGTAGATCTAGAATATTTCCAGCATGGCACAGGGTTCTACTGGACAGTGCCACCGTGGTTATTCTTGGCCTCTCTCATCCAACATTCTGAACCATCAGCAAATCCCACTGGTTCTACCTTCAAGATATATCTAGAGCCACTGCTCCTCACCACCTTGTTTGCCGGGGCCGCATCTCGTCCCTGGATTACTGCAGCACCTCTCAGCGATGCCAGCTTCCACCTTGCCCCAGTTCTATGTGTTATGCGCCAGTAACACATAGTAGCCATGGAAATCAAATCATGACCTGCCTTTGCTTGGCTCAAAAGCCACCCGTGACTCTCATCTTTTTTTCTTTCTTTTTTCTTTTTTTGTGACAGGGTCTTGCTCTGTAGCCCAGGTTGGACTGCAGTGGTGCAGTCATGGCTCACGTCATCTCTTTTTTTTTTTTGAGGTGGGAGTTTCACTCTTTTTGCCCAGGCTGGAGTGCAATGGCGCGATCTCGGCTGACTGCAACCTCTGCCTCCCGAGTTCAAGCGATTCTCCTGCCTCAGCCTCCCAAGTAGCTGGGATTACAGGCACCTGCTACCACCCTTGGCTAATTTTTTATTTTTAGGAGAGACAGGGTTTCACCACATTGGCCAGGCTGGTCTCGAACTCCTGCCCTCAAGTGACCCGCCTGCCTCAGCCTTCCAAAGTGCTGGGATTACAGGCGCGAGCCACTGCACCTTGCCCTTTTTTTTTCCTTCTGAGTCAGGGTCTCAGTTTGTAGCCCAGTTTGGACTGCAGTGATGTAGTCATGGCTCACTGCGCCTTGACCTCTCAAGCTCAAGCCTCAGTCCCCCAAGTGCTGGGATTACAGGCGTAAGCCACCACACTCAGCTGACCCTCATCTCTTACAGAGGTAAGTCTAGACTTCACAGCAGCCAGTGGCACCATCTGGTCCCCATGGTCTCTGACTTCACTGTGTATTCACTTCCTAAGGCACTGCTCCAGCTACATTGGCCTCCTGGATGTCCTCCCGGCTGTCTTCCCACCTGCCTGGCACTCCTGCCTCAGGGCTCACTGTAACTTCCGCCGCCCGGATTCAAGCGATTCTCATGCTTCAGCCTCCTGAGTAGCTGGGATTACAGGCATGTGCTAGCACGCCAGGCTAATTTTTGTATTTTTAGTAGAGACAGGGTTTCACCATGTTGGCCAGACTGGTCTCGAACTCCTGACCTCAGGTGATCCACCTGCCTCAGCCTTCCAAAATGTTGGGATTACAGGCATGAGTCACCTCGCCTGGCCACCCGAACACTCTTCACACAAATATACATAATGACTCATACAGTCATCCCCTTTCAGTTTTTATTCAAATGTCACTTTCTCAGTGAGGGCTTCTCCAAAGATCCTACTGCTACTTCCCCCGGCCCCATATTCCGTTTCTCTGCTTATCTTCTCCATCACACGTTACCATATAACTTTGTATTTTGTTTTCTTATTTATTGTCTGTGACATAAGAAATACATAGTTGGTGTCTGTCCCTGGTTTCTGACAGTCTTAAACCCTCGTAATTTCTGGAGTGATGTAGGCAACAGAAGCGTCTTACATAGAGCTCCTAATCTCTTGAATTTCCTGGGTGATAGCAGCATCGTTTGTTCTGCTCAAGTGACTCTTGGTGATCTCCTGGATGGGTACTGGTCACCAGCGAGACTAGGCCATGATCGGGAGCTTAAGTGCTTTCGGCCTCACCCGCCCCCTCCAGTCCTTGGGGAGGGAAAAAGGGATGGAGACTGAGTTAATAAGTGATCACGACTACATGACGTAGCCTCCAGAACAATCCCTAAAATATGGGGTTTGCAGAGCTTCCAGGCTGGTGAATGCATCTATGCACTGAGAGGCTGCTGCATCCCAACTCCCATGGAGACAGAAACTTCTGCACTTGGGACCCTTCTGGACCTCACCCTATCCCTATCTACCTCTTCATCTGGCTATTAACCTATTTCCTTCATACTCTGCTTTATAATAAACCAGTATGTTTCCCCGAGTTATTCGAGCTATTCCAGCGAATTACTGAGCTGGGGGGCTGCAGGTTGAAGGAGCCCCGGACTTGCGACTGGTGTCTGAAGTGGGGTCAGTCTTGTGGGCCTGAGCTCTTAAAGCTTGTGTAGTGTGACGCTAACCCTGGGTTGTTTATTTTAGAATTGAATGAATTATAGGACACTCAACTGGTATCTGGGAGAGTTGGAGAACCGGTTGGTATGGGGGCAGGAGGTAGAATCCCACACATTTAGTGTCAGAAATGTTGGGAGTAGACAAACAGTTTTCTGGCCAGGAGCGGTGGCTCACGCCTATAATCTCAGCACTCTGGGAGGCTGAGACAGGCAATCACTTGAGGTCAGGAGTTTGAGACCAGCCTGGGCAACATGGCGAAACCCTGTCTCTACTAAAAATACAAAAATTAGCTGGGCATGTTGGCATACGCCTTTGTAGTCCCAGCTATTTGGGAGGCTGAGGCATGAGAATTGCTTGAACCCAGGGGATGAAGGCTAGAGTGAGCCAAGATTGTGGCACTGCACTCCAGCCTGGGCGGCAGATCAGGACTCCATCTCAAACAAAAAAAAAAAAGAGAGAGAGAGAAACAGTTTTCTTTTACTGTCCACTGGAATCTAAGTTTCATGTGAGTACCATACAAACTTTTTGTCTCTTGTTTCTTCATTGGGATCTCTACAGTGCCTTGAAAATACATGACAAAATAGTAAACACTCAATAAATATTTGCTGAATGAACAAATTAATAAAGGGAAATAGACCAGTGAACAAGAATGAGTACATGCTCAGAAGGAGCTTCCCTTTCAGGTAGGAAAGGCAAAACCAAATTAAAAAATGAGTTAACGGCTGGGTGCGGTGGCTCACGCCTGTAATCCCAGCACTTTGGGAGGCCGAGGCGGGTGGATCACTTGAGGTCAGGAGTTTGAGAATAGTCTGGCCACAAGGTACAACCCTGTCTCTACTAAAAATACAAAAATTAGACGGGTGTGGTGGTACATGCCTATAATCCCAGCCACTTGGGAGGCTGAGGCAGGAAAATTGCTTGAACCTGGGAGGCGGAGTTTGCAGTCAGCTGACATCACACCACTGCACTCCAGCCTGGGCCTTGGAGTGAGATGCTGTCTCCAAATAAAATAAAATAAAATACAATAAATCAAAACAAAACAAGTCCTGCTGGTATGCAGAGAATGGGCTAGAGTGGAGAGGCCAAGAAGAGGCGGGGGGCTGCTCCACTGATCCAGACATGAGGTGGGGGTGACTGGGACCACAGAGAAGGCAGCTTCACGAGATATTTAGGAGTTGAAAAGTCTGAGAGTTGGAAATGAAAATGAATTGGAAGTGGAGGAGGAGTCAGATTCCAAGGTTTCTGGTTTGAACTGCTAGGTGGATGGTGTTGCTCTTTCTGGTAGGAGGAAAGCCTTGGGGAGGAACAGCCTCTGAAGGCAAAATGGAGGACTCTATTTGAGGGTGCCTTCTGCAGGTGGAAATGTCAAGGAGACAGCCAGTAACCTGAGGGGGTATCTGGGTTCCCACCTAACTTGCACTGCGGTAGCTATGCCTAACTGTCATTATGCGGGCCATATTCATCTGGGCATGTGTGGGCTTGCTGCACCTCCAACCTGACTTAGTAGTGACCACCTTCAGAAATGAAACAATCCAGAGTTGAAATATATTCTTTATTTTCACAATGGAAATAGGATAGGGAAGGAGGAAAGAGATACCTCTGTTAGTTGCCACTGCAGTACCATCGAAAGAATATCCTGGGGAAACAAAGAGGTATGTGTGTTACAGGAGGGGTTGGGGACTAGAAACTTAAGTCCTGGAGGCCTGGCCACCAGGGTCGAAAAGGTGGACAAGGGCCTGGACTCCTGGGTCTGAGGGAGGAGGGGCTGGGGCCTGGGCTTCTGGGTCTCAGGAAGGAGGAACCTGGGTGCCTGGACTCTTGGATCTGAGGGAGTAGGGGCTAAGGCCCTGGACTCCTGGGTCTGAGTGAGGAGAGGTGTGGAGGCCTGGACTCCTGGGTCTGAGGGAGGAAGGGCTGGGGACCTGGATTCTTAGATCTAAGGGAGGAGCGAGCTGGGGACTTGGATTCCTGGGCTGAGTAAGGAGGGGCTGGGACCTGGACTCGTGGGTCTGAGAGGGAAGGGACTGAGAGCCCGACCTCCTGGGCTGGAGGTTGGTGGGAACCCAGACTTCTCGGTGGGATCTGAGAGAGCTGGGAGCTAGATGCTGGGGCGCCGGGGTACCGAGGACTCACCACGCCAACACGGTCGCACTCGCTGATGCGAGGGCCCCGAGGGCTGCAAGCAGGAACAGGTTGCTGGGCGTCAGAGCCTCGGGCCTGACCAGCAGCTCGCCCAGGCTGGGCCTCCAGGGCTCGATCAGCTCGGCGTCCCGCGGCGCCCAGCGCAGCACTTCCCGGAACGAGGCCTGCAACTCTGTCTCCGCCCGCGGGGGCGGACCCGTCACTGCAGGGGCGCGCACGTCAGTCAGGCACGAGCCCCACCCCCTCGCCCCGCCCTCTCCCCGCCCCGCTCGCTCGCGCCGCCGCGCCCCGCCCCACCGTTAAGAAAGAAGTAGAGCCGGGCCAGGGGGCGCTGGTCTTGCTTGATCACGCAGGAGAACGTGCCGCGGTGCGTAAGCTGCGCCGGACGGATCCGCGCCAGGTATCCTTCGGCCCGCGGCATATCTCGGAAATAGGACAAGTCCTGAGTCCGCAGCTGCGAGACGCGCGGGCTTAAACTCCTCAACTCCGGCTTGCCACTGAGTAACCTACAAGCCCCGCCCCCCGAGCTAGACCACGCCTCCTGGAGTCCCGGCCCTGAGCCTTCAGCAGCCCGCCTCCGAGCCTTCTACTTGCTCCTCTGCCGTAAACGCACCCCTTCCCCTCACTCCTTAAACCCTTACGCATAACCTACCCCTAGAACCTGCTTTTATTTATGTATGTGGTGTTTATTCTTTTTTCTTTTCCAGACAAGGTCTCGTTTTGGCGCCCAGGCTGCAGTGCAGTGGCGTGATCATAGCTCACTGCAGCCTCGAACTCTTGGACTTAAACAATCATCCCGCTCAGCCTCCCCAGTGTCTGGGACTATAGGCGTGCACCACCACGCCCGGCTGTTTTTAAAATTTTTTGGTAGAGGTGGGGTCTTAGTATGTTGCACAGGCCAGTCTCGAACTCCTGGTCTCAAGCCATACTCCCGCTTTGGTCTCCAAAAGCGCTGGGATTACAGTTGTAAGCCACCGCCCCAGGTCCTTGGTCCTGCATTCTGATCTTCGAGCTCTCCCCTAAATCCCGGGACCCTCCTCTTGCTGATGCCTGTGTCTAGACGGAGCTTCGCGGAGTCCAGTCCCCGCAAGCTGTCTCCCCAACCTCTAGTGAAGCCTAACTCCCCGTCTAAACGCTTCGCGCCTGCCCCGCCCCGACTCACACCTCCTCCTGCGAACTTCCAGGAATAGGTGATCTCCTCCTTTGGCAGCTGGAAGTTCACGATGCAAGAAAACATAGCCTGGTCGCCCCGAATCACTGTCACATCCTGAACTGAAGACGGAGCTGGGTTCACTCGCTGGGCCCCGCCCACGTCTGGCTCGCCACCAGCCAGCTCATGCCCCTCGGTGCTCTGGTCCTGTTTCTCAAGTTAGTCTCCTGCACCCCGAGGTCCCGCCCCTTCACCTGGGCAGTCCAGCGGGAGGTCGCAGACCCTGGAGTAGCACCCGCTGCAGAGGAAACGCCGGGCGAACTCCTGGAGACCTGTGGGGCGGGAACGCTGCGTCAGGCGCCACCTGCCCGCCCAAGCCCGGGGCCCTTGGCCCATTTGAGATCCGTGTAGCTTCCCAGGGTCCATAGGCCAGGTGGCATCGTGACCTCGCCCTCCCTGCTGTCCTTGGCCGACTTTCACGCCTCTCCGCCCTCTAGAGTTCCTATTGGTTTGCTTCGGCTCTCACACCCACCTTCTGAGGATTTAGAGCAATACCTGGTTTACTTCCTTTTCTCCAGCCCTTATTGGCCTCCTAAGGATTTGAAGCCCACCCTATTTCCCCCACTTGATGTCGTAGGTTTCGGCTCCGACCGCCTCCCTTACCCCGCAATTCCAAGTTTTAGATGAAGTCCTTACCGCAGGGAGGGATGCAGGCCTGGGCTGTGGAGGAAGAGGAAACATCACTACCTTAAAGTCGTGGGAAGAACCCTGCCTGATGCTCCCCTAACGGATGTTACAAGGCCGGACGCATTGCTCCCAGGAGGTAGGGCCAAGCTTTCGTCACAACCTGGGGGCGGGGCCAAGCCTGAGCATTCCATTACAAGGTCAGGCCCAGGCCTGCTGCCAGCCTTCTACTTGGGGTTTCGGGGGAGCCACACTGGTTTGCTGTAGGCCCTGAGGGGGATGGGCAGTCCAGGTGTATTCCACCGAGGAGGCGGGGCTAGATCCTGGGCGATCCTTGCAGGAGACCGGGGCTAAGGTGGTGGCTCACTAAAAGAGGCGTGGCCAGGATAGAAGTAGTCCCAGAAAGGGGCTCAGTTGGAGGGGAAACTTCATCGAAGGGGCGGGGCTGGATCAAAAATGGTCCATGCAGGGTAAGAGCCCCTCCTCAAGGTCTGAGGCTCAAGAGATGGAACCAGGGGATTGAAGGGGAATAGATGGGGGTCTCAGGAGTGGGTTTTGTTTTGAGATGGAGTCTTGCTCTGTCACCCAGGCTGGCGTGCAGTGGCACAATCTCCAGTCACTGCAACCCCGCCTCCAGGGTTCAAGCGATTTTCCTGCCTCAGCCTCCTGAGTAGATGAGATTACAGGCATGCGCTACCATGCCCAGCTAATTTTTATATCTTTGGTAGATACGGGTATCACCATGTTGGTCAGACTGGTTTTGAACTCCTGACCTCAAGTGATCTGCCCGCCTCAGCCTCCCAAAGTGCTGGGATTACAGGCGTGAGCCAACGTGCCCGGCCAAAAGTGGGGTTTTCTAATTGGGTCTGGGAGAGGAGAGATGGAGCGTATTTTACCTTCTTTAAGCTGTGTAATGACCTTCTTCATTTTCTCTGCAGCATCAGGGAAGGCAACCTCAAAGGATCCTGGAGAGTGGAGGGGAGGACGGCCTGTGTAGTAAAGCCCTTCCCCTAGGGCTTGGTCCTTGGTCCTGCATTCTGATCTAGCCTGGCTAGGGCTATGCCAGCCCTAGCTCACAGGACGTGCTGTCAGGTATCTGCCCTTCCCCGGCCCCTCTTCACCCCTCTCTTATTACCATATCCTCTGCTCCTCTTCTTATCTCTCGCCTTGTGTACTTGAAGGCTAACAAGTCCCTAAGTCTCCTTTCTTCTGCCTCCTGAATCTCTCCAGGATGGAAGCCCTCCTGGACACCTGCGTGTGGCTTGTTGCGGGGAGAAGGGGAGGATAAAGATAAAATTCCTCCGCAAGGCCTATTAGGTCTTACGTGGTTTGGCCTAGTTCCCCCTCCCTCCCTGTCCCATCCCTACTGCCCACCTTTCATTTCCTTTATTTTATTTTTTTGAGACAATGTCTCACTGTCACCCAGGCTGGAGTGCAGTGGCGTGATCTCGGCTCACTGCAACCTCCACCTCCTGAGTTCAAATGATTCTCCTGCCCTAGCCTCCCGAGGAGCAGGGACTGCAGGAATGCGCCACCACGCCTGGCTAATACTTGTGTTTTTAGTAGAGATGGAGTTTCACCATGTTGGACAGGCTGGTCTCGAACTCCTGACCTCAAGTGATCCACCCACCTCAGCCTCCCAAAGTGTTGGGGTTACAGGCATGATCCACCATGCCCGGCCTCATTTCCTTTCATATGAAAACAACCACATTCTCTAGCACCTCAGGGCCTTTGCACATGCTGGCTTCAGTTTTTAACACATTTTTCCTTCTCCTAATCATCCTTCCATCACCACAGATCTAACCAAGTTCCCTGTTTTTGTCTCTCATTGCAATCATTTCATTCCTAGCTCTCATCCATCTGCAATTACATATATTTATATATAGACGATGATCACGTATGTCTGTCTCGTAAGTAAATAAACATGTTCTTCTGTAGCGCTGTGTCCTCTGAATCCTGGAGAGGACCCTGAGTCTTAAAAGTGCTCAGTTAGTATTTGTACAATGAATTCCAGGATCCAACTCAAACTAGAGACCCCAACTGGTGGCCTATGGCCCAAATCCATCCCTGGGATGTGTTATATTTGGCCTGGAAAGTGTTTAAAAGAAAATGAACCAGTTGCCAACATATAAAATTTGGAATGTCACATAAAACATTTGGCATCTTTTTACAAAGTTCGAAGAGCGGTAACACAAAGATCGTATTTCCATAAGGCAGCGAATACCTGGAGATGAGTAGCAGCCATTCCCTTGAAATGGGGCACACACTGGCCACTTCCATGGTCCCCATCCTCTATTCACTTCTGTATTTACCCATCTTTTACTCTTTTATCTTCCTTGTCTTTCTAGGTGTTTTTGTTTTGAGATAGAGTTTCGCTCTTTGCCCAGGCTGGGGTACTGTGGCGTGATCTTGGCTCACTGCAACTTCCACCTCCCAGGTTCAAGCGATTCTCCTGCCTCAGCCTCCCCAGTAGCTAGGATTACAGGCACCCACCACCATGCCCAACTAATTTTTGTATTTTTAGTACAGATGGAGTTTCAGCACGTTGGCCAGGCTGGTCTCAAACTCCTGACCTCAAGTGATCTGCCCACCTCAGCCTCCCAAAGTGCTGGGATTACAGGTATGGGCCACCATGCCTGGCTTTGTGTTTTGACCACTGCAGTGGTCTCCAAATCCAAACTGTATGGGTTTGTGGCTTGTTCCAGTGGAATAAGAAAAAGTAGACAGCTGACTTGATCTCGTGGTGGTTTGTGGAAATCAGAAATGATTTATAGGCTAAATTGTGCCCCCCCCCCAAGCAAATTTGTATGTTGAAGTCCTAACTCTCAGTACCTCAGAATGTGACTGTACTTGGTTCTTAACGAGGTGATTAAGTTAAAATGAGGTCATTAGGGTGGGCCGTAATGCTGTATGATTGGTATCCTTATGAGAAGAGGAAATTAGGACACAGAGATGCACACAGGGACATATGAAGAAAGCATCTACAAGCCAAAGAGAGAGGCCTTAGAAGAAACCAACCCTGCTGACACCAAAACCTTGATCTCAGACTTCCGGAAGGCAGAAACTTCTGTTGTTCGAGTCACCCAGTCTACGGTACTTTGTTACAGTGGTCCTAGCAAAGCAATACCCAGGAATTGTTCATTGCCTCCAAATATCTGTATATCGATATCCACAGAACACAGATAAAAGGCTTCATCTCCCAGCCTGCCTTGCAGTTGTGGTCATGTGACCAAGCTATAGCCATAGGATATAAATGGATGTGTTATGTGAGTCACAGGAGGTGGCCTTAAAAGGGAGGTAGTACCGCACCTGGAATCCCAGCTACTCTGGAGGCTGAGGTGACAGGATCACTTGAGGCCAAGAGTTCAAGATAAGCCTGGGCAACATATCAAGACACCATCTCTAAACAAATTTTTATAGATTAGCCAAGTGTGATGGCATGTGTCTGTAGTCTTAGCTACTCAGGAAGCTGAAGTGGGTGGATGGTTGAACCCAGGAGTTCGAGGCTGTAGTGAGCTATGATTGCACCACTGTACTCCAGCCTGGGCAATACAGCAAGACTCTGTCTCTAAAAAACAGAGAGAAGGTGGTGCCATCTTATTGTTCCCCTCATCCATCCTGCTGCCTGAAAATTTGTTTCGATGGTTGGAGCTCTAGCAGCCACACAGGACCATGAGGACAAGGGCTATTCCCTGGGATATTAAGCCTTCAAGGAGCTTGGATCCCCAAGAAATGGAGGTGCCATACTACCCTTAAGTGCCTACCTCAAGACTTACTTTATATAGGACAGATAAACTTCCTATGGGCTTAACCCATTGCAAGGACAGGGGAAAGCGTCCTCTGTGATTAAAGCCATACAAAAAGGGAGGGAACTGAGGATATTGGCAAGAGAGTGGCTGAAACGACGATCATTGGATATACACTTGGAGGGAGGAAGCACTGATGCCGAGAAGTGAGTTTCAGATGAGGACCTAGTGGTCTCTCCTTGGCCACAGAGCAGGAGTGTGGTCTCAATATGGCAGGATGATCAGGAGCATGTGGTCAGACTGGGGTGCACAAATGAGATGCCAGGATGTTGCAGGAGTCATCCAAAGAATTTCTATGGGCCAAATCAAAGGACTCATGGGCAGGGTGAATGTGGGATATACCAAGTAAGTCATGGTGGTGGGTTGGGCTTATAACCCACCAGGGGAATATGAATGGAGTGAAATGTTCCAAACGGCCTGGGTTATAGCAAGCAGGCCACAAAGAGGCATGGGTGGGTGTTGTAAAGTCTCCCCCAGAGGAGTTGCATATCGTCAGGAGCTCTGACCCTGGTTCAGATCATCTGGGGTCTGAGTCCTGGCGCTTCCATCTTGAGCACACCTGTCTCGGATCTGAGTATCAATCACAAGCCCTCCTCCCCATGTGACCTTGGCCAAGTGACTTCGCCTTCCTGATCCTCAGTCTCCTCATTCATCAAATGGGGATGACAGCACTGTCTGTATCACAGGGTTCGGGGAGGATGAGATGCCATACAACCATGAAAGCTTCCTCATCCCCACTCTTTCAGGGCATCGTTTAAGGATTGTATGAGATTGTATCGCTAAGCATGTAGAATGGCTCCTGGCACATAGTGAGTGTTAGAGAAGGCTGGCAAACTTAGGATTGCCATCTCCAAGTTTGAGATGGGGAAACGGAGGCGTGGGGAGATTACAGAAGTGGTCCAAAGTCACATGGCTACGTTTGACCCTGGTGGTCAGGCTACAGAGCCTCCATACCTAATCGCTGCATGCATCATCTCCACACCTAATACTGCATCCAGTCTGTACCAGGTCATCCACTCCATGGTTTATGTATACATATATACAAATAAGATCACCTGGGATCACCGAGAGGCAGTCAGCCTACGTCAGCTCCTCCATCTCCCTGCTCCTCCCTCTGGAGACGCAAAAGTCATCCTTGATTCTTCCCATTGCCCTCACCCACCTACATCTGGTCCAGTCTATCTCCAAATATATCCCAGGTCTACTGTTCTTGTCCAGAAGAGCCCCAGCGTTCCCATCTGATAAGCAGGACTATAAAACCCAGCCTCACAGGGCCGGTAGAGGATATCCTTTAGGAAGATACTTAATATGAATGACTCTGTGTATGGCAAACACAGCCTCTAACATGCATGGGCAGGCCTGGCACACGGTCAAATCCTTATGCCCACCCCCCTCTGCTCAGACCTCATCTGGGCCCCCCGGACCACTGTGACTGGTCCAAGCCACCACGGGCAGGCTTCTCACTGGAATTCGGAATTCCTGCCTTTGTCCAGCACCCACATAGCTGCCAGAGAGATCTTGTTAAATCCCAGGTCAGATCCTGTCTCTCTGTGTAAAGTCCTCCAATAGCTCCCCCATTTCAAGAGCAAAAAACAAAAGTCATTCCAAGGGCCTACAACAGCAATTCTCAGAGTGTTCCCGGAGCCGCATCATCAGCATTGCCTGGGATCTTGACAGAAATGTCCATTTCTGGGCCCCACCTTGGACCTGCTGGTCAGAGGCGGTGGGGTCCAGAAATCTGCATTTTAAATAAGCTCCCAGGGGATTCTGATGTATGCTGGGCCTTGAGGACCACCTGTTTATGAGGATAGCTACTTGGGAGGCTGAGGCAGGAGAATGGCGTGAACCCGGAAGGCGGAGCTTGCAGTGAGCCGAGATCGCACCACTGCAGTCCAGCCTGGGCGACAGAGTGAGACTCTTGTCTCAAATAAATAAATAAGTAATTAAATTAAATTAAAAAAAAGAAAACTATCCCCCCTTTCTCTTCCCCTTCTCTGTTTTCCTCCACAGCAGGGATCACCAACTGACATACTAAGATACTAAGATATTTTATTATGTTTGTTGTCTGTCTCCCCAGACTCCGCCCCAATATAAGCAACCCAAGGACGGGTGGTTTGCAGCTCTGTTCACAGCTGTGTTCCCAGGGTTGTTCCCGGCACATTCAGTAAATATCATTGAACGTATTGCACCAGCTTCTCCCGGCCTCCAGACTCTCCCTCTGGGCCATCTTCCACACGACCCCAAAGGGTTCTTTCTACACCCAGAGCTGCCCCTACTTCTCCGCTGTTCACACTCCTGCTGCAGCTCCCCAGTGCCCTGAAGAAAGAGACTCAAAACTCTGACTTTTTCTGCTGAACTCTGCACCTGGGTATCTAGCTGCCTCCTAAACGTCCCTGAGACTCCTCGAAGTCACTACATTCTAACCCAGCTCATCCTCTGCCCCCGGCTCTTTCTCTCAGGCTCCTTACTTCAGTGATGACCCACTGCCCTACAGGCACGGAGCAGGGCCTGTCTCAGACGCTGTTCTTTAGGCTTCCCCAAACAGCCCAGCAGACCTAACTCTGGCCCTGGGCCGCCTTCTCCACCTTCACAGCCCCAGTCCCCACTCAGGCCTCCGCTCTGGCCTGGACCCTCACCCAGCCTCTTCTCTCTCCCCTCCAAGTTTGTCCCACATGCGGCCCCACAGAAGGCTTCCACTCCCAGATCCAAAGGTTCCTGATCTTTTTAAAAGCTTCTGTGACTAGGCAGGCTAAGTAGGGAGAAAGCACATTTCCTGGAATCCTGCACACCCCAGATGGAGAGCTTTAGGGCCTCAGATCTCCCTTTAGGGTGGAGGTGGGGGAGCCACTGCTGAGACCTTCTCCAGGCTGGCCCTGGATGCCCCCTGGGTGGATGGGAATCTTCCCTCTTACGGCATCTTTGACAAGGCGCTTGGAGGGCAAAGCAGGAAGCAAAAGGAGCGACTGTGGGTGTGGGAATAAGCCCTGAGCTCCTGGATCTAAGAGGAAGCCGGTTTATTCTACAGCGCAGGGCTCTGTAACTCCTGCAACTCTGAGCCTCCACAGTTCCAGGGTCTGGCACGCTGTGGGGATCATGGCCATGGTGACCTGGCATGATTACTGCCCATCGACCACGTGTGGCCCCCAGTCCTGAGGTCTCTTTGCACAGCCACACACCTCAAGGCTGTCACGTGTGCCTGTCTCACCAGGACAGTCACACCTCGTCTCTCCTCACTGCTGTCACCTGAGCGATCCACTCTGCTGTTCCTGTTTTCCTGCCCTCTAATTGCCTCATGTCTCAAAATGTGGAATCATTTTATAAGAAATCTGTGTGTGTGTGAGTGTGTGTGTGTGTGCGCGAGTGTGTGTGTGTGTGTTCTATCCTAGAGGAAGATGCCTTCCCCAAGGTCAGGCTCATCAGGCACCCCAATTTCCCCCTGCCCTCCCCGGCCGCTGAGCTCCGTGGCCATCCTAGGAGGCAAGAAGATTGTCCCACTCTACAGATGGGTAAGTTGAGGCCAGGAGAGGGGCAGTGACCCACCCAGAACTTCATAGGCAGTTAAGATTGTGAGCCATGCAGCCATGGCAGAACTTATGCCTACCGGACCCCATCTGGCCTTCCAGCTCTAGACAATTTCTGCAGCGTCCCTTCCCCCTCACCACCTTCAGCCCCTGGCTCTTAGAGCTACCTTCAGCCTTTGCTTGGACAAGTAGCTGAGCTCAATGGCTTCCCAGCTTTCCCCTCCCAGATCACTGCCCAACTCTGGGGGCCTCCTTCCTCTGCACCTGGGTATCTAGCTGCCTCCTAAATGTCCCTGAGACCTCGGGCCCTCACACATACCCATTTCTTGGGGGCTCCAAGTCCACATCTCCCATCTCCCCATCCGCACACACTCACCCTGGGCAGCAGCCAGCTCCTGCAGGGCATGGGTCATCTGGGTGAAGGCGTCATGCAGGTGGCTTCTCTCATCATAGTCTGGCGGTGAGGGAGGGGGCAGGGGCTGGGGGAGGCAGCTCCCCACACCACCATGTCCCTAATGGGAACATTCTGTCTCTGAGTCTCTGCCCTCCCAAGTCTGTATCCTTCCCTCTCTTGACTCTCTGCCCCACAGTCGCTATGCTTCCTGAGTCCCTCCCAAGTCTCTATCGTCCCCGCTCTGTGAGTCTCCATCTTCCCTGAGTCTCTGCCCCCGACCAGTCTCTACCCTGCTTCCCTAGTCTCTGCCTCATCTCTATCCTCCCCTTTCTGGGTCTCCATCCTTCTCTGAGTCTCTATCCTCCCCTCTCTGGGTATCTGTTCCCTCTCCAATCTCCATCCTCTCCTGTCTATCTCTTCATAGTCCCCTCTCTGAGTATCCATCCTCCCCTCTCTCTGTGACTCTCCATCCTCCCGAGTGTCCATCTTCCCCTCTCTGACTCTCCATTTTCCCGAGTCTCCATCCTCCCCTCTGACTCTCCATCCTCCCCTCTCTGAGTCTCTGCCCTGCTGTCTTCCCCTGTCTGTGTCTCTCTGTCCCTAAATCTCTGTTATTCTCATGGTCTTTGAGCCTTTCTCCTCTGACTATTTCTCTCTGCCTGTCCCTCAGCCTGACCCTCTGGGCCTCTCTGGTTCCTCCCTCTGCACCTTCCCCAGGACACTGATGATGGTCTCCTCACTGATTTCGGTGTCAGAGAGACCCCGGAAGGCGGCCGTGAAGGCCTCCTCACACTCTTCGAGCTTGGGGCCCCGCATGCCAACAAACATCTGACAGATGCGGAGGCGCTCAGAGTAGGTTGTGAAGCAGAGGAGACAGGCCCAGGCGGGCGCCCTGAAGACAGCCAGGGCCAGCAGGGCAGACAGGACGGCACTGGCCAGGGCCAGCAGGGCCATCGTGTGGGTCTCAAGGCCAGGGGAGAAGCTAGTAACCTTTATGAAGTCACCACAGGGTGGGGGAAGGGCCAGTGGTCTAGGGTCAGAGGTCAGGTTTCAGTTGGGGGTCAAATGTCATGCTCTGGAGGAAGCGTATGAGAAGTCAGGGGTCAGAGGTCAGGCCAGCAATTCCCCAGGTGTGTGGTTGGGCCAGACGCCAGGCTCCCAAGAACCTCACCTGTGACCCTGGATGTCCTCACAGGTTAAAGGGTCTCAGGGACCCAGAGACTGGCAATATGGTACGCGGTGGCCCGGGTAGGCCCTGGGGTGGGGGTCAGAGATAGAGATGGGTACAGAGACATTCCGAGAACCAGAGACAGAAAGACCAAAAAAGACAGAAACAGAGACACGGAGAGATATCGGGAGGGGCAGAGACCTAGAAAGCCAGAATAAAAGGGAGTCGGAGGATCCACTGTGAAAGAGACGCAGAAGTCACAGAGACACAGCGGAGACGGAGAGACAGACAGGGAAGGAAAACAGATTTCAGGGGAAGGAGGGGATGCAGTGACAAGGACAGAAAAGAGCCTGGCTCCTCCTCCCAGGGTCCCTGGGGCAGCCCAGTGGGGCTAACGGTCCCCGAGTGGGGCTGGGGGTCCCCGCCGGGCCCCGTCCCGTGCAGGGCGCAGCCTGGGGAAAGCTAGGAGGCCGTATAGTGATCTCCTTGGGTGTCCTCCTCAACTATACAACCTCCTACCTCAGCCCGGGGGGCGCGGCAGGCGGACAGACCCGACAGACAGACAGACAGGGACCAGGAGGACCAGGGAGTGGGGGGGAGGGCCGGGGAGGCCCCAGCCGCGATGGTGAGCCCCCGACACGGACCCACAGACACGAGCTTGTGTGCGGCGAAGGCCCCGCAAGGTCGGTTCTACGGGTGGGTGCCAGGACCCAGGAGTCCGGGCCCCCGGCCCCTCCTCCCCAAGGAACCCAGGAGTCCAGGCCCTCAGCCCCTTCCTCATCAGGGACCCTGGAGTCAAGGCCCTCATCCCTCTCCTCCCTAAAGAACCCAGTAGTCCAAGCCCTTACCAGAGACCAGAGTCCTCACCAGAGTCCTCACCAGAGATCCAGGAATCCAGGCCCCTGGCCCTTTTCTCCCCAAATGTTTCTGGAATCCAAGTACTCAGCCCCTTCCTCCCTCAGACTCACGAGTCCAGATCCAAAGCCCCCTTCTCCCCAGAGATCCAGGAGTCCCCGCTCCCAGTCTCTCCTCCCTTGGGCCAGGCAGGCCTCCTGGGGAAGGCATGGCCTGATAGAAAACCTGGCTTCCTGGGTGCCGGCTGGGAGAGAACCTCATCTGTCTTGGAATTTGGCCCTTTGGGCACACCTGCTTCCTACCCACCCTCCTGTCAGTCTGCAGAGACTCCGTGCCCAGGGCCAGGAGGCCAGGGGCTAGCCAACCGTCAAAGCCTCCCTGGGTACTTTCTTTCCTCTCTCCTCTCTTCTTTGGGTCATTTATAATGACAGCCACAATCTCCCAGCGCTGACCCCATACCAGGCCCAGAGCACCAGTCCTCTGACACCTCCCAGTCCAGACAGCCAGGTGCCTTTAGCATCCCCATTTGGCAGGTGAGGGGGCTGAGCCTCAGAGAGGGGAAGAGGCTCCCAAAGTCGGCCTGCGAGAGGTGGGCGGTGGACCCAGCATCCACCCTCCCCACCCCTGGGCTCAGAGCCCCTCCAGCTGGGGTCTCTCCCGTGCCCAGTCCCTCCTCCTGGACTGTCCGGTTCTAGCTGCCCCTGCTCCAGCCGCACCTTCCCGTTCCTTCCTCGCAGTCCAGGTCTCTCTGGCCCTGCCTTTTTTTCTCTCTCCCTCTTTCTTTCCACCTTCCCTGGTTCCTAGCCTCCTCCTGCATCAGGACATCCCTCCCTGGCTCTGCGCTGGCTTCTCTCTCTCTCCCCATCGCCTCTCTCCTCTCCCCGCTCCTGTTTTCTTCCCTCTCTCCCCCTTTCTCCTTCTTTTCGTCTACCTTCTGTCTTTCATCCTCCCCTTCTCTCCCTTCCCTCTCTTTGTCTCTCTCATTCTCTCTGGCCCTCTCAGTCTCTGTCTCTCTCTCGTCTCTCACCCTTCTCCACCCCCTTTTTTCAGATGTCTTTCCTCACTTCCTCTCCTTCCACCCCTTCCCTCTCTCCATCCCTCACCTCCCTCCTTCCTGCTCTCTCTCAGTCTCTATCTCTCTCCCTTTCTCTCCCTCTCTCTCTCCTTCCCTCCCTCTTAGGTCTCTCTCTTTCCTCCCCTCCCCCTTCTCTCTTTGGGTCTCCCTCCCTTCTCTCTCTTTCTCCTTCTCTCTCTCCCTCCCCCTCGCAGCTCGAGCCAGGTCTGGAGCTGGGGGTGGGGTGGGGGTGGTTTGAGAAGGGGCCCAGGGCTGGGGTAGCGACCTGCTGAGGAGGGGGAGGAGAGGCGGGAAAGGGGCGGAGAAGGAAAGGGGGAGGCGGGGGGCCCGGAGACGGGTCTATGGTCCCACCTCTCTTCCCCCTTCCCTCTTTCCCAACCTCCCAGACCCTCAGGCGGGGGCGAGAGTCAGGCCAAGGTGGGGAGGAAGGGGAAGGGAGGAGGCTGCCCCCGCCCCCCCCACCAACCTGGCCCGGAGCCCAGGCCTGGGTTCCCAGCATGCCCCGGGGCTGCCTGGGGCCTGAGGAGGGGGGTGAGGGGAGAGGGGAAGCCGAGAATCTCAAAGATTCCCGGGACCTAAGCATCTCCCCAACCCGTCAACCAGTGTTTCCTTGGGGAAACTGAGGCGGAGAGAGAAGGGTTAGGACTTGTTCAAGGTCACTGGACAAGGCATTGGTGGAAACGCGAACTCCCTGGGCCCACAGGCCGGCTTTGGGGAAGGGGTAGGCTCTGGACTTCCCCCAGGCTTAGGTCCCCCTCCCCCTCTCTGCGGACCCTGGGGAGCCCCCAAGGGTCAGAGAGCAGACCCAAACAGTCTGGCACCATGGTAACCAGCTGGCCCCGCCCCCTTAACCCCTGGAGGGCTGGACTCCAGCTGGGGCTAAAGAGGAGGTGGGGACTCCTGGGTTCCGGGGGAGGAGGGGCCTGGGGATCCCCAGAACTGCAGGCTTCAAAGGGAGAAAGATGCCAGCGCCTGGACGCTTGGGTTCTAGAGGAGCAGAGGGTTGGGGGCCGCGCTCCTTGGGAAGAGGGGCTGAGGTTCTGAACTCTGGGGTTTTGAAGGAGTTAGGGGCTGGAGTGTGGATTCCCTGGTCTGAGAGAACAGACTAGGGCTCAGACTCCTGGATCCTGGAAAAAAGGGGGCTGGGGGCTCGGATTTTGGAATGGGTGGGGGAATGGGTGGGGGACTGGGTGGTGTACTCCCAGGTCTGAGGGAGGAGGGGGCTGGGACTGGAATCCCGGGTCCCCCAGGGAGCATGGATGCTGGGCCTCTCCTCCTCCAGACATCCCCTGCCCCCGCCGCTGACCCTGGCCTGTCTGGCAGCCCAGACAACCTCCCCCTCCTCCTCGGCCCCCTCCCACTGGCACGGCTCACCCTTGACCCCTCAAAGCCCCGCAGCCCCATCCCTGCCCCTCCCCCTCCCCTCCGGCCAGACGTTAACTCTTCCGCTGCCGCAGGCACTCCAAAGTCAGACAGTCTTCCTCCACCTCCCCCGAGGGCTCGGGCAGCTCGCCCCTAGTCTCCTCCAGCCAGGATCCTACCAGCCCCAGCCCCCATCTCTGTCCTCCCTCTTGAATCTAGGAGGTGTCCCCAGATTTCTCCAGCTTCTGGACCCCGGAATTCAGGTCCCAGGCCCCCTCCTTCAAGGATTCTGGAGTCTGAGCTCCCAGCCACCCCCCCCCCCCACCCCCAACTCCTCCTCCAAGAACCCAGAAATCCAGGCCCCCGGGTGCTCCTCCCTCAGGGACCCAGGAGTCCAGGCCCCAGCCCCCCAACCTCCCTTTCCGCAGACTCACGGCTCCCGCGGCTCCCGCGTCGCAGGGAAGGGTCTTCTCCGCCGCCCCGGGCCCGTAGGCCGGGCCCCAACGCCGCCGAGCGCTCTCCATCCTCTCCCCGCCTTCGCCGCCCGGCGGCCTCTCCCCTTCCTCCCGCTGTCCCCACCATCCTCCTTCCCTTCTCCCCGACTCCCTCTGGCCGGCGCCTCCTCCCCGGCTCTGCGGCCCGGGGCTCCCCCTCCCCAGACCCCGCCGGCGGCGCGGCCGTGGGACCAGCCCCCTCCCCAGGGGGCCCCCCGCCCCGCCCCTCCCCACCGCCCAGCCCAGTCCGGCCTGGCTTCCCCCCTGCCCCGGAGCTGGCCCAGGTCCAGGGGAAAAAATTCCATCCAGCCCCGGGGAGGAGGAGCGGGGCGGAGGAGGGAGCGGGAGGGGGAGGCCGGGCCAGGGGAGCCTGACGCAGAGGAGGGAAGGGACAAAAGAGGCCGGGAGGCGGCGGCGGCCGGCGCTCCCGCCTCGCCCGCCCTCCTCCCTCGGCCAGTCTCGCTCCTCCCCGGCTTCCCTAGGTCCCCTCCGCCTCTCCGCCCTGTCCTGTCCCTCGCTGGCCTCCCTCCCTCTTCTCTCCTGCGCCTCCTCCTCCTCGCTCTGTGCGTGCTCTCTCGCTCTCTCGCTCCCTCTCTCCCTCCCTCCTCCCTCTCTCTCTTTCTCTCTCTCTCTCTCTCTCTCTCTCTCGCCCTCTTTCCCTCCTCCTCTCTGCTCCTGTCATTCTTGGTTGCTTTTGCTACCTCTCTGTCTCTTTCCGTCTGTCCTCCCTTATGTCTCTGCACATCTGTCCTTCCTTTCGCCCTCTCCCGGTCTCCATCCTCTTTCTCTGCCTGTGGGGCTTCTGTGTCTCCCATTTATTCTTCCCTTTTCTCTGTTTCTCTCCCTCCCTCCCTGTCTCTGTGTCTCTGTTCTTCCTCTCTCTCGCTTTCTCCTCCCCTCTCTCCCCCAACCAGTCAGGGTCTGCCCTTCTCTCTCTCCCCCTTCCTGCTCTCCCAGCTTCCCCCCCACCAGCTTTGGTCTCTCCACCCCCCCACCCCCACCCACTGGGGACTCAAAGGTGAATCAGACCTGAATCTGCCCTTGCAGATGGAGCTCACAGTCTGATGGAAGAGACAGAGCCAGCCGCAGACAGTCCCAATTCCGGGTGATCAGGGTATGACACAGGGAGAGGCCAGAGGCTGTGAGAGCCCAGAGCGGGAGGAATCCTGGCAGCTGGAGACGGCAGAGAGGACCTCCAGAGAAGGCGTGGTTGTGGCATGACCTCCACTAAGGCCCTTCCAGGCAGAGGGCACAGCTGAAGCAAAGGCCCAAGGCACGAAACCAAGGAGGTGCTGGAAGGACAACAAAGCCCTTAAGTCTGACTAGAGCCTCTGAAGCCATGAGCCAAGGAGCACAGGAGATGAGGCTGGGACGAGCGGGCGGGGTCAGATTCTTAGGGAGTTTCAGGCCATGCTGGGAACTTAGCCTTCTGAGGGTGACAGGGAGTCCTGGAAGGTTGTGAGCAAGGGGCCGGGACAGGGTTATATCTGAATGTCAGACCCCGCTAAGGCTGTGTGGACTGGAGGGGGAGAGACTGGTGGAGGCTGGGGAGGAGGCCCTCTCCCTGCAGTTTGCGGGCTAGGACCTGGGGAGAGAGGAAGGGGTGGGGCAGGAATGTGAGGAGCTGGAGATGGCTGGAGACTGCTGGGCAATGGGGGCAGAGAACAGGAACCTGTGGGCGGGAAGCAGGTAGGAAAGCAGCTCCCTGACTCTGGCCCAGGAACGGATGGGGCAGGAGTTGCTTCCAATGGGGAATCAGCAGGAAGAAGAGGGTAGAGAGATGCTGTGGGCAGCTGAGAACTTAGTGGACATTAAGAGCCAGGGACATTTAGGGAAAACATTCAGGATGCATGGTGCTGGGCTTTCAACAGTGCACCTCCCCCTCTCCCTATCCTCCAGCCACCCAGTTCTCTCTGGGGATAGCATATATTCACTAATTTCTCATGTATCCTTCCAGAGGAATTTTATACATCTATGCACATATATACCATCCTCCTGTTTTCTGTCCCCAGATAGGATCACAGTATTCTGCACATTTTTTTTTAACATGAAATCCAAAGATCCTCCCATATCTAGGCTTATAGAACCTCCTCGTTCATTTTAATAGCGATATAATATTCCATTGTATTCATCTATTTATTCCTAGTGTATTCAGTTAATTGGGAGATTGGAAGGTTTTTTTATGTCAAGAAACTAATGCGTATGCATATTCAAATTTGCTTATTTATTTATTTTTGAGACAGATTGTCCAGGCTGGAGTGCAATGGCATTGTCTCAGATCACTGCAACCTCTGCCTCCCAGCTTCAAACCATTCTCCCACCTCAGCCTCCCAAGTAGCTGGAACTACAGGCGTGCGCCATCAGGCCCGGCTAATTTTTGTATATTTTGTAGAGATGGGGTCTTGCCATGTTGGCTGGACTGGTTTTGAACTTCTGACCTCAAGTGATCCTTCCACCTTGGCTGAGCCACCGCACCTGGCCCAAATTTGCTGATTTTTAAAGTGATTTTGTCCAATGCTTTTAAGCCTCTAAACCCAGATATTCGATAAATGCTTACTTCTAGATCCTTTAAAATTTGTTGATAATTACTAACAATGGGATAATAATAATGACAACAGATACCCTTTATTGAATGGCTACTGGGAGCCAGTTCCTGGAATGAGTATTTGTTATACATTATATCATTGATTGCACAGAAACCTTATTATTAGAAACTATTATTATCCCAGTTGTAAGGATGGAATACTGAATAAGATGCGGTTCTGAATAGGGAGTTGCCCAAGCTCACAAAGTATGTGATAGAGCTAGAGATTCAAACCCAGGCCTCTCTGGCTCCTTCTTTGGGGTGGGCTGGCTCTGGGAAAATATGCTGTTTCTAAGGATTGACACTAGGTACATTTAAACTTGTCATGCACACAAATTCATGTATGATTAAGAAGGACCCTTTGTCAGACCCCTCACTTTCACTTGGGATCTGGAGTTACTGTCACTCTGCATTCACCTTGGATGCCCTGTAGACAGATAAGGACAGTAACCGCATCACAGTCCTTGTCCTGGCCCTGAACCTGTTGTGTTGTGATTTTCTACGTCTGGGTCTGTCTTTGGGAATTTACTGAGGGCACAGTCTAGGTCTGAGTCATCTCTGTGTCCTCAATATCACTCCACCCAGGCATGGCTCAGACTAGGGGCTCAGGAAAATGTTTTTTAAGTGAATGAATGAAGAGATGAGTGAATAATAAATGGCTTGTGGATTAGGCTGGGACTTGCTTAAGTCCCCAGAACAGTGACCATAATTCCCATTAGTTCCTGAAACAAGGCCTCTGTTCTGTTCTCATCAGTTAGCAAGTCACAGGGACCACTGGTTCCTTTATTCTCTGAAATATAGGGCTCCAAATCTCTCAGCACATAAGACTAAGCTACTGCAATTCCTGCAAATATCCAGAACTCAGGATCCATTATTCCCTTCACTCCCTGTCCCTGAGACAGGGGGCCACCGTTCCCATCAGACGTTGGCACACAAGTATAGGTTGAGCATACCTAATCCAAAAATCTAGAATCGGAAATGCTCCAAAATCAAAAACTTTTTGAGCACCAACATGATGCCAGAAGTGAAACATTTCAATCCATCACTTGATCTCATGTGATAGATTGCAGTCAAAACCTTGTTTCATGGGGCTGGGCACAGTGGCTCATGCCTGTAATCCAGCCCTTTGGGAGGCTGAAGCAGGAGGATCACTTGAGCCCAGGAATTTGAGACCAGCCTGGGCAACATAGTGGGATTCCCATCTCTACAATAAAAAATTTAAAACTTAGTGGAGCATGGTGATGCATGTCTCTTTTCCCAGCTACTAGGGAGGCTGAGGTGGGAGGATTGCTTGAGCCCAGGAAGTCAAGGCTGCAGTGAGCTGTGACGGTGCCACTGTCCAGCCTGGTTGACAGAGTGAGACCCTGTCTTCAAACAAACAAAAAACTTCATTTCATGCACAAAAATATTGTATAAAATTGTCTTCAGGCTATGTGTAGAAGGCATATATAAATGAAATGAAAACAAATGAATTTTGTGTTTGGACTTGGGTCTCATCCCCCAAATCTCTGATTTTATGTATATGAAAATATTCCAGAATACAAAATAAAAAGTCAAACCTGAAACACTTTGTGTCTCAAGTATTTTGGATAAGGGATGCTCAACCTACATCACCATCCTTGTCAGTCTCTGCTACCCAATATTGTAATTCTCATACTTCTTAGACACAGGGGCCACCATTCTCATCAACTGCTGAAACTCAAGTTCCACTATTATTACCTCTTGGAACAGCACTCCAAAGGAAAATAGAAACTTCCTACCCTTCACAAGGTCATCCCAAGTTCCTGAAACAGGAACTGGTAGACAGGAAGACACCTTAACCTACCTTGAACTAGGTCTGAGTCAAGGACTCACACGTTGATACTGTAGAACAGGCAGCACCAGGTCATGAGGAACATCAAAGTAGCAGAGAATCCTTCCATGTGAGGGATCAACCCTAAAACCAAGATAATCCGATAGCACCACCAGAGAATCCTTCCATGTGGGGGGATCAACCCCAAACCCAAGATAATCCTAGAGCACCACATAATCCCTACAGGTGGGGTAATCCCCACACTGGCAGAGCCTAAAATCACGAGATGATCTAAATCAAACTGGTCCAACCTGCAGCCCATGGGCCTCATGTGGCCCAGGATGGCTTTGAATGTGGCCCAACACACATTCATAAACTTTCTTAAAACATTGAGGTTTTTGGGGATTTTTGGAATTTTTTTAAGCTCATCAGCTATCATTAGTGTTAATGTAGTTTGTGTGTAGCCCAAGACAATTCTTCTTCCAAAGTGGCCCAGGGAAGCTGAAAGATTGGATGCCCCTGAACTAAATGCAGCATATTCTCCCATCACACCATTAAATAACCCCAAATGGTAACCTGCCCCTGGTGGACTTGTAGGAAGTAGAGACAGGGTCCTCATTTTTGTTGGGTCTGGGTGGGGGGAAGTGGGGAGGCAACAGATGTCATTTCCACAATTAATTATTTTCTGAACAAAGGGCATGGGAAAATGTGTGTGATGTTTTGCGGGAGGGGTTCCCTATAGCCTTTCTCTTTGCATTTTTGTTTGATGAGAAGGACCTTCAGCTGCTCTGGTTTACATCTAAGCAAAAGGTAGGGAAGGTTACACTGAAGTTCAAGGAGACAGGACTAGTTATAGTTTTTGCAAGTCCATTAGCTGCCATCTCCTTCTACCTCTGGTAATAGATCCTCTCTTTCCTTTAAGTAACCCACTCCATGTGACTCTGACAAGAATGTCCGAGCACTAATGCCCCTCCTCCTCCCCCTAAAAAAACTTAGTCTGGGCATCTGGGTATATGACACAAAATAGGCCAACCAGAATATTTATCATTCATTCATCTGTGAGCCCTGACAGAGCTGATTAGAATCCAATATTTTATTTTTGATCTTTATACTTTAATTTTATGTCTTCTAAAATATAAATGTATACATATGCATTTGTACACACATATATTGTTTTGGTTTCTGAAGAACAGAGTCATACTACATATACCAAGGTGATTAAGAGCACAGATTCTGAAGCCAGACTGCCCAGGTTTGAATGCTGGCTCAACCACTTTACTAGCTATGTCTCTCTATGTCTTTATCATCAGTAAAATGGGTGTAATAATAATAGTATCTATATCATGGATTGAGACATAAGGATTAAAGGAGTTAATGTATAGAAAGTGCTTAAAACAGTGCCTGACACACAATAAGCCATATAAAAGAATTATTGAATGTTATGCCTACAAATTAATACAGAGCTAGCTCTTTATTCTAATTTCTTCATACACATGCACAGAATTTTATATTAACAGAGCAGTTTATCCTTAAGATATTTTTACTGCATTCTTTCCCATCCTCATTTCTTTTTTCTTTGCTTACCTTGATTGACCTCTCCCTTCCTACCCATTCACCAGGTGCTTCTCCTCCCAAAGATATATGTTATATCTGTTGTGAGTTAAATTGTGTCCCCTCCACCAAATATATATGTTAAAATTCAAATCCTCAGTACCTGTGAATGTGACCTTCTTTGAGGGCCTTTACAGATGTAATCAAGTTAAAATGAGGGCATACTGGATTAGGGTGGGCCCTAAATCCAATGACTGCTAATCTGATAAGGAGAGAGGTACTTGAAGATGCAGAGAAAATACTTGGGAAGAAGACCATGTAATGATGGAGGCAGAGATTCAAGTTATGCGTCTTCAAGCCAAAAAACACCAAGGATGGCTGGCAACCACCAGAAGCTAGAACAAGAAACCAAGGGGCCTACAGAGGAAGCATGGTCCTGCTGATACCTTCATTTCCAGCTTCTAGCCTCCACATCTGTGAGAGAATACATTTCTGTTTTTGCTTGTTTGTTTTTTTTGAGATGGAGTCTCCCTCTGTCACCCAGGCTAGAGTGCAGTGGCATGATCTTGGCTCACTGCTGTCTCCACCTCCTGGGGTCAAGCAATTCTGCCTCAACCTCCCAAGTAGCTGGGACTACAGTCACCTGCCACCACAGCCGGCTAATTTTTGTATTTTTAGAAGAGACAGGATCTCACCATGTTGGCTAGGCTGGTCTCAAACGCCTGACCTCAAGTGGTCTGCCTGCCCTCAGTCTCTCAAAGTGCTGGGATTACAGGCATGAGACACTGTGCCTGGATAATTTCTGTTGTTTTAAGATGCTTGGTTTATAATACTTTATTACAACAGTCCTAGAAAACCAATGTAGTATCCATGTTTATCTGTGTGTCTTTTGCCATTCTTGACTTCATGCTTAAGTAAACATACATACACACACAAACATGCACATAGTTGGGTTGCATTCAAATTCAGCTTCAGCCTCAATCTTTGTTCAAATTTTTCTATTTGACTTTGATCTCATCTCAGTCTTTCGGAGGTTGAACCATTGAGTGCCAATTTGAAGTTCATTTCTGGCATCCCTGAACTTGTGTAGTCATGATGAATACGTGATGGATTGGGTTACCAGCCTATCTAACTAGTGCAATAACATTGGAAATATGAACAAATCATGTTCCTAACGTTAAAAATCTTAATAGTCATTTTCAAATTTAAGCATTCTAATGTAGCTTGGAGTGAAAATCTTGTGTGTGTTCAAAGTTAAATTTTTATTAAAGTATACGTGTGTGTAATTATATGATTACAGGAGTAAGAGGCTGAAATAAATAATGGTGATTGTGAAAGCCTATAAGGTACAGATGATTCTTCAGGAAACTGACTCTGAAACAGAGGTTAGAACTCCCCCACAAGTGTGAATCCTGAGAGCACCCCTATTAATTTCCTGCTCTCAGGATTCACCCTTGTAGGGGAGTGAAGGAAGTAGGATTAGGCGATGGGAGAAGGTGAACTACTATGCAGTCATAACAGAAGCCCCAGCCAATCCTACAGGAAACTTTGCAGCTAGATGGCTCCAAAGAGATGTCCTGAACTGGGGAAAGGGGACTGGGCCTTTATACCACTCACTGACCTATTGAAATAAAACCTTCAGACAAATCAAACACAGTTTATTTGAGTAGAGAACAATTCATGAGTAGGGCAACACTCAGAACCAAAAGAGCAGTGAGTTTGTATAAGCTGGACACAGAAGCAAAGTAGAGAAATCATCTGATTGGCTACAGCTAGGCATTTGCCTTATTTGGGCATGAATATGATCAGTTAGCTGCCTGTGATTGGTTGAAGCTAGGCTGTTTGTGATGGGCTGAAACCTTGCTATTTGTTACAAAAAGTATACTACTAAGTTACATTTCGGTTTGTTTACTTACTGAGTTAGGTTGCTGTTTATGAGGTAGGAACTCAAAGTATGGAGAAAACCTCAGGCTCATGGCCTCCAGCATAAACAGGCTCATGGCCTCCAGCATAAACAATGCTGATTTAATAGAGCAGTCCTTGGATGTGAGCTGACCCAGGAAGGGGCTGTGACTTTGGGTGAGGCAGCTCCCTTGCTCTGAAGGCAGTCCTTACCAGGGAAGACTGGACTGCCAGCTGTCAGCAATCAACCCTCACAGCAGCTGGGATCAGCCAGTGCTTCAGTCCTGGGGGCACTCCATCCATTACACCATGCCTTTCAGGTCCAAAAACAATTACTGAGAACTTCCGCATAATTATACAACTCAGGAAATAGACTGAGCGTTGGTATGAAGATTAAGGGTGCTTTAGTTAAATGCCATTAGAAAGAATATTGTCTCCTCTTGGAACTGGCAAATGATTATAAAAATATCAATAATAACATGAGTCAGAACAGCAAAGATTAGATTCCATGGAAATCCAGAGATCATTTTTGGGATAGGCAGCCTCCCTTGTAGAATTGTTTGGTATTCTACCATTCATATTATTAACGAAAATAATCTTTAATGACTGTATTTGATTTTTTTAGTTAGTTACATTTAGGCTGTGTGTCTTTTTAGAAAAAGTGTTATCTGAAAATTGTTCACATTTGTGAAGATGAATTTCAAAAAGATCGACAATTTTGCTTACTTAAATTTCTTGAAGTGGAAATGAAACTCTCTAAAATCGTGTGTAACAACTTCTGTGCTAAATCATCTTTGATCCAGACATCATAATGGGTGCAAAGAGCATGAAAAAAAAAAAAAATAGAAAAGCGTTGGAAATGAGATTCCCCAAACACATTTTGTTCTCACTAATCAAACTTCAAAACAACAGATTTTATAAGCATACTTTAAAAAGATTCTTTATAGTTTTGAGTTAGTGAAGCTAACATCTTAAAGCTGTAAAATTGATTGCATAACACTGTCAACCATTTTTTGAAGTAGAAGATGGATTTTCAAAATTTGCAAAAACTATGATTCTTTAAAGTTCTTTCTAGAAAACATGTTTTGAAAAGTTCCAAGTTATATTAAGCTGTGCACGAAATTATTTTATGTACTACTTTTGTATCTTATACATTGAACATTTGGACATAGAGAAACAATCAGATGTTTTCTACCTGATATATGATGAATTTCACTACACTTCTACTCGGTGGTGGAGATATTTCTTGGTCTTACACGTCGTTAACAACATAGTGCATATAATTTATGGAATGTATGTCATGAAAAAATCAGTTGTTGATAATAGAACAAAAATGGCAAAGGCTATGAGTGAAATAGAAATTAGAAGTATATTATTATTTGTTCACACCTTTAATTGTGTGTCCGGGAATAATTAGAGCTCAGTATCAGGTAATAGAATTGCTGTCCATAAGCAGAAATGTGGTTGGGCCACACTTTCATCATTCTTCAGTCAAAATCAAACTCATGACATACAAGAGACCTTGGAATTGCATTCCTATGAGGTTTGTAAACAGGATGACAAAGCAGCTCTTCCATGTTCAAAGCAATACTTAAACAAAAAGTTGACACTGTACTCTGCAGATGACAATACCCACCCAGCAGGACGTACTGATAACTGAGAGTTGCTTGAAAGAAAGTGGTTTATTTGATGAACCTACTGAAGAAATAGCCAAATGAATGTGCTTTGAGAGTGGAAGTATTTCACGCATGATACGTGCTGTAAACACTTTGCTATTGTTTTGCTTCTGCCAATGTGCTGAAATAGGTACATAGCTATTGAATGCTGAGATACAGATGGAAATTCAGAAATTATTTTTGTGGGATTGTCAGCCTCCTAAAATATCGCCCAGTGATCTCCACTTCCTGATACTCATG
Organism: Papio anubis; assembly: GCF_008728515.1. Taxonomy (NCBI): domain Eukaryota; kingdom Metazoa; phylum Chordata; class Mammalia; order Primates; family Cercopithecidae; genus Papio; species Papio anubis. The sequence continues at coordinate 6,397,124 of NC_044995.1, read as the reverse complement.
TCTTTGTGTAGCCTCCTCCCCAAAAGTATGGGCTGAACTTAGTGACTTACTTATAACTAATGGTATAGGGCAAAAGTGATGGAATGTCATTTCCAATATTAGATTACAAAGAACTGTGTGACTTCTGTCTTGCTAGCAAACTCTATTGCCTCTCTGATTTTCATCTATTAATAAAGTAAGTGGCTATATTGTGAGCTGCCACTTTTGAGAGACTCATGAGGTAAGGAACTGAGGGAAGCCCCTGCCAACAGCTAGAAAGGAACTGAGGCTCTCATTCCAATACCCTATGAGGAACTGCGTGTTGCCAAAAGCCAATGAATGAACTTAGAAGTGGGTCATTCCCCAGTAGAGCCTTCAGAGGAGGACGAAGACCCTGAGTCAACATCTTGATTTCAGCCTAGTGAGAAACCATAAGCCAAGGACCCAGCTAAGCTGTGCTCAGATTCCTGACCACAGAAACCGTAAGATACCGTGTGTTAAGATGCTTAGCTTTGAGATAATTCCCTACGTAAAAATAGATGGCTAATATTAATACTTCTTTTGTTTTTCTGTTATATTATTAGTATTTTGATATCTTGAAAGTGAATTGTCTTTCTCTATTGTCATATTTCTCATCCAAGATTTAAGGGGAGATTCTTCCCAAGAACCTACGTGAAATAGCAAAGAAAGGCAAAAATCTTAGGGGAAAACAAAAACACGTAAGAGAGGGCAGAACTTTCTCATTTTTGAGAGTGGCAGGCCAGGCTATATGGATCAACTCCTCTGCTGAAAGTAATTAAAAGTGGTGGATAAAATACTCAAAACAGTCTTTATAAAATAATGGAAGGACAATCTAGTGAGGAATTTCCTAGATAAAATTTAGAAAGTGAGAACTCTAAAAAGGAAGCAGAGCATTCAAACCTGCTATTGACTGATGAGCATAGGCTTATTCTGATCATAAAAATGAGCTGTAGTTTTCAACAGTCTCCTGAGATGAGGGGAACAAAAGTAAAAGTGGCACCAAACTGGTGCTATGGCATATGGTAAAAGCAAACTGAAACCCTCCTTCACGGAAGGCACTTTGATCATAGAATGAAAATGATCCCGGGTGGAAGGTCTGAGGTACGAGGAGGAAGCAGGTGGTAAATATATGGATAGATCCATCAGGATTCAAATAGGAAGCTGATGGCATATTCAAGAGCTTAATTAAACATAGACTTGGCCGGACACAGTGGCTCACGTCTGTCATCCTAGCACTTTGGGAGGCCAAGGCAGGCGGATCACCTAAAATCAGAAGTTCCAGACCAGCCTGGCCAACACGGTGAAACTCCGTGTCTACTAAAAATATGAAAAGTAGCCAGGAGTGGTGACTTATGCCTATAGTCCCAGCTGCTCAGGAGGCTGAGGCAGAAGAATTGCTTGAACCCAGGAGATGGAGGTTGCAGTGAGCCAAGATCGCGTCACTGCTCTCCAGCCTGGGCGACAGAGCAAGACTCCGTCTCAAATTAATTAATTAATTAATTAATTAATTAACGTAGGCTAATGAAGGGACTAAACAGAGATGTAGGCAGGATTAAGAGGTCCAAAAAGAGATGGTGCAGCATCCAAGGACAAGCAGCAGTGGGAAATGGGTACCAACCTAGACCTGATGGGGCAAGGGCAGTAGCCTTGGAAGATGGGCTACTTTATAGCATTTGTGGCACAGGGGAATGCAGCCACTGCCAGAACTGTGGGGGAGGGAACAGCTGGAATAAAAACCCTGACTTCTTTCCTCCCACCCTTCAATCTCTGGCAGTGCCTCCCACTGGCAAGGGGAAGCTAATGATGCGGTCCTGAGACGTCAGCCTCCCAGTGCACAGAAATGAGCAGAGATGAGTGAATGATGGATCTGGAGAGGCACAGGTCATTCCTGCTGCCACTGATCACCCATTATGTTCTTTTGTTTAGATGAACAAGCTCACATCCTTAACTCAGAGACACCCAGGATTAGTTCTCCTATCACTGCAGAGGGAAGTCATTCCTGCTATACTTCTGAAACTGAAATTATAACAACAGACATGAAAAGTGCTCTTCATGTAAGATATCAGGGTGAAATTGAGGTGGGAAAGAAACAATTAGTTACCATAAAACATAATAGCTTCAGTTCCTGCTGCTGTAGCTGGTCATAAAGCCTAAATTGATAACCATTTTATGTCTCTCTTACCTTCTTCTAGCACTTTGGTTTCTTGGAATTTTTTACCTGGTGGGGTGACCCAAAGGATCTAAGTCATTAATGCTTCCTCTTTATTGCATTGCTGCAATTATCCATTGACCATTATTCTGGACGTAGAGTATGAAGAACCTCACTACTGAACAGTCTGGGTTCCACTCCTAATTCTCCTTGATTGCACTATATAGCAGCAACATATTTTTTTCCTAATAATTGGATCAATTGGTACCTCTACTAGCTTAGTAAAGGTACCTCCTTCTCTGCCTGATGATTTAGCATCATGACTTGGCCAAAATGGCCAAGAGGCAGTCTCTACTTCCACTTGAAACCATAACTGGGTTCTTTAGTGGAAGTGTTTCTCCTTGAAACACTAGGACTCTCAAACCCACCCACTCCAAGATTGCAAATGTAGGAGGCAAAAATTGCATAAGTGTGTGATTAGGTGAATAAGGAAGAGGGACCAGTCCTACCTCCACTTCTTGGTTTTCACATTGTGTATTCTGGCTCTGGGAGAAATGGCACTGTATATTGTTGTTGGTTTAAGGCAAATACTGTTCGATAGCATCTCACCCAACCTCACCAAATATTTACCTCCAGATGGCACTATAACTTGCCTTCAATAGGTCATTTCATCAATACATCAAGTCACCTGCTTCTGGGTAATGAGGCCCACAGTTGTACTTTATTGGCCTTAAAATTATTTTCTTGTTTAATGTGTGGAATCTGGAGGGGTTGTGCGTTTAGCTGGCATGGTAAAAAAGATAAGGGATTCTTTTAAGGTAGCCATAGATGCTTTCTGATGTTTCTAACGTATATCTTAAGTTGGGCATGCAAGGACTCATGTATCTTTTTTTTTTTTTTTTTTTTTTGAGAAGGAGTCTCACTGTGTTGCCCAGGCTGGAGTACAGTGGTGCGATCTTAGCTCTTTGCAACCTCTGCTTCCCAGTTCGCAAGCAATTCTCCTGCTTCAGTCTCCTAAGTAGCTGGGATTACAGGCATGCACCACCACACCCAGATAAATTTTGTATTTTTAGCAGAGACGGGGTTTCACCATGTAGCTCAGGCTGGTCTTGAACTCCTGACCTTGTGATCCACCCGCCTCGGCCTCCCAAAGTGCTGGGATTACAGGCATGAGCCACCATGTCCGGCTATCTTTTCCTTTTTGTTTGGTCTTCAAGTTAGTCAGAGGCAGCCTGTCTGCAACACAGTCTTCATAATAACCTTTATCACCAAGGTGACTGAGTGCCACTTAATCTCCCAATGCTTTGCCCTCCACCTGCACTCTCTGTTATTTCACCATTGGTAATAATTTGAGTAATCATAACAATAAAAATGAGTAGGAGGCTTAAATATAAGACACATGTAAAATAAGAAAATAGTAATATATTGGAATGTGCAAACTGAGTAAAGGGTTCTAACGTCCTATCTTATATTGGAGAAGCTTTAAAAGGTCACTCACTTTAGACTTTATTAACTGTGTATTTTATATTTTTTAAAGAATAACCAATAAACCTAGCAATAGAGTGTAAAACTTCTAAACTGGTGGAAAAGAAATGAACTAAGAAGAATAAAGATTACTCCAGCAGTCCAAACATAGGCCAGAAAGAAGAAAAAAGGAATAATTGAAAAGGTGGGGGAAAAAAAAGGCAGAACACAAAGCAGGTACAAAAATAGTAGATTTAAATTCAAATATATTAGTAATTGCATTAAATGTAATGTAAGGCTTCAGTTAAAATTAGTTTGCTAGACTGGGCCAAAAAAATCAACCATACACTATTTACAAGAGACACATCTAAAACATAGTGATATGGGAATGTCAAAGAAAAAAGATGAAAATGGATATATAATGCAGCAAATTCTAACCAAAAGAAACCTGGGTAGACATATTGACATCAGCTAAAATAAACTTTATTTAGGCAAAGTGTTTAGGCAAAATACTTACCAGTAATGACGATCATATCACAATGATAATAGTTTCATCAGAATATTTAAAAACCTAATCAGATACACTAAATAATGCAGCCTCAAAATATATAAATCCAAAGTTGTCAGAACCACAGAAAATGTACAAATTCATAATGATAGTGGGAGATTTTTAACATATCTCTTTCATTAATGAGTAAATTAAACAGGTGGAAAAAGTCAGTGAGGATATAGAAAATCTACACAACATCATTAACAAATTGACTTAAGCAAAAGACAAAACACTACACTCATAGCAGCAACGAAACATGCATTACTAAAGCACACACAGAATATTTGTAAAACTTGATCAGAGACTGAGCCATTAAGAAAATCTCAACACAGTTAAGGGATTCATATCACAAAAAGTATATTTTCTGATCACTTTGCTGTTAAGATGGAGATCTGAAACAAAAATATTATTGAACTCTTGAAAGGTTGAAAATTAAGAAGTCACTTCTAAGTAGTCCATGGGTCAAATAAGCAGTCAAGTTGGAAATTAGAAAATATTTAGAGAGATATTTGGATATTTGACCCCTCCAAAGCTTAAGTTGAAATTTTATCCCCAGTATTGGAGATGGATCCTAATGGGAGATGTTTGGGTTATGGGAGTGGGTGCTTCATGAATGGCTTAGTGCTATCCTCCTAGTAATGAGTGAGTTCTTGCTCTATTAGTTCTTACAAGAGCTGTTGTTAAAGAGAACCTGGCACCTCCACGTCTCTATCTCTTGCTTCCTCTCTTCTCATGTGATCTCTGCATGTGGTGGCTTCCCTTTACCTTCTGCCATGAGTAGAAGCAGCCTGAGGCCTCACCAGAAGCAGACGCTGGTTCCATGTTTCTTATACAGCCTGCAGAACTGTGAGCCAAATAAACCTCTTTTCTGTATAAATTGCCCAGCATCAGGTATTTCTTTTTAAGCAAGACTAAATGGACTAAGACAGATATGAATAGCTTAAAATCATATTACTGGAATTGAAATAAGATAAACTGAATTCGATCTTTCTTCTCAAGAGATTAAAAAAACTCAAGAAAGTAGACATAAGAAAATAATAAAATAAATACTAAATAATACGTGTTTTAAAATGCATACAGTAGAATCAACAAAGCCCTAACTTGTTTGGTGAAAAAGTAATAAAATTGATAAACCTCTGGGGAGTCTAAATACAAAGAAAAGAGAGAAGGCATACGTAGCTAATGTCAGAAATAAAATAAAGGACATAACCACTGATGTTGCAGACATTGAGACTATAAGACAATATTTTGAACAATTTCACATACTTTAACATTTAGATTAATGAATAAATTAATAAAAATATGTAATTTAGTATAATAGCCTCAGAAAACAAGTAGAAAACCTGAATAGTTCTAAAACTATTCAGAAGAATCAGTAGTAAAAATCATCCCACAAAGCAGACTTTAGGTCAAGATGGCTAAACTTCAGGTATACCACCAAATTGTACCAAAACTTTAGGAATAAATTACTCTATTCCTATTCAAACTCTTGCTCATTTTCTGTGGCTAATTATAAAATTAATACCCAAACTCAACAATATGAAAAAAATAAAAGTATAGGCAAATCTTAATTAGGCATATAGTGGCACAAATATTAAGCCAAAGTTTGCAAATTAAATAGAGCTAGATGTAAAAATGGCAATGTATCATAGCCAAGATGTGTTTATGTCAGGAATGCAAGGGTGGTTTAATATTAGAAACTCATTTAGTGTATTTATCACCAGCACAAATACAAGAAAAAAAACATAATATAACTATCCCAGTGAAGGCAGAAATGAGTCTGATGAAATTCTATCTTTATCTATAACAATTCTCATCAACTAAGGAAAATACAAATCCAATTAGAAAAAAAAAATCAGGCAATCCAATAGCAAAATTGGCCAATCACTTCAAAGTGACTTTACAAGAAGAAAATTCAATGAACTCCAATTGTATAAGAAAAGGTCCTCGACCTCTTTAGAGGTAGAAACCAATCAGTATCATAGTGGATACCGTTACATACTCTTCAGATTGCTAAAAATGGAAAGTACCAAGGTTGGCAAGGATGTGGGGCAATGGTAACTCTCATATTGTACACTTTTGGGAGTGTAAATTCATGCAATTGTTTGGGGAATTTTGTTAGCATTATCTACTGAAGTAGGAGATATATACACACACTCACATCCCTGACTTACGATGGTTCAACTTATAATTTTTCATCTTTATGATAGTGCAAAAGCCATACACATTCAGTACTCAGTATACTGAGTACACATTCAGTATAATCCCATCATAAATGGAAAATATTAAGTAGAAAATTACTTTTGACTTATTATATTTTCAATTTATGACAGACTTATTGGGACGAAACTCTACCATAAGTTAAGGAGCATCTATACACAGACATACACACATGCATACAGAAATTCCTCTAAGATGCATCCTCTAGAGAAAGGGTTCTACTAGGAGATCCCAAGATTCTCTCAGGGGGCATTTTCAAGGTCAAAACTATTTTAGTAATACACAGATGTTATTTGCTTTTTTCTCTGTGTTGACATTACATTGCTGGTGCAAAAGCAATGGTACATAAAAGGGCTGTACCTTAGCAGGAAGCAAGGTAATAGCACTAAATTGTACTAGAAGTTGTATTCTTTATCACTTCACACTCACTGTTAAGAAAAATTCCAGCTTCATTTAAGATTGCGCTTGATGAGACAGTAAAAGCTATTAATTATGTTAAATCTCAACCCTTGAATACACTTGTTAAAAAACTTTTATTTTAAGTTTGGGGTACATGTGCAGGTTTGTTGCATAGGTAAACTTGTGTCCTGGTGGTTTGTTGTACAGATTACTTCATCACCAAAGTATTAAACCTAGTATTCATTAGTTATGTTTCCTGATCCTTTCCCTACTCCTACCCTCCACCCTCCAATAGGCCCCAGTGTATGTTGTTCCCCTCAATGTGTTCTCATCATTTAGCTCCCACTTATAAGGCAGGTGGATCGATGAAGTGCAGTATATCCATATAATGGAATACTATTCAGCAATGAAAAAAATGAAATACAGCTACATGAGTACCTAGAATACTGTCATCAATGTGATATTATAAAAATTTGCAAAATCAAATGAACACATAGTATCTTGTTCCATACATGTAAATATGTAATCTTAAAGACAGCTAAAAGAAAACTATATGCTGGGCACAGTGGCTCACACCTGTAGTCCCAGCACTTTGGGAGGCCAAGGTGGGCAGATCACCTGAGGTCAGGAGTTCAAGACCAGCCTGACCAACATGGAGAAACCCCGTCTCTACTAAAAATACAAAATTAGCTGGCCGTGGTGGTGCATGTCTGTAATCCCAGCTACTCAGGATGCTGAGGCAGGAGAATCATTTGAGCTCAGGAGGCAGAGGTTGCAGTGAGCCGAGATCGCACCATTGCACTCCAGCCTGGGCAACAAGAGCAAAACTCCATCTCAAAAACAAACAAGCAAGCAAACAAAAACTATATGACTGATAGCAATAAAAAGAAAAGTGAGGGCAAAATTATCAAAAAGTTAGAAGTTGCTGACTTCTGGAGGGAGGCGTGGATTATTATTGGGGAAGCCACATGCAGGGGATTCGGAAATATTGTGTATGTTTCATTTCTTGACCTATATGACTACTTTAAGGTGAATCTTATTTATTTATTTTTTTTGAAACGGAGTCTCGCTCTGTCGCCCAGGCTGGAGTGCAGTGGCCGGATCTTGGCTCACTGCAAGCTCCGCCTCCTGGGTTCACACCATTCTCCTGCCTCAGCCTCCCAAGTAGCTGGAACTACAGGCGCCCGCCACCTCACCCGGCTAGTTTTTTGTATTTTTTAGTAGAGACGGGGTTTCACCGTGTTAGCCAGGATGGTCTTGATCTCCTGACCTCGTGATCCGCCCATCTCGGCCTCCCAAAGTGCTGGGATTACAGGCTTGAGCCACCGCGCCTGGCCTTAAGGTGAATCTTAACATGTACTTCTGAAACTATTCAGAAACTATCTTTTTTTTTTTTTTTTCCATTCATATGTGTAATGTGCTGATGTTGTAACAAGGAATGAGGGAGGCACATCTTATACACGAGTCTGAAAACCCAATCATCACACTTATGAACTACAAAAGGCTCTAGAAAGTAGCTTTTCAAGCAGTAAACAAAGATTCAGTTTGTGGTATTGTTTTAATTAAATTGCCTCATCAGCTTTAACCAGATTTCCCAAAGAGGAAGTAATCCTTTCTTTGTGTTAGTTTCTATTAGTGAGGAAGGAAGCTTAATAACTTGGCAACATTACTAACACCAACCTTTCTTTTTTTTGAGACGGAGTCTTGCTCTGTCACCCAGGCTGGAGTATAGTGTGGCATGATCTCGGCTCACTGCAACCTCCACCTTCCGGATTCAAGCGATTCTTCTGCCTCAGCCTCCTGAGTAGCTGGGACTACAGGAGCACGCCACTATGCCTGGCTAATTTTTGTATTTTTAATAGAGACGGGGTTTCACCATATTGGCCAGGCTGGTCTCAAACTCCTGACCTCGTGATCTGCCCACCTCGGCGTCCCAAAGTGCTGGGATCACAGGCGTGAGCCACTGTGCCCGGCCAACACTAGGACCTTTTGCTGGCAAAGTGAGCATCTATTTAGTACCAGAACTGTGCAGTAAGGTGAACAGAGAAAAAAGTAACAGCTAAAAGTACTGAGAAATCATTGTTCCCATACTCTAATGTAAAATGTTAAAATTTGACTCCTCCACATTTTTAACTGTTTATGCCGAGCTAATTTTAGTGTTTTGAAAAGTTGTAAAAAATGGTACAGCGAATTCCTGCCAACCCTCCACTGAACTTCCCTAAAGTTACTGTCTTATATAACCACAGCATAATGTTCAAAACCAGGAAATTAATATTGGTGCAATACTACTAATTTCGCCATATGTTTTAAAAATAATAAATTATTCAGAATCCTTTTCTATAATTCATGGTCATTTGGATTTTCTTTTTGTGAAGTTTACTGCTATGAATGTGTGTGTCCCTCTCTACTCAAATGTTGAGATTGAATCACCAATGTGATGTTAGGAGATGAGGCCTTTCAGAGGTGATGAAGCGATGAGAGTAAAGCCCTCATGGATGGGATTGGGACGTTTAAGAAAAAGGCCCCAGAGTTCCCCTTCAACATGTGAGGACACAGCCCATCCTCATTTCTACAAACCAGGAAGTGGGCCCTTACCAGACACCTAATCTGCCAGTGCTTTGATCTTGGACTTCCCAGCCTCCAGAATAGTGAGAAATAAATTTCTCTTGTTTCGAAGTGGTGTTTTGTTTATTTGTGCTACTTTCTTATAACAACAGCCTGAATGGACTAAGGTATAAACTCAGATCATTAGTGATTTTTTCTATTGAGTTGTCTAATATTTTTCTAGTTACATTTATAGTGTCCTTATAATCTTCATTCAATGAGAATTATTTTCAAAATATTTACATATTTATTTTAAATAACAATGATAACCTCCCCCCCTTTTTTTTGAGACAGAGTCTCACCCTGTTGTCTAGGCTGGAGTACAGTGGCGAGCCTTGGCTCGCCTCCACCTCCTGGCTGATGGCAGCCTCCACTTCCTGGGCTCAAGCGATTCTCCTACCTCAGACTCCCTAGTAGCTGGGACTACAGGTGTGCACCACCATACCTGGCTACTTTTTAAATTTTTCATGGAGACAGGGTTTTGCCATGTTGCCCAGGCCCGTTTCCAACTTCTGAGCTCAAGGAATCTGCCCACCTCAGTCTCCCAAAGTGCTGGGATTACAGGTGTGAGCCACTACACCTGGCCCCATGCATGTTATATGTTGTTAACACAATTAATATATTTAATGAAAAATGCCTACATTTTCAAAAACAAAAATCAATGTGAAGACTGACATTGTTTTACATGTTTTGCAAATCTCTTTCATGTCTGGCTTAAGGGAAATTGATTTTGCCTAGCTGCTTCTTTGTTCGGTTTGTTGTGATTTTTAAACATTTGTCCTGTACTCAGTGGTGTTGGCAAACAAAGTTATTCAGCCATTATCAGATTGATGGGCATTAACTTTATTTCCAGTTTTGCTGCCACGAATAATGCAACAATTAACTTCCTTGTATATTTACCTTCTGTAGTTCTGCTTTTGTTTTAATGGGGTAGATTCTTAGGAGGTGGATTTTGAGATAAAGTGAATGTGTGGGAGTGTTGCTAATGGATGATCCCAAATTGCTTCTACATGAAAGGGTACCCTTTTCCTCACCCCCATGCCAACTTAAAGGTGCTCACCTTTCCTCAGATCCATGCCAGCTTAAGGGTGTTATAATTTTTCCAGTTCATAGGTGTAAGGTGACATGTTATTTTGACTCAAACACTTTTCAGACTGCTGGTTAATTTGAGTAGTTGTTTCATGTTTAGCCTTTTGGATTTGCCCTTCTGTGAATTGTCTAATCACATTCTTTCCTTCCTTCCTATCCGAATGTTCGTTCCTTCCTTCCTTCAACAAATTCCTTCTTGTCAGACTTCCTTCCTTCCCTCCCTCCCTCCTTTCCTCCTTTATCTTCCATATCCATTCCAAAATTCACCATCCCTCACCTCCTTTGGCACTCCTTTTCTTCCTTCCTTCCTTTTTTCCTTCCTACCTTTTTTCCTTCCTTACTTTCTTTTTTCCTTCCTTCCTTTCTTTCCTTTTTCCTTCCTTCCTTTTCTTTCTCTTTCTTTCTCTTCCTTCCTTCTTTCCTTTCTTCCTTCCTTCCTTCCTCTCTCTCTCCTTCCTTCCTTCCTCTCTCTCCTTCCTTCCTCTCTCTCCTTCCTTCCTCTCTCCTTCCTTCCTTCCTTCCTTCCTTCCTTCCTTCCTTCCTTCCTTCCTTTCTTCCTTCCTTCCTTCCTTCCTTCCTTCTTTCTTTCTTTCCTGTCTTTCTGTCTTTCTTTCTTCTTTTCTGTGTAGAGACAGGGTCTCCTTATATTGCCCAGACTGCTTTTGAATCCTGGGATCAGGTAGTCCTCCCACCTCAGGCTCCCAAATTGCTAGGATTACAGACATAAGCCACCACACCTGACCTCTTTCCTACATTTTCTTCAAATTCTTTCATGACTTTTCTGTTTGTATGTTTAAGCCTGGCATGTATTTTTGTGTATAGTCTGAGATGAGATAGGAGTTCGATTTTATTTATTTTGAGATGGGCCAGGTTCGCCAAGCCCATTAAAGTTTAAATTAATTAGAGTGTAACAACACTGAAAATTAAGTTACTTGGTCACACTAGCCATATTCAAGTGCTCATTGGTCATAATAATGAAGCTCTAAAGCCAAGAATGAGGCAGAGTCCCACTATTACCACAATTATCATTGCATTTGTGGTGTTAGGAAAAATAGCCAGAGAGAAAGTTGAAATAAGGTATAAATATGAGAAATGAAAAGACAAGATTGTCATTTTGGTAGACAACATGATCATCTACCTAAAAAAACACAAGAGAATTTACAGAAAAACCTTAGAACTAATAATCAAGTTCTCAGAAATACCATTTGACCCAGTAATCCCATTACCAGGTATATACCAAAAATATAAATCATTCCATTATAAAGATACATGCATGTGTATGTTCATTGCAGCACTAATCACAATAGCAAAGACCTGGAGTCAACCAAAATGCCTATCAATGATAGACTGGATAAAGAAAACGTGGTAAATATACACTGTGGAATACTATGCAGCCATAAAAAGGAATGAGATCATGTCCTTTGCAGGAACATGGATGATGCTGGAAGCTATTATCTTCAGCAAATTAACACAGGAACAGAAAACCAAACACCACATGTTCTCACTTATAAGTGGAAACTGAACAATGAGAACATATGGACAGAGGCAGGGGAACAACACACACTGGGGCCTGTCAGGGGCGCCAGGGGAGGGAGAGCATCAGGATAAATAGCTAATGTATGCAGGGCTTAATACCTAGGTGATGGGTTGATAGGTGCAGCAAACCACCATGGCACATGTTTAGCTATGTAACAAACCTGCATATCCTTCTCATGTATCCTGGAACTTAAAATAAAATTAAATTTATTTGATTTGGCAAGATATAAGATAAATACACTAATCAGGATCTTGTAAAGAATCAACAAGTAAAGTTAGATCCCTACCTCATACCATACACAAAGTCATTTCAGATGGATTTAATCTGATTTTGAGGTGATTTAAATATGAACAAAAATGATTTTTCATTATAATTTTTTTTTGAGACAGAGTCTCACTCTGTCACCCCTGCCAGAGTGCAGTGGCATAATCTTGGCTTACTGCAACCTCTGCCTCCCAGGCTCAAACACTTCTGTCTCCCAACGTGCTGGGACTACAGACATCAGTCACCTTGCCTGACCTCATTATAACTTTTAATTAGTTAGTTTTTTAATGTAAGAAAGTTATTGATTCTTATAAATTAATTGCATAACCCAATTTAAATGGGGGTGATTTTGCCTTCCCCCCAGGGGACATTTGGCAAGGTCTGAAGACATTTTTGTTTGTCACGACTTGGTAGGGGAGGGAGTGCTACTGGTATCTAGTGATTGGAGGCCAAAGATGCTGCTAAACATCCTACAATGCACTGAATATCTCTTCTCTCCCCCAACAACCAAGGCTTATCCAGTTCAGAATGTCAGTAGTGACAAATTGTAAAACCCTTTTATAACCTGATACTTTAATGCGTTTCTGGGTTGCCTCTAATCCTTTTCCCAGTTAATTTTGAATTTCCCAGATATGTAATCATGCTAATTGCAAATAATAAAGATATATCCTTTCCAGGGTTGATACCATTTATATGGTTCTGTTTTGTAATTGCATTTGGCTAGCACTCTCGGAGCATTGTTTGCAGCGCACAGCTGAACTACATTTCTCTATTAGGAGGTTCTATCACTGTGTGAGTCATGATAGGAAGTCCTCCTTCCCACCTCTAAGGACCTAAAAGCTAGATACATGTTTTCCTGGAAACCTAGTGGCTAGCATGCAGGTATCGACTAAACTTACACTGAGACTTTATAAAGACATAAAGAAGGGTTCAGTACCCATTTTGATGGCACTGAACTAGGCTGTCCCTAGGGAAACTTGGAGAAGGTTCTTCTTTCATTGTTTCCTTGGGTTCTGACCCATTTTCTAAACTTGGTACTTTAGCCTTTTCATGGAATCTGTCAGCTGCCCAAGGTCTTATGAATGAATTCTTTTTTGTTGCTTAAGTTAACCCAGATTGGTTTCCTTTGCAACCAAGAACCCCACTGTTAGAATGTTAAATAATCATTGTGATAGTTGGGTGCCATTGTCTTGATCCTGACTTTGTTGGAATTGGTCTCTCATTTGCATTCATGTGTTATTTCATTCATGAAACAGATTGAAATCCATGAATTCACTCCTGTACCTCTAGTTGCAATCAAGTACCACATGGGTCATTGTAGTTTTCTGCCATCCCATATGTGTAAATACCTTCTCTGAGAATGAGAAACTCGTTTCCCATTAATCATGATATATTTACTAATTTGTTCAGTCAATCCCCTGAGTGTAACTAGTCCCTTATCTCAGCCACTGCTCCTCTCCAGCATGACTGGCTCCTCATCCTGCTTGGTCCTGCTTCCCACTACTGGGATGCCCTCTGGCAAAGGACTCCACTCACCCTGTTCAAGCTCTGGTGTACATGAGGGGCCATCCCTGTGTGCACACACAGGTAAGTGCCCTCCCTCCGCAGGTTCTGACACTCCCCTCTGACATCCCTGGGTAGATACCCTCCTCACTCATCTGGAATAGTTCCCCATTCCAGATGACCTCTGCACAACTATCTGCCTTGCTCTTCCCCACCTGTTGGCTTCAGGGTTCTATTGATCAGAAAAGGAAAAGAAGTGGTGAGGAGGAAAAAGAAAGGAAGAGGTGAGGAAAGAAGAAGAGGAGGATGAAGACGGCGAAAGAGGAGAAGAAGAAGGACAAGAAGGAGGAGGAGGGAGGAGCAGGAGAAGGAAAGAAGAATGAGGCCGGGCGTGGTGGCTCACACCTGTAATCCCAGCACTTTGGGAGGCCAAGGCAGGTGGATCACAAGGTCAGGAGTTCAAGACTAGCCTGGCCAACATGGTGAAACCCTGCTCTACTAAAATTACAAAATTAGCTGGGCGTGGTGGCACATGCCTGTAATCCCAGCTACTTGGGAGGCTGAGGCAGGAGAATTGCTTGAACCTGAGAGGCGGAGGTTGCAGTGAGCCGAGATCATGCCACTGCACTCCAGCTTGGGCGACAGAGTGAAATTCTATCTCCAAAAAAAAAAAAAAAGGAAGAAGAATGAGGAGGAGGAGAAGAAGAGGAAGAAGAAGAATGAGCAGGAGGAGGAAGAGAAGTAGTTTTGAAGATATATATATATATATATATATATGTATTTGGATTATAGATATAGATGTATATAATTTTTTTTTGAGATGATGTTTCACCATGTTGTCCAGGCTGGTCTCGAACTTCTAGCCTCAAGTGATCCACCCACTTTGACTCCCCAAAATGCTGGGTTTACAGGTGTGAGCCACTGTGCCCAGCCTCTGGGTATATTTTGAATGTAGAACTGAGAGGATTTCTGACTGGATGCAGGGTGTAAGAGAAGGAAGAGTGATAAGGAACACTCCAAGATCCTTGGCCTGAGCAGCTGGAAAATGGAGTTAATATTTACTGAGATGAGGAAGAATGTAGGAAGAGCAGGCTTGGAGTAGGCGTCCAGAGTAAGGTTTGGACACGATGAATTTGAGACGCGGAGTACATATCCAAACAGGCAATTAAATGTGTGGATCTAGAGCTAAAAACTGAGGACTAGAATGAAGATGTATATTTGGGACTTACCAATGTTTGATAGTTTTTAAAACCTTTGGACTGTTACTAAACTGTTGGCAGAGGGAACTGGAGCCTCTCAACTGGAGCTCTCTGTTTCTCCTCAAGTTACCGCTGAACAAGTGAACCTTGTCCAGCAGGGGGCACAATTGGACAACTGGACGTCGATTGGCTCCCGGACTCTGCTTGAGCGGGATCCGCGATGAGAAATGAAGTTAGAGAGTAAACCCTTGGCTAGAGGAATTGTTTTTTTTCTTGAGACGGGGGGTGGGGAGCGGGAGGGTCTCACTATATTGTCTATATATATATATATGTGTGTGTGTATACACACACACACACACACACATACATATATATAGAGAGAGACAGGATCTCGCTCTGTTGCCCAGACTGGAGTGCAGTGGCGCGATCTCGGCTCACTGCAACCTCTGCCTCCCAGGTTCAAGCGATTTCAGCTACAGGAATTTTTATTTAATGGCTCAGTGCATCTGTTTTCCCGGGAGTTACACAGTCAGGTCTCTACAAGAGAAAGGAGGTATAGAAAATAAGTAGGCCTGGGGTAAGATAAACAATGGGGTTGGGACATGGTGGCTCATACCTGCAATCCCAGGGCTTTGGGAGGCCGAGGCGGGAGGATCACTGGAGCCTAGGAGTTTGAGGCCCGCCTGGGCAATATAGTGAAACCCCACTTCTACAAAAAATAAAAAAAATTAGCCCGGCACGGTGGCACACACCAGTGTTCCTAACTACTCAAGAGGCTGAGGCGGGAGGATCACTTGAGAGCAGGAGTTGGAGACTATAGTGAACTTTGATCATGCCACTGCACTCCAGCCTGGGGGACAAGAGCAAGACCTTGTCTCAAATGACAACAACAACGAAAAGATAAACAATAGGGCAAGATATTGACAAAGCTTTGTCAGTATACTTGTTTCGGCCTTAGCACAGGGGAGACCATAGCACTTGGTGGGGAATGCAGCATAGTAAAGAGGGGCAGCTCCTGCTTCCATGGGCTAATTGCTGTTACATGGGCATGCAAGATAGTCAGATATTTCAAGAGAAGTTAGGCATTCAGATTATTGGGAGAGAGCTCCAAATTTTAAACTGTGACCCACAAATTATAAATATTTTTTAAATAGCTGGGTGCTGTGGTAGCTCACACCTGTAATTCCAACACTTTGGGAGGCTGAGGTAGGAGGATCGCTTGAGTCCAGGAGTTAGCTGCAATGAGTGGTGATCATGCCACTGCACTACAGCCTGGCCAACAAAGCAAGACTGTTTCTTTAAAAACAAAACAAAACAAAAAACACTGTATATACATTGAATACAATTATGAACTGGAATTTTATTGGTGAATGGCACTGGAGTTACTGTATTCATGTAGCATGAACTTCCAGTTATACTGAATAGTGAAAATTGAACACTTTTTCCCTAAGGTCAAGGAAAACAAGGATGTCTATTATTATCACTTTATGCAACATGGCAGTAAAACTACTAGCAGGGTCAATGAAGCAGGAAGAATAAGAGGCATAGTGATTGGGAAGCAAGAAGTAAAACATCATTGTTTTCACTGACAAGATAACATACATAGAAAATCTAAAATATCCTCTAATTTGATATAACTATGATAATTTAGCAGAGCAGCTGCATCCAAAGTCAATATACAAAAATCATTTCTATATCTCTGGTAGCAACTATCAGAAAATTAAACTTAAGATACAGTATCTTTTAAAATAGCACTTCAAATCACAGTGTTCTTAAAAGTGAAACTAACAAAACGGTTCCAAGACCTCTGAAAGCTAGAGCATGTTGTTGAGAGGAATTAACGTCCTGAATAATGGCGAGCTATACCATGCTGATGAGTTAGAACATTTGATAATGTTTTTAATTTTTATTTAATTTTTTATTTTTTGAGACTGAGCCTTGCTCCATCGCCAGGCTGTAGTGCAGTGGCATGATCTTGGCTGACTGTAACCTCCACCTTCCGGGTTTAAGCAATCCTCCTGCCTCAGCCTCCTGAGTAGCTGGGACTACAATCACATGCCACCATGCTCAGCTAATTTTTGTATTTTTAGTAAAGACAGGGTTTCACCATGTTGGCCAGGCTGGTCTCGAACTCTTGACCTCAAGTGACCCACCCACCTTGGCCTCCCAAAATGTTGGGATTACAGGCGTGAGCCACCGTGCCTGATCAGAATATTTGACAAATTTAAGGAAGTCAGTTCTCACCCAAATCAGGAGCCCAGGTGCTGGGGCCTGGGAGTGCTCAGGGCTTTTCCTTCCTAGGCCCATCTTGTTACTGGGGGTCCTGGTCACCCTAGAAAGGGGACTGTTTCCTGTTCCAAGTCATGAAGCTAATATGTGAAACCGACAGTGAGTATCAAGTAGTGCAGGCTTCATTCAACAGCTACAGGATTGGGGAAGTGGGAGCTGGGCTTAAAAATCGACTTCTCAGCTCCTGAGAACTGGGAAGTTACAGATATAGGGTATCATTCATGAAGCGGCTGGACATTAAGAGCAAGGGGAGGAATATTCGTGCTTTGTCTTGGGAAGGGATGAAGATTTTCTTTTTCTTTTTTTTTTCCTTTTCTTTTCTTTCTTTTTTTTTTTTTTTTTGAGATGGAGTCTCACTCTGTCGCCTAGGCTGGAGTGCACTGGCACGATCTCGGCTCACTGCAACCTCGACCTCCTGGATTCAAATGATTCTTCTGCCTCAGCCTCCTGAGTAGCTGGGACTACAGGTGCGTGCCACCATGCCCAGCTAATTTTTTTTAGTTTTAGTAGAGATGGGATTTCACCATGTTGGCCAGGATGGTCTCAATCTCTCGACCTTGTGATTCGCCCACCTCAGCCTCCCAAAGTGCTGGGATTACAGGTGTGAACCACTGCGCCCAGCCCAGCTGCCTGTCTTTTAAGTACCCTTGCAATTACACTGAAGATCCACTTAGGTAATTCAAAATGATCTCCCCATCTTGAGATCCTTAAATCACACCATCAAAGTCTCACTTGCCACAAGTCACATTCACAGGTTCTAGGAATTAAGTTCTATATAGCTTTGCAATCATTATTAAACATGCTGTGATTAAATACCCGTCTTTTAGGGAACCTGTGTCCCTGGTTTATGACATTCACAAGTGATTCTCAGTTTCTCTCCATTCATTTCAGGTGAGACAGGAAGTCTAGAATATGCTGTGCTGGATTCAGGAGAAAATCCTCCTCCTCCTCCTCCTCCTCTGCCGCCGCCGCCACCGCTGCCGCCTCCTCTTTCTTCTCCTTCTTCCTTCTTCCTCGTCCTCTTCCTCTTCCTCTTCCTCTTCTTCTTCTTCTTTTCTTCTTCTTCCTTCTTTCTTCTTTTGTACATTTCCGTTGGAGGCTTGGCCTTGCACATTTATACTTTGGAAATGTGTCTCTTCAAGTTTAACGTCTGGAATGTGCCAAAAATGCTGAGCTCACTAGGTCCAGCAGAGGGAGCCCTTGGGCTTTGGTTTCCTTTTCTTTCTCAAGCGAGCTTGACCTCTGCTGATGAGCCAAAAAGAGAGACAGCTGGTATCTTTTGTTTGGTAGCTCCAGTGCCCCTGAATCAAACCTCTACGTGGTTAAGGCAATTACCGCAAATGAGTGAAGTGGATTTGTGTAAGGAAAACAACTGGACAAGTATTCTGACAAATGGCGCCTGGACTTTGGCTTTAGTAGAGGGAGATGATAGCGCATGGTGGGGAGTGTGGCAAAGTAAAGGTGATTGGTTCTTGCTCAGCCTTGGCTGATTGCTACATGTGAGGATACCGCATCTTCCCATTTTCCAAGAAAGTCGGGTCTTTCATGTCAGTGTGAGATATCTTCAAATTTTTTCTTTTTTTTTTTTGAGACAAACTCTCCATCTGTCTCCCAGGCTGGAATGCAGTGGTGTGCTCACTGCAACCTCCGCCTTCCAGGCTCAAGTCCTTCCCCTGCCTCAGCCTCCCAAGTAGCTGGATTTACAGGCAAGCACCACCACACATGGCTATTTTTGTATTTTTAGTAGAGATGGGGTTTCAAGACCAGACTGGTCTTGAACTCCTGACCTTAGTTGATCCGCCCACCTCGGCTCCCAAAGTGCTGGGATTACAGGCGTGAGTCACCGTGCCTGGCCCAATATTTTAATGGTGTAAATTAATTAAATATTTCCAAACCATCCCAGTCAAACAAAATGTGAAGATGAGCCAGATCCTGTCTGCTCACTGGAAGCCAAGTCAAGGGGAGAGGGACCTTTTTTTTTTTTGAGATGGAATTTCATTCTTGTTGCCCAGGCTGGAGTGCAATGGCGCAATCTTGGCTCACTGCAACCTCTGCCTCCTGGGTTCAAGCGATTCTCCTGCCTCAGCCTCCCAAATAGCTGGGATTATAGGCATGCACCACCACACCTGGCTACTTTTGTATATGTAGCAGAGACGGGGTTTCACCATGTTGGTCAGGCTGGTCTCGAACTCCTGTCCTCAGGTGATCCACCCGCCTCAGGAGAGAGACTCTTTACAGGTGCCTGGTGTCTTCTTCAGCCCTGACGCCACCACTGGTCAAACATGTATCCCATCCTTCCTGTGGTCTACACCCATGGTAGTTGGAGTCCATCATTTCCTCTCCATACTTCAGCTTCACAACATTGTTTCACATTCTCAGATGGGGCTGGGGGAGGGGGCGTGGGGAGGCTCTGCCTTTGTTCTCAGTTCCCCTTCCCTACCTTCAGTGAGGTCCACATGATAGTGATACCAAACTGATATCCTCAAGGATTTTTGCATTATGCAGGGTACAAACCAGAGATCCCCCAATGCTGCACCCTTCCAGAATTTTAAAGCCTAGAGGAAATAAATGGAACTTCAAGCCAGAGAAGTACAGTAATTCCCAAACTTGCCACCCTGCAGGTTATTTGGGAAGATTACTGTAGATGACGGTATTCTCCTAATTGTCATTTGCACAGTGATGTTCTTTCATCCTGACACGGGAACAAACGCTTCCTTCTTGCATTCCTCGGTCCTGTTAATCCAGTGGTATTGTGTAAAACATACCAAAAGTTTGGGGAAAACAGTAGTGAATGGTCCCAAAAGACACTGTGTCAAAAATGCTGGGTTCACCGGGTCCAGCAGGGGGAGCCCTAATGGAGCAATCTACATGGGACCTTAATCTCAACCATCCATCTCCACCCCACGGAACCTGGTACCAGCTGTATGTCTGTTGTCACCATGCTGCTGGGGTCCCATCTATCAAAAGAGAACACCAGCTCCTGCCCCCACCACCTCCGTTGCCATCAAGACCAGGACCTTTGCTGTCTTTTCTCTCTCAGCCACAATCTTAGGATTCACGTTATTCTATTATGCAGAGAAAATTTAGCCTGTTCTTCAGCTCACCCTCCAGGCTAGTCCTGGGCTTCCTGTTTAGACACTCAAAGAGGTGATCAATTTGTTTTGAAAAATAAGTATATAGGTCTTCTCCCTGAAATACATTTGGAATCTCTTTTTGAATGTGGAAAATTGCTCTCCTACCCTGTGAGAGGCTGAATATACATGCAGAAATGGCCAGCTCATTTGTAAAACTAGAACTCTGACCTCTAATTTGCAGCAACCAGCCCTGAAAAACCAGCCCATCATCCACAGTCACCAGCTCAGGCAGCCAGGCTACTCTCTATAAGTCAGACTTGTCTCTGGTAGCCTGTCCAGGAAGCTAAACAATAATCCCTGTAACAACTGGCCCTAAATGGCTGGGACTTGATTAATAACTGACAACTTTCCTAATTTCTGTCCCCACTTTCTACTTAGGACCAAATCAGAGAAAGTGGATATGCTTTCTTAACCCAGTCACATAGGATTCCCTGCTTCTAGTTGGCTCACCTGCAGCTTCCCCAGGCCAACAGCCTCCCATCAGGACACACCTGAAGCTTTCTCTTTTCCCCACTATGAAGCTCTCCCACTCCACTGCCTGCCGGTGAGTCTCTGCCAAAACACAAATAATGGTGGTTGACTCCCTTGTCATAGCAAGATCTGAATACATAACCTTTCCTTGTTCTCATTTAGTTGGTCTTTCTTTATTTCTACAACTGGTTTTATTTTAATAATTCATTCCTTCATTCATTCATTTTGGAGACAGGGTTGCATCTCTCTCTGTCATCCAGGCTGGAGTGTAGAGGCACGATCATAGCTCACTGCAGCCTTGACCTCTGGCCTCAAGCGATCCTCCTGCCTCAGCCTCCTGAGTAGCTGCAACTACAGGCATGCACCACTACACCCGGCTAATTTTGTAGTTTTTAATTTTAATTTTTAGTTTAATTTTTAAGTTTTAAAATTTTGAGTTTTTAAGTTTTTAAATTTTAAATTCTGTGGATACATAGTAGGTGTATATATTTCTGGGTTACACGAGATATTTTGATACAGGCATGCAACATGTAATAATCACATCAAGGTAAATGAAGAATCCATCACCTCATGCATTTATCCTTTGTGTTATAAACAATCCAATTATACTTTTTAAGTTATTTTAAAATATAATTAAATTATTTTTGACTATAGTCACCCTGTGGTGCTATCAAATACAAGGTCTCATTTCATCTTTCAATTTTTTTTTTTTTTTGAGACGGAGTCTCGCTCTGTCACCCAGGCTGGAGTGCAGTGGTGCAATCTCGGCTCACTGCAAGCTCCGCCTCCCGGGTTCACGCCATTCTCTTGCCTCAGCCTCCTCAGTAGCTGGGACTACAGGCACCTGCCACCACACCCCGCTAATTTTTTGTATTTTTAGTACAGACAGGGTTTCACTGTGTTAGCCAGGATGGTCTCAATTTCCTGACCTCGTGATCCGCCCACCTTTGTCTCCCAAAGTGCTGGGATTACAGGCATGGGCCACCGCGCCCGACCTCATCTTATTTTTTTTTGTACCCATTAACCATCCCCACCTTCTCCCCTCCCCTATGCCCACTATCCTCCCCACTATCCTCTCTATCTCCATGATTTCAATTGTTTTAATTCTTAGTTTCCTCAAATAAGTGAGACACGCAAAGTTTGTCTTTCAGTGCCTGCTTTATTTCACTTAACATAGTGACCTCCAGTTCCATCCATGTTATTGCAAATGACAGGATCTCATTCTTTTTCAAGGCTGAGTAGTAGTCTCTGGTGTATAAGCACCACGTTTTCTTTATCCATTCATCTGCTGGTGGATACTTAGGTTGCTTTCAAGTCTTGGCTTTTGTGAACAGTGCTGCAATAAACTTGGGAGTGTAGATATCTTTTCCCTATACTGATTTCCTTCCTTTTGGGTATATGCCCAGCAGTGGGATTGCTGGATCACATGGTAGCTCTATTTTTAATTTTCTGAGGAATTTCAAAACTGTTCTTCACAGTGGCTACATTAACTTACATTCCCACCAACAGTGTACAAGGATTCCCTTTTCTCTACACCCTCGCCAGCATTTGTTATTACCTATCTTTTGGATATAAGGCATTTTAACTGAGATGAGATGATATCTCATTGTAATTTTGATTTGTATTTCTCTGATTATCAATGATGTCAAATGCCTTTTCATATACCTGTTTGCCATTTGTCTGTCTTCTATTGAGAAATATCTGTTCAGATCTTTTGCCCAGTTTTTGATTGGATTATTAGATTTTCTCCTAGAGTTGTCTGAGCACCTTACATATTCTGGTTATTATTCTTCATTTGTAAATTTTTCGTAGAGACAAGGTCTCATTATGTTGCCCGGGCCGATCTTGAACTCCTAGGCTCAAGCAATCCTCCCACCTTAGCCTTCACAACAGCTGGGACTACAGTCGCATGCCGCCAGGCCTGGTAATTGACCTTATGTTGATGGATGTCACATAGGGTGTTGTTAAAAGGGAGGGATATATGTCAGCATCTTTCCCAGACGTCCATGGAAGGGTTGTGAACTCTGAAATTGAGGTCAAGTCTCACAGGGAGGCTTCTGGCGGCTTCAGGGTCTGACGCAGAGTAGGTGAGGGGACATGGAGCACAGTGGTTAGGGGAGAGGTTGTATCAGGCAGAACCCTTTGGGATGCAAGCAAGATCAATCCAGCTCAAATGGGCCTGTTGGGAAATAAAAGCCAAGCGCTGGCCCACTTAGCTGAAAAGTTCTGAAGGACACTGGCTTCAGGCACAGCAGGTTCCAGAGTTGGTTGATGTCTCTAAAATCCTTTTTCTTTGTTTGTTAACCCTAGAGTTTTTCCTTCCTCTGTTGGCTTTGTTCTCAGGCAGCTCCAGACTTACATTTCTTCCACCCAGGGATGCCAGGAGAAAGTGAGTAGCTGTTTTTCCAGAAGATGTGGCAAAAATCCTGAAACTTAAATTCTTTAGAGGAAATTGGACATGGGCTTGTTCGTAAAATTGGCTGCAGCATTGTCGGTGATGATCTATGTCCATTTGTCAGTGCTCCCTGCACAATTCACAGACTCCCCACTGAAGCGAGGGGTGGGGCTGACAGTGGTAGTTCTCCAAAGGAAAATCTAATAGGGCTGTGGATGAAGAACTGGGTTGTGGGCAGTCAACTAATAAGCAAGCAAACAAACAATAACTCCACTGCATAGGAGAACAGAGCCATCGGAGACCTCTGCCTTTCTCTCAAACTTGGAAAACCCAAAAGTGTAGAGGAGGACGTGAAGATGAGGGCAAGTCTGTCAAGGGTTACAAGATTGATACATTGGACTCAGCATTGGAGCTGGAGATCTGACGCCAAGACTGTGGTGTTGTGTTGGTATTTCCACATCAACTCAGATACTCTCAGAAGGGTGACTGGGGACCCAGGCTGGAGATATCATGGGGAATCTTCCTCTTTCTCTGAACCAGAGTGCTTGTGTCTACGTGTTGTATCTTCTGAATGCAACTTCCTTCTCGCTCACCTATCTCTTCCGTGTTCCCGCTCCTAATAGATGAATCAGAGTATGGGGTTAGAGAATGAGGTGATTCCAGGGCAGGGACTCGGGTCTCCTCCTGCCTAGAGATGCTTCTGGCCTCCCTGCCATGGACTGGGGCAGCGGCCAGAGGGTGGGTGAGGGAGGAGAGAGGGGTTGGTTGCACTTGAGTTTCATTCCCCTAGAAGGAGCCTGGGGGTGTGCAGAAAGCAAGAGTGACCACGAACTCTACACTTCCCCTACACCTAGTGCATAGTCTGACTCTGATCCTCAGGTCTAGGAAACTCCAAATTCAAGTTCCCCACATTCAAAATTCCTGGAGGGCACCTGTGATTTTGGTGCTCTGCTTCCTTCTCTTGGTTCCCACCATCTCCTGCACTTTTGACTGTAAATTCTTCTCTCTCTTGTCAGCCCTTCTATGGTTTTAAGAAGATTTGCATTAATTATCTTTCCTGTATTTTTAGTTATTTTCAGTGGGAAAGCAGGTCTGATATCCAGATTATGGAAGCCGTGGAGATGGTCTCTGTCCCTTTTTTGTTTAAACTCATGCCCTGGCCGGGCATGGTGGCTCACACCTATAATCCCAGCACTTTGGGAGATCAAGGTAGGAGCACCACTGGAGCCCAGGAGTTCGAGACCAACCTGGGTCACATAGTGGAACCTTTGTCTCTACTTTTAAAAAAGAAAATTAGCCCAGCATAGTGGCATGCACATGTAGTCCCAGCTACTCAAGTGGCTGAGGTGAGAGGATTGCTTGAGCCTGGGAGGTTGAGGCTGCAGTGAGCTATGACTGCACCACTGCACTCCAGCCTGGGTGACAGCTAGACCATGTCTTAAATAAATAAATAAACTCATGCCCTTTGTGATGTCACTCAGGCTCATGACTACAGACACTCTTTGAACATGAATGACCCCACTTTTGTCTCCAGCCAGAACTTTTTCCTATTTTTCCTAAATTCCAGACCCACAGATCTAACTCCTTTCCTTTCCCCCTCCACTTGTATGTCTAATAAGCACATCTAACCCACCATGCTCCAAGCTGAGCTCCCGGTTCTTCTCTTGAAGTCTTTTCCTCTTCTCTCAATGGCAGCTTCAAGCCTGCAACAGCTCAGCTCAAAAACACTGGCATTATCTGTGGCCCTTTCCTTTCTCTTCCCATGTGTGTCCAATCTGTTGACAAACACTGTTAATTCCCCCTCTTCTCACCACCTTCACTGTGTCCTTGCAGACCTGAGCACCCTCCTCTCACATCTCAAGCATTGCAACAGCTGAGCAGAGTCTAGTCTCAGGAAAGCAAGCAGAGTGATCAGGTAAAAACATAAAATCCTGCCCCTTCTCTGTTCAACCCCTGTCTTCGCTCAGGGTGATGGTTAGTTTTAGGTCTCCACTTGACGGGGCCATAGAGTACCTGGTATTTGCTCAAATACTATTCTGGGTGTTCCTGTGAGGATGTTTTGGGATGAGATTAACATTTAAATCAGTAGACTTTGAGTAAAGTGGATTGCCCTCCTCAGGGTGGGTGAGCCTTGACCAATCATTTGGAGGCCTGGATAGAGCAAAAAGCCTGGCCCTCCCATGAGTAAGGGGAACTGCTTTTGCCTGATTACCTGCAAGCTGGGATCTGAGTTTCCTCCTGCCTTTGGACTCAAGCTGAAACTTTGGCTTTTCCTGGATCTCCAGCCTGGAAGCTTGTGTACTAGAGCTACACCATCATTTCTCCCAGGTCTCCAGCGTGCTGACTGAGGATCTTGGGACTTGTCTGCTTCCATAATTGTGTGAGTCAATTCCTTATAATAAACACACACACACACACACACACACACACACACCATTGGTTCTGTTTCTCTGGAGAACCCTGGCTAATACACTCAGCAAAAGTCAAGTTTTTCTTTTCAATTTGAAAGTAGGTACTGTTTATTAACTGACCACGTTAGTAAAATAATCATGGTAGACACCCTAGTTCATTCTTCTAAGAAGCCTGTTGATCTGGTCCTCCTTGTTGCCAGCATCTCCACCTTCTACAAAATGGGTTGTCTCTTTCCTCATTCTACCTTGGGGAGAGGATCATTTGAACGGCCACAGGAAGTTATTTCTTCTTCAAGTCATTTTCCAGCCATACAGGTCCTAAGAATCAGATCCTCATATAGCAGATGATGCTATCTTTACATATTTATCAAGCAATTGAAGTGTTATCTGTCAAAGCAATTTGCTTCTTATTGATTTTGTCATAACCACGCTTGTAGATTAGTTCATTTACTGACTTCAGGTTTGAGTACCCCCATGTGATATGGGGTTTTGCAATCCTCAGCCTGTTAATTGACGATTTGTTGAGCTTCACAAAGGTTCCATTAGAGAGCTGACGACGGCGAAGGAGCTGCAACACCTTTTGGACCTTTGGGCTCCCACCTTGACACCTCTGATCAGAAGTTGCCAGCTTTTCTTGCCTTCCTTGCATTCAAATTTCAGTTCTGTCCATCTGCCTATATTCCTTGTGATAGTGCTTCGCTTTTTGCTAGAAAAGCTTCCTTCTTGTCTTTTGAAGCATCTTTTGGGCAAACTTCCTTTTCAGGCCTTGATCTTCAGCTCTGTGAAATTCCTTCACTTTTTCTTAAGGGTTTCTGGTACAGCAGGAACCTCCTCCTCCTCCTCCTCCTTCCTTCCTTCCTTTCTTTCTTCTCCTTCTCCTTCTTCTTCTCCCTTCTTCTTCTTCTTTCTTCCTGTCTTTGCCACCCTCCATGGTACCAGCTGGACAAGAAAAAAGTGAAGTTCTTATGAGAGCCCCCAAATTTCTTCATGATCAGACCCAGGACACCTCCCAGACCTACCCTCCTACCATCTTCCCCACTGATCACCCCTCCATGCTGGCATATGGCTATTTTCCAAGCACACCACGTGTGTTCCTACCTTGGGACTTTTAAATGTCCCGTTCTCTTGGAATGGATACCAGTGGACTAATTTCCACACACCCTTCGCATCTTTACTCAAATGTCATCTCTTCCAAATGGCCCCCCAAGCCATGTTGTAAAAAATTTTATCATCACGCCTGTAATCCCAGTACTTTGGGAGGCCAAGTGGTGGCAGATCACCTGAAGTCGGGAGTTCGATACCAGCCTGACCAACATGAGAAACCCCATCTCTACTAAAAATACAAAATTAGCCAGGTATGGTAGCACATGCCTGTAATCCCAGCTACTTGAGAGGCTGAGGCAGGAGAATCACTTGAACCCGGGAGGCGGAGGTTGCGGTGAGCTGAGATCACGCCATTGCACTCCAGCCTGGGTAACAAGAGCGAAACTCCATCTCAGGAAAAAAAAAAAAAAAAAAAAAAAAAAATCAGTCCTCACTGATTCCTCTTTTGTGTTCCTGTTTTTATTTTTTCTTAAAATATATCATTCTTTAGCAGACTGTGTATTTTAATTTCATATTAAATGTTTGTCTTCCCACTAGGATTTATTATTATTTTTATTATTTTTTCTTTTTTTCCTGCTCTTCGTGGAGCAGGGGTACCCATAGGCCGTGTGCTCAGAGGAGCCTCCAGTGGGATTTTTGACTTGCCTTCTCATCCCAAGGGTTTATCCTTTGCTGTATCTCCAGCTCCTAAAACAGGGGGCCTGGTGCACCATAGGTACCCATGAAGCATCAGTTGGATGAGGGAATTCTCAGGGCCATGCACTGTCCTAAGCACTTTACACATGAGACCTCACTAAATCCCCACACAGCAATTCTATTGTGGTCTGCATTTTTCAGCTGAGCAAACTGAGGCACAGAGCGGGTAGGCAACTTTTGTAAAGTTCAACAGCCGGTAGGTGAGGGGTCTGGGTTCACACTTGGTATTCCATGTCCTCAACTTCCACATTTCCAATGGCCGGCTCTTAAGCCTCACCTGGCTGTCAACACCAGGGCTGGAGTCTGACGCTGCCTGGGACAAGGACAATGATGAGATCAGGGACCCAAATCCAAGGGGTGGTGGGGACCACATCTCTCTTGACTGCTAAGGACCTGGTCATGTCCACCTGAAGTGTTTGTCCCTGAGGACTCGCCTTCCCTCTGGAAAGAGGAAAGTCTTCCGCACCTGAAACCCCCAGCCCGTGCTTCCCTCTCCACAGCTCCTGTCATGCCATAAAGAATTTATTCTCCCATCTCGCTGAGGGTCCAGAGGCCCTGACTCCCAGGGACGTGGCCAGGTGGTGTTCTCCTTCCTGTGTAGACAAAGCTGCATAAGGAAAGTGCTGCAGCTATGGGACCTGGTGACCTCAGGAGTCTAGATTTACAAGTCTGGACAAGCCCCTCGGGGGGCCTCAGTATCTTCACCTGCGGCGTCCAGTGGGGGTGGGAGCAGGACGGCCTCCCAGCCCCGGCCTCACTCCGACAGCACGTGATGCCCAAGTTCTCCTTCTGTGCGCGGCCACAGCTCTCACTCACCCTCCGGCTTCCTGTCGGGGCTTCTTCAGCCCCACCCCACATTTGGGGCATTTCCTTCCCTGACAGAGGGACCTGGGACCCGGCTGGGGCCCTGGCGGATGGAGACATGCTGCCCCTGCTGCTGCTGCCCCTGCTGTGGGGGGGTGAGTGAGCTGAGGGAGGAGGGACAGGTACGGGGGTGAGAAGGTGGGGCTGGAACTGCAGCTGAGCCTCTGTGCCCCCCCAGGGTCCCTGCAGGAGGAGCCAGGGTACAAGCTGCAAGTGCAGAAGTCGGTGACGGTGCAGGAGGGTCTGTGCGTCCTCGTGCCCTGCTCCTTCTCTTACCCCTGGAATTCCTGGTACTCCCCTCCCCCACTCTACGTCTACTGGTTCCGGGACGGGGAGAACCAATACTTTGGGGAGCCTGTGGCCACAAACAACCCAGACAGACAAGTGAAGTCAGAGACCCAGCGCCGATTCCGCCTCCTTGGGGATGTCTCGAAGAAGAACTGCTCCTTGAGCATCGGAGATGCCAGAATGGGGGACACGGGAAACTATTCTTTCCGCGTGGAGAGAGGAAGGAATGTAAAATATACCTACCTTCAGAATAAGCTGAACTTGGAGGTGACAGGTATGGCGGGGGCCCTTGGAGAGGACCCTGGAACGTGGAGACCCCCGTGTGAGAACAGGGACAGGACCTGGGCAGGGGCGGTTGGAGGAGGTGTAGGACTTGGGGCAGGTCGGGGCCTGAGGCCTGGCCACTCTCGGGGTCACACCGTACGTCTTCAAGCCCCTGGGGCCCAGGTATCTCCCTGTCTCCTCAGCCCTGACAGAGAAACCCGACGTCCACTTTCTGGAGCCTCTGGAGTCCGGCCGCCTCACAAGGCTGAGCTGCAGCCTTCCAGGATCCTGTGAAGCGGGACGACCTCTCACATTCTCCTGGACGGGGGATGCCCTCAGCCCCCTGGACCCAGAAACCACCCGGTCCTCGGAGCTCACCCTCACCCCGAGGCCCGAGGACCATGGCACCAACCTCACCTGTCATGTGAAACGCCAAGGAGCTCAGGTGACCACGGAGAGAACTGTCCAGCTCAATGTCTCCTGTGAGTGGTGCTGGGGACACAGCTGGGTCCCCAAGGACAGTGGGAGTAAGGGGTGTGTGTGTGTGTGTGTGTGTGTGTGTGTGTGTGTGTGTAGAAGAGAGAGAGAGAGAGAAAGAGAATGATAACCAGGGAAAATTCGTGTGTGGTGCAGGAAGGACAGCCATCCCCACCTGGTGGGTTTCTGTAGGCCCTCCTTGGGTACCTCCCAGGCCCACGCCCCTCCCACTTGTCACCTCTGAAGCTGGGGCTGTATCTTTCTATCCCAGATGCTCCCCAGAGCCTCGCCATCAGCATCTTCTTCAGAAATGGCACAGGCACAGGTAGGAAAGATCCTCTTCCCTCTGGGGCTGTGATGGGAGCCTTCTATCAGCTCAGGGTTCAGCACTGGGAGAGGAGACCCTCCCTCACCCCTAAGACCCTGGGTCTGGGTCCCTCCTGCTCCCAGCCCCCCCCAAGTCCCGGTCACTAAGATCTCGCACGAACAAACCTAGTATTGCTTTTGGCTTCTCCCTTTTCTCTGCTCCCTGTTTCAAATTTATTTTTTCATTGTGAGAAAATTCACATAGCACAGAATTTGTCATCTCAGCCATTTTAAAGAGTATAGTTCAGCAGTGTTACATGTGTTCACATTGTTGCGAAACCAAACTGCAGAGCTCCTTTTATCTTGCAAAACTGAAACTTTGTACTCACTAAACAGTGACTTTCCACTTCCCCCTCCTGCCACCAGGCAGTCACCATTCCACTTTTCTGTCTCGATGAGTTTGAGTACTCAGGACACGCTGTTTCCTTTTCTTGATTTTCTGCCTGCCCCCATGTCCTCTGATGCATGCCCTGCTTCATCTCTATCTGATCACCCTTTTCGGGAGCCTTCGACTTTCCCATCTCTCATAGCTTTGTCCCAGAACCCTGTTCTTCCCCTCCACATTCCTGAGTGATCCCCTCTCTCCTTGACCCTGTCCTGATGCCTCCCACAACTTTATATCCAGCCCTTTCTCTGAGGCACAGATCTGCACATTTAGCCACCTCCCTCGCATGCTTCTCAGCTCCTCCTTCCCTGTTGATCCCAGAGCTGTTCTGGACATCGCTCTGGACAGCACCGTTTCTCATCAGCTGCTCCATGAGTCCGCAAGTCTTGACACTTTTACTTCACCAATCATCACTTTCCTCCTCATCCCCTTGGTTCCAGGCCCAGCTCAAGTCTCGTGCTCAACCCTGGCCCATTGTCCCAGCCTCCTCCCAACCTCCCTGCCTCCCATCCCACTTCCCTCCAGTCCCGGACCTACTTGGCTCCAGCAGGATCTTTCTAGATCCAGTGCTTACTCTGTTTCCCTTGCTCATAGCCGCCTACTGCTTTCCAGGATAAAGCCCAAGGCCCTCAACCTGGCACCCAAGGCTCCAAAAGATCTAAGCCTGCTTCCTCTACCTCCATTATTGTGTCTTGGGAGCTCTGGGTCCTCCCTGCCAGGTTGCAGATATAGGAGCCTCTTTCCTCATCTTCTTCTCTCAGTTCTTGGCACATCTGCCCCTGAGCTGCCCATCCACTTCTCCTTAACGTGAGAACTCCTCCTCATCCATCTTTTCTCAGCTCAGCGATCTTCTTTCTGATAGCCTGACCTGATCACCAAGTCCTCACCCCTTCATGCATGACTAGTCCATTCTCAGCACTCACCACAGTCTTAACTTTCTTCTTACAGCTCAGTGGGAGGAGTGAGGGAGATTTGGGCCTCCCAGCTCCCCTCACCTGGCTGTGCATCTCTTTCCCAGCCCTGCGGATCCTGAGCAATGGCATGTCGGTGCCCATCGTGGAGGGCCAGTCCCTGTTCCTGACCTGCACAGTTGACAGCAACCCCCCTGCCTCACTGAGCTGGTTCCGGGACGGAAAAGCCCTGAATCCCTCCCAGACCTCAGTGTCTGGGATCCTGGAGCTGCCCAACATAGGGGCTAGAGAGGGAGGGGAATTCACCTGCAGGGTTCAGCACCCGCTGGGCTCCCAGCACCTGTCCTTCATCCTTTCTGTGCAGAGTGAGTTGCAGGACAGGTGCTGAGGGTGGACAGCCTGGTGAGGTATTCAGGTTGGTGGGAGGGACTGAGGCCTGGGAACAGCACCTTACCTTCTTCTCCTTTCCCCCAGGAAGCTCCTCTTCCTGCATATGTGTAACCGAGAAACAGGAGGGCTCCTGGCCCCTCGTCCTCACCCTGATCAGGGGGGCTCTCATGGGGGTTGGCTTCCTCCTCACCTACGGCCTCACCTGGATCTACTATACCAGGTGAGCAGGCCTGCCTGTCTCCAGGAAGCTCCTGAGTTCCAGGTGGGGCTGAGCTGTGCTGCCCCACCTGGAATCAGAACTGAAGTGGCTGGTGCTGATCTGAGGCCCGTGTTGGCTCTGCAGGTGTGGAGGCCCCCAGGGGAGTAGGGATGAGAGGCCAGGCTGAGCGCCTCCTGCTCAAGACAGAACCGAGGTGTGGACACGCAGCTCTGCGGGACAGATGTAGGACATCACTGTCAGCTTTTCTGGAGGCTGACATCCCACTGACTACCCCTCTTTTCCTTTCTGCCCCATACCCCATCTATTTATCCCCCTCTGCTTGTGAGTCTTGCCCTATCACACCTGCATCCCTATCTGCACCCCATCCCCTCCCCAACCCCCGTTCTCTTCCCTCTCCATCCTCCATCTCCAGCCCTGTGAAGGGAACGTACTTTCGGTCTTATACCCCCAATACTCAAAACTAACCTTTTTTATTTTTTTAGACAGAGTCTCGCTCTGTTGCCCAGGCTGTGTGCAATGACACAACGTCCGTTCACTGCAACCTCCACATCTGGGGTTCAAGCAATTCTCCTGCCTCAGCCTCCCTAGTAGCTGGGATTACAGGTACCTGCCACCACACCCAGTTTTGTTTTTGTTTTTTTTTTTGAGATGGAGTCTTGCTCTGTCGCCCAGGCTGGAGTGCAGTGGCGCAATCTTGGCTCACTGCAAGTTCTGCCTCCTGGGTTCACGCCATTCTCCTGCCTCAGCCTCCCCAGTAGCTGGGAATACAGGTGCCCGCCACCACACCTGGCTAATTTTTTGTATTTTTAGTAGAGACGGGGTTTCACCGTATTAGCCAGGATGGTCTCAATCTCCTGACCTTGTGATCCACCCGCTTTGGCCTCCCAAAGTGCTGGGATTACAGGCGTGAGCCACCGTGCCCGACCAATTTTTTTTTTTTTTTTTTGGTATGTTAGTGGAGATGGGGTTTTACCATGTTGGCCAGGCTGGTCTCGAACTCCTGACCTCAAGCAATCCACTGCGTTGGCCTTCCAAAGTGCTGGGATTACAGGCGTGAGCCACTGTGCCTGGCTGCCAAAAGTTACCTTCTTAACACTTGAATTTCTGGTCTCCTCAACTTCCTTATCCATATAGGCACAGACAGGCAGCATTTGTTTTCCAGTTAAAACTCTACCTCACTGTGATTATTATACAATACAATTATTATAAAATAAGTAAAACTTTTATGAAACAATACAAC
Organism: Papio anubis; assembly: GCF_008728515.1. Taxonomy (NCBI): domain Eukaryota; kingdom Metazoa; phylum Chordata; class Mammalia; order Primates; family Cercopithecidae; genus Papio; species Papio anubis. Next base: position 6,364,241 of record NC_044995.1, on the reverse strand, counting down.
GTAATCGATTTTACTCTTTAATGCCTCTGTGAGAGTTTGTAGACAAAAATTATGTCTTTTTTTTTTTTTTTTTTTGAGACAGAGTTTCTGTCTTGTTGCTCAGGCTGGAGTGCAATGGCAAAATCTCAGCTCACTGCAACCTCTGCCTCCCAGGTTCAAGCGATTCTCTCTGTCTATATCCATCTATATTGTCAGGTTCTGTGCATCATATAGCTGGAATCAAACATTGTATATGCTTTAGGGTCTGCTTTCATTTTTTCAGTGTGGTTTTCCCGGTTTATCCATGTTGTTACACGTATCATCAACAGCTCATTTTTGGTTTTGGTGGGTTTTTTTGCTTTGAATATCGTGCAGTCAGCCTTCTGTATCCACTAGTTCTGCATTTTCCCTTTAATTACCACTTTTGCTGCACCACAAAAATTTTGTTATGTTGTATTTTTATATTAGTTCAAAACATTTCCTTCTTTCCCCTGAGATTTTTTTTTAATCCGTGGATTGTTTAGAAGTGTGTTGTTTAATTTCTAAGTGATTACAGATTTTACTGGTTTTTTATTTTCAAACACATTGTTACTAATTTCTTTTTTAGTTCCATTTTAATAAATATACATGCTTGATATGGTTTTTTTTTAACTTTTAAGTTCAGGGGGTACAAGTGCAGGTTTGTTACATAGGTAAAGTGTCATAGGAGTTTGTTGTACAGATTATTGCATCACCCAGATATTAAGCCTAGTACCCATTAGTCATTTTCCGGATCCTCTCCCTCCTCCCACCTTCCACCCTTTGAAAGGCCCCAGTGTGTGTTGTTCACCTCTATGTATCCATGTATTCTCATCATTTAGCTCCCACTTATAAATGAGAACATATGGTATTTGGTTTTCTGTTCCTGTGTTAGTTTGCTGAGGATAATGGTCTCCAGCTCCACCCATGTCCCTGCAAAGGACATAATCTCATTCCTTTTTATGGCTGCATAGTATTCCACTGTGTATATGTACCACATTTTCTCTATCCAATCTACCATTGATAGGTGTTTAGGTTGATTCCATGCCATTGCTATTGTTAATAGTGCTGCAGTGAACATATGTGTGCATGTGTCTTTGTAACAGAATGATTTATATTCCTTTGAGTATATACCCAGTAATGGGAATGCTGAGTCGAATGGTATTTCTGTGTTTAGGTCTTTGAGGAATTGCCACACTGTCTTCCACAATGGCTGAACTAATTTTCACTTTCACCCACGGTGAGAGTCTTTTATACTGGTTAAGTTTGTCTTGTGACACTGGTCTATCTTGGTGAATGCTCCCTGTGTGCTTGGAAAGAATGTGTATTGCCCTGTTATGGGACGAATGTTAAATGGCAATTAGACATAGTTGCTTGATGGTGTTCACTTTTATATCCGGTAACTTTTTTGTCTACTAGCTCGGTCTATTACTGAGAGAGGAATGTTGGAGTCTCTGATCATAATGTTGGATTTTTCAGTTTCTCCTTTCAGTTTAATCAGTTTTGCATCATGTATTTTGAAACTCTGTCGTTAGGTGCATACATATTAAGAATTCTTATGTCTTCTTAAAGAATCAACTTAAATTTTTTTTTTTTTTTTTTTGAGACGGAGTTTCACTTTTGTTGCCCAGGCTGGAGTGCAATGGCGCGATCTTGGCTCACTGCAAACTCCGCCTCCCAGGTACAAGCGATTCTCCTGTCTCAGCCTCCCAAGTAGCTCGGATTACAGGCATGGACTACCACGGCTGGCTAATTTTTTTGTACTTAGTAGAGACGAGGTTTCACCATGTTAGTCAGGCTGGTCATGAACTCCTCACTTCAGGTGACCCACCTGCCTCGGCCTCCCAAAGTGCTGAGATTACAGGCATGAGCCACCATGGTTGACTGAATCAACTGTTTTACATTATGTAACATCACTTTTTGTTCTTGGTAATTTTCTTTGCTCTTAAGTGTACTTTGTCTGCTATTAACGTGGCCATTCCGGTTTTCTTTTGACTAGTGTTTGCATAGTATGCATTTTCACATCCTTTAAGTCCTAACCTCACCTCATTATGTTTGAGGTGAACATTTTAGAAAGCATATATATGGGTCACACTTTTAATTTTAACTAATTTTGACAATCTCTAAATTTTTTAGAGTATTTGCATTTAATGTTATTATTGATATGCTTGAATTTAGGTGTACCATTTTTTTTACTACTATTTTTCTTTTTTATTATTTATTTAATTTATTTATTTCTACCATTTTCCTGCCCTGTTTTGGGATTATTCAAACATATTTTAGTATTCTGTTTCAATTTATTTACTGTGATTTCTTTGTTTCTGAGACAAGGTTTTGCTCTGTAGCTCAGGTTGGCATGCATAGCTCACGGTAGCCTTGAATTCTTGGGCTCAAGTGAGCCCTCCACCTTAGTATCCCAAAGTGCTGGGGATACAGGCATGAGCCACTGTAACTGGCCATATCGACTGTGGTTTTTTTAACAGCTCTATTGAGATATAATTTGCACACCATAAAATTCACTTTTTTTTTTTTTTTGAGATGGAGTCACGCTCTGTCGCCAGGTTGGAGTGCAGTGGCGTGATCTTGGCTCACTGCAACCTCCACCTCCCAGGTTCAAGTGATTCTCCTGCCTCAGCCTCCTGAGTAGCTGGGATTACAGGTGAGTGCCACCACACCTGGCTAATTTTTGTATTTTTTAGTAGAGACAGGGTTTCACCATGTTGGTCAGGCTGGTCTCTAACGAACTCCTGACCTCGTGATCCACCCGCCTCGGCCTCCCAAAGTACTGGGATTACAGGCATGAACCACCGTGCCCGGTCTTCTCCTCTTAATTTTTATTTGCCTTTTATTACTTTCTTTTATAGTTGCCTAGTTATTAAAATATGCATCTTTGACATATTGCAATCTTTCTTGCATCAGTAGTTTTATCTCTTGAATAATATGAACAACTATATCTTCAGATACATATACCATTCCTCCCACCATTTTTGTTATTATCCTATATTTTACACCTATAAATGTTATCAACTTCATAGAACATTATAGTTTGATTTCAACAATGACAACTGTTAAAAATTACCTATATGGTTATGATCCGCTCATGAAATTCAGGACTTCTATCAAAAATTATTTCTTTTTAGACTGAAGAACTTTTGTTTATACTGCAGGGCTACTGGAGTTCAACTGTGTTAGGTTTTTTTTTTAACATGAAATATTATTTTAATTTAATTTTTGAAGAATTCTTTGTCTGGGTATGGAAATCTGGATGATAGGTTAAAGATATCACTCTATTGTCTTCTGATTTACAGTTTCTTTTGTTATATTATCTTCATCATTATTGTCACTTCGTTGAAAGTAACCAGTTGTATATTTCACATATCTGATTGTTTTTAATATTTTCTTACTATCGTTTGACAATAAGTTCTTACTATTGAGTGGAATGGGGGCAGAGAATGGGGGTGAGGAATGCAAGTGGAGATTGAGTTGGAGCTGCTGGTGGTCTCTGTCTCTCCTGTAGAAGACGTGTAGATTCTTTCATGGAGTAGGAGGGTCTGTGTGACCTCATACTCCATGCCATTTGCTACACCTGGAATTCCAAGACTGACTGCAGTTAAGCTAATGATCTGGGACAAACCTCTAATAAACGTGAGCAGCTAATTCAATCTTTTTTTTCTAGTGGTTATAAATGACTCTAGATCCAAATATACAAAATAAAGTCCAAGTTGATTCTAACTTCTTAGAGACCCTCAAATCAACAGTTCCCTGAGAACTAGAATCTCTCAGGTTGTTGAAGTAGGTGGAACTGAGAGGTATTTGGAGTTCTCATATGAGATGTACCCTGGGACGTAAGAGCCTTGCTGTGAGACTGACAGGTACAAGTCTTCTCAAGGAGACAGCAAGAAGATGGGGACTGGAGGAGGCATCAAAGCCCAGCTTCAAGAGGACCCTCTGCTATTCATGCTATGGAGAGTAACCAACCAGAAACTGTGGTGAGAACATGACCCTCAATTTCTCTTGAATGACACCTATCCTCTCCACCTGGGGGCCTGAGATGCCCTGTACTTTGATGCTCACCTTCACTTTGGTTCTCCAGGAGACCAGAAACAGCCTAACTGTTCAGGTGCCATTTCCTGGAGCTGAGGCAACCGCAGAGAGAACCACACTGTTGAGCATGGCCTGTGAGTCACTGTCGTCGCAGGACCTCCATGCCCTGGGAGATGCAAAACCTGTTGGCTGGGGAATGGACATGTCACTAAGCAGCAGAGTCCTTGGTTTTCAGCTTAGGTCAGGGCAGCAGGAAAAGGCCGGAAGGATCTGGTTAAGTTCATTTAGACCAGAACATCCTGGAGCTGCCCCATGCTGGAAGCACATCCCCTGCTCTCAGGGCAGGGTAAATGTTAGGAGCTGGTTGCAGATCACCTGGGTCCCGGGTGGGCTTTGAGTAGTGTGGGTGGAGATTTGATCTTGGCACCAGTTCCTCCCTGTCCCTCCCCTACTTCCACATCTTTACTCTGTCTCTGAGGGGGCAGCAGCAGGGCTCCTGGCCTTGGGTACTAACTTTGCTGGGGTGAGAAATCTCTTTGGGAGTCATCTTTCTTCTAATCTATAGCCTTCCATTGTTCTACACCAGCTGGCATAGCTCTTTCATTCCTAGGGAGTCCAGACCCTCCCCTACAACCACAGCTCTGTGTTCACTGCAGACGCTGAGACTCTCCAAGATGGGAAGAGCTTTGGAGGCCAGGATAAACTCCTGTCTTCCTCAGGACACAGGGAGTCAACTGGGAATGTTACCAAGAGTATTTCCCAGCCTCACTGACTCACTGCCCCAAATGCCCTCAGGCTCAGATTTCTTTACCATCCCGATCCACTGCTTGTCCTGCCACTTCTCACATCCTGGGCCTCCAATCCCCTCTCCCAGGACTCAGACAATAAATATCTTCTTTGCTCTGAGATTCTGTCTAAGAATCTGGCTCCAGAAGGAAGAGAAGCTAGGGACCTCTAGTGTTGCACAGGAATTACCCTTAACCCAGAATCAGTTCCTTCCTCTCCCACAGACAGCCTACTTGCCAAGAGGATCAGATATCAGGTCTGATGAGTAGCATCCTCATTGCACATGAAGATCTTCAATTTATTAGATGGTGATGGGAACAGTTTTTGTCTTTCAGTGTTCCACTCTTTACCAGCACCTGACATCTTCAGACATCTAAAAGTTTTCCAATTTGGAGAGTGTGTAATAGTATTTTACTAGTGTTTTGAACTTAAGTTTACCCACTTACTAATGAGACTGAGTACTTCTTCATCCATTTTGTCGGGGCTGGATATTACTTTTATGAGGGATTGCTTTAAATCTTTGGTTTCTTTCATGTCTCTACCAAATTTAGGATGTTTTGGACATTTTATTCAAATATTTTTGTCTGTTCCATTCTGTCTTTCCTCTTCCTTCAGGACTCCAATTACAAATAGTTAGACATATTTGTATTGTCTCACATGTCCCTGAGTCTCTGTTTCCTATTAGTTTTAATATTTTTTCTCTTTTTTTTTTCAGGTTGAATAATTTTCATTGATCTATCTTCACATTCACTAGATCTTTCTTCAGTTATCCATTTCCTTTAAAATTTGAGATACTGTATTGCAGTTTTCAGTTTCAAAATTTTCATTCGCTCTTTTAAAACAAATATGTTCTATATCACCGCTTAGATTTCCTATGTCTTTATTCGTTATGACTATGTTTTCCTTTATCTCGTTGAGCATAGTTATAGTAGCTGCTTTAAAGTCCTGGTCTGTTGTTTCTATCACTTGGTCATCTCAGCATTGGCCTCTGTGTATTGCCTTTCACTTTTCCCCTTTCCTGTGTGTTGTTACATTCAGGTAGGTCCTATGTTCCCATGTTTTCATATGTTGAGTAGCTTTGGATTGGATCCTAAATGTTCTTAAGGTTACATTGTGGAGACTCTGCAACAAGTTACATTACTTTAAAGAGTATTTTTTAAAGCAGGCAAATAATTTGGTTCAAGTCAAATTGCAGACTATTTCTTGCCTGTGATGGGTGACAGCTCAAGTCTCATAGCAATTCTGTCATCTTTACCTGCAGTGCTTGTGGTATGTCCTACACATACATGGTTCTTAGGTCAGTCAGAGACATGGGAGCATTTATACTCAGAAGCTGGAGTTCCTTTCCCCTAGCTCTCTCCTTTCCAGAATTCTCACCTTATGTTTCAGTGTTCCTAATTGCCCTGGCTTCATCCTTGTTTCTCAGTCCAGAAAGATGGAAGTTCTATTAGAATTTTAGCAGCCCATTTCTGCATTGTAGCTCTGGCCTAACATTGGAATAGAGCTATTTATTCCTTGTTGGTCCCCTTCCCCAAATTTTGACTCCCATCTAGAATCTATTTTCTTTTATCCCATTTTCCAAGTAGCTTTTTTTCCCCATTCAAAGCTTATAACTTGTAAGGATTGTTTTTTGTTCATTTTGTTTTGTTGTGGTGGGTTCACTCTGCTAGGAGCTTACTCCTTCATAATAAAAACACTACTCCTTCTCTTTCGTTTTGAAGGATAATTTTCCAAAATGTAGAATTCTAGCTTTGCATTTTTCTTTTAACCTTTTGGAGATGTCATTCCACTTTGGAGGGCGGCGAGTTTCTCATGACAATTCAGTCATCAGTTTCTTATTGTGGTTCCGTCTAAGATAATATCTGCCTGTGTCTTGCTGCTTTTATAATTTCTTCATTCTTTTTCATGAATTTAAATTTTATACACCTCAGGTATTTTTCTTTTAAGTTCTCTAAGTGCACGTAGCAAAGAGTGCAATATTTACTTCTTTTCTATATGCTTTCACTCTTGATATACTCTATTTATGCTACAATAGAAATGTGTGTCTTCCCAAAATTTATATGTTGAAATCTTAAACCTCAAGATGATGGTATTAAGGGAGGTTGGGGCCTTTTGGGAAGTGATTGACCCATAAAGGTGCCATCCTCATGAATGGGACTAGTGTCCTCATAAAAGAAATAGCAGGAAGTGTGTTTTCCTCTTGTGCCATGGGAGGATACCACAAAAAGATACTATATGGGAAGCAGAGAATTCTCTCCAGACACTGAATCCACTGGCACATTGATCTTGGACTTCCCAGCCTCTGGAACTATGAAAAACAAATTTCTGTTGTTTATAAATCACCCAGCCTAAGGTATTTTGTTATAGCAGCCCAAATGGACTAAAACAATTTATCTGTTCCATCCTATGTCTTCCCCCTCTTTATTGTTTGGGTAACTTTGTTGGAAGAGACAGCTTGGACCACTACAGTACATAATAGAAAGTGTGGCAAAGTAAAAGAGGCAGTTCCTGTTCATCTCCAGTTAATCACTGTCATAAGGAGAGTGCCAGATCTCCCAATTTTGAAAGGTAAGTTGAGTAAGTTCATATTATTTTAATACTTCTCAATATCAAAATATTGAAAACAAATTGATAATTTCCAATGCATAAAGACTTATACAATTCTATAAACAGTAATAATTACAGGAATGCAAATCAAAACCATTAGGAGATACCACTTCATACACATTAGAATGACCACTATTAAAAAACAAAACCAAACCAGATAATAACAAATATTGGTGAAGAGTTGGAGAAATTGAAACCCTTGTGCATTGCTGGTGGGATGTAAAATGGTGCAGTCACTATGGAAGATGTTATGAAAATTCCTCAAAAAACAAAGCATATAATTGCTATGTAATTCAGCAATTCCACAATTCCACCTCTGAGTAGACACCCCCAAGAATTGAAAGCAGGGGGTCTGATATTTGTACACCAAGGTTCACAGCAGCATTCTTGATAATAGCCAAAACATGGAAGCAACATAAATGTTTATCAGTGGATACATGGATAAATGAAACGTAGCATGCATCAAATAAAATCTTATTCAGCTTTAGAACAGAATGCAGTTCTAACAAACGTTTTAACATGGATGACTTTGAAGACATTATGCTAGGTGAACTAAACCAGACAGAAAAGGACAAATGTCATATGAGTCTACTTATATGAGATACCTAGAGTAGTCAAATGCATAGATACAGAAAGTAGAATGACACTTGCCAAGGGCTGGGGTGAGGAGGAAATAGAGAGTCAGTGTTTAATGAGTACACAGATTCAGTCTGGAAAGATGAGAAAGTTCTGGAGATGGATGGTTGTGATAGTTGTACAACAAGATGGATATATTCAATGCCACTGAACCATACACTTAAAAATGGTTAAAATATTAAAATTTGTGTTATGCATTATTTTACCAAAATAAAACATTTTTTGGTCAACGCTTTCAGTCAAACATAATAGAAATGCAAGCTAAATATATCTATCCAATGGATGCCCAATCAAAAGTAAAGACTTCATAGCTACCAGAGTGTTCTCTCAGTCCATACCTCTCCTAATTGGAGTCCTTCATAATTGCCTCCACATAATTCCTGCCTCACTTTTTCATACCATCAACTCAGTCACAGATTGTAACTTTGTTCTCAGCTCCTCCTCTCCTGCTTTGAATATGTTAAAATTGTACTGTACCAGGCTGATATCATCCAAGAGTTTAAGAGCAGATTTAAGTTTTGATGGTACGAACCAGTAGTTCCCAAATCTTGCATCCTGTTCAGATTTTAAGATCCCCAGAAAGTAACTGGATCTCTCATGCTTAATAATCACAGAAAATCCAAAGCTGCCAACTTAACCACAATATGTGGGAGAGTTCCTGAGGGTGATGGGTGATTGACATATGCAAGCTGGTATCCCTTCCTCAAACATGAGAACAAAGACTTCTTTCCTGCCTTTTCCAGCACTTTGTACACATATATTTTGGGCAGCACTTTTCATTCAAGGTTTGGGAGCAGCAGAAAGGAATGGCCCTTCAGGATAAGAAGTAGGTTAAATTTGATGCTAGACATCGTGTTGCAGAAATTCACCATTCATCCCCACCACAGAAAGTCTTTCACTGGATTTTGTGTCCTATCACCACGTTGTTGAGTCCAAGAGGTCATCCCCCAAATCCTCATCTCATTGCCACTGAATCCAGAACTTTAAAAAATGTTTTCTCTATCCTCCATAAGGGGGAGCCTTAATGTTCATGTTCCTTTTTTTATCCAGCACCATTTTAACTTCCTCTTCACCTCATCCTTCAAAAGTGTATACATCCAAAATTACCACTAGTAATTTTGTCGTCTGAATTTCACCTCAGTAAAAATACTATCACCAGTTTGATTTGAAAACAAAGTAGTGATAAACTATATACACACTCCTGTCTCAAGGTAAATTCCGTAGCCCTTCTTGAATGGGAAAATGCTTATTTCTTTACCCCAATTCCTTTTTTCCTTCTTTCACCCAATTCTGTATTTTGTGTTACTTTACTTTTATTAGGATGGGTATTGTGCCCCTGAGGTGGGCCAGCCTGGCCTCCTCCTTGCCCTTGGGCCCAGCTTTCCTGGTAGAGTTTGTGGGGAAATTTCCTTTTGTGCCCTTCTGTCTATATCTTGTGGCTTCTGGTTGCAATTTCCTCTTCCCTCACCCCAACTGTTTGTTGTCTTAATAGACAGCACAGAGGATGGGGGTTGGGGGAATGAAGCTGTCCCTGGGCAAGATCTGGAATCTCCAGCTTGAGAGATGCCTCTAATGTTGAGTGGGACAAATGCCAGAGAGGACCAGGTGGGGTTTGGGGCTGGCACTGCAGGCATCTCTGTCTCTCACCCAAGGAAACAAGTGACCTAATGTTCTGTACATTCTTCTACACCTGGGATCCTGGAATCCTAAAACTCACTGTAGCCAGGCACGTGGTAACTGTGCTTTAGTGATCACAAAGCAGAGGGTGAAAATAAAAAATATTAATTCCCAAGATCAATGTCACCTCCTCAGTTGCCCCCAGGACAATAGCTTTTCTCTGAGAACTGGGGGATTCCAGGTGGGAGTTAGTGGGAGATATATCTTAAGAGGATGTGGTATATAACAGATACCTTTTACCTAAGGAGTCACTGTGAGAGTGACAGGGGCACAAATTCTCCAAGAGTGAGCAACAAGAGGTGGAGACCAGGGTGGGGCCACACATGGAGTTAGGATGAAATCTCTTGTTTCTCATCACTCAGAAGGGACCCTGCAGCCCAATGGAGAGGAACCACCCATTACCTTCTCTCAAAAAGGTGCTGTCTTCCCCTCTCAGGGACCTGAGACCCATCACTGCTACCTCAGTCCTTGTCTCAGAGGTCATCTTTACTTCTGGCCTTCAGGTGCTCTGCAGGTGCCCTTCAGTTTTCCCCTTCGGAAGCTAGAGAAGCATGGAGAGAACCAGCCTCCTCAGCATGGCTTGTGGGAGCTGGGGTAGGATGTCAGGGTCCTGGGGAGACAAGACCTTTGGATGTGCAGGTCCTGTGGAGGCAAGACCTCAGAGAGGTAGAGCTCAGGGTCTGGGCCAGGGGTCAAGTTTTCAATCTTTCTTTTTATAAATAGTGTTATTGGCCGGGCATGGTGGCTCACATCTGTAATCCCAGCAATTTGGGAGGCTGAGGTGAGCAGATCACGAGGTCAGGAGATCAAGACCATCCTGACCAACATGGTGAAACCCCATCTCTACTAAAAATTCAAAAATTAGCTGGGCGTGGTGGCGCGTACTTGTAGTCCCAGCTACTCGGGAGGCTGAGGCAGGAGAATCGCTTGAACCCAGGAGGCAGAGGTTGCAGTGAGCCGAAATCGTGCCACTGCACTCCAGCCTGGGTGACAGAGCAAGACTCCATCTCAAAAATAATAAATAAATAAATGATAAAAATAAATAAATAGTGTTATTTATGTTTTGCTCAGAAATCCTTTCCTACCTCAAGTTCATAGTGATTTCCTGCTATATTATTTTCTAACAGCCCTATTGTTTTCTCTGTCATATTTAGGTCTTCAGGCTACCTGTACTTGACTTTTATGCATGAGCTGGGGGTCAAATTTCATTGCATACTTACTGCAAACTTGATTGCATTAAGTTTTGCCCACGTATTTTTTGAAAAGTTGGCCGGGCACAGTGGCTCGTGCCTGTAATCCCAACACTTTGGGAGGTCGAGGTGGGAGGACTGCTTGAGCCCAGAGGTTCGAGACCAGCCTGGGCAACATAGTGAGACCATGTCTCTACAAAAAATTAAGAAATTAGCCAAGAGTAGTGGTGCATTCCTGTAGTCCCAGCTACTCGGGAGGCTGAGATGGGAGGATTGCCTGAACCCAGAGAAATTCAGACTGTGGTGAGCTCTGATCACACCATTGTACTCCTTCCTGTGTGACAGAAACATTGTCTCAAAAAAGAAAAAAAATCAAATAAATAAAAACCAAAATAAATAAAAAGAAAAATTTATCATTTGCCACTTCCTCTATCACACATGATGTTTCCTGTGGTCGAGGTCTATTTCCAGGTACTCAGTTTTGTTCTACTTAGTCAATACATAATGGTCTTTTTTTTTTTTATTTTTTCAGACAAGGTCTCACTCTGTCACTCTGTCACCTTGGATGGAGTGCAGTGGTGCAATCTTGGCTCACTGCAACCTCCACCTCCTGGGCTCAAGCGATCCTCCTGCCTCAGCCTCCCAAGTAGCTGAGACTACAGGCATGAGCCACCATGCCCAGCTAATTTTTGTGTGTTTTGTACAGATGGGGTGTCAGCATGTTGCCCAGGCTGCTCTTGAATTCCTGGACTCAAGTAATCCTCCTGCCTCGGTCTCCCATAGTGCTGGTATTACAAGTGTGAACCATTGAAATGGGCCTATTTTCTCAAACTTTTTAAAATTTGAGACAGTCTCACTCTGTCACCCTGGGTGGAATGCAGTGGCACAATCTCAGCTCACTGCAACCTCCACCTCCTGGGTTCAAGCAATTCTTGTGCCTCAGCCTCCCAAGCAGCTGAAATTACAGGCACATGTCACAATGCCCAGCTAATTTTTGTTATTTTTTAGAAAAGGAAACAGGGTTTCACCATGTTGGTCAGGCTGCTCTCAAACTCCTGACGTTAAGTGATCCATCTGCCTCAGCCCCCTAAAGTGCTGGGATTACAGACGTGAGCCACTGTGCCCAGCCTGAAATGGTCATATTTTCTATGATGTTATGATACATCTTTTTATCTTGCAAAACCGTTCATTGTTCTTCATGGTTGTCTTGATCATACTGGAACATTTCTACTTCAGTGTAAATTTTACAATAGAGTTATCAAGTTGTACAAAAATCACCCGGGAGATTGTATGACATATTCCTTTGACACTGTAGATTGTTGGGTAAAATTGACATTTGTACAGTATTTGAGAAGAATATTGTTCTCAAACTCATCAACATGGCCTCTTTTTCAATTTATTTACTTTTTTTTTTTTTTTTTTTTTTTTGAGAAGGAGTCTCGCTCTGTCGCCCAAGCTGGAGTGCAATAGTGCAATCTTGACTCACTGCAACCTCCGTCTCCCAGGTTCAAGTGATTCTCCTACCTTGGCCTCTCGAGTAGCTAGGATTACAGGCACTTGCCACCATGCCCAGCTAATTTTTGTATTTTTAGTAGAACCGGGGTTTCACCAGGTTGGCCAGGCTGGTCTCGAACTCCTGACCTCAGGTGATCCACATGCCTCGGCCTCCCAAAGTGTTGGCATTACAGGCGTGAGCCACTGTGCCCAGCCTATTTACATCTTTAATGTCCTTCAATACAGATTTATAATTTCCTCCATAGAGGGGACATATATATATTTTTGTTAGATACATCTCTAATAGTTAGATATATTCTATACATTCAAAAATTATATCATACTTTTTGATATTGATAAATTATATCATAATTTTTGAAGCTTTTGTCAAAGACATCTTTTATAAAATTCAATTTTTGTTTATTACTGTGATGTGGAAAGACAATTGATTTTGTAATTTGATTAATCTCTGGCAGTCTTGTAAATATTTTATTAAGGCTTCAAATGTATCTGTATCTATTTTTGGATTTTTCTATATACGCAATCATGTCATTGATAAAGACCTCTGTTAAAATTTCATTGTAATTGCTGTACCTTTTACTTATTTTTATTGCCTTCTTATGCTAGGACCTGAAGCTACGTCATTAGGTGTATGATGTTTGCTGAAGACACCCTTTATCTTGTTTGGGAAATTCTTTAAAGAGAATTTCTAGTTGGCTATGAATTATATCATAAAGGGATTTGAAATCACCCAATGCTCATTCATTCATCTCTTGAGATTTAATTAGTTAAGGCCTGATGTGAAAACAGAAACCATACTATGTATTTTAGCAAAGGGAATTTAATATAAAGATTTTAATATAAAGACAAAAATGCCATGTTCCTACATAATCGAGTCTTTATCTTTAGATCCTACTAGCCAGTATGATGAATTACTTTCACAGTTCGAATGAGAAATAAGGTTCAGAATTTGCAATAAGAAAAAGAAAAAAGAAAAAATTATTCTGACACCTGTTAACATTGGCTATTCAGGATGACTGAGACAGGTATCAAGACTAGTGCAGGCCAGGCACGGTGGCTTATGCCTGTAATTCCAGCACTTTGGGAGGCAAACTGGGCAGATTACCTGAGGTCAGGCATTCGAGACCAGCCTGGCCAACATGGTGAAACCCCCATCTTAACTAAAAATACAGAATAAGTAGGGCATGGTGGCATGCACCTGTACTCCCAGCTACTCAGGAAGCTGAGATAGGAGAATCGCTTGTACCTGGGAAGGGGAGGTTGCAGTGAGCCAAGGTTGCACCACTGTACTCCAGCCTAGACAACACAGTGAGACCCTGTCAAAAAAAAAAACCAAACAGACAGAAACAATTTTTTAAAAAAGACTAGTGCAATAATGTAGAGAGATCAGGTTCAACTCGGAATACAGCAAAGACAAGGCGGGTTTATAGCCAAGAAACATGGTGCAGCAGGCGAGGGAGGCTGGGTGTGTATGTCAGTGGATGGAAAACTACTAAGAGGAGACGCTGAAGATACCAGAATTCTTTCTAAACTGACTTAACAGGATTCTTGCTGAAAGCAGGCCAGCATGATCAGATAGCAAGAGTGAAGGCTAGGGAATTTTATCAGATAGTGAAGGTGATCAGATATCAAGAATCTTGCAAAACCGACTTAGCAGGATTCTTGCTACAGCTGGACAAGGCAGTCCCAAGGACAAAAGTATGGTTAAGAAGAGAGTCTTTGTGACTCTTTAGGAAAAAAATACAAAAATACAAAATTTGGCACACATGGGATGATTTTTCGACTGAGAAAACACATCAAATCACAAAATCTAAAATGCCAAAATATGAGACAACTCAAAAAAATGGCATACTATTTTTATTAATAGTATAGTCTACCTGTCTGCTATACCTGCATACTTTTTTCCTGTATTTTTGACTGATATTCTTTGATTGCCTTCATAATGGAGATTTTCTTTTTTTTTTTTTTTTGAGACAGAGTCTTGCTCGGTCACCCAGGCTAGAGTGCTGTGCTGTGATCTTGGCTCACTTCAACCTCTGCCTCCTGGGTTCAAGTGATTCTCCTGCCTCAGCCTCTGGAGTAGTTGGGACTATAGGTGTGCACCACCACGCCTGGCTAATTTTTGTACTTTTAGTAGAGACGAGGTTTCACCATGTTGACCAGGCTGGTCTTGAACTCCTGACCTCAGGTGATCCACCGCCTCAACCTCCCAAAGTGCTTGGGATTACAGATGTGAACCACCACACCTGGCCAATATTGGAGAATAATTTTATAATATAATTTTTATAGATAGACTAGAAAGAGAAGCCTGTATTTCTTCGGGCATGGGAGGTTGACATTTGTTTTGATCATTGATAGCTTAAGAAACTGTCTTTATTCTCACAACACATTAATCAGAATGTGACCATTTGTTAAGGTCATTGTTAAATTGTGGGAAACTATTATGAAATTTATTTCATAAATGAGCAGTAACAATGCAGGTTATTTCCACACATTGCTTGGACCTCTGCTGGGCATCTGGAAAGTGGGCCCTGGAAGGGAGGGCATTGAAGATTGAGCTTCATTAGCCTGATGGTGGCAAATTTGCTTCTGTAGCTCCTTAACAGGATGAGGCTTTAGCAGGGCCTTGTGTTTCACCGCCATCCCACAAGACCCTCCGGTCCATCAAGACCCAAACTGGACTGTGCTGTGTCCCAAGAATCTTCTTAACATAAGAGTGCTTCAGCTCTCTCATGTTCTGACCCTCCACTCAATTTGGGTCAAAGAAAAATTTTTTTTCCAGCACTTTTGAACTTCTTTTTTTTTTTTTTGCAAGGTTTCACTCTGTTGCCCAGGTTGGAATGCTGTGGTGCAATCATGGCTCACAGCAACCTCAAACTCCTGGGCTCAAGGAATCCTCCTATTTCAGTGCTCCAGAGAAGCTCAGACTATAGGTGTGTCACCACACCAGCTAATAGCTTTTATTTTTTCTAGGGATGGGGTCTTGCTATGTTGCCCAGGCTGGTCTCAGACTCCTGGGCTCAAACAATCCTTCAGCGTCCCAAAGTGTTGGGATTAGAGGCATGAGTTACTGTGCCTGGTCACTTTGAACATTTAAAATCAAATTTAAAATTATGTATTTCCAGAATGTTTCATGGTTTTTGGGTGGAGGGTGGTTCTGACATCTCACCTCATCACCAGGACAAGCCCTCCTCTCTCTTTTCTTTCTGCATTCACCCCCCTGAGGATCTCACTCATGACTGAAACATCATTTGAGGGTGATCACCTCCAGATCCCCAGCTGGACAAGCCTCGCATCGTCTGGGGGCCTCAGTATCTTCACCTGCGGCGTCCAGTGGGGGTGGGAGCAGGATGGCCTCCCAGCCCCCGCCCCACCCAGACAGCACGTGATGCCCAAGTTCTCCTTCTGTCTACAGCCACAGCTCTCACTCACCCACTGGCTTCCTGTTGGGGCTTCTTCAGCCCCACCCCACATTTGGGGCATTTCCTTCCCTGACAGAGGGACCTGGGACCGGGCTGGGGCCCTGGCGGATGGAGACATGCTGCCCCTGCTGCTGCTGCCCCTGCTGTGGGGGGGTGAGTGAGCTGAGGGAGGAGGGACAGGTACGGGGGTGAGAAGGTGGGGCTGGAACTGCAGCTGAGCCTCTGTGCCCCCCCCACCCCCAGGGTCCCTGCAGGAGGAGCCAGGGTACAAGCTGCAAGTGCAGAAGTCGGTGACGGTGCAGGAGGGTCTGTGCGTCCTCGTGCCCTGCTCCTTCTCTTACCCCTGGAATTCCTGGTACTCCCCTCCCCCACTCTACGTCTACTGGTTCCGGGACGGGGAGAACCAATACTTTGCTGAGCCTGTGGCCACAAACAACCCAGACAGACAAGTGAAGTCAGAGACCCAGCGCCGATTCCGCCTCCTTGGGGATGTCTCGAAGAAGAACTGCTCCTTGAGCATCGGAGATGCCAGAATGGGGGACACGGGAAGCTATTCTTTCCGCGTGGAGAGAGGAAGGAATGTAAAATATACCTACCTTCAGAATAAGCTGAACTTGGAGGTGACAGGTATGGCAGGGGCCTTGGAGAGGACCCTGGGACGTGGAGACCCCCGTGTGAGAACAGGGACAGGACCTGGGCAGGGGCGGTTGGAGGAGGTGTAGGACTTGGGGCAGGTCGGGGCCTGAGGCCTGGCCACTCTCGGGGTCACACCGTACATCTTCAAGCCCCTGGGGCCCAGGTATCTCCCTGTCTCCTCCTCAGCCCTGACAGAGAAACCCGACGTCCACTTTCTGGAGCCTCTGGAGTCCGGCCGCCTCACAAGGCTGAGCTGTAGCCTTCCAGGATCCTGTGAAGCGGGACGACCTCTCACATTCTCCTGGACGGGGGATGCCCTCAGCCCCCTGGACCCAGAAACCACCCGGTCCTCGGAGCTCACCCTCACCCCGAGGCCCGAGGACCATGGCACCAACCTCACCTGTCATGTGAAACGCCAAGGAGCTCAGGTGACCACGGAGAGAACTGTCCAGCTCAACGTCTCCTGTGAGTGGTGCTGGGGACACAGCTGGGTCCCCAAGGGCAGTGGGATTAAAGGGTGTGTGTGTGTGTGTGTGTGTGTGTGTGTGTGTGTAAGAGAGAAAGAAAACAATAACTTGAGAAGCCTTGTGCATGGATCTGAGCCTTGGGATCTGGGAGAGAGTGAGCCAGGACAGCCTTCCCCACTTGGTGGGTTTCTGTGGCTCCTCTTTGGGTACCTACTGGGCCCATGCCGGTCTCCTCACTCCTGAAGCCAAGGTTATATCTTTTTAATCGGATGCTCCTGGAACATCTGCATCTTCAGGATAAGCACAGGTAGGAAGACCATTCATCCATCTCTGGAAGCTGGGATACCTCTCGGTCTGTCTCTGAGCAGATGTACAGGTCAGGCGGATGGATCGGTTGGGGCAAAGATGGGGATTACTGTCTTCTGGCTTCCACCTTCATAATGTGAACCGTATTGCGGGCGCATGCACCTGCGCCTTTATCTTGCTGCGCTTTTACTCCGCGTACCTGTGCACCTGCCTTTATTACTTGCTCCACGTACTGCGCTTTGCTCCACGTACTGCCTTTTATGCGCGCGCACTCACGTGCACCGCGCACATTACACCCGGCTCACCGGATAAATGTTGATGCTGCGGTTCTTCAGTCGCCAGTGCAATCGCCATCATATCTTGATGCCATAACCTTGCGCCAGTCCGCGGTCATTGCGCGGTCGGCATAACATTGCCATGATGCGGTCGCCATCCATCAGCGATGCGGTGCTGCCTGAATCCACGCTGATGCTGTTGTCTTCATTGCTGATCATGGTCACGGTCGCCATTGCTGATCATCGCGTTCGGTCGCTTGCGCATCGTGTCATGCTGGGTCACGCTGATCTGCTCAATCCTCGCTGGTATGGGTCTTTATGGTCTTCGCCTGCTGTTCGCCTGCCGCGATCTGCCGGTGCTGGTCATGCACCGCACTTTCACTTTTTACATGCATACCGCCTGCACACAGGTGCACACTCATGCACTCTGCTCCAAGCGGTGAACAGACTTTAGACCCCTCCCATCTCCCATCCCTCCTGTGGTCTGGTTCTTCCCACAGTCACCAAGGACCAATCCATGTCCCTCTCATCTCAGTCAGCCTAGCTCTGTGGTTCTTCTCCTCTCACCCTTCCACTCCTGCGTTCTCAGTCTATGTCCTGCCACACTATGGGACTGTATTTCCCAATGCCACAGGGGGCTCTCTGTCCTCTTTCCACCGCAGTCCAGGCATGTACCAGTGAGATATTGAGCCTCCTCTGGAGACATGAGACTCAGACAGTTTTGGTCAGTTTCCTGAGTGTGCAAAGGCCAAGCGTTTGAACCGGGATGGAACCAAGCCAGCATGGCCAGGGGAGGAGAGGGAGATGTCATCTGGATCCTGGGAAGGAGGGAAGAATAGGGACTGTCAGCCTCCCTGACCCCATCTCTCTCTCCCCAAAGCCCTAGAGATCCTGCAAAACACCTCGACGCTTCTGGTCCTGGAGGGCCAGGCTCTGCGGCTGCTCTGTGAAGCTCCCAGCAACCCCCCTGCACACCTGAGCTGGTTCCAGGCATCCTCTGCCCCGAACGCCACCCCCATCACCGATACTGGGATATTGGAGCTTCCTCGAGTAGAGTTTGCAAAAGAAGGAGTCTTTACCTGCCGCGCTCAGCACCCGCTGGGCTCCCTGCACATTTTTCTGAATCTCTCAGTTTACTGTGAGTGTGGGGGCAGCTGGAGCAGGAACTGTACGGTATTAAAGAGGGAAGAGGCTCCCTGCTGAGCCCTGTCCTCCCTCCCCACAGCCCTCCCACAGCTGCTGGGCCCCTCCTGCTCCTGGGAGGCTGAGAGTCTGCACTGCAGCTGCTCCTTTCGAGCCTGGCCGGCTCCCTCCCTGTGCTGGTGGCTTGGGGAGAAGCCACTGGAGGGGAACAGCAGCCAGGGCTCATTCAAGGTCAACTTCAGCTCAGCCGGGCCCTGGGCCAACAGCTCCCTGATCCTCCACGGTGGGCTCACCTCTGGCCTCAAAGTCAGCTGCAAGGGCTGGAACATCAATGGGTCCCAGAGCGGCTCTGTCGTGCTGCTGCAAGGTCAGGGGGCGTATTGCAGAGGGCAGGGGCCTGAGGGGAGGGGCGTGGATCCCAGAGTGATGGATGGCAGGAGAGAGAGGCTGGACTGGTGGTGGGGAGGACAAGGTTCTTCATCTCCTGTCTGAGCAGGGCCCTGGAGCAAGTTGCCCAGCAGGTGGGAGGAGAAGAGTCTGAGTGCTGAGAGTGAGTTATTGCATGCCCCTCTTTTCTGCAGGGAGACTGAACCTCAGGACAGGAGTGGTTCCTGCAGCCCTTGGTGGTGCTGGTGTCATGGCCCTGCTCTGTATCTGTCTGTGCCTCATCTTCTTTTTAATGTAAGTCTTGGTCCCAGGGAAGGTACAGGTTGGTGTTCGTAGGGAGTAGGAGAGACTGAATGTCAGAAATGCAGAGCTAAGGCCAGAGGTGGTAAAGTGTGCTCATAGTTTCATATGCTCAGGAGTCCGAGGCAGGGGGATAGCTTGATCAT
Source organism: Papio anubis (assembly GCF_008728515.1). Taxonomy (NCBI): domain Eukaryota; kingdom Metazoa; phylum Chordata; class Mammalia; order Primates; family Cercopithecidae; genus Papio; species Papio anubis. The sequence goes on along the minus strand of NC_044995.1, from coordinate 6,344,707 downwards.
AGAGGCTGAGGCTGCAGTGAGCCGGGATTGTGCCACTGCACTCCATCCTGGGCCACAGAGCGAAAGACCCTGTCTTAAAAGAAAAACCAAACCAAACCAAAAGCAGAACTGAGTAGATCCAAAGAGGTGTTCTTTCTTTCTTTCTTTCTTTCTTTCTTTCTTTCTTTCTTTCTTTCTTTCTTTCTTTCTTTCTTTCTTTCTTTCTTTCTTTCTTTCTTCCTTCCTTCCTTCCTTCCTTCCTTCCTTCCTTCCTTCCTTCCTTCCTTCCTTCCTTTTCTTTCTTCTTTCTCTCTTTCTTTCTTTCTTTCTTTCTCTCTTTCTTTCTTCCTTCCTTCCTTCCTTCTTTCCTTCCTTCCTTCCTCTCTTCCTTCCTTCCTTCCTTTCTCTCTTTCTTCCTTCCTTCCTTCCTTCCTTCCTTCCTTCCTTCTAATAGCTTTATTGAGATACACACTTTGTACAATTCATCCACTGAAAGTGTACGAGTCAATGGCTTTAAGTATATTGACAGAGTTGTGCATCTGTCACCAAAACCAATTATAGAACTGTTTCATTAGCCTAAAGTGAAAAACGAAGACCTAAAGAAACCTTGCACCCCTTAGCTATCACTCCCGCTTCTTTCCCCCAGCCCTAACCTATTCTCTGTCTCTGTGGATTTGTCTGCCCCGAAGCTGCAGCTGTACTTCATGTGAATGGAATCATGCGATATGTGGTCCTTTGTGGCTGACTTCTTTCACTCAGCATAATGTTTTCAAGGTTCATCCATGTTGTAGCATGCATCGATACTTTATTCCATTTTGTTTCCAAATAATATTCCATTGTATAAATGAAACACATTTGATTTGTCTGTTCAGCCATTGATGGGCATTTGGGTTGCCTCTGCTTCTTGGCTATGATGCATAACACTGCTATGACCATTCCTACCATGGTTTTGTGTGTAAGAGGGGGTCTATATGATGGAAATTCAGTCCGTGGCACCCTGACCAAATCCCTGGTTATCCAGGAGGATGAAGCCCTCATTCCCATGTCAGGAAGGTCTCCGAGTGCAGTTCCAGGGCCTGGATGACTTCACTGTCATTTTCACCATCTTAACACGGGATGGGGCAGCCTGCAAACCTGTACCTGGGTGGTCCCAGCTGCACTGTACTGGTTTCTTTCCTTAGAGTGAAAGTCCGCAGGAAGCAAACAGCTGGGAGACCAGAAAAAATGGATGATGAAGACCCCATTATGGGTACCGTCTCCTGGGTGAGTGGCTTGGGAATCTTCTCTTGTGCATGTCCACTCAGAAAGTCCAGGCTGAGCTCCTCAGCGTTCCACCAAACCCACTCCTCCCTCGTCTCCTGGGAGTTCTCGTCTCTCCTGTTCTCCCCCTTCATATCCCAGATCCAGGAAATCATTATGTCCCATTCAACCTTCTTTGTTTGTCTGTTTGTTTGTTTTTGAGACGGAGTTTCACTCTTGTTACCCAGGCTGGAGTGCAATGGTGCAATCTTGGCTCACTGCAACCTCCTCCTCCCAGGTTGAAGCGATTCTCCTGCCTCAGCCTCCCAAGTAGCTGGGATTACAGGTGCACACCACGACGTGCGGCTAATTTTTGTATTTTTAGTAGAGACGGGGTTGTGCCATGTTAGTCAGGCAGGTCTTGAACTCCTGACCTCAGGTGATCTGCCTGCCTCGGCCTCCCAAAGTGCTGGGATTACAGGCATGAGCCACTGAGCCCAGCCACCAACCTTCTTTCTAAAAGTAAAACTTACTTGTCCTCTGCTCATCTTCCATCCCCACCTCTACTGACCACAGAGCCTGCCTCGCCTCCTCCCTGCCTCCATCTCTCATCCCAAACTTCAGGCTGCCAGGACCATCGCCCCAAAACTATTACTTCTCAGGCAGCCTGGAGTTGTTGTTGTTTGTTCCCGTCGCTTAGAGAATCAGGCCCGTGTTCCTTGCCCCACACCAGGTGGCCACTGCAGCCTGTTTCCTGACCTCCGATCCTGCCCCGTGGCCTGGCCACACTGGCCTTCTGTCTCCACACAGACCTGCTGTCCTACAACTTAGAGCCCTCGCAAGTACAGTTTCTTCCACCCTTCCTTCCCCATTTCCACAAGACTACCTCATCCAATCCTTCCAGCTGTAATCTCAGTATCTGTTACTCTAGTCATTTCCCCTCCTTTTGACATCTACCCCTTCTCTTCTGTGTTTACAGCCCTATACGCATCCCTGTCCCCATCACACATCACCACTGCCTTTACCTGTCTCCACCCCCCTCATCATATCTGTGGAATTCTTTTTTATTTTTATTTTTTGGAGACGGAGTCTTCCTCTGTCACCCAGGCTGGAGTGCAGTGGTGCGATCTCGGCTCACTGCAACCTCTGCCTCCCAGGCTCAAGCAATTCTCCTGTCTCAGCCTCCCAAGTAGCTGGGATTACAGGCATGTGCCACCACACCCGGCTAATTTTTGTATTTTTAGTAGAAACGGGGTTTCACCATGTTGGCCAGGCTGGCCTTGAACTCCTGACTTCAGGTAATCTGCCTGCCTCAGCCTCCCAAAGTGCTGGGATTACAGGTGTGAACTACCGCGCCCGGCCAATATCTGTGGAATTCCTGAAGGACAGGGGCTGGGGCTTCTTTAGCCCCTGCAGTTTTTTCTCACACTGTTTCTGTCCAGCATGTCTCCTCTCCTCTTTTATAAAATTGATCTAGTGTTGCCCTGAATGGAATTATCCAAAATGCTTAGTTCATGACCAAGCTATAATCACTGGAACAAGCATCAATTACTTTTACTTTTTCATTTTTGTTCATAATATGATAAATAACTGCGAACCCACCATCCAACCTAAGACCTAACACCTTGGTGATAACTTATATCCACCCGTGTTGCTCCCTGATCCATTCCCAGTAACCACTGTTGTGAATCTTGTCTTCCTACTGTTGTCACATATATGTAGACTTAACATATGCCACTATTTCGTTTTAATTGTTTATGAATCTACAGAGGGTATCATGTTCCATGCACACTTCTCCGACTTGCTTTGTAGATTCAACATTGTATTGTGATTCATCCATGCTGTATGAAGTTGCAGTTGTATTCATTTTTCCTGCTTATAATATCTATATTTTTTGAGACAGGGTCTGACTCCATTGCCCAGGCTGGAATGCAGTGGTGCGATCTCGGCTCATTGCAACCTCCGCCTCCCGGGTTCAAGCAACTCTCCTGCCTCAGCCTCCTGAGTAGCTGGGATTACAGGCGCGTACCACCATGCAAGGCTCATTTTTGTATTTTTAGTAGCGATGGGGTTTCACCATGTTGGCCAGGCTAGTCTTGATCCACCCGCCTTGACCTCCCAAAGTGCTGGGATTATAGGTGTGACCACTTATAATGTTATATTTTATGATTGTATCTATCACCTAAGCTCATATTGATGCACACTTGGGTTTTTCCATTTGAGCCATTCTGAACATTCTTATCCCTGTCTCATTGTATTAACACGCGAGAGCTTTTCTTTAGCATTACCTAAAGATTGAGTAGCCGCATCGCTGGACATGTGAATGGGCATCTTTACAAGGTCATGAAAAACGGCTTTCCAAAGCAATTACATCCATTTATACTCTCATCTATGCCTAGGAAGTCTTGTTGTTCTGTAATCTCTTCAGCCCTTGCTTTTCTCAGTTTTCTCAATTTTGGAGGCTATTTTACTATCTCACTATGGTACTGATTTGCATTTCCTTGGTTACCAATGAAGATGAAAAATCTCTCTCTGTTTTCGTCCTCTATAAAACGCCTGGCCACATCTGGATCCCATTTTCCTATTGGGTGTTTGACTTTTTCTTATTGAATTTGCTTTATACATCTTTACACTATTTTTCTCATTATATGTGTCGTAAATATAAATATATTCTCCCAATGTGTAGCTTGTCTTCACTTCTTAAAGTGATCTTCAATGAACATAAGTTCCTAGTTGTAATATAATCATATTCACAAATCCTCTCTTTTCTATTGAGTACCCTTTGGATCTCATTAAAAAAAATTTCACCCATCCTAAGATTAGAAAGATACTCAAATATAGTTTCTACTAAAAGTTTTATGCTTTTCTTTTTAATTTTTTTATTTTTAATTTTGTGGATACATATTAGGTGTATATATTTATGGGGTACATGAAGTGTTTGAATACAGGCATGCAGTGTGAAATAAACACATCATGAAGAATGGGGTACCCATCCCCTCAAGCATTGATCCACTGAGTTGCAAACAATCCAGAAGTCACCTAAGTGTCCATCAATAGATGAATAGATAAAGGAAATGTGGTGCATATACACAATGGAGTACTATTCAGCCAAAAAAGGAATGAGATCCAGTCATTTGCAACAACATGGATGGAACTGGAGATCATTATGTTAAGTGACATAAGCCAGGCACACAAAGACAAACATTGCATGTTCTCACATATTTGTGGGATCTAAGAATAAAAAAAAATTGAAGTGATGGACATAGAGAGTATGCTTTTCTTTTGACATTTAAGTGCTCACCCTATCTGGGGTTGACTTTTGTGTGTGGTGTATAGTGTTGATCCAGATACGTTTCTCCTTCATTTCTGAATAGTCCTTCTCCCTTCTCCATTGAGCTACATGCCAATTCTGCCACGTATTAAAATTCTGTATTTTGTGGGTCTCTTTCTGTGGTCTCTGTTCTATTCCAATAGTCAATTTTACTGTCCCTGAGTCATCACTGTCTATAAATTCAAAAATAAGTCCTGATATCAAGTACATCAAAACCCCTTCCTTAATCTCCTTCAATAGTATCTTGACCATTCTTGATCCTTTTTTTTTCACTTAAATATTAGAATCAGGTTGTCAAGGCTGGGCATGGTGGCTCACGCCTGTAATCCCAGCACTTTGGGAGGCCAGGGCAGGTGGATCACGAGGTCAGGAGATCAAGACCATCCTGGTTAACATGGTGAAACCCGGTCTCTACTAAAGATACAAAAAATAATTAGCCGGGCATGGTGGCAGCGCCTGTAGTCCCAGCTACTCAGGAGGCTGAGGCAGGAGAATGGTGTGAACCCAGGAGGCGGAACTTGCAGTAAGCCAAGATTGCGCCGCTGCACTCCAGCCTGGGTGACAGAGTGAGATTCCGTCTCAAAAAAAAAAAAAAAGAATCAGGTTGTCAAATTCCAAAAAATGCATTGAATCTATAGCTCAATCTGGAAAAATTTTACTTGTTTAGAAATTCATGCCTTCTTATCCTTGAGAGTAGGTCTTTCTCTCTCTATTCCTTTAAATCTTTTTAAGTGTTTTTAAGAGATAATGTAGTTTCTTCACACAGGTCTTACACATCTTTTGTTATTTTTCTTCCTAAATACCAGTTTTTGTGGTTATTGTAAATGCTATCTTTTTAAAAGTGCATTTTCTGATTCCTTATCACAGTGCAGAATGAAAGTATTTTAAAAATATAAGAGGGGTTGATTTTTTTTTGTAATTAAAAAATATCACAAGTTGGTCTTGCATGTGTCCTTTAGAATCTTTTTGCTTCAGTAGCTGGAGAATTCTTAGATCTTATTTATAAGCCTGCTGATCTCTTCTTTTTCAGAAATATAGATACCATCTGAAAAATTAGTGATATTCCTATTTTTAGCTGTCATGGCTTGCTGAATCAAAGCAGCTGGGTTTGATGCAAGTGTAATGCTATTTTCTTCAAGAATCAACTCATCCTTTTGGGCTTCAGGTACTGAGCAAGAAATGCCTGTCCTCATGTATACTCTGCAGATGTGTTTTTCTTCTAAGGGATGTCAGATTTCAACAACTGACCCACTGCCCTGAATAATCACTTTGATGAGGAAGTGAGGACACGCAAACCTCCTCTGGCAACGGAAGTCCATGTAACACCTCAGACTGTGGGCAGTTCATGACTATGGATGGTTCGAATAGAAGCCAGTTACTTTTCATTTCCTCACCGTTTGGCAACACCGAACTTCTCCTTTTCCTTTCCCACGTTGATGGGGTTGAATTTCTCGGCTGGGTTCCTCGAGGGGCTTCACTATAACTGTGCATCTCTTCATAGTGACACCCACCGCTTCTGGGGTGTCAGTTCTCTGGATTTAGAGGATTGTCTTAATTCTCTTGGTAAATGCAGCAAGTAAAACTCAATTACATTTTTAATTGATTTCATTTCCTTTCAACTTGCTAAGCTCCCTTATTAGTTCAAATAACTTGTTATAGAAACTGAAGTATTTTAAATAAATTTTTTTCACTTAAAAAAAATCACAAATTAGGCCAGGTTTGGTAGCTCATGCCTGTAATCCCAGAACTTTGGGAGGCTGAGACAGGAGGATCTCTTGAGGCCAGGAGTTCAAGGCCAAGGAATAACATAGTGAGACCTCCATCTCTAGAAAAAGAAAAAAATCACACATTGGTCTTGGGTATTATTTAGAATCTTTTGGGATTTCAAATTAGATGATTATATCATATGCAAAGTAATAACATCTTATTTCTTCCTTTTGTCCTAAGCACTTCTTTCCCTTTTCTTGTTTCAACATGCTGGGTGAAAAAGTTGAGTACACATAGTGTCATGGTGTCATGTCAAAGTTGAGTAGACATAGTGACCATGGGCATTTTTGCTACTGCTGATTTTGAAGGAAATGTACCCAGTATCCAGCCACTTGGTTTTGTGAACTTTCATCAGGTTAAGGAAGCTCCTTTCTATCATCTGTTGTATTTTTTGAATGCATCTACTAATAGGATTTTTTCCTACTTAATCTCTTACCGTGGGGAATGACAAAGATTTTTCTAATATGAAACTACTCCTGCATTCCTGGGAGAAAAGCATATTGTACATAGCATTTTATTTTTTTTAATACTCCAGTAGGTTCAATTTGATCATCTTTTGCTCAGCACTTTTGCATCTATATGCATGGGTCAAATACACTTGTCATTTTCCTTTTTCCTCCTGTTTCTTTTGTTTGGGCATCAAGATAAGATTGAGAAACTGGGGACTAGTCTCTCTTTTTCTATTGTCTGGAAGAGTGTGTAAAACTGAAATGACTTGTTTCCTCGATGATTGATAGATGTCACTTATCAAACTACCTGGGCCTGGTGGTGTCACTATGTGCAATTTTCCTAATTTAATCATTTTATGTATTCTTCAGCGAGCTTTATTCTAGAGACATGTTCATTTCATCTAAGTTTTACATATTTTTTTTTGACAAAAGGATATAGGTGGCATTCTCTTGTCTTTATGTTATTTGTTTTGGTCGAGATTACTTCCCCTTTTGGAAATATTCCTAACATTGGTTATTTGTGACTTCTTTCTTTTTTTTTCCAGCTAAATCTTGTTAATTGCTTTCCCTATTTTATTATCAGTTTCATGGAACCAACTTTTGGGATTGTGGAATTTTCTCACTGTATCTTTGTTTTCTATTTTATTGATTTTTACTCTCATTTTCTCAGCACCTTCCTTCTACTTGTTTTGGTTTATTCTGATGATCTTTGATAAATTTTTAAGCTGGATACTTACCTTCTTAGTGTATATATTTTCATTCTCTATAAAACATAGTTAGGGATAAATTTCTCTCAGAATTTCATTTTTATTCCCTTCCACAAATTTTGATATATATTATTTGAATATCATTCAGTTGTGGATATTGTTAAAACAACATTGTGATTTCTTCTTTGAATCTTAAATTATTTGGGATTAAAAATTCCAAAGGTATGAAGATTTTAAACATCTTTCATAATTAAATTCTAAGTAGATGCTTTTTGGTCAGAATACATGGTTTTATGATATTTATTTTTAAAATTTGTTGAGACTTGATCTGTGGCCTGTATACAATGAATTTTTGTAAATGTTTTCCGTGTGCTTAAGAATAATGTATATTTTTAGCCGGGCACAGTGGCTCATGACTGTAATCCCAGCACTTTGGGAGGCTGAGGTGGGTGGATCACAAGGTCAAGAGTTCAAGACCAGCCTGGCCAATATGGTGAAACCCCGTCTCTACTAAAAATATAAAAATTACCTGGGCATGGTGGGTGGTGGCAGGTACCTGTAGTCCCAGTTACTCAGGAGGCTGAGGCAGGAGGATCACTTGAACCCAGGAGGCAGAAGTTGCAGTGACCCGAGATCGCACGCGCCACTGCACTCCAGCCTGGGTGACAATGTATATTTTTTATTTCTTAAACTAACAGGCCAGTGTGTTAATTGTAATGTTCAAACCCAAATCTTTAGATGTAGATAGATCTTCCCAACCTGTCAATACTTGAGAGAGGTGTGTTGAAATCTGACATTATGATAATGTATTTGTCAATTTCTTACTGTAGTTCTATCAGTTGTGTTTCTTATATTTGATGTACTTTTAAATTAAAAGCATATATTTTAGAAAAGCATTATTATCTTCTCAGTGAACTGAACATTTTATCAAACATAGTAATTCTTTCTCTTCTTTCTCTTCATAGTGGTGCTTTTTGTTTTTTTTTTCTTCTTTCTTCTTCTTTTTTTTAGACAGAGTCTCACTCTGTTACCCAGGCTGCAGTGCAGTAGCATGATCTTGGCTCCCTGCAACTTCCACCTCCTGGGTTCAAGCAATTCTCCTGCTTCAGCCTCCCTAGTAGCTGGGATTACAGGTGCCCACCACCACGCCCAGGTAATTTTTGTATTTTTAGTGGAGACACGGTTTCATTATGTTGACCAGGCTGGTCTTGAACTCCTGCGCTCAAGTGATCTACCCACCTCATCCTCCCAAAGTGCTGGGATTATAGACATGAGCCACTGTGCCCGGCTCATAATGATGCTTTTTGCTTTAAAGTCTGTTTGATTGGATTTTTTTTTTTTTTTTTTTAGCCAGGGTCTCACTCTTTCACGCAGGCTGGAATGAACTGGCATATGGATCTTAATATAGCTACTCTAGTTTCTTATTGATTAGTTAGATGCCTGATACTTTTTCATTTTCTCCCATCCTCACAACATTTTATGTATTTGTGCTCTAGCAGTGATTTTTGTAAACAGTATATAACCAGGTTTTAAAAAATCCAATTTGACATCCCTTGTTGAGTTTACTGGCATTTATTGTGGTTACTGACATATGTGAATTTCTTTCTACTATTTTACCTTTTACTTTCACTTAGTTCCACTTTTTCAATATTTAGTTTTTCTCCTTTCTTACTTAGAAGCTTAATATCTTGCCAGGCACGGTGATGCACATCTGTAATTCCAGCTACTTGGGAGGGTGAGGTAGGAGGATCGCTTGAGCCCAGGAGTTTGAATCTAGTCTGAGCAACATAGCAAGACTCTCATCTCAAAAAAAAAAAAAAAAAATTAATATCTCTGTCTTACATCTAACAAAAAGAATTTTGGTGTGCTTTTATATCTCTTGGCCTCTCTTCCTTCAACTTCTTACAATGTTGGTATTTTCTATAGATGTGCAGTTTTTGTTCTGTGTTACTATGAACATACTTAGCAATTTTCTATTATTTGATTTTTTTTTTTTTTTTTTTTTGAGACGGAGTCTTGCTCTGTCGCCCAGGCTGGAGTGCAGTGGCCGGATCTCAGCTCACTGCAAGCTCCGCCTCCTGGGTTTACGCCATTCTCCTGCCTCAGCCTCCCGAGTAGCTGGGACTACAGGCGCCCGCCACGTCGCCCGGCTAGTTTTTTATATTTTTTAGTAGAGACGGGGTTTCACCGTGTTAGCCAGGATGGTCTCGATCTCCCGACCTCGTGATCCGCCCGTCTCGGCCTCCCAAAGTGCTGGGATTACAGGCTTGAGCCACCGCGCCCGGCCCTATTATTTGATTTTTTAAAAAAAATACACAACTACACATTTTGCTGAGGTATTTTGTTACCTTTCTATCTCATACTTACCACAGACTTTCTGTTTTTCTTTCTCTTTATCTCTTTGTATTTGAATTCTTCCTCCCAATGGGTTTTCAATTTGGGTTCCTCAAGGCCTCTGAAGATTTATATGCCTGGAAATATATTTTATCCCCTTACATTTGAATTTTATTTGGCAGGATATACATTCTAAAATTAAAGTGATTTTCCTTCTGTGCTTTAAACTTCACCCCACTGTTTCTTGCATTTAGTACTGCTGTCAAGAAATCTTACGCCGGCCAGGTCCGGTGGTTCACGCCTGTAATCCCAGCACTTTGGGAGGCCAAGGTGGGTGGATCTCTTGAGGTCAGGAGTTCCAGACCAGCCTGGCCAACATGGTGAAACCCCATCTCTACTAAAAATAAAAAATAGCCGGGCGTGGTGGTGGGCACCTTTAAGTCCAGCTACTCAGGAGGCTGAGGCAGGAGAATCACTTGAACCCAGGAGGCAGAGGCTGTAGTGAGCCAAAATCACGCCACTGCACTCCAGCCTGGGCAACAGAGCTAGACTCCGTCTCAGAAAAAAAAAAAAAAAAAAAAATTGACATCTTACGTCATTATTAATCTCACATACTTGTAGGTAATCCACTCATTTTCCCTGGAAACTTTTATAATTTTCTCTTTGGTTCTGATATTCTTAAGATTCACTATCCTGTATCTAGGCATGGGATGCCCTGCATCTTTTTTTCTTGCACTTCTGGGGCTCTTTCAGCTGAGATGTTTCATCTTTCTTCAACTCTGGAAATTTTATTTCCACTATTTTTTTTTTTCAAATATTTCTTCCTTTTCTATTTCTTTTCTTTCTTATTTGAAAACTATTATTATCTAAATATTAAAGTGTTCTTTTTTTTTTTTTTTTGACAGTCTCACTCTGTTGCCCAGGCTGGAGTGCAGTGGCACAATCTCGGCTCACTGCAATCTCTGCCTCCTGGGTTCAAGTGAATCTCGTGCCTCCGCCTCGAGAAATGGTGCATGAAATCACACCACTGCACTCCAGCCTGGATGACAGAGTGAAACTCTGTCTCAAAAAGAAAATTTCTGAGCTTCTGTTTGAAGACTCATATTGCTTTCAACATACTTTTCCACAGTGTGATGGGTAGGGATATGGGTGAAGGTGGGAGAGGAAAGAAATTGCTTCTTGTGTCTGGGTACCATCTTTGCCATCTTTTGGACTTAGGATCGGCTCCATTTTGTTCTCTTTCTTGGAACCTAGGTCCAGGATGAGAATTGCCATCTCTTTTCTGGTTTGCACATAAGATACCTTGTAACATATGCTGAAGGTATACATTTGCTTCATCTATAATCTACTCCTCCTGCCTAGGTCAGGGTCTATGTCTGATTTCTCACACGGTACGTGCCCAGAACCTGAAAGAGAGGAGACAGAGCTGGGTTCGAATCCTGGCCTCACCATGTATTAGATGAATAACCCTGAGCAAGTTACTTAACCTCTCTCTACCTCAGTTTCCCTGTGTGTAAGGTGGGGATAATTAGGATATCTTTTATACTGTTGTGGGTTTTTTTGTGACGATTCAGTGTGATTAGTAAGTCCCCAATATGGTCTAATCAGTCATAGTATTACAAAATTTTGAAAGAATGAGTGAATAGTTGAGTTCACAGGAAATGTATATGGACAGGTGGGGCCGGGATTTGAACCCAGCCCTGTCTGCCCTGTGCCAGGTCCTGGACACGTACAGTGTGAGAAATCAGACATAGACCCTGACCTAAGCAGCCTATGGCCTGCTAGGAGGAGTGGATTATAAAAGGATGAATTGATAAATGTTACATCAGCCCAACTTCCCCGTGGGAACCATTTATTGTATTTTCCTCTTATTTTGGTGTTGAGGCCTCTTTCTGGGGATTGGCCATAAACTCTAGCCTTGCCTTGAATGGGAACCCCAGGGATTTGGCCATATGTTCACAGTGTAACTTTCACAGAATACTCCTTTATCCTGGCACACCGCCTACTGCCTAAGTGCCCGGCCTGTGACCAGCAGTCCCTCTCATAGCAAACTTGTTTATCCTGGCAGATGTCCTTGCAGCTCTCATATGACCTGTGTCCAGTTTATTCCTACCAAGACAGCTATTCTCTAGGAGAGCCCTGACCAGAAAAGAAGTCAGGTTCAGGTCTGTCGGGTGGGTGGGGCACAGAGGAGACAACACAACAAAACACATGAAATAACAGAGGCAGTTTATTACTCACAGGTCCCAGAGAGAAGATGGCACAACAAGCCTTGAAGGGCAAATGGAAAGGAGGGAACTGACCAGGACACAAGTACTCATCCAGTGGGTAGGGAGCGAGAGAGAGAGAGAGAGAAAAAAAAAAGGACCCATGAGCCAAAGCCTTAATAGAGTCCAGGGCATAACCCAAGCAGGCTTCCCACAGGGAATATTAACTGGGGGTTTAGAGCTAGCAGATAGGAATTCTGTGGAGTCACACTGTGACTGAGATGTGGCTGCCACAGTATATCTGTGCAGCCTATGAGGGACACAGGAGTCAGGAGGTAAGTCAAGAATGTTGTAGCTGTAAGTCCCATAGGGAACTGGTCACAAGGAGGTGGTTGTATCAGGCAGACATCTGGATTAACCACCTTGGGGAACTGGGAGGAGGTGGAGTATTGGAAATTGTGTCCAGGTGACTAAGCCCTGCTTCTGGCATGAGACGTTCCAACTTAGGTTCAAAATAAATCCCAAGGCAACATATAAATATAAGAACTCATTATTCTATGCTGCCTCTTTATTCCTACTGTGACACCTTTCCTTCCCCTTTACTCAGGATTCCAGGAAGAAGCCCTGGCCAGACAGCCCCGGAGACCAAGCATCTCCTGCTGGGGATACCCCTCCCTTGGGAGAACAACAGGAGCTCCATTATGCCTCCCTCAGCTTTTCTGAGATGAAGTCGAGGGAGCCTAAGGACCAGGAGGCCCCAAGCACCACGGAGTACTCAGAGGTCAAGACAAACAAGTGAGGACTCCCCCAGAGCTCAGTCCTGGCTGGAGGAACCACAGCCTGTCTGGGGGGAAGGACAAGTCAGGGACCACTTGCTGAAGCAGGAAGAGCCCTTGTGACGATGTTAACATTAACTGATATGTAAGTGCTCCAAGCAGAGCAGAAAGAAGATAGATGATGGAATTGGAGAAGTGGGCTCAAACCTAGGCCCTGGCACTGCCATCAAGCAATTCACTGCATCCCTCTGTGCCTCAGTTTCCCATTCTGTAAATCAGAGATCATGCATGTTACCTCAAAGGTTGTTGTGACCATTAAAGAAAGCAACACATGGAAATCAACCAACACAGGTCCTGGCACAGGGCATGTGCTCAGTGCTTGCTGGTCTCTCTTCCTTGAATAGGAAGGTCCTGTTGGCAAATTCTCTCAAGGCTGGGGATTACCGGGTACAAAAACCAGGGCAGCAATATGTTGGTATCACTCCCCTTCCCAGAACTTTTCAAAGACTCCCTAGGAGAGACCAGCCCTCAGCCTGGCACTTGGTTCATGATGTGGGATCTTACATCCTTGCCAGGGTCATATCTTTGCCCACTTTTACCTGCAATCCTTGCATCATATTCCATTGGCTCCAGTCCTTCATTTTTGAGACCCACAGGAATCCTTCCAACAGCCAAAGAGTTGAGTCTAACTCTTTCCTGCCCAAACCCATTCATGGCCCCCTGGCCTTAGACAACACATCACAAGCACCTCCCCTGTCACTTAAGGTCCTTCATGACCTCCCTGCTATCTATTTATTTATACTTTCCTCTTGGCCAACCCTTTCTTAAGCCTTTCATGCTGGTTCATACAACACTTTCTTTGCAATTTGAGATTTATCCCCCTGGAAGTCATGCTTCCTTGCTTTCATCTGGCTTACACTATCTTTTCCTCCAAACATGAGTTCATGGGTGGTCTTGGGTTGAAAGAGTGGACTGGAGAAAGAAATTATACACTCCCTCCTCTGAAATTGAACTAATTAATTTTTTAAAATGCTAAACCAAAAGCAGCTAAAAATTTGCCGGTTACTTATCTAGGTTTCTCCAAACCCAGATAAATGACGATGTTAGAAACTTTAGCAAGTGGCCATGAGGAAATGAATGGATAATTCCAGTGGAGTACTGGGAGGACACTGATTCTCAATATCTACCACCCAAACCTCGTTTTCATCACTGTAAAGAAGTTGAATTGTGACTACTGTTTTGGTTATGACAGGTTAGATAATTTTGATCAAGCCTTGTGTTGAAAATAATAAAATCTTTTGGGGAAAAAATGAGAGTAGAAAAAGAATACTTCCCTTAAATAGTATAGAATGCCTGAAAATAAAATGGGAACTTAGTAGGCCAAAATTCTGGGGAAAGCCTGAACCCAGAGAAGTAAGCAGAATCACTAAGCCAAAATTCCCAAGGGCATTTGCTCATATTGAAAAAGGGAGCTTTGGTTCTGTGGTCTTGCATGTGGCTCTGGAAATGAAGGTCAAATCTATGGCCCAGTGAAAGGTTGGGAATGTCAAAAGAGACCATCTCCACATTGGGTTTTTGTCAAGGTAAGGCTGAATCAAAGAAAACTGAAGACAAGGAAAAAAATCTGAACAGCTACCAGAGAAAAAGGATCGCCTTCAAAAGAAAAGTCATTTAATTGACAGCTGAATTATCAGTAGCAACTTGGAGAGTAGAAGGCGGCAAATACGATTTCTAACATCAATTTGTAATCTATACTCAGTAAAGTCAACTCAAAAATGAGAGCAATAATGATCTTTCAGAGCAAGTAAATGGGGGAACTTTAATACAAACAAAAGATAATTTAGAATTCCTGACAAACACAACGGCTAAGTACGAAGGTAAGCGTATTTTACATGTCCTAATATCCATATATTATCCAGGAGGAGAGAGAGGTTTTCATTTACTAAAGACTTTGATAGGTTAATTATGCATGCTGTAAATTTGTATCATGATGGCTAAAAGAACAGAATCATAATATATAACTTTCAACCTAGTGATGATTAAAGGTATACTATTAAAAACTTAGTAAACCGGCCAGGTGCAGTGGCTCACACCTGTTAATCCCAGCACTTTGACAGGCCAAGGTGGGGAGAATCACTTGAGCCCAGGAGTTCGAGAATAGCCTGGGCAGCATGGCAAAACACACCTCTACAAAAAAATACAAAAAATTTAGCCAGGCATGGTAGCATATGCCTGTAGTCCCAGCTACTTGGGAGGCTGAGACAGGAGGATCAACTGAGCCCGGAAGATGGAGACTGCAGTAAGCCGAGTGATAGAGTGAGACCTGTCTCAAGAAAACAAACAAACAAAAAGCCAAACAACAACAAAAAACTTAGTAAACAAAAAAAAGTAGAGAAATAAAGTAATGTAGAATTGGTGACACATACAGAAAACAAAATATAACATGGGACATTTACGTTAAATATGATTGGATAAATGCTTCAGTTAAAAACAGAGTCCACTTGGATAGATTCCAAGTATATGATCTTTACAACATATACACATAAAGTACAAGGATAGAGAAGGCTAAAAGGGAAAGTATACTATGCTGACATTAATACAAGGAAAGCTGGTGCAGTCCTATTTGGGTATACAAAATACACATTACCACATTGTTCCATTTGTGTGAACGTTTAAAGCAATTATTCTTGCTTAAGAATATAGACACAAGTATTATGCTTATGGGCAAAAGCAGGGAAAAAAGATAATTCCAAATATCAGCAAGGTGGTAACTCATAGAGAAGGTCAGGGAGGGTGGGAAACAAAGAGAGTTTCTAAGATTCCCGGGGTGCCCGCATGTTCTATTTCTCAGCATAACAGATGATTATACAATGTGAATGGTAAGTATATTTTTGATAACACAAACATGGAAAAATATTGCAAGCTAGGAAATGTCTGATCTTCTGCTAGTCATCTTAAAATTTTTGAAGAAAAAAATAATTGTCCTTATGGAGATTATGACAAAAAGTTAAGAAAAATTCATCCTTCTTATCAAAAATCTTGATAGATTTGACAACATCACAATGGAAAGTATCACTAGGCTCAGTGGCTCATGCTTGTAATCCAGCACTTTGGGAGAGTGAGGTGGGAGGATCACTTGAGCCCAGGTGTTTGGAACGAGCTTGGCAACATAGTGAGACCCTGTCTCTATAAAAAGAAAAGAAAAAAGTTAGTGGGCATGGAGGCACACGCTTGTGGACCTAGCTACTTGGAAGGCTGAGATGGGAGGATCGCTTGAGTCCAGGAGTTCAAGAACAGCCTGGGCAACATAGTAAGATCCCATCTCTATGAAAAATAAACAAAAATGAGTTGGGCATGGTGGCAGGTGCCTGTGGTCCCAGCTACTCGGGAGGCTGAGATGGGAGGATCACTTGTGCCCTGGAGGTTGAGACTGCAGTAAGCTGAGATCATGACACTGCAGTCCAGCATGGGTGACAGAGTGAGACTTTGTCTCTCTCTCTATATATATTTATATATATATATATACACACACATATATACATGCACCAATAATATGAGACCCCATGAAGTTGCTTATACGTCCAGTCTCTGTTTCCCACTGTGTCAAATGAGAATTATTAACCATATCTCTCTTAGGTTGGTTACGAAGATTAAATGAGGTATATATAGAAAAGCACAGCCCTGAGTCTGGAACTTGGGGAGCTTCAGTGAAAGTCCATCTCTTTCCTAAACCCTTATCCGAGAGGAGATCCAGGCAGGGACTTGCTACTTAAAGCGTAGTCCAAGAACCAGCAACATCAGCATAATCTGGAACGTCAGAAAAATACCTTGTCCTTCTCTGTCCTTTAGCCAGGCCAGCACTACAATTCAAAAGAATGATCCTTAGGTCAACAAGAGGAGCGAGAGGAAAAGCACAGCGATAAGTCCCTTTCCCAGGCCTCTCCTTCCCAAAAGGGACCCAGCCTTTTCGAAGCCTTTCTGACTTAGGTGCCCCGCTGGCCTACAGCTCAGAACCGTGAGCTTGTGAATTTGTGTCCACGGCGGAGTTGGGAGTTTCCTGAACTCAGAGCACAGTTATGGTGCAGAACCATGGACAGCGCCAACCCTGGCTAGTAGGTCCCCAAATCGGGCATGGCGGATGGAGCGCCCCCTGGGGGCAGAACTCTGGCCTGTCTCCAATGCAGAGGTAAGAAGGTTGGAAAGTAGGGTTGGTTACATTCTGTGCTGCAGGACAGAGGTGGTCAGAGGACATCCAAACTCCTCCTCAGTCTTCTTCTGAAGTCCCCCTCATTTTAGGGAAGAGAAGACAACTTTAGAGAGATGGTGCATTTCTCACAGGCCACTGGGATACTTGCTTCTCTGGGCTGACTCTGCCCTCACTCCTTCCAGGAAACCTTCTCTGTGGCAGGCTCCATCTCTTCCTCCCTTCCTTTTCCAGTGGGTCGATAATTTACTCTTGCTTTGAATCCTTTATTTGTTCTGTCATGGTGTTCTGAACAACAGAACATGATATGTGATCCTTTTCCATACCTGACTCTGTGCCAAAACCCGAATCAGCTCAAATGAAGGAATGAAGTATCTATCAGAAGGCTGGTTGTGAAGTTATATTTGGAGCTGGGGGGTCACAGAAACAAATTCTAAGTTTTCCTTCATTCTACATGAATGGTAAGTATTTATACTGGGAAAAGGATCCTGGGGCCTCAGTGGACCACAGGATGCAGAGAGTTGTCATGAAGGGCAGAACAGGCAAGGCAATGTCAGGGTAAAATGGATGTTGGTTAAGGAGGGAGAGATCTGATAATTACTGTGAAGATGGGAGGCCCATAGGGCTGGAGGAACTGTTAAGAAGTCAAAACTCGGCCGGGCGCGGTGGCTCAAGCCTGTAATCCCAGCACTTTGGGAGGCCGAGAGACAGGCGGATCACGAGGAATCCAGGAGATCAGAGACCATCCTGGCTAACACAGTGAAACCCCGTCTCTACTAAAAATACAAGAAAAAATTAGCCGGGCAGTGGTGGGCGCCTGTAGTCCCAGCTACTCGGGAGGGCTGAGAGCAGGAAGAATGGCGTGAACCCGGGGGGAGGCGGAGCTTGCAGTGAGCCGAGACCACGCCTGCACTCAGCCTGGGACACAAGCAGACTCCGTCTCAAAAAAAAAAGAAGTCAAGACTCAACACTGAAGGTGTGAGTGAAGGGCTTATCAGAAACCTGAGAATAAGCAAGGAGACATACAAAAATTCAGTGACTTTTTGAACTCAAATTGACACCAGAAAAACCACAAATGTCACAGCCAAGTGTGAAGCTGGAGCCAGGCCCTCAGTTCTGAGTCACAGTCTCTGACAATGAAGGGCCCCCTTGCAGGTGAGTTTCAGTTCCACCTTCTTGTGACTTCTTGTGTGACTAGGACTGGGTGGAGGGGCAGAAGATTCAGTTTCAGGGCTCCTAGACTCTTCTGCTCTGAGAGAGATCTCCAAGAGTTCCAAGTGAACAGAGAAGAGGTGGGGCATGCCCCATTAATTTTCTGAGGAGAGGTAGGAATGGATGCCTGGAGGAGGCCACATCTGAGTGAGGAATGAGAAGGCAGGGGGCACTGAACAGGTTATCAGTAGGCCTGGGGTGAAAGGAGGTCAACTTTCACTTCCCTGGTGGTTGTTTGAGGAAGAGGACTCCTAATAGAGAGAGGAACTTGGAGCAGCCCAATCCAGGAAAAATCTCTAGCTGTCCTCTTTCTGTAGCTGCCTTGATCTGCAGATAGAAGAAACTCATCAGGTGATGTCAGGAGTCCCAGACTCCCCCCGCTCCAAACCCAAGATGCTGCTGTTACCCCTGCTGTGCATGTGCAGGGGCAAGAGTACTGCAGGAAATATGACTTCAGAGAAGGTCCTTGGTCTTCATTTTGGGGTACAGCTTGGAGAAATATGCAGGATAGAAGTTGCAGGTCTGAGATTTGAAGATGTGGTACAGGACAAAGTACCTCTGTATCCTCATGCTTTGACCTTCTCTCATCTTGAAATTTTTGTGCTTACTCCAGAAGAGCCTATGTCTTTTGGTTTGTGGAAGAGGTCAACATTTCTATTTCCATGATTCTCCTATTTCCACAAATAGAACAGATCAAAAGCTGCAGAGGAGGCACCAAGAACCGTAGGCAGATTCCACCTCCTTGGGGACCTTCACTGAGCAACAGAGATGCCAAGAAGGAGAGGAGCATGACATGTTTCCCTCGTGAAGAGAAGACTTTTGTGAGATATTGTCACAAATAGAAAACATAACCTCTAAATGTGAAAGGTAGAGTACTGCTCTACTCACAGAGAACTTAGGTGTTGCTGTGTCCCACATCTGGGCACCTCTCATGCTTGGGGGCCAATTGCAAGTTTGGAGGCCTTAGAGAAGGTAGATTTGCCATTGCCTTCTTCTTTCACATTTTAGACTCTGTTATGTTTGGTACTGGAACATCCAGGTGAGGATGGCCCCTTTCCAGAACCAACAGCCACGAACTGGATCTGAGACCATCTGGGGATCCTGGAGTGAGGAAAGTGTAAAGTGCAAGCTCTTCTGATAATCACAACCACAATAAGTGTGGGTGGGTGAGTGGGTGGAGCGAGGTGTGCCTCAGGGTGACCCATTGCCAGTAACAGTTCTTGGGTGTCCTATATCCTCAGCAGGCTCTGACATGGTGAAGTCAGAGCCCCCTTGCACCCAGATTCCAGGATACCTAGGATGTGAATGTCAGGTGTCTGCATCAGCACTTTTGGGGAGAGGGAGGACCTGGGGCACAGACTGGGAGGGTATGGTATCACAAGTGCCTCTGCATCAGCCCCTGAGCTGGGTCCTCTGCTCTCAGCTCAGGGTCCTTCATGCCTTCCACAACCAAACCCTTCAGATGAAGTAGGTTGCTGATTCCAAACAGAGTCTGAAAAGCAAAGTAGAACGTTTGAGTCTCAGCGAGATAGAATGATAAAAGTTATGGCTGAGGGCTTGCCAAGGAAAAGGGGCTGTGGCAAACACTGCAGTGCTCTGGTTGGGACCTTGTAGAGTAAGGATGAGCTGGAACTAGATAATACCTCACAAGGATTAAAGCCAGACCAAATTTCCTCAATATCTGATCAAATCGAAGTGGTCTGCTTGCCACAAGCAAGAGTAAATATGCCCTGAAAAATGATAATGTGACTCAGAGTTTTAATATAGATTTTTATCACTGCACCAGACAAGAGTGTGGCCAGGGAAACAGCCACCAAGAGTTTTATGAGAATAAAGGGCTTGCTAGAGGACCTAGAACTTAACGCAAATGTGGTAGAGCTGGAAAGTGATGCTTTGGAGAAGGCAGGATGATCATGAGAGCATCATTAAGCAGTTCAATTGAAGAACAGGTGTGGGTGGGCAAGATAGAGCTTGCAGGGATGTATGAAAAGCCAAGTATGTCCACTGTTACCATGGGAACCCGAAGGGGGATCTCAGAAAGTTCTATGGAAAACTGTTGCCTATGTAGCTACTGCCTCTGTAAGCACACAGGCAAGCAGGTGGTGGTATACTTGAGGCAGGTGTAGGTCATCCCCAGGGCTGGCAATTGGGAAGCCGGCCTGCATGTGGAGCAAAGCAAGGAAAATTGCCTAATACATTATGCTATTTTATAGTTGTTTACAGCAGGAGGGTAAGTCTGCTACTAGTTACTCCATTCTGCCTGGTTCTTTATTATTATTCGTCACATTCACAGTTTTAATGGTTCTTTTTAAAATGTAATCCAATACAATGCTGAAACTCTCCATTTTAGCATCTATTTTCACATGATGACAATTAAAGTCCATACCTAAAACTCATATCTAGAACACCTGTAATTACATCTGTGCTTGATGCCCAGCCTCTTGGTATTCAACTATTTTGTCATATCTCCTGGTATTCTTGTAAACTTTTTCATTTTTAGTTGAATTTCCAGTATTTTGTTTGAAAAACTGCAGAGATTTTTTGGAGCTCTGACTGAAATTTTCCTCCTCTGGATTCTAGGACAGTCTAGAACAGCACTGTGCAAAGGAACTTTTGTGACGATGGAAGCATTGTGTCTGCATTGTTCAATCTGGTGGTCTTGAGCACTTCACAGGTATTTAGAGTGACTGAGGATTTAATCCTTGATTTTATTTTAATTAATTTAAAGATAAATTGGCTCATGTGGCTAGGGCTACCCTACTTTTGCTTTCTAGCAAGTAGAATAGAGACAGATCCCTTAAGCCAGCCCCAGGCTGAGTGAGTTTGAAGATGAATTTTGGTCTTTTTGTGGGCAGGTCTACTCCCAGTTGACCCTTACTTTTTTTTTTTTTTGAGACAGAGTCTCACTCTATTGCCCAGGCTGGAATACAGTGGTGAGATCTCTGTTCACTGCAAGCTCCGCCCCCTGGGTTCACGCCATTCTCTGGCCTGAGCCTCCTGAGTAGCTGGGACTACAGGTGCCTGCCACCATGCCCGGATACTTTTTTGTATTTTTAGTAGAGACGGGGTTTCACCATGTCAACCAGGATGGTCTCAATCTCCTGATCTCGTGATCCACCCACCTCAGCCTCCCAAAGTGCTGGGATTACAGGTGTGAGCCACCGCGCCTGGCCAACCCTTACTTTTAATCTGTAACCCTTCTTAAGTCCTAACAGAAGGTTTGGGGTGTTTACTGGGCCTCTCCTTATCAGACCTGGAACATCACATTTGGTTTACCCAGTTCCATCAGACTCCTAAGAGTAGAGTTTAGGTATGTTGGGCTCACCTCAGTGATCTTCCCTTCCTTCCAGGGTTTTGGTCCCTCAAGTCCTGTCTACCTTGGTAGCACCAGGCTCTAGAATCTATTTGTATTTATTTAATTTTATTAATTTTTTTTCTGTAGAGACAGGGTCTCTGTATGTTGCCCCCGCTGGCCTCAAACTCCTGGGCTCAAGTGATCCTCTCATGTTGGCCCCCCTAAAGTGCTGGGATTATAGGCATAAACCACTGCACCTGGCCACCATGATTTCTTTCTCCAGCCCCAGCCATAACACTACTGAAAGCTCAACTCAGGTTCCCATCCTCTTAAGCCTCTGCTTTCTGCTTGCTTCCTTAGCCTTTTGGCCCCTCCAGGAGAATGAGCTTCCCTTTTCTCTTGGATCCTGGCCAACTTGGTAGCTCTCCAATGTCTTCAGATTGTTTTGTGTGTGTGTGTGTGTGTGTACGTGTGTGTCCTGTTTTTCCAGTTCGTCTCAGTCTCAGTGTGGAAGTGTTATTCTGACGTTAGCTACTCTATCATGGCTAGAAACCTCGCTTGCTTTATTTGATCTCTGCCCCCAAAGTCACCTTCTCAAAGAGGTCCTGGCCTTTCAAACTAAAATAACAACTAAAATAACACCTCTTTACACCTTTTCCCTTTATGTTATTTCGTATCCACAGCACTAATTATCTGACATTATATAAGTGTCTTTCCCACAAGGCTGTAAGCTCCATGAAAGATTCGGTCTTTTTTCTCTCACTAGTGCCTAGAACAGCCCCTGCACACATTATATGCTCAATAAATGTTTCTTGGATGAATAATGCTGTATTGTCCAGTGGGGAGACAGGTCTGGTCTTTGCCCTTAATGATCAGTCTAATTAGGGAGAGCATAACCCAAAACGGTTGGAAGGCCACAGAATCAGGATAGGACCTATGGGTGGGGGACCTACGTGGTAGGGTTTGGGAGAGCCGT
Source organism: Papio anubis (assembly GCF_008728515.1). Classification (NCBI taxonomy): domain Eukaryota; kingdom Metazoa; phylum Chordata; class Mammalia; order Primates; family Cercopithecidae; genus Papio; species Papio anubis. Next base: position 6,322,231 of record NC_044995.1, on the reverse strand, counting down.
ATGCCCTGGACTGGGTGGGAGGGGAGAATCAGGAAGGTCCTCTTTCTACAAGGACCCTGGAGGGTTTGAGCAGGCAGATGGGAAAGGGAAGGCATTCCTGACTAGGGAGGCAAGTCAGCAAAGCTCGGAGGTGGGACTGAGAACACTAAATCTCCCACAGGTCAGGCAGGAAGTTTCTGGGCCTCACTCCTTCCAGGACCAGTTGAGCAGCAATCCTGAAAGCAAAAGCCCCCTGGTGGCCAAACCTTAATATGAACGACCAAGTTACTGAATCCTCCCAAGAGTACTCTGATGTCGGGGGAGTGAAGAGGGAGGGTTGCTTCTCTTTTCAGAGGAGGAAATGGAAGGTCAGAAAAGTTAAGACGCGACTCAGGCTCACGCAGCTCTGCCTTCAGAACTTGAGAGGTCTGCAAAGCCCACCAGCCCCTCCTTATCTATGACAAGAGAGATTCAGGTGGTGATGGATGAGGATAGGATAGCATGGGGGAAAGGCAATCCCAAAATCTGTGAGAGCTCTGGAGCCAGGCCAACCTGGTGGGAGCCCCCAGGTCAGTTACTGCGGCTCAGGCTACAGCCAGTGAGGCCGTAGTGGAGACGAAACGAGAGGGTGCAGCGCGTCCTGCACACGAAGCGCTGGAAGGGAGGCACCGTGACGGGGGCTGTGAATGGCGTGTGTCCATCAGGTAATGTCACTCCGCTTACCCCACTGCGGGCAAACAGGAAACATCAGGAATCTGGTGCTCAAGGAGGGTCAAGACCATGCTGAGCGCACCCAGAACCAGCAGAGGCACTGGGCAGGAGGTCCCCAACCAACCCCCACTCGCTCAGGAATCACAAGGTGTTCAGCCCCCACCTCCCTGAGACCCAGGAGTCCACGACCCCAGGCCCTCCTTCTTCAGCCACAGATGCCTGGGGTCTCCAGTCCCACTTCCTCTAGCCCTAGTCCTGGCCCTTTCCTCTCTCAGACCCAGGATGGTCACCCAGCCCCCTCCTCCCTCAGAGTCAGAAGCCCAGCTCAAGACCCTTCCTCCCTGAAACCCCGAAGTCTGGGGTCCTAGCTTCTTCAGGGTTTCAGGTTACTAGGCCCCCATCCCCCTCCCACCTCACATGGAAGGCCCGGTAAGGTAACAGGTTTATTCACAGTGTCATTTACAGGCAGCCCCCACCAGGGGGCGTCGGATCCCGGCGGGAGGCCCGGAGTCGCTAGAAGGTGGGGACAGTCTCGGAGGTGGGGGCCCGGGCCGGATCCCCGGGTGTCCCCGGCGTCGCCTCCTCGTCCAGCCGCCGGCGGCCCTTGCCGATGGCCGGGAGCGCGCAGGCCTGGCAGAGCGCGCGACTGGCCAGGGCCCCACAGCGGGAGCAGGCGCCGGGGCGCGGGGGCCGCGCGGCCGGGGCCAGCGCCAGGCGATCGGCCGAGTGCACGAGGTCCAGCACCGCCGACGGCCGCGCAGCCTCCAGCCGCTTGAGCGGGTCCCGGGAGTGGCCGCGGAAGGCCTCGGGCGCGTAGACGCACTCCTCGGAGAAGTAGTCGAGGCGGCGAAGTGCGCGTACGGCACCACCTCCTTCTGCGAGGCGAACTGCAGCGGGCGGCAGCGCGGCAGGGCGCCCCCTTCGCCCGGAGAGCCCAGGCCCCCGCCCCGGGCCAGCCGCCCCGCGTCGCCTCTCAGGAAATTCATGAGCACGGTCTCCGCCATGTCGTCGGCGTTGTGACCTGCTGGGGAGAGACGGGAGCGGGTGAGGTGGGGCGCGGAGGGCGCTGCTGGCCAGGGAGCCCCCCGGGGAACCAAGGGTCCACGAGGACCCAGAGAGAGACTGGGAGGAGAGACCCACGGAGACCCAGGGCACAGTGTGGCCGCCAGGACCCAGAGAGAGACGGCGAGAGGGAGAGCAAGCCATGGAGACAGACCCCCGAACAACGTGCGACAGTCAGGATCCAGAGACAGGGAGTGGGAGAGAGAGCCATGGAGACCCCTGGGGCACTGTGGGCAACCAGGACCCAGAGAGAGACGGGGAGGGGGAGAGCGAGCCATGGAGACCCGCGAACAACGTGCAACAGCCAGGATCCAGACAGGGAGGGGGAGACAGAGCCATGGAGACTCCTGGGGCACTGTGGGCAACCAGGACCCAGAGAAAGACGGGGAGCGGAGACCCAGGGCACAGTGGGGCCGCCAGGACCCGGAGAGAGACGGGGAGAGGAGCGCGGAACATAGAAACCCAGGGTACAGCGGGGCCGCCAGGACCCAAGACAGAGAGGGGCAGGGGGAGGGGGAAGAGACACTGATGGGGAAACCGGACCATGGAGACTCCCGGGCACCATGGAGCAGCCAGATGGAGACTGGAGGTGGACAGAAAACCTGAAGGGAACACAAACAAGTTCCTTGGGGGAGCCCTCATTTGCCATCCACCTACTGTACACCAGGCCCTTCGCCAGCTCTCCTTCCACATAGCGGGTAAAAATGCTTTAAGCTGCAAACCATTTCAGCCTCACTTAAAACTGTATTTCAGACAACACAGGAGAAAAAAGGACCATCTAATGGGGATTCTCAAGAGAGCTGTAGACACAAGTGCCTCTGGGAATACAGATAACGAGGTTTAGAAAGACCAGAAAGTTAGTGCATACAAACACACCAGTCGCCATACAATGTAAATAGAAACCATGTTTATTCTGCATCTTGTCATCTTATACTTGACTCTGTATATTAAAATGCTTGCTGTTCTTCTTAGGGCTTCTCAAGTTGGTCATACTTCCCCTCCTCAAGGCCTTTGCCTCTCTGTGTCCTCAGCTCAGAACACCGCTCCCCCAAACTCCAACTCATCCTTCACCTGGTTATTCACTGAGCCTTCGGGTCTCAGTTCACTCAGGAAAGGTTTCTTTAATCCCCACCTTTTCCCCGTCACTAGGATCCCCTGATATAAATTCACATGTTCTGTGTAATTTTCCGTAGTAGCACTTGTCAGGTTATAACTACATACGTGAAAATCAGGCAGGAGTACAGATTGTATTGTGCTCTTGTGCATTGTCATAACAGCAAACATTTACATCATGTTTACTGTTTTTCAGCCTCTAGTCTAAGTGCCTTATATATAACTCAAGTACTTTCCAACTCAAGGACCCAGATATTATTAACATCCCCATTTTAAAAAAGATGAAATGGAGGTTAGGTAATCTGCTCTAGGCTACACAGCTTGTATCTGGTATTTAGTCAATGGACGATAATTACTTATTAAAGTAATCATTGGGAAAAAATAAGAGTTGTCGGAGAGAAACCTATAAAGAAAAGGAGTTAAGAGACACCGTAGCGTTTCAGACTGTATGGCTCATGATGGGAGACGCCTCTTCACATCTCTCTCTTTGTAAAGGGAGATACAAAGAAAGTCATTTCCCTCTACTAAAAATACAAAAATTACCCAGGCGTAGTGGCAGGCGCCCGTAATCCCAGCTACTTAGGAGACTGAGGCAGGAGAATCGCTTGAATCCGGGGGGGCCTAGGTTGCAGTGAGCCTAGATTGCACCACTGCACTCCAGCCTGGGCAACAGAGCAAGACTCTATCTCAAAATAATAACAATAATAATAATAGCAGAGTACTCCAGCCTTAGCTCCTACAGGGTAGCCCCTCTACCCCTCTATTTGCCAGTGTGTGTACTAAGATGATGGCAGAGACCCAGAGGCTTGAAAAACCTGCCTTACTCCATCCTAGGGAGGCACACGTACTACCCACATGAGCCTTCAGCAGGCTCTGGCCCCAAATAGGCACATGTGTATTTCCCCAGCGCCTTACTGAGATCCTGCCGCTAAGCCACTCCCAGGGTCTCCTCGCCCACTTCTGGAGCATGCGCCCTAGTCCCCTTTCAGGAACCGCCCATTGCCTGCGCATGCTCCCCACTCCCTCTATCACGCAGAACTGCGGCCGCCCTTGTTCTCACCGGTCAGTGTGTGAGTGGCTCCCACGCGGCGCGCCCCTTCCTCCAGCGCCCGGCGCTGCAGCACCCCACAGAAGGTACAGCAGGAGCGGCTGCGGCTGGAGTTCGTTGTGCTGCGGCCTACGGGGTCCACCGTCCAGCCCCGAAGAGGTCTTCGTAGGCCACAACGGTGAGCGACAGTTCCCAGCGCGCCGCACGGCCGCCAGCGCCGCTTCCCGGTAGCCGCCGATGCCCTCGTCGAAGGCCACCAGCTGCAGTGAGATGCCCAGGCGCGGCGCCAGCGCGCAGCACGTGCGCCACCACTGTGGAGTCCTTGCCGTACGAGGCGCCCACGGCCACCACCGCGGCGGGCAGCAGCAGGCGGCCTGCAAGCACCGTGTGCAGCACCTTGGCCTCGAAGGCGGCGCAGAAGGAGGCACTGCACAGCGCTTGTCCCGAGGAGGGCTGCGTGTGCCGCGTGGCAGGAGGTACATGACGGGGCGGGCATTGCAGGAAGGGTCAGCTTCTCCGGGACCGGGAGAGGAGGCGGGTTACACGTGAGGAGTTCTTTGAGGAGTTCCCTAGATAGCACCCCTGCCTGAATAGACCAGGGGCAGCTGTGCGCAGGCTGCTGCTATATACATGGGTTATAAACGGGTTCTGGCTTAAGAAGGCCACTGCCTCCAGGAAGTCTTCCTGGAGTGCACCCATTATGCACCAAGAAGAATAGGAACTTAAGCTCATTTCAGGGGGAAGAGAGGGAGTAGCAAACAGGTTATACCCAGAATTAGATTGTGTGCTATCCAAAGGGGTGAGGGTGTCTATTAAGGACCAGTTGTAACAACTTCCAGGGAGGCCACCCATGTTACAGCCCTGATCAGAAGGTAAATATTATTGACTATTCAGAGAGGTTGTGAGGGGAGGGGTCAGAGACTCTTAAGGACAGAGGGAGGCCATGCTCTGTATGTATGAGTATGGAGACTAAAGCCATGGGTGCCCATCTCTAACACCCTTCTGGAAAAGACTTCCAGCTGACTGAAATCTCCCACCACAGTCCCACACCCAGCACAAGGGAGCCAGGCAGGCTCAGGGATACTTGGTCTGTCCATGCAGTTCCAACGGTTTAACACATACCCACTTCTCACACCAAATGCATGGGGATAGGGTACTATCATAATCTCCCTTTTGTAGATGAGAAAACCAGAATAGATGATACCAAATAACTTGCTCAGCAGATGCAGAGGGTAGAGAGTGGAGCCAGGAATCAAATGCAGGAACCTAGCTCCTGGGCCTGTGCACTTAAAATATTATGCTGGTCTGCGTCTCAGAAGTATTTATAACAGTCCCCTCTCCCTTTTTTAGCAAAAAACGTGTGTGGGGGGAAATAAGTAATCAAAACTGTGGGAGTGGCTCAATAAATTATGACAGGTCAACCTCATAGAATACATGTGTGTGCAACCCATCATGGATTGTAGAATGAAAAAAATACCATCCACACACGTAAGAGATCTGAGTTTTATAAATCAAGGAAAGGGTCCTTACACAGGTATATGATTATGAGCACAGTAATGTGTGTGTGTTTGTGTGTGTGTCATGTGTTGGCAAACATTTTCTGTGAAGAGCCAGAGAGTAAATATTTTCAGTTTCCAGCTTGGGGGCCATTTGATCTCCGCCAAAACTACTCAACTCTGCCAGTGGAGCATGAAAGAAGCCCAGACAATACATGTCCAAATGAACATGGCTGTGTTCCAATAAAACTTTATTTTAAAAAAACAGCTGGGAGGCCGTATTTGGCCAGTGGCCACAGTTTGTTGACTCCTGGTGTGTATGTTTAGGGGCCTGTGTAAAAATATGAACGAGACTAATGGTTGGCACTGATTATCTATGCAGAGACTTGAACCAGACTAATGGTTGGCACTGATTATGGAGAGGCTCACTATAGATGGTGGAGATGGAAAGGGAGGTGCAAGCTGAGCTAATCCTGAAAGAAGAGAAAAGCTATAATATAAAGATCAGTAAACATTATAGAATCTCATTTATGCATTTACTAAAAATGTACATTCATGTGTATGTATAATAAAGGAGTTAATCATTGTTGATACAACCTCATGACATATTCAACAGGGAATAATTTTTATAAAAACAATTAAATTAGATTCTCTTAAAAAATAACTGTAATCTACCTACACCTAATGCTGTGCAGTGAATTCTGCTGCAAACCCATTGCACTGAGGGCATACATACCTACGTATGCATACATACACATATGCTGACCAGACCATATACATATGTCTGCATATGCATATATACACATACATAGATACCTAAATATATGTACATACAGGTTGGGTATCCCTAGTCTGAAAACCCAAAATCTGAAACTTTCTGAACTCTAACATGATGCTCAAAGGAAATGCTAACTGGAGCATTTCACCTTGGATTTTCAGATTAGGGATGCTCAACCAATAAATATAATGCAAATATTCCAAAATCTGTTAAGTATCTGAAATCCAAAATGCTTCTGATCCCAGGCACTTTGGGGAAGGGATATTAAACCTGCATATAATATATATGCTTATATACATAAGGCACACACACATACACATAATATTGTCCTATCATTACTGTATTGGCACTTTAGAAATATATCCCAAAACAAACAGGGTTATCATTGATATAATTTCCCACAAACTTTACTATAAATAATCAGGTAACAACCTGTCTTGTACCATTCTTTACAGAAAGGCTTTTCTCAATGCATTAGTCAGGGTTTCTTCCCAGGGTGAAAATTTATAATCCTTAATGAGGCCGGTACTAAGAGAAGGACATTTCTGCTTACTCTTTTCTCGGTAATTGCCCTCACATAAAATAAAGCATGACTTTGTCGTGTTCACACGTGCAGTGTGGGGAAAAGAAAGAGAGATCAGACTGTTACTGTGTCTATGTAAAAAGAAGTAGACATAAGAAACTCCATTTTGTTCTGTACTAAGAGAAATTCTTCTGCCTTGAGATGCTGTTAATCTGTAACCCTAGCCCCAACCCTGTGCTTGCAGACATGTGCTGTGTTGACTCAAGGTTTAATGGATTTAGGGCTGTGCACGATGTGCTTTGTTAAAAATGTGTTTGAAGGCAGTATGCTTGGTAAAAGTCATTGCCATTCCCTAACCTTGAGTACCCAGGGACACAGTACACTGTGGAAGGCGGCATGGACCTCTACTCAGGAAAGTCAGGTATTGTCCAAGGTTTCTCCCCATGTGATAGCCTGAGATATGGCCTCGTGGGAAGGGAGAGACCTGCCTGTTCTCCAGCCCAACACCCATAAAGGGTCTGTGCTGAGGGGAATTAGTAAAAGACGAAGGCATCTGTCTCCTGCTCGTCCCTGGGAATGGAATGTCTCGATGTAAAACCCGATCATACGTTCTATTTACTGAGATAGGAGAAAACTGCCTTATGGCTGGAGGTGAGACATCCTGGCGGCAATACTGCTCTTCCATGCACTGAGATGTTTGTGTCAAGTCAAACATAAATCTGGCCTACATGCACATTAAGGCATAGCACCTTTCCTTGAATTTATTTATGACACAGAGATCTTTGCTCACATGTTTTCCTGCTGACCCTCTCCCCACCATTACCCTATAGTTCTGCCACATCCCCATCTCTGAGATGGTAGAGATAGTGATCAATAAATACTGAGGGAACTCAGAGACTAGTGCCGGTGCGAGTCCTCCATATGCTGAGCGCCGGTCCCCTGGGCCCATTTTTCTTTCTCTATACTTTGTCTCTGTGTCTTATTTCTTTTCTCAGTCTCTCGTCCCATCTGATGAGAAATACCCACAGGTGTTGAGGGGCCAGCCCCCTTCATGCAGTGCATCCCTACAGTTTATTGAAGCATGAATTAAGTAACATACAATTAGACCTGATTGTGAGATTTTCTCTTCTTCAAGAAACTGAGGGAGTATATTTCATTTATGAATATGCTGATGCGCTAGGATTTCATTGCTTGGTAAAGCCTTTCACAGAATAACTGCATTTGTAAGATTTGTCTCTGGTATGAGTTGTTTGGTGTTTATTGAAGTTTGACCTGTTATTGAAGGCCTTTCCACATTCAGAACACACATAAGGTCTTTCTCCCGTGTGAATTCGCTGATGCACCTTGAGTTGTGGTTTCTTACTGAACGATTTCCCACAGTCGAGGCATTCATAAGGTTTCTCTCCCATGTGAGTTCTTTGATGGGTAATCAACTCTGATTTCTGGACAAAAGCCTTCCCACATTTGGAACAGACAAAAGGCCTCTCTCTAGTGTGTGTTACCTGATGTTTATGGAAATTCGACCTGCCGTTGAAGGCCTTCCCACATTCAGTGCACACATAGGGTTTCTCACCCGTGTGAATTCGCTGATGCTCTTTGAATTGAGACTTCGAAGTGAAGGCTTTCCCACATTCACTGCATTTGTAAGGCTTCTCTCCGGTGTGGATTCTCTGATGCATGCTGAGTATTGACTTCTGGTTGAAGGCTTTCCCACATTCACCGCATACATGGTGTCTTTCTCCAGTATGAATTTTCTGGTGTATATTCAGGTGTGACTTTTGGGTGAAGGTTTTTCCACAGTCACTGCATTCATAAGGTTTCTCCCCTGTATGAATTCGATGATGTATATCAAGCTGTGACTTGGAAATGAAGGATTTCCCACAGTTGTGGCACTGATAAGGTTTTTCTCCCGTGTGGCTTCTTTGATGGACAATCAGGTGTGCCTTCTGGATGAAGGCCTGCCCACATTCGATACACACATAGGACTTCTGCCCTGAGTGGATTCTCTGGTGCAAGCTGAGTGTTGACTTCTGGGTAAAGGCTTTCCCACATTCGCTGCATGCATACTGTCTCTCACCAGTATGAATTTTCCGATGTATAATGAGGGTTGAGTTTTGGGAGAAGCCTTTGCCACATTCACTGCATTCATAGAGTTTTTCTCTACTGTGAGTTCTCTGATGTCGGAAGAGAGATAACATCTGGAAAAAGGCTTTTCCACAGTCATGGCATTCATAGGGCTTCTTTCTAGTGTGTGTTTTCTGGTGCGTAACCAATTCTGATCTCTGAATAAAGACCTTCCCACATTCCTTGCATATATAGGGTACGTCACCTGTATGATCTGTCAGATATACACTGAGTTTTAGTTGTGGCGTGAAGGCTTTTCCACATCTGCCACATTCATGGAGGTTTTCTACACTATGAATTCTCTGTTGGGCAAAGAGGTGTGATTTTGGGGTGAAGCCCCTCCCACATTCGGAACATCCACCTGGATTCTTCTGAGTATGAATTTGATGTTGCGTGAGTGACTGTTTATGGCCACAGACTTTTCTACACTGATTACCTTTGCAAAATGTCTCTCCTGTATGGATATTCTTGCTGCAAGCGTGGGAGGAGCTACGGCTGAATAGCTGACCAGACCCAACAACGTCATCAAGCTGTTTTGTGTCATTGTTTTCATTCTGACCACTCACTTCTAGGTTCAGCTTCAAACTTTTTGTAAATAAGCAACATTTCTGAGGTTGTTCCTGTGAAGAAGCAAGGTGGGGCCTCGTGTGAATCATTTTCCCAGGGTCCTTATATTCACAATTGCTTTCTGTGTTCAATGTTTTCTTGTTGAAGAAAGCACTGTGACTCATGGGCTGAATTTGATTTTGCTTGTCTTTCTTTGTACGGTCTGTATCCAGCCTCAGTTCTTCTAAAATGGAACACCATGAACCATCTCTTGTGAACTCACCTACCATATCCTTTTGAAATGAAGCTTTCTTAGAAATCTCCTTTTGTGGGACTTCAAGCCCAAACTCCCCTTCTAAAAGGAGAAAGAGAAGATGAAATAGACACAATGAACAGGAAAGAGGAGAAACTGTATGAAGCTGATTGACAATGAATACAAGGAAATTGCTGAGTCATGTAATAATGATGCTAACGATGCTGACAATGAGCAGAAACACAGAGCCCTTATTATATGATGAGCACTTATCTACATAGCACTTAGCAGGTGCCAGGCAATGGCCTAGTACTCATTTAATCTGCATAATAACCTCGGGAGGCAGTCATGATGCTGTTCCTGTTTTACAAAGAAAAGGAAGCACATAATGGTTATGTAATTGGCCAAGATCACTTTGCTAATCTGTGGGGATTAGATTTCAACAACCTGAGGCCACTTATGCAAGTGGTCTGGACACCCAGATCTAGTAGGATGAGTAGGGGATAAAACAGACAAGAGCGTTGTAGGGCAACATCTGTGGACAGCCAAGGCTTGAAGGAGGGGACTCAGTGTGTAGGTCTTCCTTAACTTTCAGAGATGAATCCTCACCAATCTGCCTGCTTTATCTTACTTGTTAGAAACAATGCCAAGTACATCGGCCCTGTACATCCTTCTGAAAACTATTAAAGCTTCACCTATCTTGACATGGCCAACCAGTGAAAAAATGACTATGCCCCAACTCTCCATGAAGCTACAATTTTTTTTTTCTTCTTGAACTTAGGAATATACCCATCTCCCCAGAAAGATATTCTAAAAGACTGGGTAAGCAAGCTGTTCCCCAGAATTTGTTTCACCCTTGTTCCACTGAAATTAATTATTCTCTGTTAGAATTTTTGGCTTTATGCTATCAAATATGCCTTTTTTTAGTTTAGTTTTTTGTTTTGTTTTTTGCCAAGAATAAGAGTCCCTGATCATCTTGTGCACTTTACTAGTATAGTGCACAAAACACAGCAGGTTCTCAATAAAAATAATAGTTACTAAATTTTACTATTACTTTTTCTACCAGATTGTAATACTGAGTATGACCATCACATGTAGTTTCTTTTCGCTTTCAGTCACTTAAACTGTATCCCAGACTCTTGTCCTATCAAAAAAACTCAATCATCTTTCATTCTTTTTTTTTTTTAAAAAAAAGGACACAATCTTTATTGTTAACTTTTCCTTATTGTAGCAGAAGCGCATAATATTAAACTTACCATCTTACCCATTTTGTATTGTACAGTTCAGTAGCGCTACCTGTATTCACCCTGTTGTGCAATGGATCTCCAAAACTTTTACATCTTGCAAAACTGAAATGCTGTACCCATTAAACAATTTCCCTTTTCCCCCTGTCCCTCATGCTCTGGCAGCCACAATCTTATTCTGTCTCTATGAATTGAGAACTCAAGGTACCTCATATAGGTAGAATGATACATTTGGATTTTTTGTGTCTGGCTTATTTCACTCAGCATCATGATAAGATTCATTGACACTGCAACATGTTTCATAATTCCTCTTCCTTTTTAAGGTTGAATAATATTTCATCGTATGTATGGACCACATTTTGTTTACCAATTCATTGGCCAATGGACAATTCCACTTTTTGGATATTGTGAATAGTGCTGCGAGGAACAAGAGTGTACAAACAGCTGTTTGGGTTCTTGCTTTCAATTCTTTTGGGTATCTACCCAGAAGTGGAGTTGCTGGATCATATAGTAATTTTATGTTTAATTTTTGAGAAATCACCATCCTGTTTTCCACAGGACTACACCGTGTTACATTCCCACTAGCAAGACACAAGATTCCAGTTTCTCTATATCCTTGCCAACACTTGTTATTCTGTTTTTTTACTAGTAGCCATTCTGATGGATGTAAAGGGATATCACACAGTGGTTTTCATTTGCATTTCCCACATAATTAGTGAGGTTGAGCATTTTTTCCTGTTATTGGCCACTTGTATATCATCTTTGAAGAAATGTCTATTCACATCCTTTTCCCACTTATTAAAACAGGTTATTTGTTTTCTATTTCATTTTTTACTCTTAAATAGCAATTTTACCCATATATGGGTGGTCATTTATTCTGGCAGTCTTCCTCTGTGTCCCCAGGCAGAGATTTGAAACCTTTTTAACTTCTCACTTTATTCAGGTCATAAAAATCTTGCTGAACCTGGTAACACTTAAATTACTGCCCGAAATGTTCAATGTAAACTATCAGAACTGTACTGAAAAGCTCTTCCACAACTCTCCAACGCAGCCTAACAACGCTGATTGCAAAAAAGAAGTCCAATTTATTCTCAAATGCAAGCACACTCTCATGTCCTCTGTTCCCATTTAGCCTGCTTCATCTGCTGCTTTGTTTCAATTCAAAATGGCTTTGTGGACCAGTTACAGGTACTGTGTCCTTAAAATTAATTCCCAATGTCACTCCACTTCTAGGCTGACAACACTTTTTCTGAACTTCACAAGCATTTACTATCCATGCTTCCCGTGTTGATACACTTACTTTTTGAGTAACCTTTCATGAAATAGACATGATTGATGCACAAAGGCTAATGCTTTTAACATTTAATGCCATTGTCTTCTCCATCCAAACACAATCTGTTCTTTTGAATTTATCTCAGCAAATATTTAAAGCATCCTTTTAAAATAGTGTGAAATATTCTTTCCTGACCATTTTCAGAAAATCAATAATTTCTGTATCCTAAATACAAAAATCCTAATCCTGTATCTTAAATACAATGGTTTCCTCATGCGGAACACTGACATAATGAAGATTAAGTAAAGAAAGTACAAAGTAATCAGCAGACTGTGTGCAAAGTGATACAGTCTATGGAGAAAACATTAAACAACATACAAAAACAATGGAGCAGAGCATGAGTGATGAAAACTCTTCAGGTATATTTTTTACATTGGAAATACGTGGCCATGAGGACAATCTCACTGAAAAGAGTTTGTTAATCCTACACAGTAGGAAATAACTGCATGTTTTTATCATATCTACTGAGGAAAAAAGAAAATAGCCATGTTTGGGGGTAATAAAATCTGTCAGTATCTTGACTGAACTCCAAAAACTGAAATCATTAGGAACAACATTGTCTAAATATGAGAAAATGGGGATCTAGTTTGTTGTAATACCACTGGGCTTAAGAAAAAGGGTCACCTTCTTCTTAATAAAAAGAAAAAAAAAACTGGTAAGAATTCCAAAATAATAAATTAGAGGACTGTGTTTCTGAGCCCATATGGACAGAACAGGGCTGACAAGCTATGTCAGGTAAGAATCACATACTTGGGAGGAAAAGAAGACCAATATTGATTTTCTGAAATGGAGAAAGTCAATAAAATTAGGGGCAAAAAAACTCCATGAAAAAAAAAAAAAAAGGCAGAAAACTCCATGGACACAAATAGATAAATGATAAGAAAATGCAATGAACAAATGAAAACGCCAATCAGATAACAGATAAGATGAGAGGCTCTCATTCAGTTATTAGAAAAAGAACACTTCAACAATGAAACAGGCTGGGCGTGGTGGCTCACGCCTGTAATTCCAGCACTTTGGGAGGCGGATCATGAGGTCAGGAGATCGAGACCATCCTGGCTAACACGGTGAAACCCTGTCTCTACTAAAAATACAAAAAATTAGCTGAGTGTGGTGGCGGACCCCTGTAGTCCCAGCTACTCAGGAGGCTGAGGCAGGAGAATTGCTTGAACCCAGGAGGCAGAGGTTGCAGTGAGCCAAGATCACGCCACTGCACTCCAGCCTAGGTGACAGAGCGAGACTCTGTCTCAAAAAAACCAAAACCAAAAACAAAAACCAATAAAACAGCCCTTTCACCCATCAGTAGGGCTATAAATTCACCAATTTTGTTAATGCCAAGTGTTAGCAAGCAAGATGTACAAATGCAAATCCTTGTGCACTGCACATGGGAGCGTGAACTGGTGCAGCCCATCAGCCCATCAGAAGAGCAATATGGTTGACTTAGTCAAGTATACTTATCTCCAGGACCAGGCAATCCCATTCCTGAGTATTTACCACTGGGAAATTCTTAAGGTAGCCCCTATAGGACATTCAGAATTTATAGAATATTTACAGTGTTTGATGTAGAAACTGGGAGTAGGAGGCAACCTATGGGCCATCACTGGGGGAATGGAGGGAATGGAGTAGTATGGTAGACTGGTAGTGGTTCCCTGCAAAGATATCTACATTTGCCTGGGTACAATTTACTCACCTTGACACCTCTGATGTGAGAGTTCAGCCTCCTCCACACATGGCTCCTTTTCTTTTAGCATTCTGAAGATGACGTCTGGGTTGGGAATGTGATACCCTGTTAATTAGAAAGGATACTGGATTCGGGTGTAGCGTCTTCAGTTTTAGAGGCCATTCAGTGAAGCTTTACACTGGCTCATTAGAAAAGTCAACATGGGCACAAAGTAATACTAAAAGATGCCCAAAAGAAACAAACAATCCAGGGCAAACCAAGGAAAGAGTCATGACATACTTTGATATCCCACTGCGTCCTGCAACAAGGAGGAAGGAAATCTCCTCAACAGGATCCAGCCAAGATTCCCAGGTCAGTTGTGCTCACCCACTGAGAAGAGGTGGCTATAGAGCTCCAACGTCACGTCCTGGTACAGGCGTCTCTGGGCAGGGTCCAGTTGCTGCCACTCCTCCCTGCTGAAGTCCACGGTCACGTCTTCAAACGACAGTGATGCCTGTAACAGTGTACCCCAGCTCACTGTGAATTAGGTCATCATTGGTGAGTGGGGATGGCACACATAGGAGGAACATGCTTTTAATGATTTTCACCATGATCCATCACAGAGGGTTCCCACCAAACACCTATTTCACATTTTTAGGGATTTAAAAAAATTAGAGAAATATCCTCCATCCACTGTACACCTACATTGATTTATTCATATTTTTTTTCCGAAAATGAGGCCAGAAATGGGTTCCCTCTAAGTCCTCTAGCTAATTTAGGAATAACCAGCATGATGTTGATGAAGCAACTACATGTGAGGCTGTACTTACGCTGGGTCCTGGTGCTCAACATAGAATTACATAAGCTTCTACTCTTGCAGCAACTCAAGAGACTTGGAAGACATGTGAATACAAAAGCTCAACTATGGGGTTAAAAAGGGAACATGGTAGAAATATATGAGAGGACACCGTTGGGGAGGGGCAAATTAGGGAAAGGCAAATTCTACCTAGCAGTAGAAGGTAATGCTACTTAGAGTTGGCGCAGCTTACACTGGAAGTAAGAACTTTGATGCAGGATGTGCGAAGGAAATCATTTTCCAGAAAAGAGCATGAATAAAAGTAGAGAGGTAGGAAAATACTGTGAATTCAGGGAGAAGCAGACACCTCTGTGTAAGGTAAGAGGTGACTATGTCATGTTTGGAAAGTGGTTACCATCCAAGCTCCAAGGAAGTGGGCTGGTGTCTGAATATATAATGGGTACAGATTATTTTAATGAATGGATTGCCATTTCAGGATTTTAAGTGCAGGGAAGAGATATGATCATATAATATTTCAACAAGATGATCTTTCCTATAAGAACCAATATTAGGTTCATGAAAGGACTGATGATGGAAAGATCTTCATTACAGAAGTACCACAGATGATAAATGCAGCCTGAAGGACAAAACAAAAATATCACTTTTACTGATCACCAATGACTGCTAAAACCATATGAAAGACTGATGGGGTCTTTATAATGGAGGAGTGGGCTGACAATATCTGAACCCAATCATCAATTTTATCACAAGGAGAGAGATAACCAGATACTAAAGTGCACCTAATATGATGTAACAGCTACTCGGGAGAGTGAGGCAGGAGAATCACTTGAACCCGGGAGGTGGAGGTTGCAGTGAGCTGAGATCACACACATTGCACACACAGCACTGGGACACACACACAAAACTGTCCCTGAAATAGCGAGTGTCTGCTGCCATTACCTAGTAACAAATTCAATTTATGAAGAGAGTGTGTACACACTTGGAGAAAATTGTATAATACATTAACATGTATATAGGCAAGTAAATAATCCATAAAAATTGTGTGCTCCAGGGAAAAACCTTAAGTTATGCAGGCAACGAGTTATCACAGTCTGTACAGGCAGCTCTGAATATAGATTCACACAGTCATAATAATGAACAAGGAATATTGACCTGATCAGAATCTGAACCAGTTCTTAGAGGAGGATGGGCAAGGAAAGCAGGTGTTGGGGATGAAAGTATGAGGAAGTGGGTAAAAGCAAACCTTTTAATGACATGTTTCTTAATTAATTAACATGTTAATTAACAATCCAAGAGGCAGCAATATAGGCATGTCACTAAAAGATTAGGAGGTAAATGCCGAAATAATTAGCTAAAAATGTAAAATGTGATTTGTGATTGCCTGGGAGGAGCTGGAACTTGGGTAAAAATACAGCAAGTGACAGCTCTTTTAAAAGATTACAGGCTTCACAAAACCATCTGATCCTCTTTTCTATGTTCAAATAAAACTAAAACCTACTTTCAAAGGAAAAAGTAACAAAAACTATTTACAAACATGCAAAAAGGACCCTAGGTTATTACTATGTAAGAACTCTCTTGGGACGCTGAGGCGGGCAGATCATAAGGTCAGGAGATCAAGACCATCTTGGCTAACACGAGGAAACCTCGTCTCTATTAAAAATACAAAAAAATTAGCCGGGGGTGGTGGTGGGCACCTGTAGTCCCAGCTACTCGGGAGGCTGAGGCAGGAGAATGGCATGAACCCAGGAGGTGCAGCCTGCAGTGAGCAGAGATTGTGCCACTGCACTCCAGCCTGGGCTTCAGAGCAAGATTCCATCTCAAAAAAAAAAAAAAAAAAAAAAAGAGAACTCTCCAAAAATCCAAACCAAAATATAAATCAAAAGGTGAGAAAAAGTAACTCACTAAAGACAACTGACCAATAAAATTATGAAAAAAAATGCTGTTTGTAAACAAAGTAATGCAAATTAAAACACTATAGTATCTTCATTTCCATCAAATTAGAAAAGATAAAAACGACATAAAAATAGTACTGTCCAGAGCAGAGGGAAATACACACCACAAAGAGAAGACAACATGAATGGTACTGGGATATATTCTGACATGAATTCAGACACTGATGGAAAATCTGAATTAGCGACAGCAGTATTGATTTAAATGACAAACTAGAAATCAGGTCAAGCAGGAAAAAAAAATTCATTGTTAAAAAAGGAAAAAAGCTTATATTGAACATGTGTCCTAAAACACTAAACTTGAAGAGGTTCTGAAAATACAGGTTGACCAACATCAATGCAAATGAGAGAAACGTTTGTGCATTTGTACTGCTGTCACAAAGACTTAGACAATTTCATGTTTTAAACGGGTTTTTTTGGTTTTGTTTTGAGACAGGGTCTCACTCTGCTGTCCGGGCTGGAGTGTAGTGTCATGATTGCAGCTCACTGCAACCTGGACCTCCCCAAGCTCAGGTGATCCTCCCACGTCAGCTTTCTGAGTAGCTGGGACTACAGGTGCATGCCACCACACCTGGCTAATTTTTGCATTTTTGTAGAGTCTCACCGTGTTGCCCAGGCTGGTCTCCAACTCCTGGGCTCAAGTGATCTGCCCGCCTTGGCCTCCCAAAGTGCTGGGATTACAGGCCTGAGCCACTGTACCCCACCTAAACTTGCATGTTTCAATTTTTCTTTTAAGAATGACTTTTAAATATTTGGGGTATTTACAATTTTGAAAGTGATTTATATGTGCAATTTATTTTGTGTTAATGTTCCCTTCTTTTAATACTTTCTATTATCAAATGTTTCTAGCAGGTTGAGATGATTTTAACAGGCTACTGAAATATATAATCTTCTCACGATACACTGGTTCAGGATAATAACACACATATTTATTATACTTTTTTAAAAAACAACATCTCTGTAAATTTGGGTAGAAACCTATCACAGAACAATGGTGCACTGTTTACTACTATAGTCATATGCTATTTAAAGACTTGTAAATAAAGCATCAAGAGATACACAGAATAATTTAGGATTTCAGGAAATCTTGACTATACCAAGAATTCTGATTTCTTGTTACTAAATCCTGACTATTTCTTGTTACTAAATCCTGACTATCTGTGGGCAATCTCGAGACACTATTTTCCAGCATTTTTTATTCACCTTTTTAAACAGGAAAATCAACATGGTCCTTAAAAGCCTGTTCTCGCTCTACCTCCCTGTGACTAAACTACAAAGGAAGCTTTTTCTGCACCTTATGAGAACAGAGGAAAAACGGGCCAATCCCCATGGACCAAGCAAGGAATTTGGGTGGGGACCACTTGAAATTCTTCAAAGACCCAATGGTGGATGAAGGAGCGGAACAAGTGCTTAGAGGGAAAGCGTCAGCTTTTCCATCCTATGACTGGGGCTTCTGATCAGACCAGGGACTACAGTTTCTTCTTTCTTGACCCAAGGCCAACCCTCTACTATCCTCTTTTATTAGCCAATTTATGGTTTCCTCTAGAACACAGATAGCCTATGAATGTGGAAACATCAGCCTTTGTGGTCCTCGCTTGACAGGAGGCTCAAGACTGACTCAGGAGCAGGGAGCCCAGAGCCTGCTGCATCCTGTGTCTGCCCTCACGTTCTGGAGAACTGTCCCCAGGGCTGCCCCTGCTTACCTCGCAAGATCCATCCTGCTCCTCTGGACCCAGGACATGAGGCTTCTGGGATAAATTCACATCAGCAGGCATCTCCGCTCTGGACTTCTACTCTCGGTCTCTCTTGCTGACAACTCCACTTTTCCCAGGGGCCAGAAGCTGGATACGTGTTTGGATTCTCCAACCAGGGACACTGTGGAGAGGCGTGCTGGGCTATGAAGAGAGATCCTGCAGCCTCAATGAGGTGGCCTGACCCAGGGATTCTGCAGAAGCCTCGGAAAAGCAATGAGTACATGGTCACTCATTCAACATTCACTCCACAAATATTTCCTGAGGGCACTGAGGTGAAGTCACTGTGTCAGACCCTGGAGTAGGCAAAGTTCAGAAAGCCCAACTCTAGTTATTAGTCAGGGTTAAAAATAAAGACTGAGTCTGGACTAAATGATGAATTCATTGCAGCTTTGCCAACTTTTCACTGAGAGAATGTGAAAATATTACTTTAGTTATAGTTTCCAAAATGAAAATGCAGGTATTTATCACAGGTGTTGGGAAACTCAAGCAAGATGAAGCTTGTCAAGTCCTCAGTGCCTGCCTGGCAAGTGATAAATATGAATAAAAAAGAGAAATTTGTCAATTTAATTGTCAGCTAAATATCATGGGCATTATTACACCCATTTTGGGGATGAGGATAATGAGGCTGTTACATAATTAGCCTGAAGATTACTCAGTCTGTAAATGGAAAAACGGAATCAGCCCACATCTGCCTTGTTCTAAACTGTACACTGTCCCCACTATCTCATGCACCCTTACATGGCCAGCTTCCGGAAACACCATTTCCTCTTCCTGTTGCCTTCATAGAGCTCAGGCTGGGAGGTGGCTTTGTCTGGTGTACCTATTCTGAGCTTCTGGACTTTTCAGTCCCCATCCATAACACACCACACAGACCAGCCTCTTCTGACTAGAGCTAAAACTTAAAATCACTGTCCCAATCCCCACCTTGATGCAGAAAATTTGCAGACATGCATCAGGGCCTCCAGTTACCATTTCTTGCCTGTCCACAATAAGTTGCCCCCACCGCACCTGAATGCAATCACTGACAGCACTGATTTTCAGAAATCCCCAATGAGTGGACTACAGGGCTGCCAGAAAGTTCCATAATGCCTCCCAGTCACTGACATGGCCCAGGCTTCTGAAATCATTACTGCCCTGATAGCCAAGAAATGTTTCCCAGCGAGTACAATTTTCTGGTTTCCATAAAACGACAAATAATCTCCAACATAGGGGTCCAAATGAAATGCTCCAATAGGAGACCATCGTCGATCTGCTCAACTGTCAATTACCAATCCTTACCATATCGAAGGGACCCAAGAAGAGGCCAAGACTGCCCCACCCACCAATCCCTGAAGGACCCCAACACTCACTGCCTAGAAAGCAATGCAGTCACCCTCACAAATCCCCATCATTAACCCCCTATGCCTCCAGTCAACTGGCTGCCATAGGCTACTACTGGCAACCCCAGTCTACTGATTACTATAGGTCGCCCATCACTGGTCCCCTGAGAGTGTTACAATGTGATCCTCAAAGGCCTCCAACTTCTGAAGCTCTTGGCTGCCAATCAATCACTGACTTCTCGAGTCCCACGGAGAGTGAATCCCTTCCCTGAACGTCCTCCAGCACCATCTGCAACGGCGCTCTTAAGACGCACGTTCGCTGTCCTCAAGTTAGCAAGTTTCGTGGACCAATATAAAATCCGGTATTAAAGTACACTTGTAATTTAAGTCACAAAAATACTTATTACAAGCAGAAAATAAGCAAGAAAAGCGGGAAAATTAACCAGCTAATTATCCAACTAAAATTAGCAAAAACCACTTACCCCACAACACCCCTCACCCACCCCAGAAACCCCCCCCCCATCGCTCAGCCAAAACAGGCCTGTCACTTACCTCACAGCCCGGTCTTCAGCCGAGAAATCCCTTTATCACGCACCGCCCCCTCGCAACAAGCCCCTCATCACTCACCCAAAGCTGGCTTCCCCTCCCTGACCCTACAGAACCCCCACTGCTGATATTCCCAATCACTTCAGCTTCCCGTAAGCCGCACAGGCTTAGATCCACTTAACAACAGAAGCGAAATGGCCGCTCTAGGCCACTTCCGGTTTGGGTTACATTCCCGTTAGGATTTCTGCGGGCGAACTGAACCGCGCGCATGCCCACTAACACTTTTGAAGCTACGCTCTGCCAACAGTCATCATGGCGTAAAACGGCGTACTTTTATCCCGCGGTTCATTCAACTTCAGAAACTTCGTCGGGAGGACGGCATGGCCGCACCCATACGGATTATGATATACTGGAGGCCGCCATCGTCAAAGGGCTTTTATTCCGTACAGCCAAGAAGGGCAAATGGAATGTCACAGAGTAAAAGCCCTGGGTCCCACATTGGCAGGGGACCTATTCAATACTGTGTATATATATTTCTAGAAGAAACTGACATTCTGTATTCTGAAAAATACTTTTTCTCTATATTTTCGCCTCTGATTTTTTTTTCCTGAATTGCTAAACAACTCACTGTCTTTAATAGCACTTTTGAAAATGTTATCTTTCTGAGAAATTGTTATCTTTGTTATCCTTACACCACTGCTCTCTATACCTGGATGAACCTATTGATGAAGTTACCTACCAAGAGACCACCTGAAGAGAGAATTTAGGGCTCTTGGGACACTTCATTCAAAGAGAGGAGAATGAAAAAAATACAATCAAGTTAAAGGAAAAAAACACAATTACTGAGAACAATGTCAGCCAGTCCAACTGCGCAGAATTTTCAGGAAGAGGCTGTTCAATCAAATAAACAAAAATATATTCTAGAAGGTGGGAGATAGCAATCATAAAATTAAAAAAAAAAAAAAAGGCTGATTAGTAGGAAATAGGAGGGAGGGCTGAGTGAGGATCTGAAGGTGAAGATCTGAAATGATCCTTCTTTTTTAAAAGATAATAATTTAAATATATTGCTTTAGCTGTTTCTGCCATTTTGTAGTTACCGATTTTACATTCTGTGTTCACAGCTTTTGCCACCCCTTCTCTACACTTAAAGCCACCATACTGCATTTAATTACTTTATACCTCATTTTTTGTCAATTGGAATCATAAAATAAGACTGTTTAGCCAATGAAGCATGTTTTTGAACATGGTTCCCCAGGAATAGTTCAGTTTTCACAGTTAGTATCTGAACCTGACTTTGTTACATGAAGCATGAAACCTGCTTTTATTTTTAAAAATCAATTATATATTTACTGTAAGCAAATAGTGTAAAAGCAATTAAAAACCCTTCTCTTTACTGTGTGAGAAAGTGTGACATTGTACTTAAGTTACTAAAAAATTCCCCAGATTTAGAACTTTTGAATTTTCTCCACTTACAAATCTGAGACTATTCTTTACTGTGTCATAGGTTTTACCCTACGGCTTTGGTACATTTTATTTTTAAAAAAGGAAAATGCAGAGAGTGAAAATTGAGATAGAAGTAGGAAACTTTAAATACAATAGCCCAGCATGTATATATTCAGGGCAAGTGAAGGAGTCTCTCTACTGGGACATCTGTATGTCTGTAGGAAGAAGGGTAACTGCTCCTAATACTCTTAGTGGGGCAGGCATACCCTAAGGTGACCCCTACTGAGTCACACCTTGTATAAATCCATCCCTTTGAGTGCAAACAGAACGTAAGATTTGCTTTTTACCAACAGAATATGGCAAAAGTTATGGGTCTCATCTCTATTATTAGATTATGATGTTAAAATCTATGGGAACTTGAACATCATCTACAAATACCGGAAATATTTCTCAGTTTCTAATTTTTACATTTCTTGCTTATTTTTCTGGTTTTACCTTGTTGGCTATAACCTCTTTAATAATGTCAAGTAATAATGGTGACAGTGGGCATCCTTTTCTTGTTGCTGATTCAAATGAGAATGCTCCTCAATTTTCCTTATTTATGGTGTAAGTTGGTATAGGTTTTAATATATATCTTTTATCATATGCATGATAATTCTAGTTGCTCCACTGCCTTATCAATACTTAGTATTATTAGTCTTTTTAATTTCATATGTTTTAGTGAGTATCTCATAGTGGTATCTTTCAGTAATTTTAATTTGCATTTCTCAGATCAAGCATTTTTTCAAGTGCTGAATGTCCACTCATTTGTCCTCTTTGCTGAAGCACCTCCTCAAATCTTCCACCCATTTTTCATTGTGTTTTAAAATTATTGTGTTGTGAGAATTTTTTATATATTCTAAAAATAAGTCTTTGAGAGATATGCATATCACAAACATTTTTCTTCCAGTCTATGGTTGCTTTTTTATTTCATCTAATCTTTAGAAGTTAAAAAATTTAATTAGGACATTCTAGAAGAGTTTTTAAAGATTGGAGTTGGCTATTCCTCAATAAGACAGACAAAACTCTCTATGAATCTTCATATATCTTGTGTAGATAAAAGTCAAAAAAGAAGAAGAAAAAGAAAGAATTCTGTCTCTTGAAACTTAAATAAAGTGCTTCAAAATTAAAATGCTTCAAAAAATAAAGACAAAAAATCTTGTGTAGATGAAAGTCAAAAAAGAAAAAGAAAAACAATTCTGGTTCTTGAAACTTAAAGTGCTTCAAAATTAAAGTGCTTCAAAAAATAAAGACAACTGATTGCAACTTATGAGGACTTCAGAATTTCAAATACTTCACTTTAGACTATACCAAGAACTCTCATCCTGACCAACTTCAAACCAATCTACTGCCTGCATGACTCAACGCCTTGTTAAATAATGATCTCAACAAGATGCCTGCACTCAAAATCTCCGATACCAATTGTGCCTGTTTTTTTTTTTCCTGGAAATCAAAGAAAGTAAACAACCAAGAACATTGAAAGAAACTTCACCCCAAAAATACAGTATTGAACAGAACATTCTATATACAGAAATGAAACTGTTTATCACCTTCATTTATAGCTAAGGATAAATGCGCACACATTGACTAAAATGACCCTTTTCTTTCATATATCTCATTTTAAGCAAACCTAAGATGTCTGGTAAAAAGAGGCTTCATCATTCTGAGATATAGGATTAGAAAACAAAATGCAAATTAACAGTTGTGATTTGCATCACAAGAAATTGGATGCTAAGGAAATGTGCTGAAGTTTTCCCAAAGTTCAATTATTGATCTGTTCAAATGGATCCAATATTAAGATTCTAAGAATATCATTCTCATTCATTCATATTCTGATATTGCACCTTCCTCAGAAGCAGAAGAAGAGGAGCCCTTGGAAATTGCATGTGGCCTGAAGACAAACTTTGGGCAAGTCTATGAAAGTGAGATTCTTAGTCTGCTTAGGGTTTATGTGGGAAAATGGTTGAGGGCTTTGCCTGGAGGAATGAAGGTCGCTGACAGGTTTTAATCAGGGATGTGATCTTCTTTATTCTGGTGTCTGGAATGACTATCCAAACTGCCAATTAACAAAACTGGAAAAATTACTAATTCCTGAAGCTAGAGAGGCAATGGTTACTCTCATTCAAGACTGGGGAAATGGACACTGCTTCAGCCATTTTCTCAAACTCGTGGCCTCAAGCAATCTTTCCATCTCGGCCTCCCAAAGTGCTAGGATTACAGGTGTGAGCCACTGTGCATGGCCTGTTACAGCCATTTTTGAAAGCAGTTTGTAAATACTCATCATTGTTTTGCAAACATATTACTTTCCCTTGAAAAGGTGATCCAGTTTCTGCTAAAAATATCTTCTAAGGAAATAATCAGAAATTATATTTTTACACAACTCACATTTGTAGCTTGAAGTCAGTCATGATAGAAGTGTTTACACTGCAGAAATTGGCAAATACCATCCATCAAGTCTTCATTTATCATTTTATTGATTGTCTACACTTGATATAGTGATGGATAAAATGCTAATAATGCAACTTAGAGAATGCTAATATCTGCTGTCATTACATTGTAAATAGCACCAAAATTCAGGAAATATTCTTCTAATGTAGATATTCCAAACCTCTTATCTGATTCAGCAAAGAGTTTACTCCTGTCATTGACAGAATAACAAAATCCCACCATACATCTCATTATTTCTGTTTCATCTTACTCCTTAAAGTAAATGAAAATATCAACCAACATTCATAACTACACAGTGTACTGTTCATCAATTGCCACTATAAGTTAGCTAAAGTTGCAAAAGTTCAGAAAAATCACTGAAAGCATTCTGTAAGAATCAGTTGACTATGTGGAATTTACAATAAAAAGTATAGTACATTTTATTATTCTTTAAAAGTTATGTGCTGCAGGGAGACGAAGCCCCGTGGGATGTGACCAACTCAGCATTCCACTGGAGGCTATATGATCAAACAGCAAACTGTTTATCATGAATGCAGGATGTGGGCAAACTCACGACTACTCCCGCTGCCAGAAGGTTTGCTGAGGGCAATTGCTTCCTGGCTCGGAGCTCCTTGGTTATCTACTGGGACATCTAGAGAATGCAGTCTTGCAAGCCTACTTTGGACCAAGCAGCTGACCTCTTTTTCCACCCCACTTCTGGCTATCTCTTTTGCCTAATAAATACGGAGGGCTGTGTAAAGCTCAGGGCCCTTGTCCACTAGAGGCAAGGTGCCTCCGACCCCTTCTTCCAAATATACTCTTTTGTCTCTTGTCTTTTATTCCCATGTTGGCCCCACTTTGTTCAGTCCCCCTAGGTCCATGAGAGTTACGTAGTGGCACCCCGAATAGTGACAGAATTGAGTGCTCAACAGTGTGCTACACATACTTTATATCAGTAAAATTTATCATGATATGTATTTTTTGGAAATCCAGTTGTTAAATATTTCTCAGCACACTTCTGCCCCAATTTCATGTCTCTCTTGAATAAAGAATAGCCTTCATGGATGGAGGAAGAAGGAGTGGGGAGGAGAAAGACTATTCTACTGGGATCTTTCTCACTCACCCCCACACCAGGTGTTATCCACCAGCATAGGCTGAGGGGTGCTCTTGGGAACATCAGCTCCATGGGACTGCTAGTCTGCCCTTAAGCCGGTTGAGTGTGGAATGCCAAGTTGCCTATGTTCACAGTGAAGAGTTAATTTGCACATATGGGAATAGTACATGCGAATTACATTATGAGTAGGGAATTAATATTTTCTACAGTTTTTAACATCCTGAGCCCCAAATATCAGAAGTGCCAGTCAGACTCCTCAGGGGTTGAGGGAGGAATTTGTACATTCACCCCTTAGGGCCAGACCCTTTACTGGATCCTGTTATAGCAGCCAGCAAACCTCTTCATCTACTCTCGTCCTAGAAACCATAGCTTCACTGTCACTAGCAGGATTGGTTCTCTGTTATCCCATGTCTTCTTGGGTAGCAGGGGCCTTGATGTGGTCATTTTTCTTTACCCTTGATGCCATTTCTGAAACAGGTCAATGTGATGCCATTTCTGGGACAGGTCATAGGTGCTCAATACGTGTCAAATGGATGGGTAGCTGACATCCAGACTCAGGTAGGAGAGCGCAGATGAGGGTGTTAGGTTGAAACTCATTTAGGATCAAGCTAAACACACATTATCTGGCCCAGGAAGATCATGTATGCTCATAACCAGAAGTGGACTCTGGCTTCATGTAACCACAAGCCAGATCGTTTTCTGGAAGGCAGCCCACAGGCCAGACGTCTACTGGGAGGAGGCAGGATGAGGAAGGGAGATGTTGCGGTCTTAGTGGAGTGGGGACTGGGTAAAGCACGAAGGAGGGGTGTCAGGAGCTGCTGCAACAGCCTGCAAAGAGAAAGAAGAAATCCAAGGGATAGGAGAGCAGGGGTTCAGGGCACTGAGAGCAGTAAATGGCAATGCTTCCTGGGTTCTTTCTGGAAGAAAAAAAGCCTCACAGCAAAGGCAGAGCTCACACAGAAACCCAAGAAAGGTCTGTGAGGCAAGCCCAGGCTCCTCCCTGAACCCAAACAAGCATCAGAAAGCAGCAAATATCCCACCTAAGTCAGGGACTCCATTCATGGCCCCCAAGCTTCAACCCTAGCACCATGGGTTTTCCTGCTCAGAGAACTTCGAGAGCTCAGCCAGGACTTCCCGAGGCTCCCAGCATGCCCAGATCTGAGGATGAGCATCGAATAGGAGGAATCAGTCCCAGGTGGGACCCAGCTTCCAGCATCTCCTTCCCTGCACGGTGGGAGAATGTCCCCAAATCCACAGCTCTCCTGAGGGAAGGTGAAGAATTGGCTTCAGGGGACATAATCTGAGGTCTGACTGGGGAAGCAAAAGGAAGAAAGTTCCCTGCTAGGGTGTGCTTGGCCCTGAAGTGAATAGGCCTCAGCCTTCACTTCCTCAAACGTGGTTTGGGTGTTTCTGTTGGAGGGAAGGGTTTGAGGCGAAAACTCAAAATAGATACCAGGTGTCTGCTGGGAAGGGCTCCTCAGGTGGTCTGAAGGGGGCTCTAAACAGCCCCTCCAGTCTCAGAGATGCCATCCCTGCTGCTACTGCTGTCACTGCTATGGGGAAGTGAGGAGGCTGGGCAGAGTCGGGAGGGTTGGCTGGAGTCTGTGTTACAAGCCTAAATGCTGGGCTCTCCACAGGTTCCCTGGAGGACCACATGGGGTATGAGCTGCAGATTCCAGAGCTGGTGACAGTGCAGGAGGGCCTGTGTGTCCTGGTGCCCTGCTCCTTCTCCTACCCCAGTGATGGATGGAGTCACTCAGACCCACTCTACATCTTCTGGTTCCAGAAAGGGGACAATGAACACTGGGATCCTCCCGTGGCCACAAACAAACCCGGCCAGAAGCTGCAAGAGAGAAGCCAGGACCATGTCCATTTCCTCGGGGACCCCCAGACCAACAACTGTTCCCTGAGCATCAGAGACACCAGGAGGAAAGATGGCAGAGTGTACTTCTTTTGGTTGGAGAGGGGTCCTGTCGTGAAATTCAGCTTCAAGCAAAAGACACTGTCTTTGAACGTGACAGGTAGGGGTGCCTGTGTCCAGGAGCCTAAGGCTCAGAGCCATCCCTGGAGCCAGGACAGAGGCCGCTTCTGAGGTCGCACCCTGGAAGTCCCCTCTCTGTGTCCAGGTCTCTGCCTCTCTCCCTCCCAGCCCTCACCCAGACACCTGACATCCAAGTCCCAGCAACTCTGGAATCTGGCCATCCTGTGAACCTGACCTGCTACGTGTCAGCAGCCTGTAAAAGCAGGAAGCCTCTCACCTTTTCCTGGACATGGGGAACCGTCATTTCCTTGGGCCCTGGGACACCTCACTTCTCAGAGATCACCATCATCCCACATCCCTGGAGCCACGGCTCCAATATCACCTGCCAAGTGACTTTCCCAAGGTTTAATGTGACCGCAGAGATGACCATCCAACTCAATGTCTCATGTGAGTCGGAGTTATTTTGGGCAGTGGCCATGGGAAGAGAGTCAGGGCATGGGATACTTGGAGTGGGGTCCTGGATTCTGGGCAGGGGAAGGGACCAAAAGGATGCTCCCCTAACCCTCAAAACTGAAGAGGGATGTGTCATCTTTTGAATTCAGATGCTCCACAGAACCTGACCGTGTGTCTTCCATGGAAATAACACAGGTAGGAGACAAACTGTCCTTTCCAAGACTGTGATTAGGGTAGGAGGGCACCTCCAACACCTCAGAATAGAGTCTAAGTCTCAGAGCTTGCATGACAGGAGGGCTGAGACCAGGAATTCCAGCACAGGTCAGGTGCCAGAAGACTTCCTAAATCTAAATCCTCTGTCCCCTGTTTCAGCCCCAGGGAACACTCCCTCATCTCACCACGATGACGAAGACTTTCTTATCGTCAAATTTTTTTTTTTTTTTTTTGAGATGGAGTCCTGCTCCGTCACCAGGCTGGAGTGCAGTGGTGCAAACTTGGCTCGCTGCAATCTTCGCCTCCCGGATTCAAGCAATTCTCCTGCCTAAGCCTCCCAAGTAGCTGGCACTACTGGTGCAAGCCACCAACACCTGGCTAATTTTTGCATTTTTTTGTAGAGACGAGGAATCACCATGTTGCCCAGGTTGGTCTCAAACTCCTGAGCTCAAAGCGATCTGCTGGCCTCAGCCTCCCAAAGTGATGGGATTACAAGCATGAGCCACTGTGTCCAGCCTGGCAGCTTTCTGGAACTTCTCAGCTCTTTCACCAACACTAATAGAACCAAATCTGAGAATCAGATGTTGCCTTCCTGCCTCTTCATTCAGCCTCTCCTCTCTACTTTTCAACAATTTTAATTTAAGAATTTTTCCCAGGCAATATATTCACATGATCTCACAAAGAAAAGACATAAGTGGGCATGTATAGAATGCACCTGTCTCACCTCTGCCCTCCAGATTCCTAGTCTGCTTCCTCTGAGGCCTCCATTGTAAACTGTTTTGGATACATTCATCCAGAGATGCCTTATGCATGTGTATCTTCATCTAGAAGTAAATATAAAAATTTCATGTGAGCATGCTTTTTTACACACAAAACATCCTTGATACACTGTGCTGCACCCTTTTTTAAAATTTATTTTATTTTATTTATTTATTTTTTTGAGATGGAGTCTCACTGTGACAGCCAGGCTGGAGTGCAATGGCACTATCTCGGCTCACTGCAACCTCCGCCTCCCAGGTTCAAGTGATTCTCCTGCCTCAGCCTCCCGAGCAGCTGGAATTACAGGCACCCGTGGCTACACCTGGATAATTTCTGTATTTTTAGTAGAGATCCCAGATCGGGATCCTATCTAGTCAGACTCCTCTGCACAGCCCAGTCATTCCTAAACCAGGGACACAGCCCTGCTTCAGCACCAGGGACAGCGCCACCTCCGATGTCTGGGGCTCTCCAGGACCAAAATGTGTCTGGATGTGCAGCGAGAGCCGCCTGCCTCTTTAGGCAGGCCCTGATGGGAGACTTGGGAGAAGACGCGGCAGGATAGGAAAACCTCCCAGTCTGGGTCTGCCCTTCTCGGGCTCTCGGTCATGCCCAGGAGATGGGGCTTTAGATCACTCAGAAAGGGACTCTGCGCGTATCCTTGGTTTCTTGCCTCTCAGGACAGACTCCACCCCCAGGGCCTTCAGGAATCCCTGTCTAATTGTGATAAACTCCCATCGCCTCCCCTCCTTCCTTCTCCTCCTTTTCTTCCTCCTCCTCTTCCTCCTCCTTATCCTTCTTTCTCTCTCTCTCTCTCTCCCGCCCCTTTCTCTCCCTCTTCCCTGCTTCTTCCTCTCTATCTCAGTATATGTCTCTTTTTTTTTTGAGGGCAGTCTTGCTCTGTCACAGGCTGAAGTGCAGTGGCGGATCTCAGCTCACTGCAGGGTCCTCCTCGGGTTCCACTGTTCTCCTGCCTCAGCCTCCCAAGTAGCTGGGACTACAGGCACCCAGCCCTTAAGCCGGCTAGTTTTATTTTTAGTAGAGCCGAGGGTTTCACTGCCGTGTGGCAGGATGGTCTCGATCTCCTGACCTGTGATCCGTCCTCAAGCCTCCCAAAGTGCTGGGATTACAGGCGAGCCACATGCCGGCCATTATATGTCTCTTTTCACCTTCTTCCCCTTTCCCTTCTTCTGTCTCTCTCTCCCCCTCTCCCTCTTTCCTGCCTCTCCCTCTCTTTATGTCTCAACCTGTTTCTATTCCCTTTCTTTCCCCCTTTGCCTTGTCTGAGGGCAAAGGGAGTGTTCCTGTTGAAGGGAAACTTTCTCTCTCTCTCTCTCTTCCCCTCTCCCTCTCTTCCTCTTCTCTCTTTTTCTCTCTCCCTCCTTCTCTCTCTGTCTCAATCTGTTTCTCTTCCCCTCCCTCTCTCCTTCCCTACTCCTCTCACCTCCGTCTTCGACTGGTACTGGTGCCCAAATGGAGCTCTGAAGGACAAAGAACAAGACTCATGGTCGTTTACAGTCTTTAGCTCTGTGCCCAATCCTGAAAGATTTTACATATATATACACACACATGTATACATATATAATATATGTCATATATCATATATAATATATATAATATATGTCATACATTATATATAATATATACATATATTATATATGTCACATATCATATATTATATATACATATATTATATATGTCATATATCATATATAAAATATATATTATGTATATATACTTCAGGATCTGTAGGCTAAATGGAAGAACAGAATATCAGGAGGCTGATGGAAGCATGGTCTTTGGAAGTGATGGAAGGGAAGACATTCAAAGTGTTTAGGCACACAAGGGATCTTAGATTGAAAAAAGAGTCCTGTGAGCTTAGAGATGGGGAGCTCTCCATGGGAGACCTAGCAGGCTATTCACTTCGAGAGAGAGAGGCCAGGAGAGGCCAATTTGGTGGTCACCCCACAGAGGGGAGGAGTTGTAGAGGCTGGGGAACTGTGGAAAAGTCAAAGGGAAGAGACTGTGTACGTACATGTGGAGGCAGGGCCCACAGGAAGTGGGAGGAGGAACAGAGACCCAGGGCAAGTTCTGTCTGCCTCACCCTGAACCTAAAGAGCTCACCTAAGTCTGGAGCTGGAGCTGGAGCCAGGGCTGGAACTGAGGACAGAGAGGGTTCCATTTTAGGAGAGTCTCAGTCTCGCCCTCCTACGACCCTATGCAAGGGGCTCCAGGAAAAGCACCTGGGGAAAATAGACCCACAAACTTCACATCTCTCTTGAGGGAAGTGGGGGTTGGTCTTCAGGTGGTGAGGAAGAGGCGGAAGGAAGGTCCCACCCTGCTGTGGTCAGGGGAGAGGAGAGCTCAACTTTCATTTCCCCTGCAGTGTTCTGAGGGCAAAGGTAGTGTTCCTGCTGAAGGCAGAAATTTGGGAGAGGAACTATGGCGTTCAGTCCAGGAAGAGAATCTATCACTCTATGGTTGTGTCCACTTCCACGTAGGAGAGGCTAATCAGTGTGGAGAGCCCGGTTCTCTCACTGTCTGGGGCGCCACTTGTGGAGGGCCCGATCCTGTCGCTGTTCGCGGTGCCACCTGTAACCTGCACGGACCTTGGTGGACTGAACAAAGGGGGACGAAAGCGAGAATAAAGACAAGAGAACAAAAGAATATGTTTGGAAGAAGGGGTCGGGGGCACCTTGCCTCTAGTGGACAAGGGCCCTGAGTTTCACACAGCCCTCCATATTTATTAGGCAAAAGAGAGAGCGAGAAGGTGGGGTGGGGGGTGGTGGTGGAAGAAGAGGTCAGCTACTTGGTCCAGAGTAGGATTGCAAGACTGTACTCCTTGAACAGTAGGCTCTAGATGTCCCAGAAGATAACCTCAAGGAGCCGGGGCCAGGGAGTGATGGTCCTCAGCAAACCTTCTGGTGGCAGGCGCAGTCGTGAGTTTGCTCACATCCTTCATTCATGATAAACAGTTTGCTGTTTGATCCAGTGGAATGCTGAGTTGGTCACGATCCCTTTGGCCTTTTCGGCTCCCAGAAAAATCAGATGGTGTCAGTGGAATGTAGAACATCCTTTTCTGCTGCTGCCATTGCCCCCGCTGTGGGGGCAGCAGACGCCTGAGGAAGAGGTTGCTCAGTCAGGCTGCAGCCACAGCTTGCTTCCTGGCAGCAGTTCCATGAGAATCACCCGGCTGCGCTCTCACCTTTCAGTCAGTGATGGTGAAGGGGGAACCTTTGCATCCTGTGCCCAGCCTCATTCTCCAGTGCAATCTGTGGGTTTTCTGGACTGACTTTAACCCAGTTCACACCCACCTTTGGATCTCAGAGGGGGCCCACAGACACCATAATCCCCTTGTGGCCACAAACAAGCCCTGTCAAAACCTGGAAGAAGGCCAGGTGCAGTGGCTCATGCCTGTAATCCTAGCACTTTGGGAGGCTGAGGTGGGTGGATCACCTGAGGTCAGCAGTTCGAGACCAGCCTCGCCAACATGGTGAAACTCCATCTCTACTAAAAATACCAAAAGTAGGCAGGTGTGGTGGCAGGTGCCTATAATCCTAGCTACTCAGGAGGCCGAGGCAGGAGAATAGCTTGAACCTGGGAGGCAGATGTTGCAGTGAGCTGAGATTGTGCCACTCCACTCCAGCTTGGGCAACAGAGCAAGACTCCATCAAAAGAAAGAAAAGAAGAGAAAAGAAAGAAAGAAAGAAAAGGAAGGAAGGAAGGAAGGAAGGAAGGAAGGAAGGAAGGAAGGAAGGAAGGAAGGAAGGAAGGAAGGAAGGAAGGACCTGGAACAGAAGACAGAAGACCTGGGGCAAAGCCAACCTCCTTAGAGACCCAAAGGCCCACGGTTGCTCTCTAAGCATCAGATGATCAAGATGCAGGAAAGTAGGAAAACATCTCTAGGTCAGAGATATCACATGAAATATAGCTCCCAATGAATGACACTGCCTCTGACTGTGACCAGCAGAGAAGGGTCCCCAGGGGAGAGCCCCAGAGGCAGGAACATACCTGTTTCTTATCTGGAGGGTAAGGGAGAGGTGCAGGATCCCAGGGCTGAGGGCAGGGGAGGCCACCCCTAGGTTGACACTCTGGGGTCTCCTCTCTGAGTTTTCTTCTCCTCTCTATCTTGTATCAGATACCCATAATTTATATCCCTTTAAGCTTAAGTCTAGCCATCTTGGAGTCTAAACAGCACCATGCTAGGGGCTTGTGAAGGAGGATGCACCTCTCTTCCTGGGGTTCTGAAGCCCCCCCAAGTCCTCAGTGTACCTCTGTATCCTAGGGTCCAAGAACATGGCATCAGGCCCCCATGCCAGGTGACCTTCCTAGGAAGCGGTAGATCCATGGATAGAACTATCTGAGGAGTCCAGCACCTGGTTAAAAACATAGCTGTGGCTTTTCAGGTTTGACTACAGGCAGTTACAAAGCCTTTTCCTGGAAGGCCTCACTGGGGGACTCCACCCTCTTCACCCTGGGTTGTGGTCAAGGACTGCACCTCTCTGGCCAGTCATCCACCGTGCAAATTTGCATTTCTATCCCAGTTACATTTATTTCTAGGCCTCTTTGTCTGAGGCCTTGGACAGAGGTCTTCCACAGATGCCTCTGCTGAGACCACCTTGTTGGGGGCAGGAGGAACCTTGAAGACATGTTTCCCCACTCTGACTCAGTACTCAGTTATTTTCCACTCCTAGCCCTTCTCATGCCCCCACCCCTCCCAGGGTCTGTGGAACTGTCTGAGCCTTTTGTTCAGGGCTCCCTCCTCAGTGAGAGGACCCTGACCCCTATGTCTGTGTTGATCCATGAGCCACCTGACCAAGCTGGGAAATATGTTTAAGGATTTTTACTTATAAACTCCAGGTGATGAGAGTGTAATGAGTGGGGGGGGCAGTAATGAGTGGGGGGACCCAGTTCAGAGAGGAGGCAGGAAATGAAACAAGAAGAGTTGGTGCATTCTCTGGTTTAGACTCTTGCCTCTATCACTGCCATCTGTGATTAAATGCTTGATTCATCCTTTCAGTTTGGTCTATCATTGCTTTAATCGGTGACCCTGCCACCTTGCAGCTCAGCTCTCTCTCACAGCCCAGCTGAGCTCCTTGCACCACCAGGCTCAGCATCCCCGTTGGATGTGGGCCAGGACACCTGGGTGGCTGAGGGCTGCCAGGATGGACAGGGAGGGTTCAGGACCTGAGAGATTCGACACCTGGTCAGGAGCTCTGCTGGAGAAGGGAGAAGAAATCACCCAGTCCTCACCTCAGCAGCTTTCCGTGGATTCAGCCAAAGAGGCAGAGCAGCCATATTCCTCCCCATGGTAGTAGAAAATGGTGCCTTTCTCCATTCCAGATGCCAGATGCTCCACAGAACCTGGCTATTGGCCCCACCCGAAGAAATAGTACAGGTAGGAAAAAACCCCTCCTCTGGGGTGGTGATGAAGGTGGGCTTCCTGCTTGCTCAGGACAGAAGTGGAGGCCCAGAGCTCTGATGGGAGAGGGCTGAAGACATCCCAATGAGTCCCACCCCCCCTCACCCCGCTTCCCCCTGCAGTCTGCCCCTCCCACCCATCCCTGATAAAATTCTCACCACTGATGTCACCAATGCACAGCTCCTTCTCCTCCTACCTCCCTGGCCAGGCCATCTCAGTCATTCCCCAACCCACAGTTAAGCTTAAGACTGTGGGTTCCCCACCCCTCCCCCTAGGGCCTTCCGTTTCCCCCTTGGTGAACACATCCACCTCCCCTGAGTCCAACTCCCATAGGATTTGTGAAGCTCCCTACTCTTCCCTCTCCAGACCAGACCTGCCCCCAAGCCCTGACTGCTCATCTCACCAGCTCTCTGCCATGACACCCCTAGGCCCCTGCTGCTTGAGTCTGGGCTCTGGGAGCCACTGCAGATGCTCCCCTCCCTCAGGCACTGTAAAAATTAAAGAAAAAGGAAAGAAACACAAAAAGTGGCTTTACAGTTAAAGACAGGCTTATTTTGGAGATGAAACCTGAGAGGGGCTTCTGGCTGAGTTAGGTCAGAGGCACTCTCTTTTACAGACTAAGAGTTTATAAGGGTTCAAGGTGGGAGAGCTTATCACAGGCTCAGAATATTTCTGTCTCTCTGTCTTGCTTTTCTGGGAGGGAGAGTTGTGTGTCTGTTCCCACATATCTTCCTGAAGCTGCAGGCATACCCCCTGAGTCTGCTTTTAGCTTCCCTATCTTAGTGTACCTAAAGGGAAAGGAATGTGTTTGTTAAGGCCCACTGTTTTACTGGGGCCCTTGTATAAGTGTGAAGTTTGGTGGTTACCCAAGAGACTTTGCCCCCGACATCCCTCTGTGCCTGAGCTGTCTCATCTGTGTTTTACTTTCTGCTCTTTCTGGCTGCTTGCTGTTAGAAGAGAAGGGATTTCCTTGAAATGCATGAGGCTGGAAAGGGAGCCGGAACTTACAGTGGCGGTGTTTGTCTGAGATGGCTGTGCTCCTGCTCTGTCGTGCACCACTGCCAACTCTGCAAAGTCCACTTTCTGAAAATGTCTCAAATTGCTTCTTTCTTCAGTTACCAAGGTGACTTGTTTTGAGAGTCCTCAGCTAAACTGGGGCTCCAGTGCCAGAGTGGCTGATGACCCTGCCCTAACGGGAAATGAAGGAGAGCTGGATGTGGTGTCTACAGCGTACCTTTCACAGGATCTTTCTCTTACGTGGAAGATGATCTAATGCCTGGTTGTCTGGCCCATGACCATGGGTGCCTCCCATGGGCAACTTGTCTAAGCTACAGATGCCCTTGTGGTTCTTTTCTGACCCATGTTCACTTTATGTCTGCCTGACCATTGCCCTGGCACTGGAAGTCCACCCTTGTAACCTCCCAGGTGTCCTGGGGGAAAACCCAGCCTAGGGTAGCCCCAGTTCTTCAGCTGGAGGGTGCAAGTTCAATGCACCACCAAGCTGGGAAATATGTTTAAGGATTTTTACTTATAAACTCCAGGCGATGAGAGTGTAATGAGTGGGGGGGGGGGGCAGTAATGAGTGGGGGGACCCAGTCCATCCCTGGGTCACCCGAGGCAGGAATGAAGAGTCAGGCAGAGAGAGAAAGAAAAGCACATGGCATCGGGCAGTACCTCTCAGGGAATCAGGTGTGGTTACTTTAAGTTAATGGGCAAATATCTGAATGGTTCCCTTAAAGGTAGCACCAGAAAAAGCAGGAAGGCCAATCTGCTTTTGCAGGAGAGATGAAGCTGCTTCTTTTGTTTATCTATTGTTTTTTTGTAGAGATGAGTTCCCTCTATATTGCCCAGGGTGTCTTGAACTCCGCTCAAGAGATCCACCCCACTCAGCCTCCCAAAGTGCTGGGGTTGGTTGAAGGCATGAGTCACTGTGCCCATCTAAGTTCTTATCTCTGGCCACTGGCTTGAGCCGTTTGAATGTGGTTTAGAACTGGAAATTGTTAAGGGTGACTGAGCCCTGCTTCTGGTATTTAAAAAGGACACTGAGGTCACATGCAATTCTAAGAATTCACTACGTGACTCTCTCCTTGAAAGCATGGTTCTTCCTTACCGAACAATCACAACGGCTTTCTCTCTGGGCCCTTAGCCTCCAGTCTGGCATTGGAGGGATCTCTCTGACATGTATATATTACGCTGACACTTTCCTGCATGAGAACCTTCCATGACTCCCTATTGTCCTTGGAGAAAACTCAAGCCCATGATTGCGTCTGTCTTCCAGGACTACTTGAGCTAGTTGAGGGTCAGGAATGATGCAAATCTGTCTCTTTTACTTTTGTTTGAGAATGAATGCACATGTGGAATGAATGAAGTGTTGCTGCTCTTACCTCACCTGGACCCTTTCACGCCTCTGGCACTCATCCCTAGGAGACTGACCTCCATGGGGGTCCCACGCCTGTGATTCACGGGGAACTGGCCAGGTGGCACCTGTTTCTCCAGTCACTTGTGCACAAGTCCAGGAGGCAGGACTTGGGGACCCTGGTCCTTCATTGCTGCCTTACTTAGGACAAGCCTCTTGCCTTGTCTGAGCAACATGCAAAAATGGAACTCAGTTTTCTTAAAGAGTTACTTACAAGGGACTCTGTGTGTCTGAAGTTCCCTTTTCTGGGCTGGTCACCTGTTGTTCTCACCACAAACTTCCTCTGCTTTCCCACATCTGTAGCTTTCCCTTCCCTTTCAGAGGTCTGCCCCTGGGTATGAGGCAGAGATGCCACTGCTGCTGACCCTGCATAGGCTGCAGAGACAGCAGTCCCCACTTAGGAGGCTCCAGAGCCCACGGCTTAGTCTCTTCCTCTCTCCCGAGCCCCTGGCTTAGGTTCTGGGATTCCAGCTGCAGCTCCAGGAACCCGTGATGGTGCAGGAGGGCCTGTGTGTCCTCGGGCTGTGCAAATTTCCCTACCCCTGGACTTGCTATGGAACCCTTCACCTATGCTGGTTCCAGAAAGGGGTGGATGTAGACCACAGTCCTCCAGTGACCAGGACAAACGCTTCATGGCAGGACCCAGGGCCAATTCCTACTGCCCAGGGACCTCGAGACCAACAACTTCTCCCTGAGCATCAGAGGCGCACACAGGGACTATTTTTTTTTCCTTCCTTTGTTTTTGAGATGAATTCTCGCTTTGTCACCAGGCTGGAGTGTAGTGGCACAATCTCGGATCACTGCAACCTCAGTCTCCCGGGTTCAAGAGATTCTCCTGACTCAGCCTCCTGAGTAGCTGGAATTACAGGTGCCTGCCACCATGCCCAGCTAATTTTTGTATTTTTAGTACAGACGGGGTTTCACCATGTTGGCCAGGATAGTCTCGATCTCTTGACGTCATGATCCGCCCGCCTCGGCCTCCCAAAGTGCTGAGATTGCAGGCGTAAGACATGGCGCCCAGCCCATGGGGACTCTTCAGAAAGGAGAAACCCTTCAGGAAACATTCATATCTTGTAGGATGCTCTCTTGGAATATGACAAGTATGTTAAGAGCCCAGACATCAGAAATAATGCAATGAAGGTTCTGCTCCTTCTACAGGTGGTGGCATGAGGACAGCCGTGAAAGGACACTGGGGTGGGCTGACAACATTCAGACGGTCCCCAAGCTCCTCTCTCTCCTCACCAGCCCTGACACACAAGCCCAACATTTTCATCCCGGAGATCCTGGGGTACCAGTCACACCAGGAACCTTACCTGCTACGTGTTCTGAGCCTGTGAATGGGAGGACCCCCCTCCACATTCTTCCAAATGGGGGTCTCCGTGTTGCATCTGGGCTCCAGGACCTTCGGCTCCTCGGTGCTCACGATCACCCCACAGCCCCAGGACCACAGCACCAAGCTCACCTGGCTGGTGAAGTTCCCTGGAGCTGGTGTGACCACAGAGAGAACCATCCAGCTCAGTGTCTCCTGTGAGTGCTGGGGCCAAGATGCCTGGGTTCCTGAGGATGTAGGGGGCAGAGGAGGATCAGGGCAGGGGACATTTTGTGGCTATGTCCTGGAGGCCTGGCTGAACAGGGGAACTAGAAGGACAGAAGCTCTGTCTTTTGACATTCCTGTGGCTTCTGGGGTAGGGAAGGAGTGCCTACTTTTACCTCATCTCAACCCCAACGAAAAGGAAATTCTCTCTTCCTGTTCCAGATGCTCCAAGGAACCCAAGGATCAGTGTCTCTCTAGGAGACGGCACAGGTAGGACAGAGCCCCCTCCCTGGGGCTGGGGGAGTAGGGCCTGCAGCTCTGGGCACGACTGGGCTACTGTTTCTTCCTGGACTCACCTTGGTAAACTGAGACCCCCTTGTAAGTGAAACAGCGGTCTTCCCCATCCTTAGTCTCTGAAGCCACCTGAGCACCTGTCCCCATCCTCCCCTCACTACCCTTGGCCTCTTCCACATACAACTCCCACAGGCCCTGTAACAAGGACAGGGTGCCATTCACATAGCAGATCCAGGCTTTGAGTCCCCACCTCCTGAATACTCCTCCTCCCTCATCTTCTTATTCTCCCCAATAGTCCTAATCTTAGTTCTTCTGGACAGACGATACAGTCACATGGGTGAAAATTCAGAATGCACAGTAGAATCTGCCCTCAGTCACCCATGCCCTTCCCCAGAATCCACCAGTGTCTGTCCTGTCTGCACTGCACCTTGATTTGCTTGCCCGAAGGATCTCAGTGATGGTTTAACATCAGTAGTGACATCAGAGTGATATTACTCTCCTCCAGTACTGTGTGTGATTCCACTGTGTGGATGGACTCCAATTGTATGGCATCAAAAATGTGGACTCTGATTTTGTGCCTAATGGAATATCATGGCACTAATTTTATCCTGCCAACAGTAACACTGCAATAAATAATCTTGTATCTACTGCCACAAGTGTACATCTATGCCTGTGAAATCAGTTCTTAAGTGCAAAACAGTTGGATCATATGTTCTTTCTAATTTTGAAAAATATGGCCAAGTGGTTCTCCATGAAGGTGAACAAGGTTACATGCCCAACAGGGAGGGGTAAAAGTGTGTGTATTCACCCACCCAGTGTGGGGCAAAACTTTTTTTTTTTAATTTTTTGAGACAGAGTCTCACTCTGTTGCCCAGGCTGGAGTACAGTGGTGTGATCTTGGCTCACTGCAACCTTTGCCTCCCAGGTTCAAGCAATTCTCATGCCTCAGTCTCCCTACCAGCTGGGATGACAGGCATGTGCCACCACACCCAGGTAATTTCTTTTGTATTTTTAGTACAGACAGGGTTTTGCTATGTTGGCCAAACTGGTCTTGAACTCCTGGCCTCAAGTGATCCGCCCACCTCAGCCTCCCAAAGTGCTGGGATTATAGGCCACTGCTCCCATCTGGGGAAAAACTTTTCGAAATCAGGACCTGTGGTGGAGGTGGTCCTGGTGGCTGTTGGGGAGGCAGCTGTAAAGATCCTGGCTATCTGCCTCTGCCTCCTCTTCCTCAGGTAAGTGCTGCCCCAGGGACCAAGAAGAGATGTGGGAGTACAGGGGACACAACGCTGAATCCCAGGTCCTAGTGCTGGGGGGACCTGAAGACTCAAGAGAGCCAGGCAGTAGGCTGAGTTGTGGATTTTTCAACGCAATATTTCCAGTCTTATTGAGGTGTAATTGAAAGATAAATATTGTATTTATTTACAGCATATAATGTGATGTTTTGTGGATATTTCCTTTGAATTTTCATTGTTCTATTTTAATAGACAAATAAAATTGTGTATATTTATGATATGCAACATAATGTTTTAAAATATATGTGCATTGCATAATGAAGAAATAAGCTAACTAATATTTGCATTACATCTCACACTTATCAACCCCTTTGCACTTTAAAGTAACACCTTATACTCATCAAAAGGATTGCTTTGTATCCAGCAATATTTGTTTTGTTTTGTGATAAGAACACTGGAAATTTACTGTCTTAGCAGTATTGAAATATATGATACAGTATTATTAGCTATAGTCACCATGCAGTACAGGAGATTTCCAGATTCCTCTTGTCTACCTGAAACTTTGTACCCTCTGACTAACATCTCTTTATTGTCTCCAACCCCCACTCCTGATCACCAGGGTTCTAGCCTCTGTTTTTATGAAATTGACTTCTACAGATTCCTCATATAAGCAGAATCATGAAGTATTTGCCTTTCTGTGCCTAGCTTATTTCACTTGGCATATTTTCCTCCGGGTTCATCCATGTTGTTGCAAGTGACAAAATTTTCTTTCTTTTTAAAGCTGAATAATATTCTCTTGCATATACATACCACATTTTCTTTATCCATTCATCCGTTGATGGGCACTTAGGTTGATTCCATATCTTGACTGTTGCGGATGGTACTTCGGTAAATATAGGAGTACAGATGTCTCTTCAATATACGAATTTTGTTTTCTTTCAATAGATACTCATAAATGGGATTTCTGGATCATATGGTAGTTCTATTTTTAATTTTGGGAGGACCAACATTCTGCTTTCCATAATGGGTGTACTAATGTACATTCCCATTAATAGCGTACAAAGTTATCCACAGCGTTTTTAATGAAATTATGAGATTTACTAGCCGGCTGGCACAAGAACCTGTTTTTCTGTTAACAATGTGAACCTTTCCTTAAATAAGAGAATAAACAGAAAGTATGAGCATATGAAATGACTTTTGTATATTGCTGAAATCTCAATAATTTAGTTTCTGAGTATATGCAGCCTATCTTTGTATGTTGGACAAACACTGGTTGGCAAACTAGCATAGGTCAGGAAAAGTGCCCAGATGCAACATTAAATATTCATGTAGGATCTGTCTTCTTGTAGGATCTGTCTTCTGCTCTAAATTAAAACCTAATTGAAGGCAGTGTCTTAACCCATTAAATTATTTTTATTAAACTGAACAATTTAAATAAAGATATTAATTAGAAATTAAAATTAGGCTGATAGATCTAATAATAGTAGTATATATATACCTGCCTTTCCTTTTATTGATAATTATTGGAAGGAAGGAAATATCTTCAGGTATATTAAAAATATGTGTTGCTAATTTTAAAAATTCACATCTCTAGTATAAAAATAATGCATGCAAAACTTTGTTGAGGAGGTTGAACACGGATCAAAGTTATGACTAAGAGTTTTGTTTGTTTTCCTCATGAAAAGGACCTCATTTATTCTTGATGAGAAATCTCTAGTAGAAATGATGCTTCTTATAGGCCAGATATGCTTATGATACAAATATCCAAAAATTTTAATTGTAAGGTATGAGGATTTTGTTTTCACAGTTATGTCAAAATTTTTCTCTCATTGGAACTCTTTCAGGCAAAATAAATTCCAAATTTGACTATAAAAATTATACCTAATAAAGTTCATTAAAGAAACAAAATGAGAAATCACAACTTCATATTTAACCTTCCAGTCTATGAACATGATATAACTTTATTTACTGTTAAAACAAATTTCATTGAATTTTCTATTATGTGCCACATTTTTACCTAAAAAATAATCTAGAACAAGTATTATACTTATTGGTGGCTCAATTACTTATATATCAAATAAAGGCAAAACTAGCTCTCTTATTTTAGTAAGGATGAATGAACATTTATCTAGATACTATTGTGTTTAAAAATTGTTTAA
This sequence comes from Papio anubis, assembly GCF_008728515.1. NCBI lineage: Eukaryota > Metazoa > Chordata > Mammalia > Primates > Cercopithecidae > Papio > Papio anubis. Next base: position 6,280,490 of record NC_044995.1, on the reverse strand, counting down.
ATAAGGGTAGCTCAAGACGACTAACTAGAAGCATTTCATGCCTGCCTCCTCCACTTAGAAGAACCAGAGTAGTATATACACAGTCACACTTGAATTACATTATCCAAGGGAAAATCCTGGAATCCACCAGAGAAGTGACAGGGGGCACCAAAAACAGGGAAGGAGAAAGAAAAGAGGCAGCCTCCCTGACTGGGATTGGCCTGGAGCAGGGAGTGACTTCCCAATGCACAAAGGACTGAGTTAGAGACTTCCAGTCACCCATATCTCCGTGGCAGAATTCAGCAATCCTGGTCAAGAGAGAAGCCCTCAACCCTTCCAACACCCAACACCTGAAACTTAACATAGAGAGTCAGGACACCATTGGACAGAACTCCTCCAGGAAGGGAGCTCCTGCTGGGTTCCACACCTTTCTGACACTTAAGCATTTTCAAGCTTATCCTCTGGAAACCATATGCTGTTCAGGACCCAGAGACACTGAAACTGGGGCATTACAGAAACTCAAGCTGTTGCTGCTGGGACAGGGGATTGAAGCCAGGAGTGCTCCTGCAGCTGGGGCTAGAAAGTGAGCAAGATTTGGGCAGCAGTGGCTGTGAAGCGAGCACTGCCAGGATCTGAGACAAGGATGCAAGAGGAGCACAAGTTGCCACTGAAACTTGTTTGCAAGCCAGATGGGGGTTGCTCCAGCAACCAGGGTGGGGGTTGAGCCCCACCAGGACTGGAGTGTGAAAGGGATGTATGTTCTTCTGCCACCTTCAACTGACCCAGGCTGTGCCCACTCAAGATGGCCCTACCCTCTTCAGTAGCAGGGCCTCAGTGAGGCTGCCACTGCCCCTCACCCAAATACTCTGCCTGGGACCCAGTGATTGTCCTGACCCTGCCCACAATAGCTAGTGCCTGCTCTCACCATTGAGGACCTGAGCATAAGCCCATGTAGCTCAGCTTCGCCTCACCTCTCCTGCTCTGAGACAGAGCATATAGCTCAGGGTCCTGTGGATGGCTCGACCCAATTCATTTGGGCAACTGAGCACTTCTCCTGAGGGTTTGAGGTTGGACCTAAACTTCTGGCTGCTACCACCTTGCCCGGCACCTACCTGCAAGTGCCACCTGTGGGTCCAAAGACTATCTTGTCCAGCCCATTGCAGCCACCACCAACATTAATGTACATCACTTGGGACTCATAGAATCATCTCGCCCATGCTATTGCTATTGCCAATGCCATGCTAGCTGCCCAGGGGCCTAAGAACCCACACGATTGTTTGATCCATTGATGCTACTATGGGCGTCCAACTGAGCAACCTGAAGGCCCAAGAATCAACCCACTGGTAACTGCCAACAGAGAAGCCAGTATATACCACCCTGGGGCACAAAGATAGATGCTCAGCCCACTGATGCCAATGCTGGGGACCTGAAGACTCTCCCACTGAGCATCCCTGTCCCTAGCACAACTTTACCATATGCTCCACTAATAACCATGTCCAACTGGCCAAAGAAATCACACATATCACTAATACTATTTACAGTCAAAGAAATACACAGAAAGTATACTACTACTGCACGTAACCATAATCAAAGCCAAAGCACCCCATCAAACAAGCAACATAGATACATTTTCAAGAAAATGTCTTCTTTGAGAGTAAATTAAAAAATAGGAGGAAGCCGCCGTTATACCAGATGCACAGATTTTAACATAAGGACACAGGAAACATGAAAGAACAAGGAAAAGAACACAAGAATTCTGCAGAAATAGATCTTAATCAAAAAGAAATTTTTGAAACTCCAGGCAAAGAATTCAAAATATTGATGTTAAAGAAGTTCAGTGAGATACAACAGAATTCTGAGAATCAATACTATGGAAACCAGAAAAACAATTCAGGGCATAAATGAGAAATTTATCAAAGAGATGTATATTTTTAAAAGTAATCAAATATAAATTCTGGAACTGAATAATTAATTGAAGGAAATACAAAACACATCTGAAAAGTTCAACAATAGACTAAATCTGGCAGAAGAATCTCAGAACTTCAAGACAGGTTTTTTGAAATAATCTAGTCAGACAAAAATAAAGGGAAAAGTACAAAAAAGAATGAGCACAGCCTTCATAACATTTAGGACAATATAAAGCAATGGAACTTATAAATTATTGGTATCTATAAGGGTGAAAAAAACAAAGAAATATTGGAAAACCTACTCAACAAAATAATACATGAAAACATCCCAAGTCTAACAAAAGATTTAGACATAGAGATACAGAAGACCCAATGATCCCCAGGCAGATGCCCAGTGCAAAAGGTCTTCTCCTTGGCACATTATAGTCAGATTGTGTGAAGTCAAAGTTAAAGAGCAAATTCTACAAACAGCAAGAGAAAAGCATCTAGCTACCTCTAAAGGAAATACCATTTGACTAAGAGCAGATCTCTCAGCAGAAACCTTACAGGCAAGAAAAGAAGGAACTGATATATTCTAAGTACTAAAAGAAAAAATAACTGCCACCACAGAATATTCAAAGAAACTATTCTTCATAAATAAAAGAGAAATAAAGTAATCCCAAGACAAATGCTGATGGAATTTATTACCACTAGACCAGCCCTGCAAAAAATACTCAAAGGAGTCCTAAACCTGGAAGCAAAAGGATGATTTTATCATCATGAAAACACATGAAAGTAAAAAATTCACTGGTAAAGCAATCATACAAATGAGAACTAGAAAGGACTCAAATGGTACCACTACAGAAATCCACCAAATCACAAGGACAAACAATAAGATAAAAGGAAAGAAACAAGGAGTGTTTAAAACAAGAAAATGGTTAATAACCTGACAGAAAGGAAGCCTCACAAATCAATAATAGCCATCTATGTAAATAGATTAAAGTATCCTCTTAAGAGATATAGAAGGGCTGAATGGATTTTAAAAATGACTCAACCATATGCAGCTTAAAGAAACACACCTTAAGAAAAGACACATATAGACCAAAAGTCAAAGGATGGAGGAAGATACTCCACACAAATGGAAACCAATAGTAAGCAGCAGTAACTATATTTAGATAAAACAGACCTCAGGTCAAGAGCAGTAGAAAAAGACAAAGAAGGTCATTATATAATGATGAAGGGATCAACCCAGCAAGAGGATCTAACAATTCTGAATATATATGCACCCAGCACTGGAGCAGCCATATCTATAAAGAAAATATTGCTAGATCTAAAGAGAGAGATAGAATGCAATACAATAAGGTAAGAAGCTTCACCACCCTATTCTCAGTATTAAACAGAACATCTAGACAGAAAATCAACAAACAAACATCACATTTAAACTACACTATAGACCAAATGGAACTAACAGACTTTTACAGAACTTCTACCCAACAACTGCAGAATACATATTCTTTTCATCAGTATGTGAAACATTCTCCAGGATACACCATATATTCGACCACAAAATAAGTCTCTATAAATTAAAAAAAATCAATATTATACTAAAAATATACTCAGACCACAATGGAACAAAACAACAAGTCAGCACCAAGAGGAACTCTGGAAACAAGACAAATGCATGGAAATTAAACAATATCCTCTTAATGACCTACCAGGTGAAAATCTGTACAGGAAAAACTAAAAAACACTGATGAAAGAAATTGAAGATGACACAAACAAATGGAAAAACATCCCATACTCATGAACTGGAAGAATTAAGATCATTAAGAAGACCACATTGGTCTATAGCAATATAAAGATTCAATGCAATCCATGTCAAAATACCAACATCAGTCTTCACAGAATAGTAAAAAACAATTCTAAAAGTCATATGGATCCAAAAAGAGCCTGAATACCCAAAGCTATCCTAAGGAAAAATAACAAAACTAGTGGCATCACATTACTTGACTTCAAACTATATTACAAGGCTATAATAACCAAAACAGCATGATATGGCATAAAAATACATGCATAGACCAATGGAATATAACCCAGAAATAAGGCCACATGTATACAGCCAAAGGATTGTCAACAAAACTGACAAGAACTTATATTGAGGAAAGGACACCTTCTTCAACAAATGGTGCTGGGAAAATCATATACCCCCACACAAAAGAATGAAACTGGATTCTTCTCTCTCATCATATAAAAAAAAACCTCAAAATGAACCATACACTTAAATATAAGACCCAAAACTATATTTTAAAAAAGCTAGAAGAAAACCAAGGGAAAACTCTTCTGAACATTGACCAGAAGAGTCAGAAATTATGACTAAGTTCTGAAAAGCACAGGCAACAAAAACAAAAATAAACACATGGGACTTAATAAACAAAAAGCTTCTGTCAGCAAAAGAAATATCAGAGTGAAGAAACAACCTGTTGAATTGCAGAAAATATTCGCAAACTATTCTTCTGACAGGCAACTAATATCCAGACTATATAAAGAACTCAAACAACTCAACAGGAAAAAGCAAATAATCCAAGTAAAAAGTGGGCAAAGGACAGGAACAGACAGTTCTCAAAGAAGACGTAAGAACAGCCAATACGAAAAAATGGTCAGCGTCGCTAATTATCAGAGAAGTGCACATCGAAACCACAATGAGATACCATCTTACCCAGTCAGAATGACTGTTACTAAAATAAATAAATAAATAACAGATGTTGGCAAGGATGAGGAGAAAGATAACTCTTCTGTACTGTTGGTGGGAATTTAAACTAGTACAGCCACTTTGGAAAACACTACGGACATTTCTCAGGAACTAAAAATAGACTTACTCTTCAATCACACAAGCAATCCCACTACTGGGTATCCACCCGAAGGGAAAGAAATAAATACATCAAAGAGACCCCTGCATTCACATGTTTTTTGCTGCACTATTCGCAATATCAAAGATATGGACTCAACCTAAGTGTCAATTAACAGATGAATGGATACAGAAAATACGGTATATATACTATTTGGCCATAAAAAAGAACGAAATCGTGTCATTTGCGGCAGCATGGATGGAACTGGAATTCATTATCTAAATTGAAATAAGCCAGACACAAAAAGATAAATATTGCATGTTCTCACTTACATGTGGGAGCTAGAAAAATATTATCACATGGAGGTAGACAGTAGAAAGACAGACAACAGAGACTGGAAAGAGTCAGATAAGGGGAGGAGGGAAGATGAAGAGAAGTGAGTGAAGTGGTACAAACATAGAGTTAGAAGGAATAAATTCAGTGTTACGAAGCAGAATAGTGTGATTTTAGTTAACAAGAATGTATTACACTCAGGTGACGGACACTCTAAATATCCTGACATAATCACTATGCATTATATACGTGCAACAAAATTTTACATTTACTCCTTAAGTTTGTAGAAATAAAAAACATTACAAATATATGGTGGCAAATTCTAATACCTCATAGGTATTAAAGATTTGCCAGATGCATACTGCACAGAGGAAAATAGAAAACCGTGTGAACTAGATCTAAAATTTTAATTTTCTCTGGATATTCCACTCATGTTGTCCAGAAATATGTCTTTTGTGCCACCTTTAACTGTGAGAAGCAGATTTTTTACAGGAAAGAAATTGCTAATCTCTATGATGAGGACCTAAAAAAACAACTTCTCCAGTCCACAATGCACTGAGTGGCAACATTAATTCCAAAGAAGTTTCTTCTGCACTGCAATTCACAAAATATGTGTCCTCCCTTTTGGTTTACATGAAGTGCTGCATGGTTCTTATTTTGGAGATGTCATTGAAATTTTGTAAGCATACTAGCTGTCAAGGAAAAACCTCCATACTCACGTTTTAAAAAATATCCAGCATTCTACTGTGACACACGGCAAACTCACCAGTGTCCACAGCTCTAAAGCCAGACGACGTGTGTGTGTGCTGAGGATGGGAGGCCATGGATGGGGATCATCTCAAGGGTAGAGACCAGGTCCCTGGCATCTCTTCTCCAGCCCCGTCTACATACAGATGTTCACTCTGTGAATGAATGAATGAGTGAATGAATGAGTGGCTACCACCCACACTGCACCTGGGACCCTTCTTCCTTTCACTGCCCCAAACACTCCCACAGACCCTACAGAACCCTATATCCTGCAGGACTGACTTTCTCATGGCTTGTGATGAGGCTGTGACTCTCTGAGGCCAGCAGTGACCAGCTCCCAGGTGTAAACAGTGGGGCACAGAAAAGCACCTCAGAGTAGGAGGGCCTTAGACACGGGTGTCCCATTCCTCAGATGCCCCCGGAGGCCCTGGTCCAGGCTCTGGTGCTCGCAGGAAGCCCCGAGGTGGGAGGCGGGACACAGTCTCTGCTCCTCTGCTCTCATTTGAGCAGGTCTCTGTGGTCTCTGGGTCAAAAGGTTTCCGTCTGCTCTGTGCAGAGGGAGTGGAGCTCCGACGGCCTGTGGCTTCTGTGGCTTCCTCTTCTGTGAATCGCCAAGATCACGCGCTCCTCCCCAGCCACCCGTTCCTCCCCGCAGTCCTTCCCCTCCACTCCCTTCCCATTCTCTGCTCACGCAGGGAGCCCAGGAAGCCTCCGCCTCAGAGATGCTACCGCTGCTGCTGCTCCTGCTGTGGGCAGGTGAGTGGGCCGGGGGAGAGGGGCGGTGGGGCTGGGCCGAGCTGACCCTCATGTCTCCACAGGGGCCCTGGCTCGGGAGCAGAGATTCCGGCTGGAAGGACCAGAGTCGTTGACGGTGCAGGAGGGTCTGTGCGTCCTCCTACCCTGCAGATTGCCCAATACCTATCCATCCTGGTACAATTATTATGGCTACTGGTACTTGGAAGGGGCTGATGTTCCAGTGGCCACAAATGACCCACATGAAGAAGTGCAGGAGGAGACCCGGGGCCGATTCCACCTCCTCTGGGATTTCAGCAGTAAGAACTGCTCCCTGAGCATCAGAGATGCCCGGAGGAGGGACAATGCTGTATACGTCTTTCTGTTGAAGTGGAAAGGGACATCTGGTTATATATCTTATATATCTTCCAAGCTCTCTGTGCGTGTGATGGGTAAGGAACCAGCTCCAGTACTGGCCATCAGGGGAAGATCATGGGGGCTGTAGGGCAGGGCTGGGACTGGACTCCCTTCCTGGGAGGTGGGTAGAATTAAGTGTGTTGGGCTCAGGGGAGGAGCTGGACCAGAGACTGGGCTTCCCTCTGGGTGAAACCTAATACCCCCATCCTGATCCTGCGTCCCCATCTCCTCACCAGCCCTGAGCCACAGGCCCAGCATCTCCATCCCAGGGACCCTGGAGTCTGGCTGTTCCAGGACCCTGACCTGCTCTGTGCCCTGGGCCTGTGAGCAGGGAACGTCCCCCATCTTCTCCTGGATGTCAGCTGCCCCCACCTCCCTGGGCCCCAGGACCACCCAGTCCTCGGTGCTCACGATCACCCCACGGCCCCAGGACCACAGCACCAACCTCACCTGTCAGGTGACGTTCCCTGGAGTCGGTGTGACCGTGGAGAGAACCATCCAGCTCAATGTCTCCTGTGAGTGCTGGCCAGGACCCCCAGGTCCCTGAGGGTGTGGGGGGACAGGGCAGGGCTGAGCCAGAGCTTAAAGTTGGGGACCTGGTCGCCAAAGAGGACAGCTCCCTTCCCTGTTTTCATGGCTCCTGAGGGGAAGGCCCCATGCCTACCGTTCCTCTTCAGGGATGTTGAGGCTGCCACCTCTTTCCACCCCAGATGCTCCACAGAAAGTGACCGTCAGCATCTTCCAAGGAAACAGCACAGGTAGGAACCAGCCTGTCCTGTTCTCTCCAGGGCTGGATGGAAGCAGAGTGGGGACTAACGGGGATCAATATGAGAAGCCAGGACTAAGGCCTCCATAGACTTCAAAGCCCTGAACGGAATCTTTCCTCACCCCCAGCCTTTGTCACCTCATCCACAGGAGCTGCCGCACCCCTCGCACTCCCGCTTCTCTCTGACGCTGCTTGTTTTCCGACTACTGCAGGCATCTCCGTGGTCCAGGAATGGCACTTGTTTGCCACGACGCTGTCCCCAGCCCCTGCTCCACGCTCTGCAGGGCAACCTAGGCTGCTCCAGGGAAATGGTCTGGGCTCTTCTGAAGACCTGAGGCCCCCACTTTACTAGTCTCCTCCTCAGAGCTAGTGGGGACCCCACAGGAGGAGAGGGACACCAGTGCCTTGCCCCTACACCCCATCTCTCACTCTCTGCACCTCTCTCCCCAAAGCCCTCAAAATCCTGCAAAACACCTCGTCCCTCCCCGTCCTGGAGGGCCAGGCTCTGCGGCTGCTCTGTGATGCTGACGGCAACCCCCCTGCGCACCTGAGCTGGTTCCAGGGCTTCCCTGCCCTGAACGCCACACCCATCTCCAATACCGGGGTCCTGGAGCTGTCGCAAGTAGGGTCTGCAGAAGAAGGAGGTTTCACCTGCCGCGCTCAGCACCCTCTGGGTTCCCTGCAAATCTCTCTGAGTCTCTTTGTGCAGTGTGAGTGTGGGGAGGTGCGCGAGAGTGTGGGCAGCTGGGCGAGAACTCCATAGTATTCAGAGAAGAGGCCCCTGCTAAGTCCTGTCCTCCCTCCCCAGACCCCTCACAACTGCTGGGACCCTCCTGGCTCTGGGAGGCTTAGAGTCCACACTGCAGCGGCTCCTCCCTGCACTGGAAGCTTGGGGAGGGGATGCTGGAGGAATGGGAACAGGAGCCATGGCTCCTTCACAGTCACCCCCGACCAGTCGGTCCCTTGGCCAACAGCTCCCTGAGCCTCTGCCAGGGATTCAGCTCAAGTCTCAGGCTCAGCTTCGAGGCCCAGAACATCCCAGAGCAGCTCTGTCCCAGCTGCTACTAGGTCAGGAGTCTGCTAAGAGGTGACAGCTGGGGGAGGAGAAGCCTGGGTTCTTGCATGAGTTTGCTAGGGCTGCCATAACAAAGTACTTCAAAGTGCATGACTTAAACAATAGGGATGTATTGTCTCACGGTTCTCAAGGTCAGAAGTCCAAGATCATGCACGGTGTTAGAGTTGGTTCCTTCTGAGGCTGTGAGGGAGAATCTCTTCCATGCTCCTTCCCTGGCTTCTGGTGGTTTCCTGGGAGTCTTTGGCGTTCCTTGGTTTGAAGGAGCATTGCCTTGACCTCTGACTTAATCTTCACATGGTGGTGTCTGCGTCCACATGTGCGTCTGTGTCCACATTTTCCTTTTTTTTTTTTTTGAGAGGAAGTCTTACTCTGTTGCTAGGCTGGAATGCAATAGTGCGATCTTGGCTCACTGCAACGTGATCATCTGACATATGCAACCTCCACCTCCCAGGTTCAAGCGATTCTCCTGCCTCAGCCTCTCGAGTAGCTGGGACTACAGGCGCTCACCACCATGCCCAGCTAATTTTTATATTTTGAGTAGAGACGGGGTTTCACCATGTTGGCCAGGATGGTCTCAATCTCCTGACCTCGTGATCTGCCTGCCTTGGCCTTCCAAAGTGATGGAATTACAGGTGTGAATCACCGCACCCAACCCACATTTTCCCCTTTTTATAAGGACAGTAGTCATATTGGATTAAGGCTCACCCTGATCCAGGATGACCTCATTATAACTAATTACATCAGCTATGACCCTTCTCCAAATCAGGTCACGCTTTCAGGTGCTGGGGGTTAGAATAGGAATTGTGGGGAGACATAATTTAACCCTAACTGCTCCAGAGAAATGAAGCTTGGAGAAGACGTTTCCAAGGCCCAGACCAGAGTGGCTGGGGACACAACGTCCTCAGTCTTGCAGTTGGGGGAAGGGGGAGTCATGGAGAGAGAAGAGGCTGGTTCCGGGTTCACAGGGCAGTGAAATGGTGAGTGACTGAGTCCTGGATTGGGGGTGGTCACATTAGTGGAAGGTGGAGAGGAATGGCTGTGGGGAGGATGTACTGGAATTGGAACTGGAGTTCACTCAAAATTCCAATTATAGGGAAACCAGAAGGCGGGGTTGGTGGTGTCCTGGGAGCAGTCTGGGGAGCTGGCACCACAGCCCTGGTTTTCCTCTGTGTTGGTTTCATCTTCAGGTGAGACTGGGCTCCAGGGAGGCACAGAAAGACTTGATGTGGGAAGGACACACAGGTGGCAGAATCTCAGAAAACCCAAGTGGAGGAAAATGGGGTGCTTGGGAAAGTCGAGAGTGAGGAAAGGGAGGGTAGTGGTGGTGTGAATTACCCCGTTGACCAGCTGAGCCAAGCATGAGGTCTCTGAAACCATGGTTCAACTCTTGGGCTTGTGGGATCACCTGGACCTCTTCATTACTTCTGTACTCTCCATAGGGAGTGGGGAGATGGTTCTTTTTTGGGGAAAGAGGCTCCAAATAACCTGGCTGAAAGGCTTGGTGCTGCTCCCTCAGAGTGAAGACCAGAAGGAGGAAAGCAGCCCAGCCAGTGCAAAACATGGACGATGTGAACCCCGTCATGGTCTCAGGCTCCAGGGTGAGTGATAGAGACCTTAATTTCCACTCAGCATTACCCCTTTTGAATGCTGCCCTACGTAAGGACCCTGAGGCATTTCTTCATTAACACCTGACATTCCATGCAGTTCCACATGTGACTATTTTAAAGTTTTGATTCAGTAATAATTTTAAAGGTATTGATGTCAATAATTTAAAATAGTCACATGTGGAACTGAATCTAATAGTTCTGATGAAATATGTACCCTAGTTAGTTTGTTGGGGGTATTTATGCTCCTCATATATCAGATTATCATATTTCCTGGAATATTAGCCTTTTCTTATGGCATTGATTATTGAGAAAAAGAAATGAACAAAACTTAGTCTGTGTCAGGTGCATTAAGTACAAGGAATGTGATAGATACAAGCCCTATAGTAGACAGTCCAAATCAACCCGAAGTCATTACTGCTCATCACCATTACATTGCATTTTTCACATCAACTACAGTGTTTACTTAATGTCAGCTTTATGACATTATGGAGGAGGCATACTTTATAATAGAAAGCACGCATTTTAAGTGTCCAGTTAAATTAGTTTGGGCAAATGTACACACACTGTAACCATGTCCCCACTTAAGATAGGGAATCTTTTCATCATCCCTCCAAGTTTTCTCATTTTCTTTCCCAGTCAATGTCTCATTTCCAGCAATCACTTTTATGACCCCTATCACTATCTGTTAGTTTCGTCCATTCTGGAACTTCATGAAAATGGAATCACACAATACTTACTCTATGTAACTGGCTTCTATCACTTCATTAAATATATAAATATATTAAATGTATATGCACTCAATAACAGAGCATTATTTATCAAAATAAATGAACAAAAACCAACAGAGCTGCAAGGGGAAATAGATACATCCACGGTTATAGTTGATTTGCATGTTATGGGAGTTTGCTATACAGATAATTTTGTCACCCAGGTAATCAGCATAACACCCAATAGGTTATTTTTCAATTCTCACCCTCCTCCCACTCTCCACCCTCAAGTACGTCCTAGTGTCTATTGTTCCCTTCTTTGTGTCTATGTGTGCTCAATGTTTAACTCCCACATTTAAATGAGAACATACAGTATTTGGTTTTCTGTTCCTGTGTTAATTTGCTTAGGATAATGGTCTCCAGCTCCATCCATGTTGCTGCAAAGGACATGATCTCATTCTTTTTTATGGCTGCATAGTATTCCATGGTGTCTATGTACCACATTTTCTTTATCCAGCCCACCATCGATGGGTATCTAGGTTGATTCTATGTGTTTGCTATTGTGAATAGTGCTGCAATGAACAAATGCATGCATGTGTTTTTAAGACAGAATAATTAATATTCCTTTGGGTATATACCCAGTAATGGGATTGCTGGGTTGAAGGGTAATTCTACTTTAAGGTCTTTGAGAAATCTCCAGACTGTTTTCCACAGTGGCTCAACTAACTTACATTCCCACTAGCAGTGTATAAGTGTTCCTTTTTCTCTACAACCTTGCCAACATCTGTTATTTTTTCACTTTTTTTAGTAATAGCCATTCTGACTTGCGTGAGGTGGTATTTCACTGTGGTTTTGATTTGCATTTCCCTAATGATTAGTGATTTGAACATTTCTTTTTTTACTTGTTGGCCATATAAAAGTCTTCTTTTGAGAAGTGTCTATTCATATCCTTTGCCACTTTTTAAAGGAGTTGTTTGGTTTTTGCTCGTTAATTTGTTTAAACTCCTTATAGACTCCGGATATTAGAAGTTTGTTAGATGTTTGTAGTTTGTAAATATTTTCTCCCATTCTGTAGGTTGTCTGTTTACTCTGCTGACAATTTCTTTTGCTGGGCAGAAGAAGCTTTCCTCTTAACCCTGATCTTTAGTTTAATTAGGTCCCACTTGTCAATTTTTGTTTTTGTGGAAACCGCTTTTGGAGTCTTGGCCATGAAATCTTTCCCAGGGCCAATGTCCAGAATGGTGTTTCCTTGGTTTTCTTCTAGAGTTTTTAATATTTTACATGTTACATCTAAGGTTTTAATTCATCTTGAGTTTTTTTTTTTTACATGGTGAAAGCTGGAAGTACAGTTTTGATCTTCTGCATATGACCAGCTAATTATCCCAGCACCATTTATTGAATAGGAAGTCCTTTCCTCACTGCTTGTTATTGTCAGCTTTGTCAAAGATCAGATAGTTGTAAGTTTGCGGCATTATTTCTGGGTTCTCTAAACTGTTCCATTGTTCTATGTGTCTTTCTGTACAAGTATCTTGCTGTTTTAGTTACTGTAGCCTTGTAGCATTGTTTGAAATCAGGTAATATGATGCTTCCCGGTTTGCTCTTTTTGTTTGGGGTTGCTTTGGCTATTCGTGTTCTTTTTTTATTCCAAATGAATTTTAGAGTGGTTTTTATTAGTTCTGTGAAAAATGTCATTGATAGTTTAATAGGAATAGCATTGAATCTGTAAATTGCTTTGGACAGTATGGTCATTTTAATAATATCAATTCTTCCTATCCATGAGCATGGAATGTTTTTCCATTTGTGTTGTCTCTGACTTCTTTCAGCAGTGTTTTGTAATTCTCTTTTTAGAGATCTTTCACCTCTGTGGTTGGTTAGCTCTATTTCTAGGCATTTTATTCCTTTGTAGCTATTGTGATGGGATTGCATTCTTGATGTGGTTCTCATCTTTGATGTTACTGGTGTATAGAAACGCTGCTGGGTTTTGTACATTGATTTTGTATCCTGAAACTTTTCTGAAGTTGTTTATCAGATCTAGGAACCTTTGAGCAAAGACTATGGAATTTTCTAGATATAGAATCACATCTTCTGCAGAGATAGTTTGATTTCCTCTCTTCCCATTTGGATGTCTTTTCTTTCTCTCGCATTATTGCTCGGGCTAGGACTTCCAGTACTGTGTTCAAGAGGAATGGTGAGAGAGGGCATCTTGTATTGTTCTAGTTCTTCCAGCTTTTGCCCATTTAGTATGATGTTGGCTGTGGTTTTGTCATAGATGGCTCTTATCATTTTGAGGTATGCACCTTTGATGCTTAGCTTGTTCAAGGTTTTTAACATGGAGGGATATTGAATTCTATCAAAAGCCTTCTCTGCATCTATTGAGATGATCATGCGGTTTTTATTTTAGTTCTGTTTACGTGATAAATCATATTTATTGATTTGCAAATGTTGAACCAACCTTTAATCCCAGGAATAAAACCTACTTGATTGTAGTGGATTAGCTTTTTGATGTGCTGCTGGAATTGGTTTGCTAGTATTTTATTGAGGATTTTTGCATGTATGTTCATTAGGGCTATTGTCCTGAAGTTTTCTTTTTTCATTGTGTCTCTGCCAGATTTTTAGTATCAGAATGATGCTGGCCTCATAAAATTAGTTAGGGAGGAGTCTTTCCTTCTTGATTTTTTGAAATAGTTTTAGTAGGACTGGTACCAGCTCTTCTTTATACATCTGGTAGCATTCAGCCGTGAATCTATCTGGTTCAGGACTTCTTCTGATTGGTGGGTTTTCCTACCACTGATTCAATTTCAGTACTCATTACTTAACTGTTTGGGGTTTCAATTTCTTCCCGGTTTAATCTTGGGAGGTTTTATAATATGTTTCCAGGAATTTGTTCATTTCTTCTAGGTTTTCTAGTTTGTGGGCATAGAGGTGTTCATAATAGTCTCTGAGGGTTTTTTCTTCCTTTGTATTTTTGTGAGATTGGTGGTAATGTCCCCTTCATTATTTCTGATTGTGTATATTTGCTTATTCTTCCTTTTTTATTATCCAGATAGTGGTCTATCAGTCTTATTTATTCTTTCAGAAAACCAACTTTTGGTTTTGAAAAAATCTTTTGTATGTTTTTTCTCACCTCCATTTTGTTCAGTTCAGCTCTAATTTTGGTTACTTCTTTACTTCTGCTAGCTTTGGGGTTGGTTTGCTCTTGTTTTTCAAGTTCCTCTAGATGTGATGTTAGGTTGCTAATTGGTTAGATATATGTAACCATTTCACTTGGGCATTTCGTGCTGAAAACTTTCCTCTTAACACTGCTTTAGTTGTGTTCCAAAGATTCTGATATGTTGTATCTTTGTTTTCATTTATTTCAAACAATTTCTTGATTTCTGCCTTAATTTCATTGTTTACTCAAAAGTCATTCAGTGGCAGATTATTTCATTTCCATTTAGTCGTATGGTTTTGAGAGATCTTTTTGGTATTGATTTCCATTTTTATTGTGCTGTGGGCTGAGAGTGTAGTTGGTATGATTTGTTTTCTTCTTTTTTTTAAATTTGTTGAGACTTGCTTTATGGTCAAGCATGTGGTCAATTTTATAGTATGTGCCATGTGCTGATAAGGAGAATGTGTATTCTGACTTTGTTTAGTGGAGGGTTGTGCAGATGTCTGTTAGATCCATTTGCTCAAGTGTCAAGTTTAAGTCCTGAATATCTTTGTTAGTATTATGCCTGGATGATCTGTTCAATACATCAGGGGTGTGTTGAAGTTTCCCACTGTTATTGTGTGGTTATCTGAATTTCTTTGTAAGTCTCTAAGAACTTGCTTTATGAATCTGGGTGCTCCAGTGTTGATACATATATACTTATGAGAGTTGAGTCTTCTTCTTGAATTGAACCCTCTGTCATTATGTAATTCCCTTCTTTGTCCTTTTTGATCATTGTTGTTTTAAAATATGTTTTGTATGAAATAAGAATAGCAAACCCTGCTTTCCATTTGCTTGATAGATCTGTCTCCATCTCTCTGCTTTGAAACTATAGGTGTAATTGCATGTGAGATGGGTCTGTTGAAGATAAAATACTTGCTTCTTTATCCAACTTGCCACTCTATGCCTTTTAATTTGGGTATTTAGCTCACTTATGTTCAAGGTTGATATTGATATGTGAGGATTAGGTCCTGACATCATGTTGTTAGCTTGTTGTTATGCAGACTTGATTTTTGTATTTGCTCTATAGTGTCAATGATCTATGTACTTAAGTGTGTTTTTGTGGTGGTAGGTAAATGTTTTTGTGTTCACGTTTGGCACTGTCTTAAGGACCTCTTGTAAAGCACATATGGTGGTAATTAATTCCTTTCGCATTTGCTTGGGATGAAAAGGATTTTATTTCCTTTCTCTTATGAAAC
The DNA here is from genome assembly GCF_008728515.1 of Papio anubis. NCBI lineage: Eukaryota > Metazoa > Chordata > Mammalia > Primates > Cercopithecidae > Papio > Papio anubis. Next base: position 6,265,009 of record NC_044995.1, on the reverse strand, counting down.
GTAGTTTGGTTGGGTATGAAATTCTTGATAGGAATTTCTTTTATTTAAGGATCCTGAATATAGGCCCCCCAATCTCTTCTGGCTTGCAATCTTTCTGCTAAAAGGTCCTTTATTAGCCTGATGGGATAATCTTTGTACATGACTCGTCTTTCCTCTCTAGCTGCCTGTAATATTTTTTCTTTGGCATTGATCTTGGAGAACCTGATGACTGTGTGTCTTGGGGATAATTGTCTTATATATTATCTTAATGAGGTTCTCTGAATTTCCTGAATGTGCATGCTGACCTCTCGAGAGAGGCTGGGGAAATTTTTGTGGACAATATCCTCCAATATGTTGTTCAAGTTGCTTGCTCTCTCTCCTTCTCTTTCAGGGATGCCAATGAGTTGTATGTAGATTTGGTCTCTTTACATAATCCCACATTTTTTGGAGGTATTGTTCATTTTTAAAATTCTTTGTTCTTTATTTTTGTCTGCCTGAGTTAATTTGAAGAACCAGTCTTTGGGCTCTGATATTCTTTCCTCAGCTTGGTTTATTCTGCTGTTAATACTTCTGATTGTGTTACGAAATTTTTATAGTGAGTTATTCAACTCTATCAGCTCAGTTTGGTTCTTTCTTAAGATGGCTATTTCATTTTTTATCTCTTCAGTTGTTTTACTGGCTTCCTTTGATTCCCTGGAATGGGTTTCTACTTTCTCCTGAATCTCAATAATCTTGATTGTCATCCAGATTCTGAATTTTTTGTCTGTTATTTTAGCCACTTCATCCTGGTTAAGAACTTTTGCTGGGGAACTAGTGTGGTCATTATGAGGTAAGAAGACACTCTGGGTTTTAGATTTGCCAGAGTTCTTGCACTGGTTCTTTCTCATTTATGTGGGCTCATGTTTCCTTAATTGTGCTATAATTTGAGTACAGTGAGTTGGCTTTGTTTCTGGATGTTTTCAGAAGGCCAAAGCTTTGTGCAGGGTCTTTATTTGTTGCTAAATTCTTGTCCTTAGTTTCACAGTGGGGTATATTAGCAAAGTATTTTTGATGTTGAGTTTGGATGTGATCCAACAGATGGTGCTTAAGCATAATGGCTGGCAGGTAGGCTCTTGTTCAACCACGTGAATCCTCTGTATTTCCTCACATTTGCAGCCATGCTCCCTCCCAGTGCTCTGAGAGTGTGGGCTCCTTTCTCACTCAAGTGCTGGCTACAGATCTGGACTTGGCACTCTTGGGCTGCACACTACAGCCCTTTAGTGAGCCCAGGCATTTTGTTTCCTTCCCAGCTTGGAGCAGCAGGGCCAGAGACTTTGGAAGTGCCAATGATAGAGGGCTTTTTCCTTGTTTCTTGGGGCTTCATCCTAGAGGAATGCAGAGCTGCTGCCAATTGGAATAATCACCCCTGGTTGAGGCAACTATGCTGTGAGCCCAAGCAGGTAGACTTACCCAGTGAAGAGTAATGGTTGGAGGCTCACAGGGAAGAGAGACTGGGCTCCTCTCTGTAGTGCTGTGGCATGCTGGAGGTTCCACCAAATAAATCAGGCTCTTTGTTCCTTCCCCAGCCTGAGAGCAGCGAGAGCAGTATGGCTGCAGCAGCAATGGCAGAGAGGCTGCCAGCTGCTCTGAGAGCTCCACCCCAGAAAGACACAGAGCCACGGCCAATAGGAACTTTCATCTAGGGGTGGGGCCACTGTGCTGCAGGCCCCAGCCAGAGTCCCTGCCTGGTGAAGAGCGGGGAGTAGGAGGCCCACAGGGAAGCGAGTCTGGGCTCCTTTCTGTATGGTGGTTGCAGTGTGTTGGAGGTGCCAGCAAAGTGATCAAGGTCTTTATTATTTTCCCAGCCTGAAGGCATCAAGGGCAGTACCATTGCAGTGGCAATGGCAAAGAGGCTGTGGGTTGAACCAGGGATATCCTCCCCAGAGAAACACATAACTGCCACCAACTCAAGTGGGGGTAGGGCAGCTGTCCTGGGGGCCCGGGTCAGGAGGTCCTTCTCAGTGAGGAATAATGGGGCAGGGACCCACACTGAAACAGTGTGGCTGCTTTTCCATAAAGCAGTTCCAGTGTGTTCCATAAAGCAGGGCCAGTGATAGCCCTTATGCTCTTTTCTCCTTCTCCAGCCTCAGAGGAGTAGGAGTGGGACCTGTGGAGGCAAAGAAAAAAAAACCCAGCAGGCTTGTCTGTTACCTCTGGGAGCCCTATCCCAGAGAAATGGAGAGCTGCTACTGGCCCAAGTGCTCAGGCAGCAGTGGGGTGGCTGTGCTGGGATCCCAGGCCAGTGAACTTTGTCTAGCGAGTTGTAGCAGAGGTGAGGTCTGCAAACCATCTGCTCCTCAGCCCCGTAAATGTGGTCTCTACCCTGAGGGCATGTGAGAGAACCTGGCCTCTCTTGGTGGTGGAGCTATGATACTGGTGCCCAGGTGCTCATAGGTCCAAGGCCCTTGGGACTCCACATGGGCCTGAGCAGTGGCTCTGCCCAGTCTCCACACAGCTCTCCATGTCAGTCTGGAGGCCTCAGGGGGAGCTCTCATGCCCAGGATTACAAAGGTCCATGGCAGAAGTGTGGGTCCTTGCGGGCTGTCACTCATTCACTGTTTCCCTGTGGTGGGGAGCCTCCTTTGACTCCATGCCAATCCTGGGTACAGAGCTACCTTGTCTCATTCTTCTCTGCACTCTGGGTCATGTTGCTTCCTTGATGAATCTCAACGTGTCCTTCTGGACAGTCTAGTTGGAGAGCTAATGTCTACTTGCTATTCTATCTCCTCTCCATTAGAGTGGTACACACTCTATAGTCAATTTTTTAAAAACTCTTATCTCAGTCACTGGTAGTACAAGCACATGAAATATCAGTCTACCATGGTGAATGTTACATGTGCAATTGCAAAGAATGTGTTTTCTGAAGATACTGGATGTAGTAGTCTACAAATGTTAATTAGGTCAAGTTATTTTACACTAGTGTTCAAGCTTTCTATATACTTAGTGATTTTCTGTCTGCTTACTTTTACAATTTATTTGTTAAATCATGCTCTGTGATTGGTTGCATATGCACTTAGGATTTTTATATCTTTTAATGAATTGGCTTGTTTATCATTATGAAATGTCTTTATTTCTGGTAATATTTCTTTTCCTAAAATACACTGTCTGATTTAATATTGCCACTCTAGTGTTCTTAATATTAGTGCTTATTTGTTATGTGTTTTCTCTCCTCTTACTTTTAACACATTTGTGCCGTCATATGTATTGTGTCTGTCTTACAGATATCACAACGTTTATTCTACCTATTTTATCAAGTCTGCCAATATCTTCCTTTTAACTGGAGTGTTTAGACCATTTATATTTAATGTGATTATTTATTTGGATCAGTTTAATTCTACCAGATTGCTCTTTGCTTTACATTTATATTTGTCCTTTTATATTTATCACCCTTTTTTGCCTTTTTGGTAGTTTTAAAATATTACTACCTTTTTATTTATTTATTTATTTTTTGAGACAGAGTCTCGCTCTGTCGCCCAGGCTGGAGTGCAGTGGCTGGATCTCAGCTCACTGCAAGCTCCGCTTCCTGGGTTTACGCCATTCTCCTGCCTCAGCCTCCGGAGTAGCTGGGACTACAGGCGCCTGCCACCTCGCCCGGCTAGATTTTTGTGTTTTTTAGTAGAGACGGGGTTTCACCGTGTTAGCCAGGATGGTCTTGATCTCCTGACCTCGTGATCCACCCGTCTCGGCCTCCCAAAGTGCTGGGATTACAGGCTTGAGCCACCGTGCCCGGCCGACATGTTTCTATTTACCGATATACTTTTCATTGCTTACATTCCACAGCTTCTTCGCATAGGTAGCGATTTTGGTGGCATACTAGACATTGTGTTATATTGTTGATTATCTGGATATTTTAATCTTCCTTTAAAAATTGTGGAGCTTTGTTCTCAAATGCAGTTAATTTGTTAGTGGATCGTCTAGGCCCAGTGAAAGATTTTTATAAAAGTTTTGGTAGGGTGACTTTCTATTTGCCTTCACTCCAGCTTTCTCATAGCTGTTCCTTCTCCAGCAGCATGTACCCAGGCTTTCAGCCTTTCACTGTGTGCACACAGCTTAGTATTCAGCCAAAGATTCAAGGGGACCTCTATGCATACTTTCTGGAGTTCTTTCCCTGTGTAGTTGTTTCTGTCTGTACTCTGCTCTACAAATTCCACCCACACCATTCCCACTTGAACTGCAGTTGCTGCCTCCACAGTTTCCTAAGATTCTTGTGTTCCTCTTGGATTTATCCTCCACATACTGCAGTTTGGAAATTGTCATTTGATCATGGGACTCACCTCATTGGTTTCCTTTCTTTCAGATGTTACAGTCCTGGGCTGCCTGTTTTCCTTGTAAAACACTTATTTCACGTACTATGTATAGTTTTCTAATTATGCTGGGCGGGTACCAGTTACTCTACCATAGCCTGAATAAGAACTGACCAAGAATAATTCAAGTCATAATTCCTGTTGTTCGGACCCTCAGGAAAAACTGGTGCTAGGGGAGGTAATACCTAGACTGTCTTCCAAAAATCTGGGATGTGTGGATGGGGGAAGGTGGCAAGGGGAAGGCCAGGGAGAGGCAATTTCCACCTATTCTTTTCTTCATTCAGTAGGACTTTTGTGCTGATCTGCCATTTCTCCTACAGAAATTCACACCTTTAGTCTCGGACTTTGCCACTGATTTGTGTAGCAAGAATGCAGGCAGGAAAATATTATCCCAATGATAGAGGAAAGACATGAGCAGAATATAAATCTCATTTCTGTAACCATTCACCCACTGTCACCAATGCCTCCCTGAACACACACACACACACACACACACACACACACACCCTAGTATAAAATATTTTGTTTCCCCAGAGATTTCCCACTTTTTCTTATTTGCTTATTCCATAATTTCTTGTATTGCCTCTTGGTTTATTTGGAGGGACAACACAGCTAGTGTGTGTTAAATCCCCACCTTGTTGGGAATCATTACATAATTTCTTTACCATGCTTTACTTTCAAGTTTTCAGGGGTGTTGGAAAGAGAAGGTATAGGAGAGAGTGTCCGGTGGCCTGTCCTCCAGTACCTGTCTAGGAACCAGATACGCCGCTCCTGCCCCTGCTTTATATTTCAAAACATCTGCTATCATGAATTAAAAATGCGATTTTGTTTCCTGTTTTTAACTAACTTCATCTCATAGAAAACTACACTGCCTACTATCTGGGAGATGGCGCTTGGTGGCCTGTACTGCAGGACTCAGTCTCTGCTCTGTCCTCCAGTACCTGTCTAGGAACCAGATACGCCGCTCCTGCCCCTGTTTTATATTTCAAAATATCTGCTATCATGAATTAAAAATGTGATTTTGTTTCTGTTTTTAACTAACTTCATCTCATAGGAAACCACAAAACCACACTGCCTACTATCTGGGACCGTGTCTGCTTTCTTCATGGCTTAACGTATAGCACATGTCACATGACCCACACAGTAAGCTGGTTCTGAGTCCTGCTCAGTGGTGCATGTGTGTAGATGTGTGTCTTTAGGCAATATGTGGAGCCTCTCTTAGCCTCAGTGTTCCTGTTTGTAAGATGAATGTCATCATGGAATCCACTCCAAAGCATTTTTTTGAGAATAGAATATGACTGATTAATGTAAACACTCACTAAGGGCTGGCCAATCTTAATTATTAAATATTTAAAAATAAATGAATGCAGTGGACATGGTGGCTCATGCTTGTAATCCCAGCATGTTGGGAAGCCAAGGTGGGTGAATTCCTCGAGCCCAGGGGTTCAAGACCAGCCTGGGCAACATGGTGAAACTCCTTCTCTACAAAGATTAGCCAGGTGTGGTGCATGCCTGTAGTCCCAGCTACACGGGAGGCTGAAGCAGGAGGATCATTCGAACCCAGGTGTTTGAGGCTGCCTGAGCTGTGATCATGCCACTGCACTCCAGCCTGGACAACAGAGCGAGACCCCATCTCAAAAATAAAATAAAATAATAAATGAATGGATAAATAATAAAGTTCCATCAGTTCTACTCCTTTTCTGATCCTTGGCTGCTGTCTTTGAGAACCTATTGTCCAGCCCTGAATCTTTTCTTTTCTTCCATTCAGGGTCATCAGCACCAGTTCCAGAGAGGCGTAGTTTCAGACCACCCTGCTGAGGCTGACCCCGTCTCAGGAGATGAGCAGGAGCTCCACTATGCTTTCCTACGCTTCCACAAGGTGCAGCTTCAGGAACCAGAGGTCACCAACACTGAATACTCAGAAATCAAGATACGCAAGTGAGGAATTGTCCAAAGCCATAACCTTGATTGGAGACAACATGGTACCTCTCAGTGTATTGGTTACTGGGGCTGCCGCAGCAACGTACCACAGACTGAGTGATGTAAACACAGAACTTTATTTTCTTACAGTTTTAGATGTTAGAGGTCTGAGAACAAGGTGTTATCAGGGTTGGTTCCTTCTAAGGCCTCTCTTGTGTCTTCACATGGTCTTACCTCTGAGTGTGTTTATGTCCTAATCTTCTCTTCTTATAAAGACACTAGTCATATTGGATTAGGGCTTCTCTATGACCTAATTTAAATAAATTAACTATTTAAAGACCCTCCAAATACAGTAACCTTCTGAGATATTGAGATTTAAGACTTCCAACATATGAATTTTAGAAGAGAACAACTTAGCCCATAGCACTGTGTCCAATTTTTTAAAAAATTAATATTTTTGTTGTCAATGGACTATATAAATTCCTTAGTATATATGGCAGATCACAGGACTTCTGTCCAAGAGAACTGAGTTCAACTCTATCTATGCCAGTTACTGAACAAGTCACTTTATCTCCCTGCTCTGTAAGGCAGGGAAATAATTTCTGTCTAACCAGATTATTGCGAAAGGTCAAAGAAAGCATACAGCTAACATACAGCTTTGTCAGCTGTAAAACAGCTAACGAAGGCCCTGACACAAAGTTTTTCATAAAGTCTGTATATTATTGTAAATAAATGCCTTGTATCTGGCTTTGGTTAGCTGTTTTTTGTTGTTGTTTGTTTGTTTGTTTGTTTGAGACGGGGCTGTGTCACCCAGGCTGGAGTGCAGTGGCGCGATCTCAGCTCACTGCAAGCTTCGCCCCCTGGGTTCACGCCATTCTCCTGCCTCAGCTTCCCAAGTAGCTGGGACTACAGGCGCCCGCCGCCACGCCTGGCTAATTTTTTGAATTTTTAGTACAGACAGGGTTTCACCGTGTTAGCCAGGATGGTCTCCATCTCCTGACCTCATGATCTGCCCACCTCGGCCTCCCAAAGTGCTGGGATTACAGGCGTGAACCACCATGCCTGGCCTGGTTAGCGGTTTTAATAAACGGTTTCTGCTGGCAATTTCTCCTAAGGCTAAAGAGGAGCAGGCCCAGCGGCCACAGCACCAGGTGTCTGTGTCATTCCCTGTTCAGAAGTCTTCATGACTCCCCAAAATAAAGTTTCCATCCATCATCTTTCTGCTCAAGGCTGTCTACATGACCTTCCCCATCCAGATTTCCCCAACTCAGTTCCTCACCAGTCACCAATACCCCATGTCCATTTCAGCAACTTCCTCTTACAAATCCCAGTCTCCACTCTTTCAGTGAAATTGAAGAAAACTAATGAAGACCAACTATTAAGGAAAATTCTTAAGAGTAGCCACGAAAAATAAAAAGACAGATTACACTTAGAAGACCACAGTTAGCGGTGGCTCACACCTGTAATTCCAGCACTTTGGGAGGCTGAGGGGGGTGGATCACTGGAGGTCAGGAGATCGAGACCAGTCTGGCCAACATGGTGAAAACCCATCTCTACTAAATACAAAAATTAGCTGGGTGTGGTGGTGCTTGCTTGTAATCCCAGGTACTTCAGCAGGCTGAAGCAGGAGAATTGCTTGAATCTGCGAGCCACTGCACTCCAGCCTGGGCAACAGAGCGAGACTCCATCTTAAAAAAAAATCATCATCATTATCATCATAACACAAATAAGAAATTATTTAAAACTGGATACTGAAAATACTATGAAACTTTTAGAGTAAAAATAAAGCATTTATTAGAGGAAATATATATAACCTTATATGCTAGAGATGGGAAAAGCTAAAATTTAATAAACTAAGCTTTAATTTCAAGAATTTAGAAAAAGAACAACAAAACCAAAAGGAATTGGAGGGAAGGAAATATCAAATGATAAGAGCACATAGCATAGAAAACATATTCAGTAGAAAGGGACAACATCACGAACTGCTAGTTCTTTGATACAAATAATAAAATGGGCAAACCTCAGTTGCAATTAATCCAGAAATATAGAAGACAAAAATAACTAGTATGCAGGAATATAACGGAGAAAACATTAATCTAATACAAATTAAGCAGAAAGTAGTAAGCTGTATGAAAAGCTTTGAATATTTATATAAAATGGACAAATTTCTAGGAAAAAAAATGTGTTACCCAATCCTACAGGCATGGTTCAGTTTCTTTTTTTTTTTTTTTTTAATTTGTCAAAGCACATATTAGACAGAAGAATGACATGGAACTCAGCAACCAGGCGAGTTTAAAATGTTCTGCATGGTGAAAAACATTATAAAAGTTAGTGACAAATAACTGACTGGAAGAACAGATTTGCAAAATGTAAATAGCTCCAATCCACGCCAAGATGAAAAGGCATGGTTCAGTTGCTATCTGTCCTTCGACCTCTCAGTCTCAAATAAATGAAAAGCCAAATGTATTTATGAAATTCTGCCACTAGGGGGAGTTCCTTCAGCCCAGCTTTCAGGTTCACTGTAGCTGAGTTTGCCATGCATGATGCGAAGTCCACGCCTTGCTGTGTCCGCTGATTGAGCAGAACCACTTGAAAACCAAGATGAAATGTTTTCCTCCTCAAGCAAGGGACATAAAGAACTGCCCATGAGGCCATAGGTGTGATTTCATGAAAAAATAAGACACTATACACAGGAGGAGTTGTAGGAATCTGGGCCACCTGCTCATATCACTTGGTTGTGATTTCTCGACCTCTTGAAGCCCATCTTGAAGTCTTTTATTTCCAAATTCACTTTTTAATGAATTACTTCTTCACATGCCCAACTTTTTAGCTTAGTGGGTCACAGAGCACCTACTTCATGATGAGCAGTTTGTATCGTGTATTCATTTCATATCCCATAGTCAGGGTATCAGCATCTACCAAGGCCTGGTAACAAGTCGGAAGCTCTTTCTCAAGAGATCCACCATGTTCTGAAAAACAGAGCATGACTTTGCAACAAAAGTCGTAGGGGTCTTCACCCTGGGATGCACCGACATTCTTAATTGTTCCACACACTTCAAGTACGATTGCATCTTGAGTTATAAACCCCAAGTTGTAAAGCTTCTTATACTACAGCCTGGACCTGCTGCAGATCCTTTCCTTGAACAGAGAACAACTCCAAACTGGGAGGATTAGGAGTGTCCTCAGCTCAGCAGTGAGCCAGAAATGTCCTGGGGCCAAGAGCCCCTGCTTATGGTTGGACAGTCTTAGAAAGTGGTGTGATGAGCCCTGGGCTCATGTGGCCCCACATCCAGTGATACAGGAAGGACCTGGAGAACCAATGTCCAATTCCTTCTGCCATGGGAAGACAAGGGAGCTTGGTTTAGCAGGTGAATCCGTCTCATCCCACTTGTCTGCCGGGAAATCAGGGCCCGTGGCGGTGGTGGTTCTGGTGGCCGCTAATTCTCTGCCTCTACCTCATCTCCTCAGGTGAGAGCTGTCCCAGAGACTAAGGGGAGGTGTGGGAAGAGCAGGGGCCACGACACTGAATTCTGGATCCCTGTGCTGGGGGGACCTGAATGAGTCAAGAGGGCCTGGGGTCAGCAGAGGCTGAGTTGTGGTGAAAATTCCACAGGGGCCAATGGTTATCCATGCCTGATGCTGGTCAAAAGTCCAGGGTGAGAGGTTCCTGCTGTCATTGTGGAGGTGGGCTAAGCTTGCTCTCTCCATCTCAGTCCCTTAGCAGGGCACAGGGAGGTAAGTCTGCTGCCCTCTGCACTGGGATCCAGCCACACTGATGGGCCGTGGTCTCTTGACTCAGTGTCAGGTCCCACAGGAGGAAGGCGGCAACAGCAGCAGGCATGGAGGCTGCAGACACCATCCAAAGTTCATCTCGCCAGTGAGTGTCCTTGGAGTCTCACCCTCTAACATCCCACTGGACACACCCCCAAAAGTGGCCTCCAGGGCTGCTCTGCTCAGCATGGCCAAACCTGAGCCACCCATCTTCCTCTCCAAACCCACTTCTCCTCCTGGGATCCCCCTAATGACACAGAGGCTGCATCTCTTAAAACCAGAACCAGGATGTGGGTCTCCACCTTGACCTCCTTCCCTTCTCCAGACCCCATAAATTACTAGCTCTTGTTCCTCCTTCTCCTAAGTGTTTCACATGTCCATGTGAAGAGATCACCAAACAGACTTTGTGTGAGCAACAAGGCTGTTTATTTCACCTGGGTGCAAGCAGGCTGAGTCCGAAAAAGGAGTCAGCAAAGGGTGGTGGATTATCATTAGTTCTTATAGGTTTTGGGATAGGCGGTGGAGGTAGGAGCAATGTTTTGGGGGCAGGGGGTGGATCTCACAAAGTACATTCTCAAGGGTGGGGAGAATTACAAGGAACCTTCTTAAGGGTAGGGGAGGTTACAAAGTTAGGGTGGGGCAGAAATAAATCACAATGGTGGAATGTCATCAGTTAAGGCTATTTTCACTTCTGTGGATCTTCAATTGCTTCAGGCCATCTGGATGTATAGTGCAGGTCACTGGGGATATGATGACTTAACTTGGGCTCAGAGGCCTGGCACTAAGAAGGGTTCATCTTGGAGCCCTTTTCTCCATCCTGGCCCTGGTTATTCCTAGGACCTCACCTTTTCCCTAGTAACTGAACCCTCCTCACCTCCTGCCTCCATCTCTCCTGACACAGACTCCAGGCTGTGCTTCCAGATGCGTCCAAGTCCAGTGCCTCCACGGTCTGAGCGGCCGTGCTTCCTCTCCATTGCTGGAGAATGAGGTACAAATGCAACAGCCTGGACTGAAGGCTGTGCACGATCTGTCCCCTGCTGGACTCTGCCCCAGACAGTGCGCAAATGGCCAAAAGCACACGAGAAGGTGCTCAGCATCATTAGTCACTTGACAATCACAAAACCTAACTGCAAAGGAAATGCTACTTCACACCTATTCAGAGAGCTGCTAAAAGTTAAAAAAAAAAAAAAAAAAAAAAGAAACCTGGCATACTTAAATATATAAATGCTTGATATGATGATATTAATAGATACAACTAAGTAGTTAATTGCTTACCACCCACATATAATGGTTTGGATCTCAGAGAGGCAATACGAGGTCAGGTGCGGTGGCTCACACCTGTAATCCCAGCACTTTGGAAGGCTGAGGTGGGCGGATCATTTGAGGTCAGGAGTTTGAGACCAGCCTGGCCAACATGGTGAAAACCGGTCTCTACTAAAAATACAAAAATTAGCTGGGGATGCTGGTGGCCACCTGCAATCCCAGCTACTGGGGAGGCTGAGGCAGGAGAATCACTTGAACCCAGGAGGCAGAGGTTGCAGTAAGCTGAGATCACACCACTGCACTCCAGCCTGGGCAATAGAGCAAGACTCAGTCTCAAAAAAAAAAAAGAAAGAAAGAAAAAAGAAAAAAAAAAAAAAAAAAGAAAGGAAGAAAAGCGTCACAAATGTAACAGCTACAAGAACAGACAGATACAAGCGTTTTGCATTGTGTTTTGAATATCTTGAATATTATGAGCCAGAGTCCCATGTCTGAGAGCAGAGCAGGGTGGAGGAGGGAGCAGCAGGGAGGATGGGGCAGCCCATGTGGGGCCCTGAGGCCACGCAGGAACCTGGAGCCTTTGGGGAGGGCAGAGGCTCAACTGGATTCTCACTCTAACAGGACCCTTGGCTGCTCCGGTCTGAGCAGGCCCGCATGGGTCACAGCAGCCACAGAGAGACTGGGAAGGTGCTGCTGGGCCCTCCAGGAGGAGGGATGGGGCCGAGCCAGGGAGGCAGGGTGGGGTGAGGACACGTGTTTAGATGTGTATGGAAGGTCAAGGTCACAGAGTTTTCTAATGGATGTGGTCAGAGAGGGGAAGGGAAGAGCAAGGATGGGGCCAGAATGTTCCCCTGAGCACTGGGAAGGAAGGAGATGTGTCCGTGGAGGACTGCAGAGGAGAGGCTCTTAGGGGTGATTTTGATGATGAGGGGTCACTGGACATGGAAGAGGGGAAGTCAGGGACACAGCTGGATGCAAATGCTGGAGCTCAGGAGGGTGGTCCAGGCTGGAGGCATTGAGGTGACAACGATTCCAACAGATGGTCATCTTTATGCAGTCGTCCCCTTTATCTCTGATTTGGATTTTTTGCAGTTTTGCAGTTACCTGTGGGACAGTATACTAAGGGATTACAACAGAAAGAGACCACAGTCACACAACTTTTATTACAGTAGATTGTTATAATAGTTATATTGTATTATTCGTTATTGTTCACCTTTTACTGTGCTCATTCTTAAAATTCATCATAAGTGTGTATTTCTAGAAAAAACATAACACAGGGTTTCCTCTGTCTGTGATTTCCGGCATCCACGGGGGGTCTTCGAATATATTCACTGTGGATGAGGGGGACTACTCCAGAGTAAATCTTTATAGTGGAAAATGATGACAAGAGGTCAGGAATATGATAACTCCTCCAATAATTAAAAACCGACTTCACGTATGAATCGATTTCCCTTCTGGCTCTCTGCCCAAAATAATTGAAAGTAGGAACTTAAATGGATATTTACACTCCCAGGTTCATACTCGTATCATTCACTGGAGCTGAGGGGTGGAGACAACCTCAGTATTTCTGGACAGACGAATGAACAAAGTGATATAAACATATATTTGAATATGTCAGGCTTAAAAAGGAAAAAAAAAATGGACACCTGCTACCACATGGACGGACCTTGAGGACATTATCCTAAGAGAAATACACCAGCCTCGAAAAGTCAAATACAGTCGAGTCCACCTACATGAGGTTCCCAGAGGAGTTCTATTCACAGAGACAGTGAGTGCAAAGGCATTTGCCAGGGGCTGAGGAGAGGGGGAATGGAAAGTTCCTCTGGCTAAAGAGTCAGTTTTGCAATATGAAAGAGTTCTGAAAGTTGGTTGCACAACAGTGAATATACTTCACAGAACTGAAATGTGCACTTAAAAATAATTACAATGCTGATGTTTACATTTTATACATATATGCATATATATGTGTGTGTGTGTGTGCGCGTGTGTGTGTATATATATATACACATATATATATCTACTGAACTTAAAGTTTCTTGAAAGGGGAAGAGGTGATTGCAGGTAGAGAAGAGAAGTTCACAGGACAGAGACCCAGGAGAATCCAATGAGGAAGATGCACCTGAGAACCCAGCTGCCTCGGCCTCCCCTCTTATTCCTATGGACAACCCTTTACCGTGGGATCCAGACCCCATTTCCCCACACCCCTAGAACACTGGGCCTCCTGGACCCCAGAGGCTGCATGGCACTGGGACCTTGTTACTCTGTCTCGCTGCACCGGCTCCCATCCATCAGGCAATAACTCACAGCTGGAAAACGATGTTCATGGTTTATTGTCTGCTCCCTGCAGCAGAGAGTAACCTGGATCAGGGCCAGGTGGGCATCTTCCTGGGACTCCTTCTGCAGCCACACCTGCCCTGCCCTGGCCTCAGGGACCCTCCCTCGGAACCTGTAATTTTTTGACTCCTCATTTGAATACTTGATCCATCACCACCACGTGCGCCAACTCAGGCAGCTTATCTGTGGTCCCTCTGCCTCAATTTCCTTTTATGTGGAATGGAAAAGATAGCCCTGAGCTTATCGCAGGAATTTAGGAGGAAGCAATGTGATTAGTCCTTGCCTGTGCTATTTTCCTTCCGCTGCTGTAACAAATCACCCCAGTGTCTGTGGTTTAAAACAGCAACACTTTCCTTCTACAGTTCTGGAGTTCAGAAGGATGGAATGGGACTCCCTGGGCTATAAAATCAACACTGGTTCCTTCCGGAGGCTCCAGGGGAGAACCTGTTTCCTCACCTTTTCCAGAGTTCAGCAGCCACCTGCATTTCTTGGTTCATCATCCCTTCCTCAATGTCAAGGCCAGTTTTGTGGCATCTTCTCTCCTCTCTGACCTCTGTTCATTTTCACATCTCTCTCTGACTCTAATCCTTCCCCTTCCCCTTTTACAAGGGACGACACTGGGCCCATCTGAATAGCCCGTCTCAAGATCTTAAACTTCATCACACCTGCAAAGCCTCTTTGTCTTGTATAGCAACATATTCACAGCTTCCAGGGATTAGCAGGTGGACATCTGCTGACCACGTCATCCAATCAGAGCTAAGCATTATTATTAATAAATATTTACAGAAATGATAAACAAAGAAATAAGTGGAGCCCAGGAAATATGGAATTAATGAATGGATCAGTTGACAATGATCCTATTCCCAGCCCCTCATGCAGCTCTTACCTGGTGGGATCCTTCCCTCTCCTCCATCAGGGCTCATCAGCAGGGTCCTGTCCACGAGCCGAGGTCTCCCCACAGGTGCTGAATGCAGCTTCAAGGCTGAGACAGACCAGCCCCAGGTGGAGCCCAGGCTGAGGGATGGGCTGGGTGCTCCTGGGCTGGCTGGGAGGCTCCTAAACGAGGCAGTCAATTGAACGTGATCTGGACTGTCAGGGTGACGTGGGAAGAGTCCCAGCCATGGGATGCTGTTAGGAGCAGGAAGCCATCCCTCTGTTCCCGGGTCACTGTGGCAGCAGTGGGCTGTGGGCAGCTTTCCCTCTGCTCCGGGGTCACTGTGGCAGCAGCAGACTGTGGGCAGCTGTCCCTCTGTTCCTGGGTCACTGTGGCAGCAGCAGACTGTGGGTGGCTGTCCCTCTGTTCCTGGGTCACTGCAGCAGCAGCAGGCTGTGGGTGGCTGTCCCTCTGTTCCAGGGTCACTGCGGCAGCAGCGGGCTGTGGGCGGCTGTCCCTCCGTTCCTGGGTCAGTGCAGCAGCAGCGGGCTGCGGAGAGCAGGTGCAGGAGGACTCTTCTCAGGTCCATCTCTGTGCTGTCTCCCAGAGGGGCTCCCTAAGCCCCTGCCCAGGGGACTTTCTGCAGCCCCCAGAGAGCCCCCTTCTGGCACCCTGGCTGCAATTGATCCACAATAGGGGATCAGTTAATGGGTAACTCATCTTTTTGGGAACAAGGTTCTTAAGATTCTATAAATAAAAGTTTAGAAAGTGAAAAGAAAAGTTAGACTGGGAGAAAATATCTGAAATGCACCTATTTAACTAAAGGCTTATATATGGAAAATGTTATATAGAGGACTCTCGCAAGAAAACAATAAGCCAACAAAATCCAATTGAAATTTAATAAGCTAAAGAATTGATTATATTCTTCACAAAGAGGAGAAACAGTGGTCATTAGCACATGAAATTATGCCCAGCCTCACTTCTCACTGGGGAACCAAAAATGAAACCAGAAGGAGACACCACCCCACCCATATCAGAATGGCACAAACTGAGGGCATCTCTCCTGACCACCTTGTACTGAATGGCAGTATTTAGGGAAGAGAAACTCCTTCTCCACCGGCTCATAGAACGTCTGTGTTCTCCTTTTGCTTTCCGTAAGTAACATGCTGCATGGCAACTACTTTGAAGACGTTATTGAAATTTCTTATATCCAGAAACTAGATGTTAAAAAACCCTTCGTATTCATATATTTAAATGCCCATTGTGCTGCTTGACATTAAGAAATCTACACTGCATGGTAGAGGGAGGAAGACTTTCTCCGCACCCTCTGAGGGTTTGGTAATTAAGCCTAGGAAATAAATGGACAAGAGGCAGATGAGCAGGAGAAAAGGAATCAAGGTCCCTGCGGTCTGCAGGCCTGGGTGTTGCCGTTACTCTCTGTGGAACGATGAGCTCTGACTGTGTGTGGGTCTGAGGTTCCTCTTCTGTGCAGGGCTGAGGTCCCCAGCTTCTCCCCAGCTCCCCATGGGTCCTGCAGCCCTTCCTGTCCACTCCCTTCCCCTTCTCTGCTCACACAGGGAGCTCAGGGAGCCTCTGCCTCAGAGATGTTTCGGCTGCTGCTGCTGCTTCTGCCCCTGCTGTGGGCAGGTGAGTGGCCCTAGGCAGAGGAGCTGTGGGGCTGGACCAAGCTGACCCTTGTGTCTACCCAGGGGCCCTGGCTCAGGATGCCAGATTCTGGCTGGAAGTGCCCAACTTGGTGCCAGAGAATCTGTGCATTTTCGTGCACTGCTCCATCTTCTACCCAAAAAATCGCTGCAATGATGCTACCCCAACTATGGCTACTGGTTCCAGGGTGGGGCCCATATACACCACGGCACTCCAGTGTCCACAAGCAACCCAGATCATTACGTGCAGAGGGAGACCCAGAGCTGATTTAACCTCATGGAAGACCCCTGGGCCAACACCTGTTCCCTGAACATCAGAGAAGCACAGAGAGGAGACATGGGCACACACGTTGTTTGTTTGTTTGTTTTTGGTGAGGTGAAGTCTTACCCTGTTGCCCAAGCTGGAGTGCAGTGGCATGATCTCAGCTCACTGAAACCTCTACCTCCTGGGTTCAAGTGATTCTCCTAACTCAGCCTCCCCAGTAGCTGGGACTACAGGCATGCGCCACCGTGCGCAGCTAATTTTTGTATTTTTAGCAGAGATGGGGTTTCACCACATAGGCCAGGCTGGTCTTGAACTCCTGACTTCATGATCCGCCCGCCTTGGCCTCCCAAAGTGCTGGGAGTACTTGTGAGCCACCGTGCCTGGCTGGGCACACACTTCCTTAGGGTGGAAAACAGGTCTTACGTGAACCGTATTTACAGAAATCAGCGCTCTGTGCGTATGATGGGTGAGAAATGGCATCATACAATGACACATAGAGGGATCCTGAGGGCCCCCAGAGCATGGCCAGGCTGGGCCCCCTGCATCTCATCCTGGGAGGGACCTGAGGGGACTGGGCGCTGGGTCTGGCTGGGGGAAGACAGCTGCCTTAGGCAGAGGATGGTCTTAGGGCCACACTTGGGGTCCCCACCTGCAGAGCCTGGGTCTCTGTCTCTCTCCTCCCCAGCTCTGACTCAGACACTACATGCACATTCAGGAAACCCTAGAATCTCTGGACACTCCAGGAGCATAACCCCATAGTCCCATAGGCCTGTAAGAGGGAGTACCCCCACCTTCTCCTGGATCTGGGGTGACCTCCACCTCTCTGAGCCCCAAGACTCCCCACACCTTGGTGCTCACACTCAGCCTGGGGCTGCAAGACCACAGCACCAACCTCACCCGCGGAGAGCCCTTCCCCAGAGCTGGTGTGACTGTGGAGAACCACCCAACACAACGTGCCCTGACAGTGCTTGGTCAATATGCTGGTGTCCCTGAGGGCAGGGGATGTCAGGGAAGTGGAGCAGGGCCTGTGATTCTGGGGAATTCTTCTTGGGGGATTGTTCTTAGGGGCATGGCTGGGGTCAAGGTGGAGGGAACACTCAGACCCCACCCCCTTGCTCAGGACCTCCCATCACTCGGCAGGTGGTCAGTTAGTGATTTCTACTCCAGATGCTCCACAGAACCTGGGCATCCATGTCTTGGGGACAGCAGCACAGGTGGGAGAGGCCCTCAGCTTTCTGAATGGGGTGGGTCTCTGCCAGCCCTGGGGAGAATTGAGGTCTTAGGGGTCCAATAGGGGAAGGTCATTGAGTGTGACCAACACAACCCCTCACTCTCAACCCGTCCAGTCTTGCTTCTGCCCCCTCTCCAGGCCGGGGCTCTCTAGGGTCACTGTGACTTCCCAGCTGACAACCCACTGTCACTGCCAGTTGTTGGGAGCCAAAAAGGTCAAAGGGATTGTGACCAACTCAACATTCCACTGGAGGCTATATGATCAAACAGCAGACTGTTTATCATGAATGCAGGATGTGGGCAAACTCACACTGCGCCTGCTGCCAGAAGGTTTGCTGAGGGCAATCACTTCCTGGTGCCGGGCTCCTTGACGTTATCTACTGGGACATCTAGAGCCTTTTGTTTGAGGAATGCAGTCTTGCAAGCCTACTCTGGATCAAGCAACAGACCGGCAGTCACCCCCACTTTCTTGCTATCTCCTTTACCGAAAAATACAAAGGGCTGTGGAAGATCAGGGCCCTTGTCCACTAGAGGCAAGGTGCCCCCTGACCCCTTCTTCCAAACATATTCTTTTGTCTTTTGTCTTTATTCCCACATTTGTCCTCCTTTGTTCAGTCCAATACAGGGTTGTGGGGCCCGTAACAGCCAGTGCTTCCTCTCCCCCATCCTTCCCTCTCCCCTCAATCTCCCATGACAGCCTCCTCCCTGTTCCCTGCCGCTTCTCTGGCCGTGCCATCCCCGCCTCCCACAGGAACCTTAAATCCAGCAGTTCCCGCAGTGGGGCCCCGGCCTCCAGCCACTCTCTGCATGACTCTTCCAGGAAGCTCCTCCACCCTGGTGGTCCCAGTCCTACCTCTGCCCTGAAGACTCCCATAAATCTCTGCTGGGTCAGCTGGTGCCGAACACGTCCCACTCCCCCTTGGGAGGCCCCTCCTGTCTGAGTAGCCGGAGTCAATGTCCTTGAAGTCTCTTTGCACATCCCTGTATTTCCCCAGTACTTTCCAGTAGTTGGTGAGTTTTGCAAACTTGATTTCTGGAAAATGTCTCAACTCACTCCTTTCCTCCATCCCCACCTCTGGCCTCGCTCACCTGGACTCGTGTGATGCCTGGACCTGCAGCAACCTCCCTCCTGGCCTAGCAGCCTCTGGTCTTGCTCCCTCCAGCCCACCGCAATTCAGACCCCAAAGAGGGTTCTCTCTCTGACCAGATCTTTCCCTGTCCCTTCCCTACTCAGTTCCTCCCTTGGCTCCTGTGGGAGCCAAGGAATCTTGGGGTCTACACCAACTATGTACCCACAAAAATTAAAAAGAAAAAGAACTTGTTTTTAATCAGGATATGAAATGTTTCCTCTTCATAGGGCTGTTCAGAAAAACTTCAGAAGAAAGTGTAGAATGTAGAATATAGAATCCTTCTTAGCTGGGCTCTCATGGTCTGAGGTCCTTATCGCTAAAGAAAAAGAAGGGGTGGATATTGAGAGGAGACCAGCAACCACAGCCATAGAGAGCACCTGATCAGCTCGATTTGGCTGCACCAACATGGAGCATTCCTTTTAGACACAGCATTGTGCCAAGTCCCTGGAGAAACATGTCCCTCCCTCCATCTAGACTGTGCATGGCCAGTGATGCCTAGTCTGAACAATCGGGATGAAGAGAGCAGAACTGGTTTCATTCAGAGCCCATGGCATGACCCTGACAGTCTCGTGCAACGAGACCCTCATGAGGACCCTGCTCTCAGGAGAGGACTGCAGGTTTGGAGGGTGCCTTGAGCTTCAAAGACTCACTCTCGTTTCCTTAAGCAGACCCCAGAGCTAGACCTGGTCCATCCCATCCGGGATCCCCCAGAACTTGGAGAATTTCTTCTGAAACCCTGTCTCTGCAGTCAGGAGTGGCAGCATCCACTACTCACCTATGGGCAGGAGGCAGCCTGGGGAGCAGACCCAAGGAGCCCCTTAATGTGTTTGTGGAGCCCAACTTTGTACCTTTTTATTAAGAGAGCAGAACGTCATAGTCCCTCCCAGGGCAAAGTTCTGCCTGGCACAGCCAGCGTGAATGCTAACGAACAGCCACTCCTTCCTGTCTATCGATCTTGGAGACCGCAAAAAATGTTAATCTGGGATCTCTGAGGCGCTGTACATAATGTGGGTTTCCGACAGCCCCCTACTCTGGTTTTTGCTACAGGAAGTAGCTGTTATGATTTAAGGTTATTAGTAATGTTATTGTTATTTTCCATTTCACTCCCATCTTTGGAAGCTGACTGGAGGCTCCTGCCTCTCACCCTGTCTATCCACTTCTTACCCCTACTCTCAGGAGGTCGTACAAAGATTGGGGTGGATGCATCGCATAACTCTATGGCTCCCCATGGTGGTGTGATGCATTTGAGGTGATGGGTTTGCCCAGACACAGGTGCCTTCAGTGTGTATCAAATCTCCATCTGTTACTCTCCCAGCAAGACTCTTCTGATTGGATTTAAGGATCAACTGGATAACTCAGGATGATCTACACTGGTCAAAAGCCTCTATATTATATACATACAATGAAATACTATTAAACCTTAAAAAGAAGGAGATTCTGACACGTGTTGCAACTTAGGTGAGCCTTGGAGACACTATGCCACATGAAATGAGCCAGTCACGAAAGTTACCAATACTGTATGATTCCACTTATATGAGGTATCTAGAATAGGCAAATTCATAGACAGAAAGTAGAAAGTTGGTTGCCATGGGCTGGGAGCACGGTGGATAGGGAGTTATCATTCAGTGGGTACAGAGTTTAAATTTGGCAAGATGAAGAAATTTCTGGAGATCAATGATTGATAATTGCATAAGAGTGTGAATGTACTTAGTGCCACTTACCTGTGCACTGAAAAATGGTTAAAATGGTAAGTTTTTGTTATGTGTATTTTAAGACAAATTTTAAAAAGCACTAAGGATTTGATCAGCCTCCTCATCAAAGAAGAAAAACTCATGGCAAATAATCACATGAACGGAAACACTCCCAATGCCATTTGCTGTTATGAAATAGTAGATTAGAACCAGAATGAGGTCACAGTATATACCTATTAGAATGGTTACAAAACAAAGCCAAAAGAAAAATAAATTTTACTCATTCCTGATAATACCAAATATTAGTGAGAATGTAGAGCAACCAGAACTCATGTGTTTTGCTGGTGGGGATATAAAGTGGCACTCACACTTTGGAGAGCAGTTTGGCAATTTCTTTTTTTTTTTTTTTTTTGGACACAGTCTCACTCTGTCACCCAGGCTGAAGTGCAGTGGCACAATCTCGGCTCACTGCAGCCCCTGTCTCCCAGTTTCAAGCAATTCTCCTGCCCTTAGTCTCCTGAGTAGCTGGGATAACAGGCACCCACCACACCCAGTTAATGTTTGTATTTTTAGTAGAGATGGGGTCTCGCCATGTTGGCCAGCCTGGTCTTGAACTCCTGACCTCAAATGATCCACTTGCCTCATCCTCCCAAAGTTCTGAGATTACAAGCGTCAGCCACCACGCCCAGCTGCAATTTCTTATAGCTAACACATGTGACTAAGCACCCGACTCCTAGGTATTTATGCAAGAGAAATAAAAACTAGTGTCCACACACAGAAATCTGCATGGGAATATTTATACTGGCTTTATTTTATATTCACCAAAACCTGGAAACATTCTGAATATCTGTCAAACAGTGAATAAATACGAAATGGGGGATCTGTGGGAAACAATGAAGTATGAGTCAGCAATTTAAAAACAAAAACAAATTATTCATATATATACCCAATCACATAGCTGAGCTTCAAATGCATTACACCGAGCGAATGAATCCAAACTTTAAAGGCTACATTTTAGGCTGGACGCAGTGGCTCACGCCTGTAACCTTAGCACTTTGGGAGGCTGAGGTGGGTGGATTGCCTGAGGTCAGGAGTTCAAGACCAGTCTGGCCAACATGACGAAACCCTCTCCCTACTAAAAATCCAAAAAAATTAGCCAGGCGTGGTGGCGTGCAACTGTAATCCCAGCTACTTGGGAGGCTGAGGCAGGGAAATGCTTGAACCAGGAGGTGGAGGTTGCAGTGAGCCGAGATTGTGCCACTGCAGTCCAGCTTGGGTGACAAGCAAGACTCTGTCTCAAAATAAATAAATAAAGGCTACATTTTGTATAATTCCATTGATATGACATTCTTTAAAAGGCACACCAATAGGGATGAGAAGAAATTAGCCTGTTTATAGAAATTAAACACAGAGGGCAAGTTGCCCACCAAGGAACAGCAGGAGGGAGTGTTTTAAGTAATGGCATTTTGCAGTGTCTTTACTGTGGTTGCAGGTATATAGCTGTATACACCTGTCAAACCTTATGGAATTGCTTATTATAAATAGTAAAATTGATGGTACCTAAATTCAAAACACAAGATGCTACTACACTCTTACGAGACTTGTTAGAATATAAAGACTGAAAATACCACGTGTCAATGAGGGTGTGGAGCTGCTGGAATTCTGGTACATGGCTGGGAGGAGTGGGAAAAGTCAAAACCATTTGGATGACAGTTTGGCAATTCCTACGAAAATTAAATATACAGGTATTTTTTGAACTAATAGTTCCACATCTTGTGTATACTCGTTAGTATAAAAACATGTCTATAAAAAGAATTCTACTTGAATACCTATAGTAAAAACCAGGAAAATCTCAAATGTCTATTATAGGTGAGTAAATAAAAGATTATAGTATACCCAGCCGGGCGTAGTGACTGACTCCTGTAATCCTAACATTTTGGGAGGCCAAGCTGGGCGGATCACCTGAGGTCAGGAGTTCAAGACCAGCCTGACCAATATGGAGAAACCCCATCTCTACAAAAAATACAAAATTAGCCAGGCACAGTGGCACATGCCTGTAATCCCAGCTACTCAGAAGGCTGAGGCAGGAGAATTGCTTGAACCTGGGATGCAGAGGTTGTGATGAGCTGAGATTGCGCCATTGCACTCCAGCCTGGGCAACAAGAGTGAAACTTCGTCTCAAAAAAAAAAAGAAAGAAAAAAGAAAAAAAAACACAAATAGCTATAAACATGAAAAATGGAACCTAAAATTTTAATTTCGTCTCTATATTCTACACATGTTGTCAGAAAATATTGTCTTATGAGCCTCATTTAACTGTGAGCAGCATATTTTTACATGAAAGGAAATGCTAATCTGTATGAAGAGGACCTTAAATAAATCGCTTCTTTCCACACTACACGGAATGGCAACATCCACGGAAAAGGAGTTTCTTCTACACTGAAGTTCATAGAATATATGTCCTTCCTTTTGGTTTACAAGAAGATCCTGCATGGTTCTTATTCTGAAGATTTCATTCAAATTTTGTAAATCAGCGTACTAGCTGTCAGGGAAAAAAATTCAGTTCAGTACTCATGTTTTTTTTAAAATAACTAGTATTGGCCAGGCAAGATGGCTCATGCCTATGGTAACAGCACTTTGGGAGGCCGAGGCGGGTGGATCATGAGGTCAGGAGTTCGAGACCAGCCTGACCAACATGGTGAAACTCCGTCTCTACTAAAAAAAAAAAAATACAAAAAGTAGTCAGGTGTGGTGGTGCACGCCTGTAATCCCAGCTACTAAGGAGGCTGAGGCAGAAGAATCACTTGAACCCAGGAGGCAGAGGTTGCAGTGAGCCGAGATTGCACCACTGCACTCCAGCCTGGGTGACAGAGCAAAACTCCGTCTCAAAAACAAAAACCTAGAATTCTACCATGACATATGGCAAATTCACCAATGTCCACAGCTCTAAATCCAGTGTTTGCGTGTGTGGTGAGGACATGAGGCTATGGGTGGGGACCATCTCAAGGGTAGGAACCAGGTCCCTGGCATCTTTTCTCCAGCCCCACTGACACACAGATGCTCACTGTGTGTTTGGTGAATGAATGAATGTATGAATGAGTGAATGGCTACCACCCACACTGCACCCGGGACTCTTCTTCTTTTCACTGTCCCAGACACTACCACAGACCCTACAGAATCCTCCATCCTGCAGGACTGACTTCCTCATGACTCTAGATGAGGCTGTGACTCTCTGGGACCAGACAAGGAGTGACCAGTTCCCAGGTATAAACAGTGGTGCACAAAAAAGCACCTCAGGGTGGGAGGACCTTAAACCCTCATGGGTGTCCCATGCCTCAGATGTCCCCAGAGGTCCTAGTCCAGGCTCTGGTGGTGGAAGGAAGCTCTCAGATGAGAGGAAATATATGATCTCTGCTCCTTATTTGCTCCCCTCTGGGAAGGTCTCTGGGGTCTCCCTCTGCTCTGTGCAAAGGGGATGAGCTCTGACCACGTGTAGGTCTGAGGTTTTTCTTCTGTGAACCGCCGAGTCCTCCTGCTTCTCCTCAGCCCCCAGTGGGCCCTCAAGCCTTCCCCTCCACTCCCTTCCCCTTCTCTCATTACATAGGGAGTCCAGGAACCCTCTGCCTAGGAGATACTGCTGCCCCTGCTGTGGGTAGGTGAGTGGGCCATGGGGAAAGGGACTCTGGGGCTGAATTGAGCTGACCCTCATTTCTCCACTGGAGTCCTGGCTCAGGATGCAGTTTTCCAGCTAGAAGTGCAGGAGTCTGTGACTCCGCAGGAGTGTCTGTGCACCCTCAAGCCTTGCTCGTTCTCCTATCTCCACCCTACTACATGAATAACTCTGTTCATGACTACTGGTTCCGGGAAGGAGGCAAAGAATTCTGGGACACTTGAGAGGCCGCAAACAAGACAAATTGAAAAGTGAAGGAGGAGATCCTGGGCCTATTCTGCCTCTTCAAGAATCCCCAGAGGAATAACTGCTCCCAGAGTATCAAAGATGCCAGAAGGAGGTGAACAATGGTTCCTGTGTCTTTCAGGTGGAGAAAGGAAGTACCAAATACAGCTTAAAATCTCCCCAGTTCTCTTTTTGTGTGACTGGTAAGAAACCAGCTTCAGGATTGACCATAGGGGAAAGTCAAAGGGGCTGCAAGGCAGGGCAGGGCTGGGATGGGGCCCCTGTCCTGGGAGGGAGTTGGGCTTAAAGCATGTGGGGGTTTGGGGGAGGAGCTAGAACAGAGCCTGAGCTTTCCCTAGGGCTTCACCTTGGACCTACCCTTTTGATCCTGCATGCCCCCTATCTCCTCACTAACCCTGACTCATATACCCAACATTCTCATCCTGGAGACCCTAGAGTCCAGCCACCTCTGAAACCTGAACTGATCTGTGTGCTGGACCTATAAGCAAGAGACACCCCCTTATCATCTCCTGGATGTCAGCTGCCCCCAACTTCTCTGAGCCCCAGGACCACCCATTCCTTGGTGTTCACAATCACCCCAAGCTCCAGGACCATGGCACCAACCTGACTTGTCAGGTAAAGTTTCCCAGAGCTGGTGTGACTGCAGAGAGAACCATCCAGCTCAATGTCTCCTATGAGTGCTGGGTCAGGATGCCCAGGTTCCTGAGGGTCTAGTGGGGACAGGATAGCTGGAGCTGAGGACACTTGATGTCCTGGAGGCCTGGCTGAGCAGGGGAACAAGAAGGACACAAGCCCTGTCCCTTCTGCGTGCCTTTGGCTTCTAGGAGGAGTAGGAGGAAATGCTTACCCTTATCTCCTCCCCACCTCCAACTGAAGGAAATCATCTCTTCCTGTCCAAGAGGTTCCACAAAACCCAACAACTAGTGTCTCCCTAGGAGATAGATCAGATAGGAGGGCACCGCTCTACATGCAGCTGTTACTGGATTGTTTGTAGTGGGGGGTTGGCAGTTGAGGTGTTTGAGTTCCTTGTATAGTCTGGATATTAATCCCCTGACAGATGAATAGTTTGCAAATATTTTCTCCCATTTTGTAGGTTGCCTTTTCACTCTATTAATTGATTCCTTTGCTGTGCAGAAGTGTTTTAGTTTGATGGAATGTCATTTGTTTATTTTTGCTTTTGTTATCTATGCTTTTGAGGTCTTATTTATAAAAAATATTTTCCTAGACAAATGACCTGAAGCATTTCCCCTGTGTTCTCTTACAGTAGTTTTAG
The DNA here is from genome assembly GCF_008728515.1 of Papio anubis. Lineage (NCBI taxonomy): Eukaryota > Metazoa > Chordata > Mammalia > Primates > Cercopithecidae > Papio > Papio anubis. The sequence goes on along the minus strand of NC_044995.1, from coordinate 6,239,361 downwards.
AGTTTGGGTTCTTTAATTTAGCTATTTGATCCACTGTGAGTTGATTTGTACATAGGGCGAAAGGTAGAGATGTAGTTTCATTCTTTTGCATACGGGTACTTTTCCCAGCACCATATTGAACAAACTGTCCTTTCCCTAGTGAGTGTTCTTGGCATTTTTGTAACAATCAGTTAGCAGTGGATAACATAAATTGATTTGTGGGTTCTCTATTCTGTTCCATTTGTCTATGTATTGGTTTTTATGCCAGTACCATGCATTTGGGTTGCTACAGCTTTGTAGTATATTTTGAAGTCTGATCATGCGATGCCTCCAGCTTTGTTCTTTTTGCTTGGGATTGCTTTGGCTGTTCAGGTCTTTTGCGGTTCTATACAAATTTTAAGACCTTTTTCTATTTCTGTGAAGAATGTCATTGATATTTTCATAGAGATTGCACTGAATCTGTGGATTACTTTGAATTGCATGGTCATTTTAAAAATACTAATTCTAATCCACGAGCATGGGCTGTTATTCGCTCCATTTGTTTGTATCCTATTCAATTTCTTCCACCAGTGTTTTGTAGCTTTCCTTGCAGAGCTCTTTCACCTCTTTGATTAAATGTATTCCTAAGTATTTCATTTCTTATAGGTATTGTAAACGGGATGCTTTCTTGATTTCTTTAACAGGTAGTTTGTTGTTGGCGTGTAACAACACTACTAATTTTTCTATGTTGATTTTGTACCCTGCAAATGTGATGAATTCATTTATCAACTCTAAGAGCTTTTTGGTATTATCTTTAGATTTTTCTATAGGTAAGGTCATGTTTATCTGTAAGGTCATGTTTATCTGCTAACAGAGACAATTTGACTTCCTCCTTCCAAATCCGGATGATTCTTGTCTTTTGGGTTTTGTTTGTTTGTTTGTTGTTGTTTGTTTTTTCTCTTGTGTATTGCACTGGCTGGGACTTTCAGTACTATGTTGAACCAGAGTGGTGAGAGTGGATATCTTTGTCTTGTTCCACTTCTTAAAGGAAAAGCTTTCTACACTACTCCATTCACTGTGATGTTAGCTCTGGGTTTTTCTATGTGGTCTTTTTGGGGTTGCGTTAGTTTATTTTCATAACTAATTTATTGAGAGATTTTATCATTAAAAAATGTTGAATTTTATCAAACCCATTTTCTACAATTGAGATGATCGTATGGTTTTTGTCCTTCATTCTGTTGACATAATGTATCATGTTTATTGATTTACATATGTTGAACATCCTTAACATTCTTGGGATAAGTCCCATTTGATTATGGTATATTATCTTTTTAGTGTTTTGCTGGATTTGGTTTGTTAGTATTTTTTTGGAGATTTCTGTGTCTATGTTCATCAGGGTTATTGATCCATAGTTTTTCTTTTGTGTTGTGTCCTTGTCTATTTTTAGTATCAGGATTATGCTGGCCTCGCAGAATGATATAGGAAGAGTTCCCTCCACTTCAATTTTTCTTGAACATTTTGAGGAGAATTTATGCTAATTCTTTAAATGTTCACTAGAAATCAGCAGGGAAGGCATCCAGTACTGCTCTTTCTTTGCTGGGAGGTTTATTACTGATTCAATCTTGTTGCACGTCATAGATATGCTCAGGTTTTCTGTTTCTTCCTGTTTCAATCTTAGCAGATTCTATATGTCCAGGAATTTATCGGTTTCTTCTAGGTCTTCAAATGTATCGGCATATAGTTCATACATTCTTTCATGATCTTTTGTATTTCTGTAGGTCTTATTTCACAGAGATCTTTTTCATTTATGATTTTATTTATTTCTGTCTTCCCTCTTTTTTTTCCTAGTTATGGCTTTTTGATGGTTTTGTTTATCTTTTAAAAAATATTATTTCTTTTTTCTTTTTTTTTCTGAGACGGAGTTTCGCTTTTGTTGCCCAGGCTAAAGTGCAGTGGTGCAGTCTTGGCTCACCGCAACCTCTGCCTCCTGGGTTCAAGCAACTCTCCTGCCTCAGTCTCCCGAGTAGCTGGGATTGCAGGCATGTGCCACCACGCCCAGCTAATTTTGTATTTTTAGTAGAGGTGGGGTTTCTCCAAGTTGGTCAGGCTGGTCTTGAACTCCGACCTCAGGTGATCTACCCGCCTCAGCCTCCCAAAGTGCTGGGATTACAAGTGTGAGCCACAGTGCCCGGCCTCAATAGATTATTTTAAACTGTGTGGCTGGGGGCTGGAAAGAAGTTGATGGGGGATCCTGGGAGGTGGATCTTCCTTAGACTCAGGTCAATTTTCTTGAAACATTTTTTGGGGGATAAATATAAGAAATATAGATAAAAACAACTCCCAAAGAAGACCTCAGTGATTTGCATGCAATGAGCACCCTCCTAGAAATGGCACGTTGAAAAAGTTCCCAGCACTGCTCATTTGTCTCTCCTTCCTATTGGACACACCCCACTCCCTCCCAAAGGATCCCCTAGCCTCACTTTAGTGCTAATTGCCTCAATGGTTTTCTATGTAGTTTTATTATCCGAGCAGGCTGCATTTACTAAACTTTTGCACGTTTTTCTGAAGACTTTGTATACACAGAAAATCATACTCTACTTTCTTCCACTCAGCTTCATGGATCTGCCCATCTCCCATCTTCCTCTCACGAGTCATAACCTGGAGTAGCTCATTCGGCTGTGATAATTGAGAAGGTGAGGTGCGGCCGGGCGCGGTGGCTCAAGCCTATAATCCCAGCACTTTGGGAGGCCGAGATGGGCGGATCATGAGATCAGGAGATCGAGACCATCCTGGCTAACACGGTGAAACCCCGTCTCTACTAAAAAATACAAAAAACTAGCCGGGCGAGGTGGCGGGCGCCTGTAGTCCCAGTCACTCGGGAGGCTGAGGCAGGAGAATGGCGTGAACCCGAAAGGCGGAGCTTGCAGTGAGCTGAGATCTGGCCACTGCACTCCAGTCTGGGCGACAGAGCCAGACTCCGTCTCAAAAAAAAAAAAGAGAAGGTGAGGTGCAGGGCTTGGGTGTGCATAGCTGACTCACACCCTCATCACCAATGCTTGTATTTGCAGCTGGTATCATCCTGCAGCCACTTCCCCCTCCTGCGCCTCCTAGCCTTGCCCAGTAGAGACAGCTGCAGCACCTCAATAGTCAGAAGGGCTGAGCCACAGCACAGGTGTTTTCCATGGTCCCCAAGTTGCAAAGAAAAGGAAAAACATGGAAAGGAGAGACAGGTGAAAGCTACAAAGAATCTAATCTGTAAAACGGGTACTTAGGACCAACTTATGACCCAGAAGACATGAGAGGCCCTGGAACTCCACTTCCTCAATTTGTAGATGAGGACACCAGGGTCCAGAATGGCAAGTGCTGTGGTCGCAATGTTTGTGTGTTTGTCTCCCAAATTTCTATGTTGAAACCTAAAAGAGGACCTTGGCCCCAACGCTGCCAGAGCTGTCAGGGCTCTTGGAGAGTGGCCAATTCTACTTTCCGGATGGGTCTTCAGTGTGGGCCACGCATAGCAGGGAGGCCCTGACCCACAGCTGTGGGCTCTCTGCCCACAGCCTTTCCCTCCCGCAGCACTGTCCACACCAGGGAAGCAGGCACTGTCTGGCCATTACAGTTTCTAGGTGATCAGTAGGGTCAGTCCTGCCAGGGCTGGGACTCAGGAGGGACTGGCGGACGAACCAAGAGGCATGAGAGATAGGGAGGGGTCCTCCGAGGCGAGGGAGGTGATGTTTAATGAATGAGCACAACAACCACACCGGGAGCATCTCCTCCTTTCAGGGGGATGGCGGCAAAGGGGAGAGTGTGACAGACTCTGTCTCCTTCCTTGGGAAGTTCCCTAATGAACGAGGGGGCAAAAGAGCCCTGGGCCACCCCAGCTCCTGTTAGTAAGGGGCGTGATGCTGGAGACACAGGCAGGGCTGTGGAATCCCGAGGGCCCTGTGCAGCTAGAGGTGCAGTCTCAGGTATGCACGGGCAGAGTGGACAGGACAAGGACTCTGAGGTGCTGTGAGCATGTAACCCCACAGGTGGTCCCCCACCTTCCTAACCTTCTCAGTGCCCCCTGCCCAGCATCCCAGCATTGCTGGTGGTGATTGCACAGCCCAGGCCCTGCGAGCCCAGCATGGGGAACAAGGCTGAGCCCGAGATGCTGGGAGAGGCCCTGGCTCTGGAGTGTGAGGGTCCTGGGCCCTTTCCCTCCAAGTCTCAGTCTCCTCACCTGTCCCCTGGAGGGATCACAGCACCCACCCCTCAACCTGAGGGAGAACCCAGCTAGAGGAGGCGATGTTCTCTGCAGACTCAGGGGTGGCCAACGTGCTCTGTGTCCCTGGGCAGGCCCTGAGCCTCCACGTGTCTGGCCCTAACCATCCTCAGGAGTCACTCGGAGTCCTGCCCTCAGTAACGAGCTCCCGGTGGTCCACATTGCTCTGGGGCTTCCTCACATGAGGCCTCGTAGAGAGAGGTCAGGGGCACAGGCTCTGTAGCTGGATGGCTGCTGGCTTGAGCTGGGCTCTGTGAAACCCACGGTGTTGTCTTGGGAAGGGGCTTACCCACTCTGTGCATCGTCGGGTGTCCACACTTATGGGGGTGTCAGGGATGAACTGTGTCCCCCACAAATTCCTATACTGAAGCCCTAACCCCCAGCACCTCAGAATGCGACCATATTTAGAGACAGGGACTTATAAAAAGGTGACTAAGTTAAAATGAATTTGTTAGGGTAGGCTCTCATCCTACATGAGTTGTGTCTATTAGAAGGGGTGATTAGGGGCAGAGCGTGGTGGCTCAGGCCTGTAATCCCAGCACTTCGGGAGGCCGAGGCAGGCAGAAGACTTGGGGTGAGGAGTTGGAGATCAGCTTGGCCAGCATGGTAAAATCCCATCTCTACTAAAAATACAAAAATTAGCCAGACGTGGTGGCGTGGGCCTGTAATCCCAGCTACTCCGGATGCTGAGGTGGAAGAATTGCTTGTACCCAGGAGACGGAGGCTTCCATGAGCCAAGATTGTGCCACTGCACTCCAGCCTGGGTGACAGAGCAAGGCTCTGGAAAGAAAAGAAAAGAAAAGAAAAGAAAAGAAAAGAAAAGAAAAGAAAGAAGGAAAGAAAGAAAGGAGGGAAGGAAGGAAAGAAAGGAAGGAAGGAAGGAAAGAAAGAAAGAAAAAGAAAGAAAGAAAAAGAAAGAAAGAAGAAAGAAAGAAGAAAGAAAGAAAGAAAGAGAAAGAAAGAAAGAAAGAAAGAAAGAGAAAGAAAGAAAGAAAGAAAGAAAGAAAGAAAGAAAGGAAGAAAGAAAGAAAGGAAGAAAGAAAGAGGAAAGGGAGGGAGGAAAGGAAGGCAAGCAGGGGTGATTAGGACACTCAGGAGAACGACCACGTGGGACACAGGGAGAAGATCCCACCCGCAAGCCACGGAGAGGCCTCAGAAGGAAGCAACGCAGACCACAGCTTGGTCTCAGACTTCTCCAGAAGGGTGGGAAAACAAAGGCGTTGCTGAAGCCACTCGGTCTGTGTTCCTTTATCAAGGCAAACCTGGCAAGCGAGTGCATGACTCACAGTGGTCGAGAGGATTGGATGTGTTCCTGTGAGCACAGCCCGGTGTGGCCCGCGGTGATTGCAGAGTCCCACAGGGTCTGGGCCAGTCTGTAACATGTGGGTTGCTCAGAGGATGGAAGGAGAAAAGGGAAGGGGAGGGCTCCTCACCAGAGGAAAGCTGTGCTGCTCCCGCCCCGCCTCTGACATCTGCAGGGCTGCCCCCTCCACCCACACTCACCCTCCCTCCCCAGGACGGGGCATGGCTCTCGGCCGCAGCCCCTCGCTGCCCCTGTACCCTGCACAATTGCCTCCCATCTGTGGGGCAGAGCCGCCTGGGGGTCTGGGCTGGGCAAGGCGGAATCTGCAGCGGCACCCGCCACGGTCAGGGGAGACAGAGGCGGGCACAGCCTGGCGGGGTCCGGGCTGAGCCAGCGGGAAGGACGGGGCTGTGGGAGCCCAGCGGAGAGGGTGAGGATCCACGGGCAGGTGGGACAGGTGAGCCGGGAGGTGAGAGATGGGCAGGGCTGCCTGAAAGGCAAGTTCATCCCAGAGCAGCGAGCAGGGCTCAGTCAAAGGCCGCGGGAGAAACAGCGGTGACAAGAAAACGGCAAAAACTCTGCCTGCGGGGAGCCTGTATCCTAGTGGGGCGGCCACGAAAATATTGTTGAGTAGCAAGAAGTGTTTCGAAAGTGTGCAGTGGGTAAAGTGTGAGAAAATAAAGCGGATTTCATGGAGAGAAAGAGAGAGAGAGAGCGCGCCCAAATCAATCCGAAGTCATTACTATTCATCACTATTATATTGTATTTTTCACATCTACTACAGTGTTAACTTAATATAAACTTAATGGAGACATACCTTACATATAATAAAAAGCACCCATTGTAAGCATACAGTTAAATTAGTTTTGGCAAATGTAAACACCCTGTAACTATGTCCTCAATCAAGATAGGGAATCTTTTTTTCATCCCTCCAAGTTTTCTTATTTTTCTATCCCAGTCAGTGTTTCACTTGCAGCAATCACTTATATGATTCCCATCACTATCTATCAGTTTTTTTCTATTCTGGAGCTTCATATAAATGGACTCACACAATATTTACTCTATGTATCTGGCTTCTACCACTTTGTTAAAGAGATGAATATGTTAAATGTATATGCACCCAATAACAGAGCATCATTTACCAAAATGTCAAGTATCTTACCTGACTATAGTTGAATACAACTCAAAACCAGTAACAAGAGGAACATTAGAAACTATGAAAATATATTAAAATTAAACAACATGCTTCTGAACAACCAATGGGTGAAGGACAAAGCTAAAAATGAAATTTAAAGATTCATTGAACAAATGAAAATAGAAACACAACATACCAAAAACTACAGGACAGAGAAAATGAAGTATAAGAGGTAAGTTTGTAGCAATAAATGTTTACATGAAAAACTAGAAAGAGTTCAAATAAACAACAATGCATCTCAAGAAACTAGAAAAGCAAGAACAAAACAAATCCAAAATTAGTAGAAAAAAAGAAATAATAGGGCTGGGCGTGGTGACTCACGCCTGTAATCCCAGCACTTTGGGAGGCTGAGGCGGGTAGATCACCTGAGGTCGGAGTTCAAGACCAGCCTGACCAACTTGGAGAAACCCCACCTCTACTAAAAATACAAAATTAGCTGGGCGTGGTGGCGCATGCCTGCAATCCCAGCCTCAGCAGAGGCAGGAGGTTGCTTGAACCCAGGAGGCAGAGGTTGCAGTGAGCCAGACTGCACCACTGCACTTACAGCCCTGGGCAGCAAAGCGAAACTCCGTCTCAGAAAAAAAAAAAAAAAAGAAAAGAAATAATATTTTTAAAAGATAAACAAAACCATCAAGCCATAACTAGGAAAAAAAAAGAGGGAAGACAGAAATAAAATCATAAATGAAAAAGATGTCACAATGGATACCACAGAAATACAAAAGATCACTTAGAAGAATGTATGAACCATATATGCGGTATTTTGAGACCTAGAAGAAACCGATAAATTCCTGGACATGATCTGCTAAAAGATTGAAACAGGAAGAAACAGAAACCTGAGCATATCTATATGACGTGCAACAAGACTGAATCAGTAATAGAAACTCCCAGCAAAAGAAAGAACAGCCATTATGCCTTCGCTGGCTCACGCCTGTAATCCCAGCACTTTGGGAGGCCGAGGTGGGCAGATCACTAGGTCAGGAGATCGAGACCATCCTGGCCAACATGGTGAAGCCCTGGCTCTACTAAAAATACAAAAATTAGCCAGACACGGTGGCGTATGCCTGTAATCCTAGCTACTCAGGAAGCTGAGGCAGGAGAATCACTTGAACCAGGGAGTCATAGGTTGCAGTGAGCCGGGATCGCGCCACTGCACTCCAGCCTGGTGACAGAGATAGACTCCGTCTCAAAATAATAATAATAATAATAATCTGTTGAATTCAGCACATATTTCTTCTCTCATGAAATCCTGCCCATTGCTGAAGGTGCATACCCCAGGGCTGGTGTCCTCGTTCCATGACTACTGTTCCCCTGGACCCGTGGGAGCAGAGCCTGCAGGAGCAAAGCCCCGGGGCCGGCAGACCCCGCCTGCCGTTGAGTAACCAGGGGAAGTGGGACTCAGTAAGATATGGGTGGTGAAGAAACCCATTCTGATACCCAAATAGCTGCAACAAAGGGAGAAGTGTGTGCCCTTTTCACATTGACCCTTTCCCTTCTGACATTTCTCCCTTCCAAATCCCACAGTACAACAGTTGTAGCATCAGTTACCCAGGCCTCCTGCGAGCCAGGCTTCCCCCTCCCTGTCCTTGGTGTGTATCAACATGCAGAATCCTCACCTCCACAGCCGCGTGTCCCTCTGCTCTGCTCAGTCCTCCTGAGACTGAATCCCCCACCTAGGGGAGAATGACCCCACCCGGCCTGTGCCCCCCACTGAAGCTCCCATCCTGGGGACCTCAGATGTCAGGAGTCTCAGTGTCTCCCCTCTGCACGGTGACTCCTTAGGGGCAGTGTCTGGCTCTGCTGTGTTGACCTCGTTGTGCAGAGAGGGGGTGCCCACTTCGTTGCTGCTGAAGGAGGGAGGAGAGGCTGCCTGCTCACCTCACCTGCACCCCAGTCTCTCATGGCCCTGAGTTCCACCTTTGGCTGGTATGACCTCCACAAACAGTGATAGCCACGGGGGTGATTCAGAGGTCTGGCCAGATGGGACCCAATTTCACCTTGCAGAAAATGTTACCCAAATGGAAGGGCAAGTCCGGGAAGCAAGAAAGAGGGTGGACCCTGCATGGGGTGGGAATCTGGGTGAGTCTCTCACCCTGTCTGGCCTCAGGGTCCCCAGGAGTGGACATGGGGTGGTGTGTGGTGGATCTCCCAGGACTGACTCAGCCCTGACAGTGTCTGGTGTGAAGTTCCTCTTCTGGGGAGGTCACTGTTCTGACTTCACCCCCAACCTCCTGCAGGACCTCCCCTAAGTCTTGAGCCCTCAGTTCCTGAGAGAAGAACCCTGAGGAACAGACGTTCCCTGGCGGCCCTGGCACCTCCAACCCCAGACATGCTACTGCTGCTGCTGCTGCTGCTGCCCCTGCTCTGGGGGACACAGGGGATGGAGGGAGACAGAAAATATGGGGATGGTTACTTGCTTCAAGTGCAGGAACTGGTGACGGTGCAGGAGGGCCTGTGTGTCCATGTGCCCTGCTCCTTCTCCTACCCCAAGGATGACTGGACTTACTCTGACCCAGTTCACGGCTACTGGTTCCGGGCAGGAGACAGACCATACCAAGAGGCTCCAGTGGCCACAAACAACCCAGACACAGAGGTGCAGGCGGAGACCCAGGGCCGATTCCAACTCCTTGGGGACCGATGGAGCAATGACTGCTCCCTGAGCATCAACGACGCCAGGAAGGGGGACGAGGGGTCATATTTCTTTCGGCTAGAGAGAGGACGCATGAAATGGAGTTATAAGTCACAGTTGAATTACAAAGCTAAGCAGCTGTCTGTGTTTGTGACAGGTAAGGCACGGGCTCCTGGACAGGCCACAGGGGAAGGTCATGGGGGGCTGAAAGGCAGGGCTGGGATGGGGCCTGGGAGGGGGTTGGGATTGAAGCAAGTCGGGCTCCAGGGAGGAGCTGGACCAGAGCCTGAGCTTCCCCCAGGGCTGCAGCTGAAATACCTCCTCCTGATCCTGTGTTCCCGTCTTCACCAGCCTTGACCCAGAGGCCTGACATCCTCATCCAAGGGACCCTAGAGTCTGGCCACCCCAGGAACCTGACCTGCTCTGTGCCCTGGGCCTGTGAGCAGAGGATGCCCCCCATGATCTCCTGGATTGGGACCTCCGTGTCCTCCCTGGGCCCCATTACTGCCCGCTTCTCAGTGCTCACCCTTATCCCAAAGCCCCAGGACCACGGCACCAGCCTCACCTGTCAGGTGACCTTGCCGGGGACGGGTGTGACCACGACCAGGACCGTCCAACTCGATGTGTCCTGTGAGTGCTGGACCAAGACGCCCAGGTCCCTCATGAGTTGGGAGGTGTTCCTGAGGGCAGGGGATGGGGTTCAAGCCTGGACACTGGGTTCTGGGTCCCAGAATCTGGGCTGGGAGTGGGGTCAGGAGAATGTTGGCTCCATTTTCCCTGTATATACAGCTCCTGGGGAGACTGGGCCAATGTTCCCAGCCCTTACAGCAATGTAGGTCTTCATGTCTTTCTGTCCCAGACCCTCCTTGGAACTTGACCGTGACTGTCTTCCAAGGAGATGACACAGGTAGGACGGAACCCCCTCTCTGGGGCTGGGGGAGCAGGGCCTTCAGTTCAGGATGGGACTGGGTCTCTCCTCATCCTGGACTCACTTTGAGAAACACAGCTGCCATTGTGCGTGAGCCCAGGGCACAAGAGCCCACATCTCCAGCCCGCGTGGCTACCTGAGCCCCTGTCCTCATCCTGTCCCTGCTCCCCTCAGACTCCTCCACACACTCCCTCCTCGGCCCCACAGCAAAGACAGGGTGACATTGACAGGACCAGACTCCCATTTGTTTGTTTGTTTGTTTGTTTATTTGTTTGTTTTGGCTTTTGTTCATTTTTATTTTGGGACCAGACTTTCAAGTTTCTTGTCAGGCGTCTCCCGAATACTTCCTCTGTCTGATCTTTCTATTTTCCCAGTAGTTTCGATCTAAGTACTTCTGCACAGATGATACAGTCACATGGGCAGAAATACAAAATGCACAGCAGAGTCTGTCCTCCGATGCCCATCCCTCTCCACGGAATTGACCAGTGTCCATCCAGGCTACCCTGAGGCTTGGTTTGTGCACCTGGAGGATCTCAGGTGGTTTGACATCGTAGTGAGACTGTCCGCGCTCTCCTCTAGGACCATGTGTGATTTCGCTGCACAGATGGACTCTGACTTTGTGGCATCCCTTAAGGAAAATCATCTTCCGCAGACACTGTGCAGTGGACAGTCTTGTATCTACTTCCACAGGAATATCTAAGTGTATGGGATAAATTCCTATAAGCAAAATACACTAGTGTCGCATGTTCTTTCTAATTTTGAAAGATGCAGTGAAGTTGTTCTCAATTAAAAGTGGACAAGTTTACATTCCCAACACTGAGCTGTGAAAGTGTGCATTTTCCAGCGCTTCAGTCTATGTCTGTGTGTCAGTTCCTCTCACCAGTCTCCTTCCGTGTCCTTCCTCTTTCTCTGGATCCATTTGTCCCTCTGACCCTCTGTCTCTTTCTCTGCAGCATCCACAGCCCTGGGAAATGGCTCATCTCTTTCAGTCCTGGAGGGGCAGTCTCTGCGCCTGGTCTGTGCTGTCGACAGCAATCCCCCTGCCAGGCTGAGCTGGACCCGAGGGAGCCTGACCCTGTGCCCCTCACAGCCCTGGAACCCTGGGCTGCTGGAGCTGCTGCGAGTGCATGTGAAGGATGAAGGGGAATTCACTTGCCAAGCTGAGAACCCTCGGGGCTCCCAGCACATTTCCCTGAGCCTCTCCCTGCAGAATGAGGGCACAGGTGGGTAAGGGAGGGGCTGAAGGAGGAGAACACACCTGCCCCAACCTCATGGGCCACCCACTGCCCCGAGCTTCAAGGGGGAGCTCAGCTCTCGTCTGTGCTCAGCTGTAAGGCCTGGAACTTCCCTGCAACCCAGGGCATCACTGTTCTCTCCCTGCCAGGAAAGCGGGGTCGGGTGGGGAAAGGGGAGGAGTGGGTCTTGGAGGGGAGGAGCTGGGGCCTGGACAGGTGTGTTTGGGGGTACAAGCGCCTTGCTTTGCAGTGCTTAGACTAGGATGAGACACATGAGGCACTTGCCTTGGCACCAAATTTAAGAAGCCAAAGAAAAATCCAACTCAGAAAGCAAGTAAAGTAATATTGCAATGCCATGATCTTTTGAAAAAAATTAAATTGACTGTGAAATAATTCCACAAGAACACAATATCAAAATTTTAAATAAAGGCAAGACAAGCTGCATCCAGCACTCTCATGCCTTACTGGCCTCAGAAGTAGTCTCCCTTCCTCCCTCCCATTCCTGTTCTGTGTCTGGGAGGGAGAAGAGGGGAATGGAAGTATAGGGCCTTACAGAGAGTGGGAGGGGAAGAGACCCAGTTCTCCGTGATATAAATCCCCAAAGCAACTCCAATCCATCTGTAGGCACTGCAAGGCCTGTATCAGAAGTGACACTGGCGGCAGTTGGGGGAGCTGGAGCCACAGCCCTCGCCTTCCTGTCCTTCTGCGTCATCTTCATCATGTGAGCATTGACCCTGGGGAGGGAGGGAGAACCCTGGGGCAGGCCAGAAACAGAATCCCTGAAGCCAGAACTGGAAGGACCTGGATGGGTCAAGAGCTTGGGGCAAGAATGAGCTCACAGGTGCACAGTGAGCACTTCATGAGCGCCCTTGTTTGTGGGGCTCCACATCTGTGGCAACCTCGGGCCCCACCATCCAGGAGGCAGGAGCCTCTGTTTTCACCGTTGGGGTCTCTGCAACTGGACCACCCCCATCCCATCTCAGTCACCCCTCAAGCCCCCAGTAGGAAATACAGGGCAAGGGCTGGTCTGCCCACTGCACCCCGATCTGACCACACTGAAAGGCTGTCTGGTCTCTTCACTCAGAGTGAGGTCCTGCAGGAAGAAATCAGCAAGGCCAGCAGCGGGCGTGGGGGATACAGGCATGGAAGGTGCGAAGGCCGTCAGGGGCTCGGCCTCTCAGGTGAGTGATGTGGACGTCTCCACATCCAGCACCCAGCCTGGACACCTCCCACAGGATGGCCCCCAGGGTTGCTCTCTTTGGTATGGCCAAAGTCACTTCCTCTTCTCCTCCTCCTTCCCACAAGCCGGCTTCTCCTACAGGACTCCCCATGTTGCTGACAGCATGGCAGTCCCTACCCCCAATTTCTCCCAGGCCAAGCACTGCGTAGGAGTTATCTCCTCTCTGTCCTCCCTTTCTTTTCTATAGCCCCGATTCACCATCTCTTCTCCATTTTTCCTCCCCAAGAATAGCTGGCATCTCTTCTCTGCAGCCCCAGCCATCCTGACCCCTCTCATTATTTTTCCTATTGGGGGGACCTGATTTCTTTGACTGGCTTGTCCTCCTTACATCACTAACCTGTGAGCTTCCCCAGGGCAGGTATCATGTCTCAACCAAGGCCCTGTAATTCTATCTCATTTACCCTCTTTTTGCTCATTGTATCATAATTTACATGTAGATATTCATTTCTTATTTTTATTTTTTTCTCAAGGCAGAGTCTTGCTCTGTCACCTCGGCTCACTGCAACCTCTGCCTCCCGGGTCCAAGCAATTCTCCTGCTTCAGCCTCCCAAGTAGCTGGGATTACAGGCATGCACCACGCACACCAGGTTAATTTTTGTATTTTTAGTAGAGACGGGGTTTCACCATGTTGGTCAGGCTGGTCTCGAACTCCTGACCTTGTGATCCGTCCTCCTCGGCCTCCCAAAGTGTTAGGATTAGGGGCGTGAGCCACCGAACCCAAGCTGATACTCATTTCTTTTAACAGTCATTTGTTGCCACCTCCCTCAATTAAAGACTGAGCTGCCACTTTGGAAGGCCAAGGCAGGTGGATCACTTGAATCCAGGAGCTTGAGATCAGCCTGGGCAACATAATGAGGTCCCATCTCTACAAAAAAAATGCAAAACTTAACCAGGCATGGTGGTGAGTTCCTGCAGCCCCACCTACTTGGGGGGCTAAGATGGAATGATCCCTTAAGCCCAGGAGGTGAAGGGTGCAGTGAGCTGGGATCGCAGCACTGCACTCTAGTCTTGGCAACAGAGCCAGACTCCGTCTCAAAAACAAAACAAAAGCAAAAACAAAAAAACAGTGAGCTGCAGGAGGTCAGGGCCCACACCTACCATGTCCATCACAGCTTATCCAGCACTGGCTCAGGGCCTCACACACAGGGGCCTCAGCAGGACTCCAGGCTTTTGGGTCAGAAGGAACAGACTGGATTGGATCCTGGTCCAACACAGATTTTGGGTGCAGTGTTTACTGTTTCTACCTCAGTTTTCATATTTATAAAATGGAGATAATAATAATATTTTATGATGGAGTTGTTGTGGGAAGTTAATGAAATTAGTAAACACCAAATAGGTACTCAGTTAAGTGTTAAATATTGGAGGAAAGCATGAAAGAGACTTCGACAAAAATGCAGGTGGGATGAACGGAGGACGGATCTCCTGGGCCTCCTGGATTCTCCCTGCCTCATCCTGACTCCACTGCTCTGCTCTGACTCCCTTCTCTCTCTCTGTTCAGAGACCCCTGACTGAATCCTGGACAGAGGGCAGTCCTCCAAAGAAGCCTCCCCCAGCTGTTGCCCACTCATCAGGGGAGGAAGAAGAGCTCCGGTATGCAACCCTTAGCTTCCATAAAGTGAAGCATCAGGACCCGCAGAGACAAGAGGCCACTGACAGTGAGTACTCGGAGATCAAGATTCACAAGTGAGAATCTGCAGAGACTCGGGCCTATTTCAGGAATCACAACCCCTCCAGCAAAGAAGTCAGAGGCTGATTCTCATAGAACAAGAGCCCTCTAGAGCCCCACGGTATGCAGTAGGTCACCAGGGCTCCCTCCTCCTGTCTACCCAAACTTGGACCAACATCTCCCCTTTCTCCAGCTACCCAGGACCCATCCCTGCCCCTAGCTTCTGCTACCCACCATTCTCCTCTCTACATCTCTAAGGTTGACTATTTTAGATTCCACATAGAGATGAGGTCGTGTGGTACTTGCCTCTCTGTGCCTGGCTCATTTCATACAACAAAACATCCCCTAGATTCATCCATGTTCTCTCAAATGACAGACTCATGCATTGAATTTTTTTTTCTTTGAGAGATGGAGTTTCACTCTGTTGCCCAGGCTGGAGTGCAGTGGTTTGATCTCTGCTCACTGCAACCTCCACCTCCTGGGTTCGAACAATTCTCCTGCCTCAGCTTCCCAAGTAACTGGGACTACAGGTGTGTAATACCATGCCCAGCTAATTTTTGTATTTTTTAGTAGAGACGGGGTTTCACTATATGTGGGCCAGGCTAGTCTCAAACTCCTGACCTCAAGTGATCTGCCTGTCTTGGCCTCCCAAAGTGCTGGGATTGCAGGCATGAGCCACCATACCCAGCTTGCATTGAATATTTGCAAGGAGCTAAAAGAAGATTTTAAATGGTCTCACAAAAATAGATAAATATTTGCGCAGATGGGTGTGCTAATCATTGTGACTTGATGGTTCCATGGTGTATCTGGGTGTGGAAACCTCACTGGGTCTGTCTCAAGGCCACCCGGCTACTCAGGGCAGGGCTGGAATTTAAAGCCCATCCGATTCTGAGGTTTGTTCTCTCCTCTAGCACTGAGTCAAGCAATCGGCAGGCCAGGCACACCTTGGCAATAAGTTTTCAGGAAATAAATTCCTTGAGGGCATTGACTTTTACAAAAGAGGGAGCAGCAATGGCCTAGAGTCTCAGGAACAAGACAGGTGCACTGAGGAGATGAAGGCCAGAACCCCTTGCCCTACCTGTATGGTGGGTCTGTACTTATTTTGTTTACCCCCAATTTTTTAAATGTTTTTTTTAATTGCAGATTGTTTGTTTGATATGGTTTGGCTGTGTCCCCACCCAAATCTTATCTAGAATTGTGATCAGAATTATAATCTCCATGTGTTGGGGGAAAGACCTGGTGGGAGGTGATAGGATCATGGGGGTGGTTCCCCCATGCTGCTCTCCTGACAGTGAGTGAGTTTTCACCAGATCTGATGGTTTTATAAGTGGTGGTTTCCCCTGCTCTTCTCTCTTGCCTGCCACCATGTAAGATGTGCCTGGTTCACCTTCTGCCATGATTGTAAGTTTCCTGAGGCCTCCCCAGACATGTGGAATTGTGAGTCAATTAAACCTCTTTCATCTATAAATTACTCAGTCTCGGGTATTTCTTAAGAGCAGTGTGAAAACAGGTTAATACATTGTTCTTTGAAATTTAAAAATAGTGTTAGCTTTTCAGTTGAATCACGCAGCTCTTACGTATGCTGTTCCATGAGTTTTGCCAAACATGCACCTCTGTGTAACACGCTCCTCAATCAAGGATAGAGAAGTTTTCCTTCACTCCAGGAAGATCCTGGTGTCCTTCTCAGTCAATCCCCAGCCCTGAGAGCCACCACTTTCTGATTCCTGTCACCAGAGATTATTTTCCATGTCCTTGAACTTCCTATAATTGGCATCACCCAGTATGTATTCTTGTATCTTTTTTCACTCAGCGTTGCATTTTTATTGTTGTTGTTGTTGTTGTTGTTGTTGTTGTTGTTGTTTGAGACAGAGTCTCACTCTGTCACCCAGGCTGCAGTGCAATGGCATGATCTCGACTCACTGCAGCCTCCACCTCCCGAGTTCAAGTGAGTCTCCTGCCTCAGCCTCCTGAGTAGCTGGAACTATAGGCGCACGCCATCACACCCAGCTAATTTGTGTATTTTTAGTAGAGGCAGGGTCTCACCATGTTGGCCAGGATGGTCTCAATCTCCAGACCTCGTGATCCACCCGCCTTGGCCTCCCAAACTGCTGGGATTACAGGCGTGAGCCATGTGCCTGGCCACATTGTGTGTTTTGAGATTCATCCATGTTGTGTGTGTCAGCATCTGTTCTCTTTATTGCTGGGTAGAACGCCATTGCATTGTATGAGCAAATCACAGTTCATTCCCTTATTTTTTCCTATACATTGATACTGTTTTGGTTGTGGCGATTATCAATATAGCTGCTGTGAACATATTTGTATGATAGTGTATTGAGGTGTTTCCATTTCTCTCTGGGATTTGGGGCAGGGCTGAGATGGGAACAATGAGGTCAGATTCCCATGCTGGCCATTCGAGGGTATCCAGGATGTCCTGTGGAGATGGCATCTAGCAGCTCAGAAGGGAAGGCAAGAGGGGCTGGAGATGGACACGGGAAACATCAGAGGGTCCCATCATCCTAATAATGGGGTTGTCGTGGGTTGAATCTTGTCCCGCAAAGTGATATGCTCAAGTCCTAGCCCCCAGTGTCTATGTCTGTGGCTTTCTTTGGAAATAGTCTTTGCAGATGTTGCCAAGCTAATAGGAGGTCATACTGGATGAGGTGGGCCCTGAGTGCCATGACTGGTGTCCTAATGCAATGAGGGAAACTGAACACAAGACACACACAGGGAGGAAGGCCATGTGACAGCAGAGGCAGAGGTTGGGGTTTTCCTGCCACAGCCCGCAGAAGCTAGAAAAGGCCAGAAACAGTCTTCCCAGTGCTTTCCGAGGGAGATAGCCCAATGACAGCATGATTTGGGACATTTGGCCTTCATAACGTCAAAGAATAAATTTCTGTGGCTTTAAGTCATCAAATTTGTGGGAATTTGATAGGGAAGCCCTAAGAAGCCAACACACCTGCTGGCACCTGCTGTGCACTGGGACTTGGGCCCGTCCTCTCTCCGCAGGCCTCAGAGTGACTCTCGAGAGGGCCAGCTCTACCCAGGCCACAGATGAGCCCTGGTGAGCCGATCAGCACCATGCAGGCCAGCAAGTGGAGGATCCAGATCAAATCCAGGCAGCTGCCCCAAGGCACAAAGGGTGCCTTAATTAGGGGAACGGAGATGCCTCTCACCCAGCGCCCACCTTGTACCAGGCACCAGCTTGACTGTTGGTGAACTTTTACTCACTGCTTCCTTTTCCACAGTCCTAGGGGGAGGGTGTCACATAGTGAGTGGTTCCTAGGGACAGTGACCACCGCAGCTGCTGGGCTGGCCGTCTACACTTCCACAGATTCGGTTTCAGCCAGAGAGGAGACCCTTTTCCTCCCTCCCCTCTTTATCTTCCTTCTCTCCCCCTTTCCTTTATTTTATCTACTTTCATTATGAAGGATAGATTTGGTGAGATATTTGGGGCACATTCATGAAGGCAGCTCAGAGAAGAAGTTCCAGAAGTGGCATTATGAACACCGAACTAACTTCATACTGTTCTAACTTCTTGTTCTTTTTTTCCGATTATAAAAATTGACCTGGCACAATGGCTCACGCTTGTAACCTCAACACTTTGGAAGGCCGATGCAGGCAGATCATGAGGTCAGGAGTTTGAGACCAGCCTGGCGAACATGGTGAAACCCCATCTTTACTAAAAATACAAAAATTAACCGGGAGTGGTGGTGTGCACCTGTAATCCCAGCTACTGGGGAGGAATGAGGCAGGAGAACTGCTGGAACCCGGGAGGGTTGCAGTAAACCGAGATTGCACCATTGCACTCCAGCCTGGGCAACAGAGCAAGACTCCATCTCAAAAAAAAAAAAATGCACATTGTGAGAAAAATACTTTGGAACATTCAATAAAAATAAAATTAAAACAGAGATAACACTGATAATATTTGAAGTTTTCACAATTTTTGTGGGTGTGTGTAGACATAAAACTGTGGAAAACATATGTGTATCCTTTATATTTTCTATCTGCCTGTCAAATAATCCACGCTCCTCACGGGGCTGCTGTCAGATGCAGCTTTGCATTACATGTTTCTAACCTAAGGTCCCGTTACCAGCGTTTTCTGCATCAGGAAACTCCTTCCCCAGCGTGGTTTCTTTTCTTTTTTTTTTTTTTTAGACGGAGTCTCACTCTGTTGCCAGGCTGGAGTGCAATGACACCATCTCCGCTCACTGCAACCTCTGCCTCCCTGGTTCAAGCTATTTTCCTGCCTCAGTCTCCCGAGTAGCTGGGACTACAGGCTTGTGCCACCACCCCCAGCTAATTTTTGTATTCTTAGTAGAGACGGGGTTTCACCTTGTTGGTCAGGCTGGTCTCGATCTCTTGACCTTGTGATCCGCCCGCCTCGGCCTACCAAAGTGCTGGGATTACAGGCATGAGCCACCGCGCCCGGCCTCCCGGCGTGGTTTCTAACAATGAAGACAAGCTCAATGTGTGCAGTGCCCATTTAAGGAATTCCTCATTGTCAGGAACTTACAGGTTGGTCCTTTTCCCTGTCCCCGGCATTGCTGAGATGGGCGTCTTTACAGCATCTCTGGGGACTCCACCGCCCAGAGGGAAGGAATCTGAGAAGCTGGAAGTGCAGGAGCTGAGGGAGACCGCGCTGGGAATGAGCGCCTAGCTCTGCGTGTGGCCCACCCCATTGGCCAGCTCTGATTGGCATATGGAACGCCCAATGGCCACACTGCCCATGACGTCATCCCCAAGTCCTGGGTGGGGTCTGCAGACTTCCCCCAGGATCCCCCATCTCCAGACCTTGGTGTGACTGGGCTGGGCCCCTCTCTTGCCGGTCCCCTCCGGAGAGACCCTGGGCCCTTTCCAGCCTCGCTGGCCCTAACCCCAGCTCTTCTCCATCACCCTCTTCTCACCTGCTTGTCCCGCTGGTCTTGTCCTTGGGTCTGAGGCGGACACATATGGGGCCCGATTTGCCCTATGGGGAGAAATCAGGGAAGAAGTCACATCTCAGGTCCGTAAGAAACACAAGAGACGCCTGTAATCCCAGCACTTTGGGAGGCCGAGACCTGCGGATCACAAGTTCAGGAATTCGAGACTAGCCTGACCAACATGGTGAAACCCTGTCTCTACTAAAATTACAAAAATTAGCGGGGCGTGGTGGCATGTGCCTGTAACCCCAGCTACTCAGGAGGCTGAGGCAGGAAAATCTCTTGAACCCAGGAGGCGGAGGTTGCAGTGAGCCGAGATCCGTCATTACACTCCAGCCTGGGCAACAGAGAGAGACTCCGTCTCAAAAAAAAAGAAGAAAAGAAAAAGAAAAAAGAAAGAAAAAGAAACACAGGAGAGTCCTGGGTAGAGAGAGGTGAAGGGGCCCAACTTCTCATTAAGTCCAAGCCCAATCCCTCCCCACATGGGACCCTAGGAGTTGGAGGAGATGGTCTGGGGGCTTCACCTCTGCACCGAGAGTCCTCAACATCAACACACTTTTAAAGATTTCCGAGGGCACTGGAGGCAGATGCCATTGTGTGGGGGGAAAGAGGCCGGGTGAAGCTGAGAAAGGACTTGGCACTGCTGCCCTCATTACCAGTGACAATAATAATGGGGAAAATAGCAATCATTTATTTCACACCTATTACATGGCAGGCCCTATGCTAGATAGTAATATCTTTAACTGTCCCAACAGCCAAGCAAGACAGATATTTTAACCCCAGTTGCAAATGAAGAAATTAGGGTTCAGAGAAGTGAAGTTACTTGTCCCACATCACTCAGCAAGAACACAACCCACCCAGCAAGAGATGAGTGCAGAGGTGAGGGTGGGGGTCCAAGTTCCTGGCTCCTGCACGTGGATAGAAATGCATGTTCTCTCTTGCTCTGTGTGTGTGTGTGTGTGTGTGTGTGTGTGTGTGTGTGTCTCAGTGAGTGTAACACATCTCTGGGTCTGTGCAGAGCTGTGTCTGTGGGTGAGGTGTGCCAGTGTGTGAGCTCATAAAAGTCCTGCTGAAGATCCTGACCCCTTGTCCTCTCCTCCACCCCTGCTCTGGGAGTTTCCGACTGAGCCTCTGGATGGGGATGGTCCCAGCCTCCTCCCCTCCTTTGGTCCCAGCTGCCCTTCCCTCAGCCCTGGGAAGCTCATCCAGCATCCAGCATCTCTTACCCATGAGCCCCCTCCACAGGCTCCGTCTAGGTCTGAAAGATCTATGAGCTGCCTGGGGTCCTCCAGGAGGAGGGGTCCCTCCAGAGACACAGCCGCCCCCTCTGCACCCTCCTAGACCTGTGTCTCCTGGCACAGAGGCTGCCGGTCTCGTCTCCGAGCCCTCGGGGTGGCCTTTCCTGCCCAGGGTGGACTCTGACCAGCAGGGGTGGGCTCTGGGGAGGGCAGCTCTTGGGAGCCCAACCTTATCTTTGTGACTTTATGTTGCCTTTAGTTTATTACTTATTTATTTATTTTTATATTTGCTTATATTATTTTGACCTTGTTATAAAGCAAGCCGGAAAACAAAAACACAAAAATCAAAGCTCACTGTTGGGAAAATTGCGAAACACGGAAAAGCACAGCAAAGCCTTAGATTTCCAGGTGCCCTGTTTCTGCTTTTTCATTTGGTTTTCCTGCTCAGGACCTCGCCTAATTTTTGTGTTTTTTTTTTTTTTTTGAGAATTGTCATACTGGTTACTTTTATTTCCTATAAAAGTGACGTTAAAAGAAGAGGTTGAAGAGTTAAGTGTACTGGATTCTCACACGCTTGCCAAGTCACAGGGTTCAACCACTTTGATAATCTTTTTTTAACTGATAAATAGGACACGCATATTACGAGCCTCACATTGAAGCCTGATTTCATATGAAAATGATATTGAAAGAAGGGGTTGAAGAGTCAAGTGCACTGGATTAGCACACATTTATCATCTTACAGGATTCATCCGCTTCGATAATTTTTTTATTGATAAACAGGAATGCATATCACAAGCCTCACATTGAAGCTCAGTACACATTCCACCCCCAACAACAGTGTGCACATGAATGTGCCAAACGAGCTCTGGGAACTCACGTCTCCTGGATCACCGACAGTATGAGCTTTGTCCCCCTGGCTGTGACACGGTTCATCCCTAATAGTGCACACGCTTCTGCAGAGACCGAGTCCATTTCCAAACCTCCTGCAGGTTTGCTCTCTTGGCCAGGATGGCGCCTCAAGCAGGACCCTTTGTGGTTTTCACCGGCAGTGCTAGAAGCTTTGATTCAGAGGGAGCACAGAGCAACTAAAAACAAAACCAAAACAGTTCCCAGATAAAGAGAAATTTACAACAATTGCCAGGAGGGAAACACCGACTTTTCTTAGTGTGGGAGGCAGGCTGAAAGGAAGACCCTCAGATTTGTCACAGATTGTTTCTTCATGCGTCCGGCCAGAAACATACAAACCAGGCAATTTAAAGACAAGTCCCCAAGGCGGGGAACTGTTGGCTTTCTGGGATAATTTTAAGTTCCCCACCAAGGATCCTATTTTATCACTTGGGTGGTGAGTAGAGAAACAAACACAAATGCCAACAAAAAAAATCCAATAAGCTGGTGCCATCCTGACCATTCCCGGCATGAGTGTTGCCTGCATCGCGGCCCACACGGTCTCCCCTGCTATGGCTGGTGGGCGAGTTCAGATTCTTGACTTTGCCTCAAAAAAAGAACTTGAGAGTGAGTCCAAGGTAAAAGTAAGCAAGAGAGTTAATGGCAAAGTGAAAGTGCACCCTGACAACTGCTCAAACGTGAGAGGGCACTGACTGACGCTGGGGAAACTGCCTTTAGGGGAATCTTCCGTGATTACTCATGCGGGGGTGGGACGGTGTTGCTCTTAAGCATGTTCTGGGTGGTCTCTTAGGCCCGCATGCGCAGTGGCTGTACACGCTAGTGCATACCTCGCTGTCTCATTAGCACCTTAAGTCTCCACGCGGGGGTGTGTTTTCACTATTATAACGAGCCTAGGTCAGCCCGAGGACACTAACTCAGCATGGGTTTCCGCACTTGCACGAATTTGGGGAATTTCCCTTCTTCGCTTCTACCTCCTTGCTGCAGGGTGTTTTGACCACGAGCCCAGAATGCGGTTTGTGCGATGTCGGGCGGTTTGTTCTCTCCGTCTATTTAGCAAGTTTGTTTCCCTTTAAGGGAGGCTGTGACCCGCCTGTCTGATCTACTTCCGCTGCAGCTGCACCAGGGAGCAACACAGGAATTTCGCAGGAACGCTGGAAGAAACCACAGACCTTTCTAAAGAAGCAGTGGGCAGCAGCCTACCCCAGGAGCCAGGCAGAAAACGGTGACTCCCCGCAGTGTGGGAAGGGGAGAGACTGACTCAGGGATGTGTATTCTTTTGTTGCCTTTCCTTCGGGTTGAAGAGCACTTAGGTTGATTCTGTATCTTTCCAATCATGAATTTGCTCAACTTTTTGCTTTTTCTTCTCCCTCAGGAGCACCTATGAGTCTCAGATTTTGGGCAAGGCTCCTTTCCCCACTCAAGATGATATTGCAAATCTTGGTCCGGAGTTTCTCTCAACCCGTGACCGCCTCCTGAGTCAGCTGACTGGCTTCTGCAAGGTCCCCTGTGAGGCAGCATCGGGAATGGCTTCCCTCTGTCCCTGCTGGAGCCTGGGAGTGCATGCCAAGCATATCCCAGTGTGGCTCCTTCTTACTGTAGCAGGACGAGCCGCAGACAAAACCCCTCAGACACCGAGTGGTAGAAGGAAGGGCTTTATTCAGCTGGGAGCATCGGCAAGCTACTGCCTTAAAATCCGAGCTCCCCGAGTGCACAATTTCTGTCCCTTTTAAGGGCTCACAACACTAAAGATTTTACATGAAAGGGTCGTGATTGATTTGAGCAAGCAGGGGGTACGTGACAGGGGCTGCATGCACCGGTGGTCAGAGTGAAACAGAGCAGGGCGGGGAGTTTTACAATGTTCTTCTATACAATGTCTGGAATCTATGAATCACATCGGTTTCTAAGTTATGAGTTGATTTGTAACTACTGGGTTTAGGCCAGGCAGGCCCAGGCCTGGTTTCGGGCCTGGCACCGGGCTGCCTGTCTTTGGTTTTACTTCCTTGTTTTTTTCTTAAAACAGGTGCTGAGTATAAAACAATGTAAAACAATGTGAGAGGGTCTCTCTCTTTCCTCATTATCTACTCCCTAGCGCTCCCTAAATCAGCTCCAGTGCTGGGCAGGGTGAGGGCTCCCCGGTCCTGTGGCCTGGACCGTGTGGCACCCCAGTGGGAGTGCACATCCCTGAGTCTGTCTCTCCCCTTCCCACACCGCGGGGACTCACCGTTTTCTGCCTGGCTCATGGTGTAGGCTGCTGCCCATTGCTTCTTTAGAAAGGTCTGTGGTTTCTTACAGTTTTCCTGTTAAGTTCCTGTGTTGCTCTCTGGTAAAAAGCTCACAACATAAATCTTTATACACTGTTTCATCTTTCCAAGGTGGGAGAGCCCTGCTAACAATGCCTGCAATCTGCCATCCGCTCTTTTCAGTTTTGAAGTGTTATCTACACTCATGCACATATACATAATGTTTACCAAAGTGGGATCATTTTCTTAAATGTCCTTCTTTATTAGGAATTCTGAAACGTTAAGGGCAGATTTAATCAGAGGAAGGTGAATATACAGCTATGGGTGTCTAGCATATATTTACAAAATATCTCTAAAGTCTTCTGTATCTAGATATATTTATGAAATGTCTCTGAAGTCTTCTGTTGTACTCTGAAAGTCCATATGAATATTTGTGGCCTATGGAAAAACACGTTTCTGTTAGTTTCAATAGGAAAATAATGCATTCATTGTCACTGAAGTTATTTGATTGACCTGACTCAATATTTGAGTATAAATGGAAGCCCCAGAAGATGTGCAAAGTGGACCTTCTGCTTTAGGTCCTCTGAAGCACTTTTCACCCCCTGCCCTTGGGTCCTGGATTCTCACTGGGGAAGCACAGCTGTGCACCATTACTGTTAATTATTCATGGCTGCATAGTATTCCACTGAATTTGATGTGTGTTAACTTATTCAACCAATACCCTATTTGGGAGCATTAAGCTTTTTTCAATTTGTTTTGAAACAGGGTCTTGCTCTGTTGCCCAGGCTGGAGTGCAGTGGCACGATCATGGTTCACTGCTGCCTCAACCCTCTCGGCTCAGGCAGTCCTCCGACCTCAGCCTCCTGAGTAGCTGGGACCACAAGCATGCACTACCATGCCTAGCTAATTTTTTTTTTTTTTTTTTTTTTTTTTTTGGTGGAGACAGAGTCTGCCTATGTTGCCCAGGCTGATCTCAAACTCATGGACTCAAGCAATCCTCCCACTTCAGCCTCCTTAAGTGCTGAGATGTAGGCTTGAGCCACTATGCCCAGTCAGTTCTCTCCATTTTAAAAAATATATAGACAATTTTTCCCAGAAGCATATGACGGAATAGACCTAATTTTTAGAGCAGTTTAGGTTCACAGATTGAGCAGAAGGTACAGAGATTCTCCATGTGCCACCTGCCCCCACACATGCATAGCCTCCTCTATTATCAGCATCTCCCACCAGAGTGGTACATTTGTCATATTTGATGAACCTCCATTGATACGTTATTAGCACCCGAAGTCCATCGTTTATATCAGGGTTCACTATTTTGTATATACAGCAGCATGAACAGCTTTTGCCTAGTCCCGTTTGTAGATCCCTGATGAATCCCAGCAGTCGACTTGTGTGGGAAACACATGAACCTTACCCAGAGAGAAATCTGGCCTTTCGGAGCACCTTGTGCAAAACCCTGTCTCTTCAGTCGGGAATAGCAGTATCCAGGGCTCACCTGGGGGCAGGAGGCAGCCTGGGGAGCAGACCCAAGGCGCTCTCAATCCATTTCTGGAGCCTAGCTTTGTACCTTCTTATCAAGAGAGCAGAACGTCACAGTCCTGCCTGGTGCAACCAGAATGGACACTAATAAACAGCCATTCCTCCCCATTTATCAGGCCTGGAGACCAAATGGAATGTTAACCTGGGATTTTTGAAGAGTTTTACACAAGGTGGGGTTCCCTACCCGCTCCCTACCCGCATCGTTGGGGCCCTGTCTGGGCAAACACCACCACCCCAAATGCATCACACCACTAGGGGGAGCCATAGAGTTGCACAATGCATCAACCCTAATCTTTGTCTACAGCCTCCTGGTAGGGGTAAGAAGTGGATAGAGAAGGTGAGAGGCAGGACGTCCCAAACGGCTTCCAGAGAAAATGGAAGTGGGTAAAAAAAAGTGTCATTAACTATAAATAACATTACGAATAAACTCAGATAATAACTACTTCCTATAGTTATCATTCCTGTTTGGTGAGATTGTAAATCTTTATTTTTGGGGGTTTGTTTTTTGTTTGTTTGTTTAGTTGTTGTTTTTTTCTTCTTTTTTAGGACGGAGTTTCACTCTCGTTGCCCAGGCTGAAGTGCAATGGCGCGATCTTGGCTCACTGCAACTTCTGACTCTCCGGTTCAAGGGATTCTGTCGCCTCAGCCTCCCAAGTAGCTGGGATTACAGGTGCCCACCACGATGCCCAGCTAATTTCTGTATTTTTAGCAGAGACGGGGATTTACCTATGTTGGCCAGGCTGGTCTCGAACTCCTGACCTCAGGTGATCCACCCGCCTTGGACTCCCAAAGTGCTGGGATTACAGGCGTGAGCCACTGCTCCCGGCGAGATTGTAAATCTTGACATAGGTTAGTCTCTGAGTGACAGGGTGGGAGTCAGGTGTCAGGAAGTATTTGGGGGTCAAAAAGGGTGGAGGAGATTGATGCGGGGATCCCAGTAACTCTCTGGGTGAGCAACAGGGGGCGCCCTGACCAAGGAATGTTGAGTTGGATACACAGACATAAGGGGGCATCACAAGGCTGTGGGAAGTCCACATACTCTGCCTCAGAAGGGAAATTACTTGATCTCTATGTGCCTCAGCGTCCTCATCTGCAAAGTGGACATCAGAACTCCTACGTTTATGAGCCTGAGAACAAAAACCAGGCAGAATAAGCGAACAACCGCAAGAACAACAACAAACAAGAACAAGAACCAAAAGCAAACAGAGAGATGAGCCGTTCTATCATTGGACCCTGAAATCCAGCCACAGTTAAAGCTAGGTCTACCCCTCAGATTTCCCAGACAACAGAAATCAATGCTTCTTTTCGTTAAAAGCCAAAAAAAAAAAAAAAAAAAAAAATGCCTGCTATACCATTGGATAGAAACAACTATGATTTTTTAACGTGAACATTAATTCTACTCTTGTGATTCCTGGGCATTGCCTGATGTATGAATTGTGGGAGAGGCAGTGAGACCTGCTACAAAGCCCTATGGAGATGGAGATAACGCAGCAAATGGCCAAGGGCCATGAGCCTTAGAAAACCTGTCCTGGGGCTGTGCGCGGTGGCTCATGCTTATAATCCCAGCACTTTGGGAGGCCAAGGCAGGCGGATCACGAGGTCAAGAGATCAAGACCATCCTGGCCAACATGGTGAAACCCTGTCTCTACTAAAAATACAAAAATTAGCTGGGCATGGTGGTGCATGCCTGTAGTTCCAGCGACTCAGGAGGCTGACGCAGGAGAATCGCTTGAACCAAGGAGGCAGAGGTTGAAGTGAGCTGAGATCACGCCACTGCATTCCAGCCTGGTGACAGAGTGAGACTCCATCTCAAAAAAAAAAAAGAGAGAAAAGAAAAATAAAAGAAAAAAGAAAGCCATGCACAGTGGCTCACATCCGTAATCCCAGCACTTTGGGAGGTCAAGGTGGATGGATCATTTGAGCCCACGAGTTGGAGACCAGCCTGGGCAACATGGCAAAACACCATCTCTAAAAAATAGGAAAGAGAGAAAACCTGTCCTGATAAATTATGGTGGCATCTCTACATGCAAACCTTTCTCCATAGAAGGCACATTCTCATCCACTTAATGCTGCTCATCCTCCTAAAGGAATTGAATGAAGCTGGGTGCGATGGCTCACACCTGTAATTCCAGCACTTTGGGAGGCCAAGATGGGAGGATTACTTGAGGCCAGGAGTTCGAGACCAGCCTGGCCAACATAGCAATACTCCATCTCTACCAAAAATTCAAAAAACTAGTGGGACGTGGTGACACATGACTGTAATCCCAGCTAGTTGGGAGGCTCAGGTACAAGAATCTCTTGAACCAAGGAGGTTGAGGCTGCAGTGAGTCAAGATCATGCCACTGCACTCCTGCCTGGGTGACGGAGAGAGAGACTGTCTTGAAAAAAAGAAAGAGATTGAATGAGCTTTTTGCCTAGTGAGGAAAGATTTCTTGTTTGTAAATTCATGTACTCTTCCTTGTTCATCAAAAGTTATTTTCTATACACTTCACATTCTCATTGATTACTAAGAGAAATTCCTTGTACATATCAAGCTTGATTAGCTTGCACTCTATGCCCGCACATCCCTATGTGTCTCACCATGGCGTGATTCCCTGGCCACCTTACCTTTTGAGCTTAAATCTTCCTTGGAGAAATCAGAATAACCTCATATGAGAGCATAGTTTTCCACTAATTCCATGTGCAGCCTCATATATTTTCTCTGTTTCAACTTCAAAGTGTTATTTATTTTAGTTCCCAAAGGATGTGTTTCTTCATATTTTCATTTAGAAACAAGGAATAGAATCTAATTGTTGGACAAAAGTCAGAGATGGAAATTCTTAGAAAAAATCATACCTTTCTTTGTCAATATGCCCAATGCACCCTCAGAATCATTCTTATCATGGATATCAAGTGTGGGAATAGGTCAATGGGGGTTTGAACCTTGAACTTCTGAGGGTTTGAACCCAGAAGTTCAAACTCCAGTCAACCTATTCGCTCATAAAAACGTGGAGGAAAGAGCTGGATGTGGCTCCTCGTGGCTGTCAGGAAGATGCTGTTGGAGCTTACAGGATGGAGGTGGTGCTCTCCCTGTCAGCTGCAGGAAGGGCATGAGCCATGAGCTGGGGAGACCTCACATTGCATGAACATTGCTAGCCAGAGAATGAAGATGGCTCAGGTATCTGCAGCCCACCACACAGAGAGCAAAAAGCAGCACCCAAAGGGTTACATTGGACATCAGTAATGTGCTAATCTTGACCTTGAGTTACGGGATGTTCCCAGATTCCCCACTTCCTGGGCCAAAAATTAAGCAAACATGTTTTTTGTTTTTGTTTTGAGATGGAATCTCGCTCTGTCGCCCAGGCTGGAGTGCAGTGGCACGATCTCGGCTGACTGCAAGCTCCGCCTTCCAGGTTCACGCCATTCTCCTGCCTCAGCCTCCCGAGTAGCTGGGACTACAGGTGCCTGCCACCACGTTGGCTAATTTTTTTTTTTTTTTTTTGTATTTTTAGTAGAGACGGGGTTTCACTGTGTTAGCCAGGATGGTCTTAGTCTCCTGACCTCGTGATCCGCCTGCCTCAGCCTCCCAAAGTGCTGGGATTACAGGCGTGAGCCATCACACCCGGCCGCAAACATGTTTTTTTAATAAAACCCTTCTTTTCCAGATTAAGTTATTGGTTTTCATTTCTGTTCCTTTTAATTTAAAAAAATGAGATTATTGAAAAAATGAGCAGAGGCTTTGCTCTAAGAAATTTCTGTATATATATTTTTTTCTGCATGATTATTTGTTGATCTAAACTCATGGCATGGGAGATGACAAGGTTTCAGTAAAATGCCTGTTACAAACTGAATGTTTATGTTCCCCCAAAATTCATATGTTGAAGTCCTAACCTCGAATGTGATGTATTTGGAGATGGGGCTTTTGGGAGGTAATTAGGTTACATGGGGTCATGAGGGTGGGGACCCACTATGAGATTAGTGTCTGATATGGTTTGGCTGTGTCCTCACCCAAATCTCATCATGAATTCCCACATGTTGTGGGAGGGATCTAGTGGGTGGTAATTAAATCATGGGGGCAGGTCTTTTCTGTGCTGTTCTTGCGATAGTGAATAATTCTCACAAGATCTGATGGTTCTAAAAAGGGGAGTTTCCCTGCACAAGCTCGTCTCTTGTCTGCTGCCATATGAAACATGCCTTTCACCTTCCACCATGATTGTGAGGCTTCCCCAGCCACGTGGAACTGTAAGTCCATTAAGCCTCTTTCTTTGGTAAATTGCCCAGTCTCTGGTATCTTTATCAGCAGTGTGAAAACAGACTAATACAGTGTCCTTATAAGGAGAGACTCCACAGAACTTGCTGTCTCTTAACCATGTGAGGGCACAGTGAGAAGGCGGCATCTACAAGCCAGGACACAGAGCCTCACAAGAAAACAAATCATCTGACAACTTAATCTTCTAACCTTGGACTTCTAACCTCCAGAATTGTAAGAAATAAATTTCCGTTATTTATAGGAGGCTTAATTTATAGTATTTTGCTATGGCAGCCCAGACAGGCTAAGACAATCCCCTAACCACATGTATTCCATGTGGCTACAGTATTCTCTGTACAGTGGCCCAGTATGGTGGCTCATGCCTATAATCCCAGCACTTTGGGAGGCTGAGGCTGGCAGATGACTCAAGGGCAGGAGTGTGAGACCAGCCTGGCCAACATGGTGAAACCCTGTCTCTACTAAAAATACAAAAGTTAGCTGGGTGTGGTGGTGGGTGCCTGTAATCCCAGCTACTCAAGAGGCTGAGGCGGGAGAATCACTTGAACACGGGAGGCAGAGGTTGCAGTGAGTTGAGATCGCACCACTGCACTCCAGCCTGGGCAACAGAGTGAGACTGTCTCAAAAAAAAAAAAAAAAAATCTACAAAGACACTTTATTTGTAAGGTAATATTTAGAAGTTCAAGGAGCTGAGACTGGATTTCTTTGGGTGACCATTATTCAGCTTGCTGAGCTGTCCATGTGATCTCTTATGCGTTGGAACTCTTGTGCATTGCTGATGGGAAAGTGAAATGGTGAAGTTGTTCTAGAGAATAGTAGTGGGGTTCCTCAAAAAAATTAAAAATAGAATGACCTTATGATCCAGCAATTCTACTTCTGGGTATATGGCCCGAAAGATCAAAAGCTGGAACTTGAGCAAAGTTTTATGCATCTATGTTCACAGAAGCATATTCACAATAGTTAAAAGGGAAAAGCAACCCCAGTATTCCTAAAAAGTGAATGAATAAGAAAAGTGTGTTATATACATACAATTGAATATTACTCAGCCTTAAAATAGAAGGAGAGTCTGGACTGGGGCATGGTAGCTCACGCCTGTAATCCCAGCACTTTGGAAGGCCAAGGCAGGCATATCACTTGAAGTCAGGAGTTTGAGACCAGGTTGGCCAACATGATGAAACCCTGTCTCCACTAAAAATACAAAAATTAACCAGGCATGACATGCGCCTGTAATCCCAGGTACTCGGGAGACTGAGGCAGGAGAATTGCTTGAACCTGAGAGGCAGAGGTTGCAGTGAGCCCGATCATGCCACTGCACTGCAGCCTGGGCGACACAGCAAGACCCTGTCTCAAAAAAAAAAAAAAAAAAACCAGAACAAACAAAAAAACAAGGAAGCAGGCGTGGTGGCTCACGCCTGTAATCCCAGCACTTTGGGAGACCAAGGCAGGCAGATCACCTGAGGTCAGGAGTTCGAGACCAGTCTAGCCAACATGGTGAAACCTCATCTCTACTTAAAAAAAAAAAAAGAAAGAAAAAAATACAAGCCAGGCATGGTGGCTCACTCCTGTAATCCCAGCACTTTGGGAGGCTGAGGCGGGGGGATCACCTGAGGTCAGGAGTTCAAGACCAGCCTGACCAATATGGTGAAACCCTATCTCTACTAAAAATACAAAATTAGCCGAGTGTGCTGGCACATGCCTGTAATCCCAGCTACTCTGGAGGCTGAGGCAGGAGGATTGCTTGAACCTGGGAGGTGGAGGTTGCAGTGAGCCGAGATCACACCACTGGACTCCAGCCTAGGCAACAAAGAGAGAAACTCTGTCTCAAAAAAAAAAAAAAAAAAAAAATTAGCCAGACCTAGTGGCAGGCGCCTGTAATCCCAGCTACTCAGGAGGCTGAGGCAGGAGAATTGCTTGAACCTGGGAGGCGGAGGTTGCAGTGAGCTGAGATCACGCCATTGCACTCCAGCCTGGGTAATAAGAGTGAAACTCCGTCTCAAACAACAACAACAACAAAAGGAGAAGCTAGCACATGATGCAGCATGGATGAACCTTAAATACATTGTGCTAAGTCAGTCACAGCAGGACAAACGCTGTATGATTCTACTTATATGAGGTGTGCAGAGTGGGCAAATTCACGGACACAGAAACTAGAACCATGCTTGCCAGGGGCTGTGATCAGGAAGGAATAGGGCATTTTCACCTCTTTGATGCAGTTTCAGTTTGGGAAGATGAAGACTCTTCTGGAGATCGATCACGGTGATTCATAACAATGTGAGTGTACTTGGTGCCACTTCTCTAAACACTGAAAAATACTTAAAACGGTCATTTTTTTCTTCTGTATGTTTTACAGCAATGAAGAAAAAATCTAATGAAGATTTCATCAGCCACCTCACCAAAAACGAAAAGCAGATGGCAAACAAGCCCATGAAAATATCCTCAATATAATTTGTCTTTAGGTAATTACAGAATAGAAGAAGAATGAGGTAGAATTACATACCTAAGAAAAATGACTGAAAAGTACAACAAAGGTAAAAAGAAATGTTAAAATATGTGGATAATACCAAATGCTAGCAAGGATGTGAAGTGATCAGAGCTCGTCTACTGCTGGTAGGAATACAAAATGGTATATACACTTTGGAGAATAGTTTGTCAATTTCACATAAATTTAAACTTACACGTGACCAAGTGTAAGTTTGGCCAACCACTTGAATCCTAGGTATTTACTCAAGGGAATTAAAAACTTACGTTCACACACAGAAACTTGAATGGAATATTTATAGCAACATTACTTTATTTTATTTTATTTTATTTATTTATTTTTATTTATTTATTTTTTTTTGAGACGGAGTCTCGCTCTGTGGCCCAGGCTGGAGTGCAGTGGCCGGATCTCAGCTCACTGCAAGCTCCGCCTCCCGGGTTCATGCCATTCTCCTGCCTCAGCCTCCCGAGTAGCTGGGACTACAGGCGCCCGCCACCTCGCCCAGCTAGTTTTTTGTATTTTTAGCAGAGACGGGGTTTCACCGTGTTAGCCGGATGGTCTCGATCTCCTGACCTCGTGATCTGCCCGTCTCGGCCTCCCAAAGTACTGGGATTACAGGCGTGAGCCACCGCGCCTGGCCAGCAACATTATTTTAGAGTCACCGGAACCTGAAAACAATGGCAGTGTTCCTCAAATGGTAAATATATGCAAAAGATGACAATGGAGAACCAGTCAACAATTACACTAAAATGATGGATTTATACTCAGCCCCATAGATAAGCCTCAAAGGCATTACACCAAAGCCAGATTTTAGAGGAGACATTTTGTATGATTCCATTTATATGACATTCTGTAGAAAGGCCAAACAACAGGGATGGAGAATAGATCCGTGTTTTCTCAGGGACTAAGTGCAGAGGGAGGATTGACTTCCTAGGGTCAGCAGAGGGAGGGAATGTTCGGGTAATGCCACTTTTCGGTGTCTTCACAGCGGTTGTGTATATAACTATATACATCTGTCAACCCACATAAAATTGCATATGATAAAGTATGAATTCAATCATATCTAACTTTAAATAAATTTAAAATTTTTAAACATAAGATGCCACTGCACTGTCATTAGAACTGTTACAATATAAAGCATAAGCTAGGCACAGTGGCTAACGCCTATAATCCCAACATTTTGGGAGGCCAAAGAGGAAGAATCACTTGAGGTCAGGAGTTCAAGACCAGCCTGGGCAACATGGTGAGACCTCATCTCTACAAAAAATACAAAAATTAGCCGGGCGTGGCAGTGAGCACCTGTGGCCCCAACTACTTGGGAGGCTAAGGTGGGAGGATTGCTTGAGCCAAGGAGGTGGAGGTTGCAGTGAGCCGAGACGGTGCCACCGCACTCCAGCCTGGGCGACAGAGTGAGACCCTGCCTCAAAAAACATTTTTTATTTAAGTGTGTAGATACACATAAAGCATGGCAATACCAAGCATTGAGGAGGAGGTGGAGCTACTGGAATTCTGGCACACGGCTGGGAGGAGTGGTCAAAGTCCGCGCCATTTTGGACAGCAGTTTGTCAATTCCTGCCAAAGTTAAACACACAGGTAGCCTTTAGCCCAACAATTTCTTTTTTTAGATCTTCACGAGTGTCCCATGGCTCGGATGTCCCCAGAGGTCCTGATCCAGGCTCTGGTAAGAATCAGTTTCTGCTCCATCTCCTCTCCTCTCTGGGCCGGTCGCTGGGTTCTCTGGGCCATGCGGTTTCCGTCCAATCAGTGTGGAGCTCTGACTTGTGGGTCTGAGGTTCCTCTTCTGTGCAGGGCTGAAGTCTCTCCTCCTCCTCAGCTTCCCGTTCGGCCCCACGGCCCTTCCCCTCCACTCCGTTCCCCTTCTGTCCTCACAGTGGGAGCGCAGGGAGCCTCCGCCTCAGAGATGCTGCTGCTGCTGCTGCTGCCCCTGCTGTGGGCAGGTGAGTGGCCCCAGGGAGAGGGCCTGTCCGGGGATGGGCCGACCTGACCCTCGTGTCTCCACAGGGGCCCTGGCTCTGGAGGGCTTATTCCATCTGGAGGTGCCGGAGTCGGTGATGGTGCAGGAGGGTCTGTGCGTCCTCGTGCCCTGCACTTTCTTCCATCCGAGGTACCCCTTCAGCAGGAATGACCGTGATCATGGCTACTGGTTCCGGGAAGGAGACAATCCTTTACGGGATGCTCCAGTGGCCACAAACGATCCTGCTCGAGAAGTGCGGGAGGAGACCCGGGGTCGATTCCGCCTCCTGGGTAATCCCTGGGAGAAAAACTGCTCCCTGAGCATCAGAGACGCCAGGAGGAGGGACAGCCGTTTGTACTTCTTTCGTATGGAGGAAGGATGGATGAAATATAATTACAAAAGTCCCCCGTTGTCTGTGCATGTGACAGGTAAGGCACGGGATCCAGGAGCAGCCACAGGGAGAGGTCATGGGGGCTGCAAGGCAGGGCTGGGCTGGGAAAGGGTAAAGGGCAAAGTGAGTCAGGCACAGGGGAAGACCTGAACCAGAGCCTGCGCTTCTCCTGGGCTGCACCTCAGAACCCCTTCCTGATCCTGCATCCCCATCTCCTCACCAGCCCTGACCCACAGGCCGGACATCCTCATCCCAGGGGCCCTGAAGTCCAGCCACCCCAGGAACCTGACCTGCTCTGTGCCCTGGGCCTGTGAGCAGGGGACACCCCCCATCTTCTCCTGGATTGGGACCTCTGTGTCCCCGCTGAGCCCCACCACAGCCCTCTCCTCGGTGGCCACCCTCATCCCACAGCCCCAGGACCACGGCAGCAGACTCACCTGTCAGGTGACCTTGCCCGGGGCCGGTGTAACCACGACCAGGACCATCCGACTTAATGTATCCTGTGAGAGCTGGGCCAGGACATCCAGGTCCCTGATGGGGTGGGGTCGCTGATAGCAGGAGATGGGGGTCAGGGCTGGACACAGGTGCTGAGTCCCAGAATTTGGGCTTGGAGTAGGGGGTCAGGAGGACACTGGCTCTGCCTTCCCTCTTTATGCAACCTCTGGGGAGAGAGGGCCGGTGTCCCCAGCCCTCACAGTGATGCGGGTCACTGTGTCTTTCTGTCCCAGACCCTCCTCAGAACTTGACCTTGACTGTCTTCCAAGGGGATGGCACAGGTAGGATGGTGCTCCCTCCCTGGGGCTGGGGAAGCAGGGCCTCCAGCTCAGGGCAGGGCCAGGTCCCTCCTCATCCTGGACTCACCCTGGTGACCTGAGACCCCCATGTGGGTGAACCCAGGGCCTCTCTGCATCCTCAGCTCCAGTGGCCACCTGAGCAACTGTCCCCTCCCCTCCCCCACTCCCTTCAGAATCCTGCACACACACACACACTTTGGCCCCACTGCAAGGGCAGAGTGACAGTCACGCAGCAGACCCAATCCCAAGGCCCCTGATGATCCACTCCCGGAATACACATTCAGCCTCACCTTTTAATTTTCCCTGGTAGTTCTGACCTAATACTTCTGGATAGACGATATTGTCACATGGGCAAAAATTCAAAATGCACAGCAGAGTCTGTACTTAGAAGCCCGTCCCCCTCACCAGAATTCACCAGGGTCTGTCTAGGCTGCTCTGAGCCTTGGTTTGTGCACCTGGAGGATCAGAGGTGGTTTGGCGTCCGTAGTGAGACGGTCCGCCCCCTCCTCTAGGGCTGTGTGTGATTCCACTGCACAGATGGACTCTGATTTTGTGGAATCTCCGAATTCATGATCATGACACTAACTTAGCTGAGCACAGGAATGCTACAGTGATTTATCCTGTATCTCTTTTCACAAGTGTGTATGTGAACGTTAAGTGCAAAATAGCTGGGCCATTGTGTTTTTTGAATATTGAGAGATATGGCCATGTTGTTTTCCATCTAAAAAGGACAAACTCACCTTGCCAACAGGAAGGGGCGAATGCGTGAGTTTCCCCAGCCTCACCAACCCAGTGTGGGGTTAGATACTTAGACCTCTGCCGATACTGGGTGAAAATCTGCATCTCCATGTGCACATTCATTAGAATGTTTCTCTTGCTGTGAATGGTCTGCATCTTTTTGTACATTAAGGCGCCATTTTATTCTTTTGTTCTGTGAACTCCCGTTGATAGTTTTTCTCAGCTTTCCAGAGTGATTTTACCTTCATTATTTATTCTTGAGTCTCTCTTTAGTTTGAGAAAGTACTGAATATTAGTAATATACATTACAAATACATGTCCCAATATGGCCTGTGGCTTTGTCTTTCTTTCTCTTGTCCTCCAGGCCGTAATGCAGTGGCAGGATCTTGGCTCACTGCAACCCCACCTCCCCGGTTCAAGCAATGCCTCTGCCTCAGCCTCCCGAGTAGCTGGAATTACAGGCCTGTGCCACCACACCTGGCAAAAAACCTTTTTTTTTTTCTGTATTTTTAATAGAGACGGTGTTTCACCATGTTGGTTGGCCAGGCTGGCCTCTAACTCCTGACCTCAGGTGATCCGCCCACCTCAGCCTCCCAAAGGGCTGGAATTAGGGGCATGAGGCACCATGCCCAGCCCCACGTGGCTTTTTCTTAGCTGTCCATGATTTTCCCATTGTACAGGAACCTATTTATTCCTATATTCACACTTCTTGATTTCTTTTATTGGTGCCAATTACCCCCGTGCCGAATTTATTAAAACAAATCTCGGCCGGGTGCAGTGGCTCACGCCTGTAACCAGAACAGTGTGGGAGGTCAAAGTGGATGGATTGTTGAGTCAGGAGCTCGAGACCAGCCTGACCAACATGGTGAAACCCCATCTACTAAAAATACAAAAATTAGCTGTGTGTGGTGGTGCATGCCTGTAATCCCAGCTACTTGGGAGGCTGAGGCAGGAGAATTGCTTGAACCCAGGAGGCAGAGGTTGCAGTGAGCCGAAATAGAGCCCTCCACTTTTCCTCCTGTGTCTTGTGTCTGAACTCCACCCTCCACCCCAGCCTATACATCCTGTCTCCCTCCAGCCCTGCAGGTCTATTTGCATTTTCTGGATGTGATCAGGTTTTGGTCATCTTTGCACCTTCTGTTCCTTCCTAATGGAATGTCCTTCCAGCCCTCATTATCTAGCGACCCCTTCTTGTCCTTCATACCCTACTACTTCCTGTGTGAAGTAGGTGTGCCTCCTCCAGGAAGCCTTCCTGGATCATATAACTTACATGGTCTCATATACACTGACATCCCCAAGGCTACTGGAGCCTGAGTCACCTCCAACATATGTCATGTGGCCTCATGAGCACCTGTTCCTAAGTCCTGCTACCAACCAGACTCTGAATTTCTGGGAGTGAGAGCCTCTCAGAGGCACAGGGATAAGTCAGTAAACCAGTGTCAGGTGAGGACTCAGATAAAGAACAAGAAGGTTCAGGGAGAACCTGGAAGCTGAGGTGTCAGCAAGAGCATTGAAGAGGACATGGAATATGGGCCTAAACTGACATCTTATTTGGTTGCCCTGTAAAGCCTGAGACCCTCCCTCTGTGATTTCTAGGGCACAAATCCAGCCAAAAAGGGCGCATCAGTGCAGAGATAAATCCAAACCAGGCTATATACAGAAATTGGGGCCTGAGCCAGGCTCTAAGCCCAGGCTCACCCCGCTTTCTGGATCCATCTCACAGAGTCTGTTTCTATCAGTCTTTGCTTGTGAGTCTGAATCTGTTCCTCTGTTTGGTCTCCGTAGGTGTCCTTCTTCTTTCCCTCAACCTCTTTGTCACTCTGACCCTCTGTCTCTTTTTCTTCAGCATCCACAACCCTAAGAAATGGATCATCTCTTCAGGTCCTGGAAGGACAGTCTCTACACCTGCTCTGTGCTGTTGATAGCAATCCTCCTGCCGGGCTGAGCTGGGCCCAGGAGAACCTGATCCTGAGCCCCTCACAGCCCAACTCTGGGATGCTGGAGCTGCCTCAAATGCACCTCAGGAATGAAGGAGAATTCACCTGCCGAGCTCGGAACCCCCTGGGTTCCCAGCAGGTCTCCCTGAGGCTCTTTGTGCAGAGTGAGTGTCAAGGGGCTGCACACTAGATCCTCTCTCCCATTGATCTTTACTCCCAGGTCTCTGAACAAGTAGTCCACCGGGCTCACCAAGAGAATAGGACTGTGCTCAGCTCAGCCTCAGCCTCAGCTGTGAGGCTGGCAATGTCTGGAGGGCCAGAGCCTTCTGTTTGTTGCTGCTCAGTCTTGGTAGGGGATGAGGTTAGCCCTGGGCTGTTTTCTGACATGCAGGGATGCAGGTAGAACTGGTAGAACCTGTGTCCAATTATTAGGAGCGAAACAATAAGGAATTGTGGTTTAGCAGATGAATCTACCTCATGCACCGTTTTGCAGGGAAATCAGGGCCCATGGCAGAGGTGGTTCTGGTGGCCATCGGGGAGGCCGCTGTAAAGATCCTGCTTCTCTTCCTCTGTCTCATCATCCTCAGGTGAGCACTGCCCCAGGGAGCAAAGGGAGGTGCAGGGAGGGCAGGGGACACAATGCGGAATTTGAGTCCCGTTGCTGGAGGGTCCTGAACCAGTCAAGAGAACCTGGACCAACAGAGGCTCCGTTGTGGTGAGAATTTCACCCAAGACAATGTTTTCTGTACCCAACTTTGCTGGGTGTCCAGGGTGAGAGGTTCCTTCTCTCATCGTGGAGGTCTTGGGGGCTGAACCTGCTCTCTCCACATCAGTCCCCTCCAGTGCCTTAGCAGAGCACAGGGAAGTGAGTCTGCTGCCCCCTGCACCCTGATTTGGCCACACTCACAGGTCCTTGTCTTTTCACTCAGAATGAAGTCCCACAGGAGGAAGGCAGCAAAGGCAGCTACAGGTGTGGAGGCTGCATAGGTTGTCAAAGGTTAGTCTCTCAGGTGAGTGTTGAGGGCATCTCACCCTCCAGCATCCCACTGGGCACCTCCCCCTTGATAGCCCCCACGATTGCTCTGCTCAGCATGGTACACCCATCTCCCTCCCCAAACGCTCTTCTCCCCCTGGGATCCCCATCCCACTGATGACACAGTGGTCCCACCTCTTGTCACAGGTAAGTGACTATCTGAGGCCAGTGGCATGGGCCACAAAAAGAATTTACCAGGACAGTTGTAGGTGTAGAACTGCAGATTTATTAGAGAAAGTATGAAAATATGTTGCGGCCGGGCGCGGTGGCTCAAGCCTGTAATCCCAGCACTTTGGGAGGCCGAGATGGGCGGATCACGAGGTCAGGAGATCGAGACCATACTGGCTAACACGGTGAAACCCCGTCTCTACTAAAAAATACAAAAAATTAGCGAGGTGGTAGGCATCTGTGAGATCCCAACTACTTGGGAAACTGTGGAATAGGCGGCGTAAGACCGGGAGGCGGAGCTGCAGTGAAGCTAAGATCCAGCTGCACTCCAGCCCTGGGCGACAGAGCAAGACTCCCAAATCTCAAAAAAAAAAGAAAAGAATAGTCATTTGCATGGAGATACAGCAAGACCGACTGCAAAGAGGATTAAAGGAAGAGCACTTTGGCAAGAAGTACTTATGCTGGGAGAGGGATGCATGGAGTACTGATAATGTCAAGGTTGCAGTGAGCTAACTCACATTGTTTCTCTCAGCTGAGGTTCTGATGATAGCTGGGCACAGAAAAGTTGTGAGTTACTTGCGCAGGAGGGCCACCTGTCCTGAACCATGAAGAAAGGCAGGCTTGTAGCTTACCTGCTTTCTCTCTTTGCTTTCCTCTGCTCCCACCAGCCTGACTCCTTTACCTGATTAGGGTTTGACACTTCTAAACTCAGAACCAGAATGTGAGTCTCCACCTTGAGCTCCCTCCCTCCTCCAGGGCCCATAAATCATTAACTCTTGTTCCTCTTTCTCCTCAGCAGGGCTCATCTTGGAGCCCTTTTCTCCATCCTGACTCCAGTCACGCCTTGGGCCTCACCTCTTCCCTGGTCACTGAAC
Organism: Papio anubis; assembly: GCF_008728515.1. Classification (NCBI taxonomy): domain Eukaryota; kingdom Metazoa; phylum Chordata; class Mammalia; order Primates; family Cercopithecidae; genus Papio; species Papio anubis. Next base: position 6,199,471 of record NC_044995.1, on the reverse strand, counting down.
CCTCCTCACCTTTTGCCTGCATCTCTCCCCAACACAGGCCTCCAGACTCTGCTTCCAGATGCCTCCTTGTTCAGTGCCTCTACCGTCTGAAGGGCGGTGCTTCCTCTCCACTGCTGGAGAATGAGGTAGAAACACCACAGGCTGGACTGAAGGCCTTGCATGGTCTGTCCCCTGCTGGACTTTGCTCCCAGGTGGTGTGCAAATGGCCAGGCAGCTCGTGAGAAGATGCTCAGTATTGTTACTCATGTTACGAATGCAAAACCAAACTGTAAAGGAGATGCTACTTCACACTCATTAGGAAGACGTTAAATAAACAAATAAAAATGAACAAACAAACAAAAACAGAAATAAATCAATGTTTGGTATGATGATGTTGATAGATACAACTAAATAGTTAGTTGCTTATAATGAATAGTTTGGATCTCAGAGAGGTGACAAGAGTCCTACTGTATTGTTGATAAATTCCTTTGTATTTAGGCCTTTTGGATAAAGATTAAATAGGTATTTGGTAGCATATGCAGAACCATCACGAAAGTAACAGCTGCAAGAACAGTCACAAGGGTTTTGCATTGTGTTTTGAATACCCTGAGTAGAGCTGCCACGGGTGACTTAATTTTTTGAATTGGTTTGTAACTCTTTGTAAAGGTCTGAATAAAACCAAACATACACTTCTCTTAAAAAAAAAAAAATACTGGCTGGGTGCGGTGGCTCACACCTGTAATCCCAGCACTTTAGGAGGCTGAAGTGGGCAGATCACGAGGTCAAGAGATCAAGACCATCCTGGCCAACATGGTGAAACCCCGTCTCTACTAAAAATACGAAAATTAGCTGGGCGTGGTGGTGCACACCTGTAGTCCCAGCTATTTGGGAGGCTGAGGCAGGAGATTCGCTTGAACCCAGGAGGCAAAGGTTGCAGTGAGCCGAGATCGTGCCACTGCACTCCAGCCAGGTGAGACAGTGAGACTCCATCTCAAAAGAAAAAGAAAAAAGAAAAAACTACTCATTGTTTGCAAGGATATGGACAAGTGGGAGCCCTTTTGCACTGCATGTAAAATGGTGTGACCCTGTGGAAAAAGCTTTGGAATTCTTTCCAAAAGTTAAGCCTAGAAATACACTGTAATCCAGCCATTCCATTGCTAGATATGTTCCCGGAATTGAAAGCATGGACTTAAACAGATACCTATACACCAATGTTCACAGCAGCATTATTTACAATAGCTAAAAGGTGAGGGGAAAAAAACTCATGTCCATTGACTGATAAGTGGATAGAAAAAAGGTTCCATATCCACAATATGGGATATTCTCTAGCCTTAAAAATTGAATGGAACTGATACATGCTATAACATGGGTGATCCTGGAAACAACATGCCAAATGAAAGAAGCCACACATAAAGTGACAAATGGTATCTAATTCTCCTCATGTAACCTTACTTAGAATTGGCAAATTCATGGAAACAGAAAGTAGAATGGCATGTCAGAGGCTGGGGAACGAGGCAAGGAAGAGGGGTAATTGTGCAACTGGTGCAGAGTTTCTGTTTGGGATGATGAGGAAATTCGATAAATAGTGGTTGCACAACATGGTGAATGTGCTTAATGTCACGGAATTGTACCCTGTAGAACGTTACAAATTGCAAATTATATGTTACATAATGTATAGTCAGGTCTACCACTACTATAAAGAAATACCTGGAACTGGGTAATTCAGAAAGGAAAGAGGCTTAATTGGCTCAAGGCGCTGCAGGCTGTACAGGAAGCATAGCAGCCTCTGCTTCTGGGAAGGCCTCAGGAAACTTACAATCATGACAAAAGGTGAAGAGGAAGCAGGCAGGTCTTACACGGCCAGAGCAGGGGAAAGAGAAAGAGGAGGCCCGGCACAGTGGCTCACGCTTTTAATCCCAGCACTTTGGGAGGCCGAGGCGGGTGGATCACCTGAGGTCAGGAGATCGAGACCATCCTGGCCAACATGGTAAAGCCCCATCTCTACTAAAAATACACAAATTAGCTGGGCATGGTGGCATGTGCCTGTAGTTCCTAGCTACTTGGGAGGCTGAGGTAAGAGAATTGTCTGAACCAGGGAGTTGGAGGTTGCAGTGAGCTGAGATCATGCCATTGTACTCCAGCCTGGCAACAGAGCGAGACTCCGTCTCAAAAAAAAAAGAAAAGAGCTACACATCACACTTTTAAACAACAGATCTCCTAAGAACTCCATCACAAGAACAGCACTAGGGGGTGGTGTTAAACCATTCATGAGCAACCACCACCATGATCCAATCACCTCCCACCAGGCCCCACCTCCAACACTGGGGATGACAATTCCACAGGAGATTTGAGTGAGTACACAGATCCAAACTGTAACACATGTAACGCATATACTTTACCAAAATAAATTTAAAAAGGAAATAGCAAGTATCTCTGTCATCAAGGTGCTGTCATTCTAGAGACTAGAAGGAAAAGATAAATAAATAAAATGAGAGCATGTGGGATGGTGATCTGTGTTTGGAGGAAAGTCATGCAGAGAAGGGAGCTGATGACAAATTGAGGAACAATTTATCATCTGACGGCGAGAGGAGGTGGTGTCTGAACAAAGGCGTGAAGGCGCTGAGCAGGGAGGCTCTGTGTCTGAATAAGAGAAAAGTGTCTCAGGAAGAGGGAAGGGGAGCAGCAAGTGCATTACTCAGAGGTAGCAGCAGGCCTGGGAGCTGTGGACACAGCCAGAGCCTGAGAGCAGAGGGAGCCAGAGGAGGGAGCAGCAGGGAGGACGGGGCAGCCCGTGTGGGGCCCTGAGGCCACACAGGAACCTAGAGCCTTTAGGAGAGAGCAGAGGCTCGACTGGACTCTCACTCTAACAGGACCCTCAGCTGCCCTGGTCAGAGCAGACCTGCATAGGTCACAGCAGCCACAGAGAGATGGGGCAGGTGGTGCTGGGTCCTCCAGGAGGAGGGATGGGGGACTGAGGGGCAGGGTGAGGACGTGTTTTGGGATGTGTGTGAAAGGTCAAGGTCCCAGCGTTTTCTTTTTTTTTCTTTTTTTTTTTTTTTTGAGATGGAGTCTTGCTCTGTCGTCCAGACTGGAGTGCAGTGGCGTGATCTCGGCATGATCTCAGCTCACAGCAAGCTCTGTCTCCTGGGTTCACGCCATTCTCCTGCCTCAGCCTCTTGAGTAGCTGGGACTACAGGTGCTCACCACCATGCCTGGCTAATTTTTTTTTTTTTGTATTTTTAGTAGAGACGAGGTTTCACTATGTTAGCCAGGCTGGTCTCGATCTCCTGACCTCGTGATCCGCCCGCCTCGGCCTCCCAAAGTGCTGGGATTACAGGCGGGAGCCACCACACTCAGCTGCTCACAGGGTTTTCTAATGGATGGTGTCATCGATGGGAAAGGAAGAGCAAGGATGGAGCCAGCATGTTCCCCTCGGCACCTGGAAGGAAGGAGCCGTGTCCATGGAAGACTGCAGAGGGGGGCTTTCGGGGGCAATGATAATTCTGAGAACACCCCTGACATCCGAATGTGGATGAGAGGGAGACAGCTGTGTGCAAATGTCTGGAGATCAGGAGAGTTGTCCAGGCTGAAGGTGTTGAGGTTATAATGATTCTAACAGCTGATAATCTTTATGCAATCCTCCCCTTTGTCTCTCATCTTTCCATTTCTGTGGTTTCACTTACCTGTGGGACAGTACACTACTACGGTATTATAACAAAGAGAGCCCACGTTCACATAACATTTATTACAGTATATTGTTATAATAGCTCTATTTTATTATTAGTTATTGTTGTTCATCTTTTACTGTGCTCATTTATAAATTAAAATTTATTAAGCCGGGTGTGGTGGCTCACGCCTGTAATCTCAACATTTTGGGAGGCCGTCAAGAGATCGAGACCATCCTGGCCAACATGGTGAAACCCTGTCTCTACTAAACATACAAAAAACAATTAGCCAGGCATGTTGATGCGCGCCTGTAGTCCCAGCTACTCAGGGGGCTGAGGCAGGAGAATCTCTTGAACCCTGGAGGCGGAGCTTGCAGTGAACTGAGATCGCGCCACTGCACTCCAGCCTGGCGACAAAGCGAGACTCTTGTCTCAAAAAAATAAAATAAAATTTATCATAGATATGCATACGTGTGTGTGTGTGTGTGTGTGTGTGTATAAAAACATAGCATATGTAGGGTTTGCCCTGTCTGTGGTTTCAGGCATCCACTGAGGGTCTTGGAAGCTATCCACTGTGGATGAGGGGACTACTCTAGAGTAAATCTTTATAGTGTAAAGTGATGACAAGAGATGACAGGGGGAAACAGGTTGATAAGAGTATGACAATTCCTCCAACAATTAAAAATAGAGTCGGGCGTGGTGGCTCACGTCTGTAATCCCAGCACTTTGGAAGGCCAAAGCAGGCGGATCACGAGGTCAGGAGATAGAGACCATCCTGGCTAACACGGTGAAACCCCGTCTCTACTAAAAAAAAAAAAAAAAAAAAAAAATTAGTCAGCTGTGGTGGCAGGTGCCTGTAGTCCCAGCTACTCGGGAGGCTGAGGGAGGAGAATGACGTGAACCTGGGAAGCGGAGCTTGCAGTCAGCCGAGATTGCGCCACTGCACTCCAGCCTGGGCGACAGAGTGAGACTCCATCTCAAAAATAAAACAAAACAAAATAAAATAAAATAAAATAAATAAAAATGAAAACAGAATTAACACAGGACCCAGCCACTCCACTTCTGGTCTACATGAAAAGAATTGAAAGTGGGAACTTGAGGGCCAGGTGTGGCGGCTCACACCTATAATCCCAGTACTTGGGAAGGCCAAGGCAGGTGGATCGCCTTAGGTCAGGAGTTCAAGACCAGCTTGTCCAGCATGGTGAAACCCCGTCTCTACTAAAAATAAAAAAAAAAATAGCTGGGCATGGTGGCAGGCTCCTGTAATCCCAGCTACTCAGCAGGCTGAGGCGGGAGAATCACTTGAATCCAACAGGTGGACGTTGCAGTGAGCTGAGATCACGCCATTGCACTCCAGCCTGGGCAACAGAGCAAGACTCCGTCTCAAAAAAAAAAAAAAAAGAAAGAAAGAAAGTGGGAACTTGAATAGATATTTATACTCCCGTGTTCATGACAGCATCATTGGCCAGAGCCAAGGCGTGGAAACAACCCAGTCTTTTCTGGAGAGGCAAACGGGTAAGCAAAACGTGGTGAAATCATACATTCGAATCTGTCAGCCTTAAAAAGAAAAGAAACTCTGGCACCTGCTACCACAGGGCTGGGCCTTGAGGACATTATCCTGAGGGAAATACAGTAGTCATGAAAAGTCAAATACTGTACAGTTTCACCTACTGAGATTCCTAGAGGAGTCATATTCACACAAACAGTGAGTGCAGTGGTGTTTGTCAGGCACCGAGGAGAGGGAAAATGGAAAGTCGCTGTTTAGTGGGTACAGAGTGAATTTTGCAATATGGAAGAGTTCTGGAAATTGGTTGTACAACAGAGTGAATATGCTTCACAGAACTGAACCGTGCACCTAAACATAATGACAGTGGTGATGTTTATGTTCTGCATTTTCTTTTTACCAAAAGTAAAAGGTATTTGAAAGGGGAAGAGCTGATTGCAGGTAGAGAAGAGAAGTTCACAGGACAGAGCCCCAGGAGAATCCAATGAGGAGGACCCAGCTGAGAACTAGGCTGCATCGGCCTCCCTGCTTATTCCTCTGGACGTCCCTTTACGGTGGTATCCAAACCCCATTTGCCCACAACACTGGGCCTCCTGCATTTGAGAGGCTGCCTCGTGTTGGGACCCTATTTCTCTCACTGCACCGGCTCCTGTCCATCAAGCAATAACTCACAACTGCATAATTATGTTCATGGTTTATTGTCTGCTCCCTGCACCGGAGAGTAACCTGGATCAGGGCCAGGCGGGCCTCTTCCTGGAACTCCTTCTGCAGCCACACCTGCCCTGCCCAGGCCTCAGGGGCCCTCCATCGAATTCCATAATGTTTTGACTTTTTATTTGGATCCTCAATCCATCACCACCAAGTGCGCCAACTCGGAGAGATTATCTGTAATTCCTCAGCCCTAATGTCCTTTTACATAAAATGGAAAGAATAGCTCTGAGTTTATTGTGGGATTTGGGGAGGAAGCAGTGCGATTAGTCCTCACCTGTGCTATTTTCCTGTTGCTGCTCTAACAAATTACCCCAATGTTCATGGTTTGAAACAAGACTATTTCTTTTCTTATAGTTCTGGAGGTCAGAAGGATGAAGCAGGACTTACTGGGCTATAAAATCAAGACTGATTCCTTCTGGAGGCTCCAGAGGAGACTCTGTTCTTTCACCTTTTCTACCATTCAGCGACCACCTGCATTTCTGGGCTCATGGCCCATTTCTCGGTTGTCAGAGTCAACTTTGTGGCATCTTTTCTGCTCTTTGACCTTTGTTCCATCCTCACGTCTTCTCTCTCGGACTCTGATTCTCCCCCTTTCCCTCTTATAAGGACCCTGTGGTGACACTGGGCCCATCTGGATAACCCAGGATCTCCTGCCCATCTCAAGATCTTGAACTTGAACTTGAACTTAATCACATATGCAAAGTCCCTTTGTCTTTTTTTTTTTTTTTCAACTCTCATCTCTTGACTCTGCAGGGTAAAAGTTCCTTTATCTTGTATGGCAACATATTCACAGCTTCCAGGTGATGCAGGATTTTTGGCTCCTTGGCTCAGCTAGGTCCAGGTTCTTGTCTCATGACCAGGAAAATGAGTCATGTGGGAGAGTGGAGTAGAATTTGTTAAGTGAAAGGAAAGCTCTCAGCAAAGAGAGGGTTCCTGAAAGCAGGTTCTCGGTTACCCCCTCACAGCTGAATAAAAGGTGTTGTTGTTGTTGTTGTTGTTGTTTTTTGTGGTTTTTTGTGGGCGGGTGGGGTAGGAGTTTTGCTCTTGCTGCCCAGGCTGGAGTGCAGTGGTGGGATCTCAGCTCACTGCAACCTCTGCCTCCTGGGTTCAAGCGATCCTCCTGTCTCAGCCTCCTGAGTAGCTGGGACTACAGATGTGAGCCGCCGTGCCCGGCTAATTTCGTATTTTTAGTAGAGATGGGGTTTCACCATGTTGGCCAGGCTGGTCTTGAACTCCTGACCTCAAGTGATCCACCCACCTCGGCCTCCCAAAATACTGGCATTACAGGCATGAGCCACCGCAGCTGGCCACAAGGGCTTTTATATAAGCTGATGGGGGCTGGGTTCCCTGTTTGTATAAGGTGTAAATTCCCGATGGCTCCACCCCATTCCCCAAGTGCATATGTAGGCCCTTAGTCCCTTGCTGGGGTGTTTAGGCAAACCCTCTGTGCAAGTTCCCTTATCTGCACAAGACATCTGCTGTAACTGCTTATGAGGTGGGTCAGAGGTTCTCTAGGGACCCTTCCCTTACTGTGTGCCTAAAGCAAGCTGGCTAACTCCTTTCACAGGGATTAGCAAGTGGACATCTTTGGGGGCCATTACCCTGTCGACCACTTCATCTAATCAGGTCTAGGCATTGTCATTAATCAATATTTATTTAAATGGTGAACAAAGAAGAAATAAATGGGGTCCAGGAAATGTGGAATTAATGAATGGAATAGGCAACAATGATCCTTGTTGGAATGATTTTACCCCAGCTGTGGCTACTAGCTCAGAGTGGGGCCCAGGGCCTCCTGCCTCTCTCTGCATGAGCCTTTCAGGAAGCTCGTATCCTAGCCCTGCCTCTGCCTGGAAGATGCCCACAAACTTCTGTCTGGTCCAGCTTGTTCTGAGCACAATTCACTTCCCCTTGAAAGGCGCCCCCACCCATGTGAGTCAGCTCAGTCAATGTCCTGGAAAGCTCTTTACACATCTCTGAATTTCACCGATGCCTTCCCACTAGTCGAGAGCTTCGCAAACTTGGCTTCCGGAAAATGTCTCAAATCCCTCCCTTCCTCTATTCTCACGGCCACAGTCCCATCTCAGGCCTCTGATTTTGTTCACCTGTACCCGGGTGATGCCTGGCCCTGCAGCCGCCTCCCTCCTGGCCTAGAAGCCTCCAGTCTTGCTCCCTCCAGCGACCACAATTCGGGTCCCAAATCTCTAACCAAATCTTTCCCTGTCTCATCCCTACTTAGCTCCTCCCTTGGCACCTGTGGCCCCAGGAGAAAGCCCAAGTGTGTCACCTGTCTTGGTTCCTCCAAGAGGCCAGAAACATGAGGGTTAGCGCCCTCCACAGTTTTGCACATCAAGGCCGGTCATCCTGAGACGTTCTCTCCAGGTCCTGATACAGCCAAGTCCTCCCCATGTTTCCATGCCCCTGTCCCGGGAGCATTAAGGTGCCTCCCCACCCCTGTATGCTGGGGGTCTTTGTTCCTACTTGCCCTTGCTTGTGATGCTTGTTTCAGAAACGCTGTTTCTTCTCCTGATCTGGCGGAGGACATGGGGAGAGAAGGGCCTCTCAGCCCTGCCCCTCCAGCTCTCTCGGTCTCCCTAGTCCCACAGATTTTGGGCAACGCCACCTCTCTGCAGGTGGAGGAGGGCAGTCCCTGCACCTGGTCTGTGATGCTGACAGCAGCCCTTCTGCCAAGCTGAGCTGGTCCCAGGGCAGCTTGATCCTGGGCCCCTGCCAACCCTTGCATCCCCAGGTCATGGAGCTGTCCCAGGTGGTTTTAGGGGACAGAGGAGAATTCACCCGCTGGGCTCCCACCCCATCTCCCTGAGCCTGGCTGTGCGGGGTGAGTGTTAGCAGAACACCTGCTTTTGGTGGGGGCGCCTTAGGCAAGGGAAGAGTGGGCTGAGGACACCGCCACCTCTGTTTTCCTTCTCCTAGCCCCCTCCCGTACTGCCTGTTCCTGCTCCCAAATTTCTGGAGAGCAGTGGAGCCCCTGGCTTCTGCCCCTCAGCCTGCTCAGGGGATCCATAATGGGAACGGCTTCCTTTTAACCTGTGGCATCACCTGGATCTACTGCACAGGGGAGAAGCCCTTCTCAAGTTGTTCTATAACTTGAGCCCTCAGATCCCTGAGTGGCTTCACCCATCCTCTCCTCCCCAGAGCACACCCTCCACAGCACTGGTCTCTCCTCTCAGAACTGTGTTTCCCACACAGGCTCAGGGGCGCTCAAGGGGATAGGGCTGCTTGTGGTGACTGAGCTCCCTCCTCACAGCAGAGCTGAGGTCTGAGCTCCAGGGCCCCATTGGAGGCGAGGGTCCTTCAGACCACGTGTCCTAAGACTCTCACCCTGCACGTGGCTGGAGCAAGGGCTCCTGGGTGCCTCGGTCCCACCTCCTGGGCAGAACAACCTCTCTCCACCCCTCACCTGTTTTCCACACCGCTTCCTGATGGCTCGATTGGAATGGTTGGGAGGGCAAGAGAGGAAATAGACTGATATATGTTATCACTGATTTGAGTTATAATCCATGTAATATCCTGCTCTCCATGCTTACCTTAATGTGATTTTGATAGGCCACTAATTCATCCCCATAAGGTGTTGGTATAAACTCCATATCACGTTTATTAAGAACAGTTCTTTTTTCTTTCTTTCTTTCTTTCTTTCTTTCTTTCTTTCTTTTTTTTTGAGACGGAGTCTTGCTCTGTTGCCCAGGCTGGAGTGCAATGGCACAGTCTCAGCTCACTGCAACCTCTGCCTCCCGGGTTCAAGCGATTCTCCTGCCTCAGCCTCCCATGTAGCTGGGATTACAGGCATGCACCACCACGCCTGACTAATTTTTGTATTTTTTCTTAGTAGAGATAGGGTTTCACCATGTTGGCCAGGGTGGTCTCGAACTCCTGACCTCGTGATCCATCCACCTCAGCCTCCCAAAGTGCTGGGACTACAGGCATGAGCCACTGTGCCTGACCTTACATTTTTTTGGTAGATACAGGGTCTTGCTTTGTTGCCTATGCTGATCTTAAATTCCTGGCCTCAAGCAAGGCCGCCCACCTCGGCCTCCCAAGGTGCTGGGATTACAGGTGTGAGCTACTGGGCCAAGCCTAATATTAATTTTTACTTCTTGGTTGGAAGTTTGCATTTTTCACTGACTAATTTTAATATTTTCTGTTTGTCATTGAATTTTAATTATTTGATTATTATATCCCTTTCTATGTGGAGAGCAGGAGTGTGTGTGATAGAAAAAGATAGAGAAGATTAAGAGAGAGAGTGATATCCTGTTTCAAGTAGATTGAGTATCTCGGATCTGTAAATTTATAGTTCTGGTCAAATGTGGACAATCAAAAGTGATATTTATGTAATTTTTTCTGATTTTCTTCTCTCTAAATACTGCACATTGTGATTTTTATGTGGTTGGCTGCTTGATTTTGTTATATTCCATTAAATGGCATTGGCGTTTTTTCTTGAAAGTCACTTGCATTTAGGTTGACTTTTTTTTTTTTTTTTTTTTTTTTGAGATGGAGTCTTGCTCTGTCACCCAGCCTAAAGTATACTGGTGCTGTCTCAGCTCACTGCAACCTCCGCCTCCTGGGTTCAAGTGATTCTCCTGCCCAGCCTCCCAAGTAGCTGGGATTACAGGTGCCCAACACCACACCCAGCTAATTTTT